>NC_040906.2:158486105-159158105 GCF_004126475.2 Phyllostomus discolor | reverse complement strand
AAGACTAATCATTTGGTGCTTTACCAACATCCTTATTCGGCACTTATCCTCTGTAGCCAAATCAAGTCTCTCAACTGCAGATTTACTTGAAGAATTTTATGAAATTGCTCCTAACTTCTCACTTCCTTAACTCCTATTATCTTTGCATGTTTTTATTCTGCCCTACTTCTCCGAGTTTCACCTCTCTTTCCATATTTTTCTCAGCTTAAGTGAATCAAACATTGTATTTGAATAGTAGCTTTCATAAAATCTTTTAGGGGAGAAAAGCTTTGGAAAACATAAAATAGAAGTGGTTGGTTTTAACAGAAAAATGATTACAAGTAATACAAATGAAACTCTTGAAAATATATAAGTAAAAATCTCTGTGTAGGAAATTTTTAAATTTTTTTTCTTTTTAAATAATGAAAACTTCAATATGAAGAATAGGGACAGAAAGATTTCCCCCATCCAAAGATAAAATGAAATCTGGATAAGCTTTCCCCCTACTAGTTGTAAATTTGAGGAAAGCTATCAAAAATGATGCTAAGACAGCCTTGGTGGTGATATTAACCGCTGCTTATTGAAGCTTCCGGTGCTGAGTTTTCATGCATTCTCATTTAATCCTCACAATTACCCCATGAGATAGACACTTACTATGTCCTCCATTTTATAGAAGAGAAAGCCAAGGATTACAGACAGAGTAGTTTATTCGCCCACGTTCACACAACTAGTGAGTGGTAGAGGTGTAGGTATCATGAATCAGAACTTGTGCTCTGAAGTCTAGGTGACATGTGAGAACCAGAAAACTTAAAAAGAGAACTGAAAAAGTTGCCTGTAAAAACCATTAAACACAAGTAAAAGAAACTTTGTTTAGAGTGATTTCTAGAAAAGTAAGTCTATGTATTGGAAATGATGGTAGGGAGTCAATATACATCATTTTCACATTCAAGTGATTGTACTAAGCACATATCTACTTACAACTCCAGCAGGCACTGTATAGTGCTAGTTATAATGCTTGCATTGTGTGAGTTTACAACCTACAACAGGAAAATTATGTATTGAATTCTAATATGCCATTAGAACTTTGGAAAATACTGAGCTGTTCTTAATGCCAGATTCTTGGTTCTCATGAATGTAGGTCAACAGCTTCTCTGTCATTAACCTTTAAAAGTAAACAGAAAGGGGCTATAGACCATTTATTTGGTGTTTAGTGACTGCTATGTGGAGGAAGCAGACCTATACCTTTTGAAATATAAACGGATAAGTAGATTGGTCTATCGGCTTTGAAAAGCTGTTGATCTAGTGGGAAGAAAATGAATCTATGCGAGAGGCAGGCTGTTCTTTTCTTGCTGGTGTTAATTTTTAAACTTAGAATTCCATGGAAAATTTTAAATTAATGCATTTTATTATTTTGCTTGTACCACTCGATAATACCAGGTGGATGAGGTGTTCTTTTCAAATATTTCTTCCTTTCTCAGCATATCCGAAAATCCCTAAATTGTTTGACGCTGTTTTGTATTGTTAATGATTTTTTTAAGTAAAAAAGATATTTTGAAAGAAAAAAATGTTGAAAAGTATTGCCTTCTCATTTCTGATGTACCTGTTTCCCTTAACCTTATAATGGTAAATACTTTCTCATTATAGTTAGTGGAAGAAAAAGTTCCAGATTTAGAGATGATCACATTTTCATGTTACATCTCTACAATTTATTTTTATTCTACTTCTTCATAATCTAAGAACAACTTTACACCCTTTTTTTTTTTTCCAGGACATAAGTAATCTTGCTGCTATGCTTCCAAGCGGTAGTATGATTGAGTCTGAATTTTAAACAGAAGGTGAACCTCTGAGGTCAGTCAATATAGCAGTTGATATTTCTTCTGGGTTTGTTACTTTTTAATTAAAGTTATAATTGAAGTTACTTTTCAAGGGCTGTAATGAGTCACTTACGTTTTAAAGGATTTTAAAGGTATAGTTGGAAAAGAGGTGTGGGGAAGAAGGGGAAGAGGAACAGAAATCATCTGAAGAGAGATTAGAAAAAATATATTTAGCCCTGGCTGGTGTGATTCAGTGGATTGAATACTGGCCTGCAAACCCAAAGGTTGCTGGTTCCTTCCAAGGTCAGGGCAGATGCCTGGGTTGCAGCCCGGCCCCTGGTTAGGGATGTACGTACAAGAGGCAACCGGTTGATGTATTTCTCATACATTGATATTTCTCTCTTTCCCTCCCTCCCCCTCTCTCTAAAAATAAATAAATCTTTAAAAAAGAAAAGAAAAAAAGTGTGTTTAGCTTGGAATTAATGCCCAGTTCAGTTGTTGACCTCTACTGTGGTGCTATTTAGTGCCTATTTTGCTGTATTTTAAAAATGCCATTATAATAGACTACATTCATGCAAGTAGAAGATAAGTGCACTAGACACGTAAGTCAAGGTAACAAAGGAATGCATCTTCCCTAATTTGCAGTGTTCTTCGATTGAGAGGTCAACATCTGTCATTGATAGAATTATAAAATATTCTGAAAATTCTGCAAAGGCTGGAGTTGTAAACTCTAAGCGCCTGAGTTATAATAGCCATTGCCCTGTTGGAGTTGGTGCCTCTTGTTATCTGGCTTCTTTTTGTGATGCTGCAAAACTAAGGCTTTTGTCTTATTTTTAGAGAAAAGGGTCAGTCTAGAAGGATTTATTTAGTGAACATGTATTTAATGCCTACTTTATATTAAGCCCTGGGGTACAAAAATGAAGAAACATAATGCTGCTTTACCAGATGTGTCATTGGTTCTTGGACAAGGTTGTATATCAGTGTTGGATAAAGTACAAAGATATTGGATGTGTAGGAATTTAAAATTTTTGCTATGAGAGTTTTCAGACTAGTTTATGGAAAGGTAAACTAGTGTGATACCCCTCTTCCCCCATACCCATTATCTAGATTTAATAGTTACTAACATATGTTCTCTCCCCTAATCTTTTTCGTGTTAAAGGAACCTGGTCTTATAAACTATTTCACCTTCTCGGTTTATCTGATTGTTTCTTTTTATAAGTTAAGAAACCTGGTCTTGTAAACTATCCACTTGCTGGATTTATTTGTTTCTTTTGATACTGTTTCTCTCATTCCTTTGTCCCCTTATAGTTCCTTCACACTAGAAGTGAGATTGAAAAGCTTGATTCGATTCAGTTAAACATTTTTGGTGAAAATATTTATAGTAATTCTGGGGACATAATATTGTATCTCATGGGGAGACACCATTACAGATTATTAAATTGTAGGATGATATTTCAACAACTTTTGAATTGTGATTTCCTATTACTTTTCTTCTAAGGTTGTCTGAATTGTTTTATTATGTTTGGCAATATGGGAGTTTTTAAAATATTCTACTTTAAGCCTTAATTAGCTGTAATTATTTGTAAGGAATAGTTTTCCTTCATTAGCTAGGGCTATTTGGTTTTTCTCTTCAAGGAGTATTGGTTGGGGGATGAAGTCACATTTTTGTATTATTTTCAAAATAATTATATTTAAAGAAATTTATAGTGGGGAGGAATTAGTTTTTTTCTCTTTTTGAGCTAAATTGATTTGATGCTTACCACCACATTCTGACATCAGTATTAACATGAAATTTTCTACTCTTGCTTGCCAGCCTAAAAATTCCAGTTGCCTCTGGCAACCTATTGACCAGAATTTTAGAGCTCTGGTCACATAAATGTATCATCATGTAATAATTTCCATGTGAGCTTTTAAAATTAAAGAACTTTCAATCTCATTTTAACTTGTGTTCATTTTGTTGAAGATAGAAAACCCAATATAGTTTTAAAGTCAGGATGTGGGATCAAGGAGGACAGCCTTGGCAGCAATGGCCCTTGAACCAACAACAGTGGATGCAGTCATTCCAGCACCAGCAGGATCCAAGTAAGGACACAAACTGAATTTGGAGGGTGGGCGAGGAAAAAATATATGGAGATAAGTGGGAAATATTCAATGTGATTAAGGGACATGGAATTGGAATTGGCTTATTGGATCATGTTATAGTCAGTATTTAATCTTTAAAACTAGTTCTTTTTTTCTAAGGAAAGTGGAGTCTTTTTTCCCCTTTTAAAAAAAGTTTATTGAATTTATTAAGGTAACATTGGTTTAATAGGTTTATAGAGGTTTAAAGTATATATTCTATGATACATGATCACAAAGTCTTTCTTAAAATGTAATTTAAGTAAAGCATACTTCTGTTGTTAATTCTGAATCTTTCAATTCTGTGTAGATGATAGTCAATTAATGGTATGTTAAATCATTTCTCTTTATTATGTAACATTTCAAGCTTAGACAGATGTAGAAAGACAGTATAGGGAGCCCCCATTTATTAGTTAGCTTTAAGTCATGGTTAATTTTGTTTCATTGATATGACCCCTTCCACTTCCCTACCTTTATTGGCTTAATCTGAACCTATTTTTTAAATAACTACATAGTATTCTATTATAGCACCATACTGTAATTTAGTTGATCTACTTTTGGGCAATTGATTGATTATAGTTTTTACTTTTAAAAATAATGCCATAATTTCATATGCATATCATCATTCATGTGTCCAGTTATTTTCTTAGGAAAAATTTAAGAACTAGGTTTGTTAGATAACAGTTACATATTTGGAAAGTTTTAGATAGACATTGCCAAGTTTAACTCCATATGGATTATGCCAATTTATGTTTCCATCAAACTGTTTGAGAGTATCTTTTTAATCTTTACTAAACTGAGATGTGAAAAACTATCTTATTTTACTTTATTTCCTTTATTAATAATACTAGATCTTAAAATGTTAAGTATAGATACTTGAGAAGGAAAGGAGGACCTTTAAATTAGTAGGGACAATAAATTTTGAGTAAAGAATGACTAATAAGTTGTTAGAAATATATTTTGACTAGAGAAGAGAGCCTTAACTAAAAAAGGGTGACTGAGGAGGAACAGGAAGTATAGATTGCTATACTCATCCAAGGTCTGCAGGGTCCAGTGTAGGCCTGAAGGGGATGTGTTTGAGGAAGAATTTGTTTTTGTTTTTTAAAGAGTTTTAAAAACCTCAATAAACTAAAGTGCAAAGGATGCGTTTTTTTATGAGTTAATAATATTAGAAATTAATTGGTTAAGAGTGTTTTTGTGGAGTCCTTTACAGAAAGTCTCAAGTAGTTTATTTTACTTTGTACCCTGAATGTAGGTTCTTTTCTGAGTGTCCTTTTGGTTATAACATTCAGTAATATCTAAAATCTCTGGTAAGGTATTACTGAGATGTTTGTTTTACTTAGAGGCACTCTTCTTTTAGCTCCTATATTCTGAGTGCTAAATTTTGCTCTCTTAAATTGTTAGGCCAGATTGACTGGGCTGCATTGGCTCAAGCTTGGATTGCCCAAAGAGAAGCTTCAGGGCAGCAAAGCATGGTAGAACAACCACCAGGAATGATGCCAAATGGACAAGATATGTCTGCAATGGAATCTGGTCCAAACAATCATGGGAATTTTCAAGGGGATTCAAACTTTAACAGGATGTGGCAACCAGGTTTGTTGTTTATGTTTTCCAAATTTTAGGACTTTTTAAAATAAAAAAAAAGAGTAAACTTAAATTGCTTAATTTGCTTATTAGCCTTGTGACTTCTTGATATTAAGGCTTAAAGAATAGGCGGTTTTAATTAGATTTGACCTTAAAATTTTGTGGTTAAAATTATTCTGTACTCAGTCTGCTAGCATTGTGGCACTCAGTTGATTCTTTTCTTGGTTCTTCATTCCTAGGCTGACAGGGGCTGGGAACACTGGAAACCTCACTTGGCATCTAGGGAAGAGAGCATTCTATGGTCTCTCTGTTGCAACCTCTGGCCTTTTCAGAAGCAGGACTGGCAGAGCAAAACATGTCTAGTCTCTAAAGAAAAATTGTGTCACTATGTGACAACTTAATTTGTCAAATATACTCTGCCCCTACGATCCACCCATATTTACTTCCCTTTTTTCACATAGTGAAGATCTTCCATAAGTTTTTATCTGTTTTGTTTGTTTGCTTGCTTGCTTTTTTACTTCACGGTATGATTTAGAATCCTTGATGCTAGTTCAGTTTTTCATTTCTTGTACTATTATTTTTAATAGTCACTTCAATTTATTTATAGAGGAATCTTACATTTAAGTGTGCTGATTGGTGAAGTCATATCTCCCTTTCCCTATTAATACTTATTTTTGTTTCTCAATGTAAGAATGGAAAACTCAAAGTAATTCACCAACATCATTTTTAAAAGTATGACAAATATTTTAATATTCCTTATTATGAGAGTAGTTCATTTCTAGTTTTCTTAAAACTATGCTAAATTTCCTCAAGTTTGAAAATGTTTTAGTTCCCATGTTCAAGTTTATAAAGAACTCATCCTAGCATTTCCACTTCCCCAATTTTGCTCTACTGGTTTTCTTTGTGACCTTGGAAAGTGAATTCTTACTGTGTGCCTTAATTTCCCCTCCTGAAATTGGCAAAAATAATACCGATTTCTCCCTACCTCACAGGGATGTTGTGAGGATAAATGTGTTCATGGAAGGAAGAAGTTATATAAAATCCCTAAACATTTTTATGGTGTTGTTACTGAACAGAAATAGAAAAGTTCAACAAAAAAAATTGCTTTGGATTTTGTTACATTTATTAAAGATAATTTTGGGCATTTGGTTTCCATTTGTTTAGGATATGAATTAAGTGGAGTTAGTTCATTTGAATTATTTCTTAGATAAATTCATTGCTTATTTTTAAGATATACAAAAGGAATTTGACCAAGAAGTCATAATTTGTATATTCATTATTTACTGAGCTTTCTTGAGAGTTAAAAAATTTGTGTTGATTTTGTTATAACTCCCTGTTGAATGTTTTTATGCCTAAATCCTAAATAGAATGGGGAATGCATCAGCAACCCCCACATCCCCCTCCAGATCAGCCATGGATGCCACCAACACCAGGCCCAATGGACATTGTTCCTCCTTCTGAAGACAGCAACAGTCAGGACAGTGGGGAATTTGCCCCTGACAACAGGCATATTTTTAACCAGAACAATCACAACTTTGGTGGACCACCCGATAATTTTGCAGTGGGCCCAGTGAACCAGTTTGACTATCAGGTGAAAGATATTTTGTTGCTTTAATATTATAGATGTGCACATAATCCATTCTTTGGAATTTTGTCTCACCAAGAAAGAGTACCTGAGTTTGTGTTTCACTTTTCAGTCTTACACAGATAAGTGCATATTATGTCTCAGAAAAGTTATCAGTTTTTGAATATTAAAATCATTTAGATTTTTTTTGTGTGTGTGATTTGCTTAGAAAAGTGGTATAAAGGATCATTAGGGAAAAATTTGGATAAAATGAAGATCTGTAAGTGCAAGAGTTATATATGTTTTGTTTTCTAATTTATAAGTTCAAAATGGTATACTTAAATGTTCAATAAAGTTTAGAAAATGCACAGTAATTGAATACATTATTTATAATAAAATTATGGTTAAGACATGAAGAACATAGATGATTTTCTAAATGCAGTACCTTCTGCTGTGTAAAGTTACTACTTTTTCTAGTGTTGTCTTTTTTTTTCCATTCTAACGTAACATGTTTGTTAATGGAATTGTACATAATTTCCTTTGGGGCATCTGATTCATTCCTAGGGACATAGAACTCTATGGAGAATAGTGTCGTTATTTTCTCAAACCACTCTGCCAGGCTCTACCCTTAAATTGTAATGCTAGGTGTCATTTTGAAATTGTAATTGTTACCTTATAAATTAAGCTATCATAATTTAAAATTTTGAAAAATAAAACCGTACATTATTTTACTAATTATATGAGTAATGAACATAAATATAAACAATAGTCACCTTGAGACAATAATCATCTTATTCATACATATTCAGATACTTGTTGCGTATTCATACTTGATATACGGATATGGTAGTTTTTGTGGCAGAGAGCTTCTACTTGTACCATATTTGCTTGGTACATCCCCTTGCTAAAAAGACAACTCTGTTGGCAACTGGCTTAGAAATCCTCTGAAAATGGTAAAATTAAAGAATGTATTTAATACAATGATGCATTAACTTTGATCTTTGCTTAAAATAGCTATTTCTTGAAAGATTATAGAAATAACCTAAATTCACAAGCACTGGAAGTTGAAATTGGTTTACAATTTTTTTCCTGTATTATCTAGTTACAGAAAAATTGACATTTGATTTTTTGGTAGTAAAAGGATTAGTTAATAAATGGATACAGAATGAAAAAGCTCATATTATCTTTTTCTTTGCTTCTTGAAAATAGTGTATCCCCCTGGATTTTGATGGCTCTTACATTTTTGTAGGCAGAAAAATATTTTTCTTAAGAAAAGTTAGCCTAGGTTCTTGGGGTTACAGAAATATTGGTGGGTATTAGGACGGTGGAATTCTTGGATTTGCTGCACACATGGATTTCTACTGTCCCAGTTCATAACACACGTGTGTCCCAGAGTGTATATTGTATTAATGTGAAGAAAAATAAACTGCAATACTCTTTCAGCATGGGGCTGCTTTTGGTCCACCGCAAGGTGGATTTCATCCTCCTTATTGGCAACCAGGACCTCCAGGACCTCCGGCACCTCCCCAAATCGAAGAGAAAGGCCATCATCATTCAGGGATCGGCAGCGTTCACCTATTACACTTCCTGTGAAGCAGGAGCCTCCACAAATTGGTAGCTATTTAAGTTTAGTGAACCACAATTGGCATGATTTCTTGATCACATAAAGAGGATGTCTTATTTTCTTAAATTGTTCGAATATCTCTGGTATGTTAGGAATTGATACTTTAAAACCCTTTATTTTACAATCATAAACCTTAAAATTTTAAAGAAGAGATTTGTTTAAAATATTAAAAGCTTAATTTTCTTTAAAATAAATCTTTACCTTTAAACATAGATTTGGTGATAAGATACAATTTTATCATGGCCATAGCATTTTAATTTCTATTGTAATTTCCACTGTTTGGTGACATTATGCCAATGTCCGAGCATTTCCCCCATTAAAACCACCTACTTTTTCTCTCTGGTTTCTTTCTATTATCAGTTTATCTGATACACTGCTGCCAGATTAAATTTCTTTTCGTTATTTCACTTTCCATAAGTATTTTATAGAAATTTTCACTTTTTAAAAATAATGTGTTGATTTTTAGAGAGAGGAAGGGAAAGAGAAACATCAATTTGTTGTTCCACTTAATTATGCATTCATTTATTGATTCTTGTGTGTGCTCTGACCAGGGATTGAACCCGCAACCTTGGCGTATTGTGACGACGCTCTAACCAACTGAACTATCCGGCCAGGGAGAAAATTTCATTTCTTAAGTAACATATTAGAACTAACTGATAATAATAATTTCCGATGATAAATTATATATTTATGCTACTATACATCTGGAAATCCAAATGTAGCAGTTAATGGACCAGAACATTTAAGTCTTTCCTTATCACAAAGTAGACATTTTAGGGAGATTATTGCTTCTTTTGTAATTTAATGGAATAAATTAAAAAGTATTCCAGTGGAATACTTGTTTAAGTGAATTTTCAGTGTGCAAATGGACTTGTGTTTGACTCTCTTCTGCCTTGACATTTTAGAAAGCAGTGTAGTGTAAGTTTTGCTCTGAAATATCACTACTCACTGGTTTGGTAACCTTGAGCACATCTCTTAATCTTTTGGGGTCTCAGTTTTCTCATTTGCCAAAGAGATCAAGTAATGGTAGTGGTTATATATGGCTTCCTTTTACAGTTGAGATGATGGTTTAATGTGCTTTCTAGTGCCTTGGCATATTGTAAACATTAATACAATGTTTATGCTGCTATTAAAAGTCTTGATTTGAAAGAAAAGCATGATGTTTAATGGGCTGTTTTTGTTACTACTGTTTTGCTGGACAATGATGATGATAGTATTTGTTAAAAGCACTCAAGTGGCACCAGCATTCTTTCACTAAAAAATTTATTCACAAGTTTGTAGAAATTCAGGAATAAGGATATACATTTGATTTTTACTTAATTGACTTAGAGATTTTCTTTTTCCCCATGTGAAACAGATGCTGTAAAACGTAGGACTCTTCCAGCCTGGATTCGGGAAGGTCTTGAAAAAATGGAACGTGAAAAGCAGAAGAAGTTGGAGAAAGAAAGAATGGAACAACAACGTTCACAGTTGTCTAAAAAAGAAAAGAAGACTACAGAAGATACTGAAGGAGGTGATGGCCCTCGTTTACCTCAGAGAAGTAAATTTGTAAGTAGAATCCCTGGACCTGAAACTCCATTTGATATTTATATGAAAAGGTTATTGAAATGTTTTAGTCCATAGAAAAATATTAATATTCCTAAGATTACTTTCTGCAGCTATATTGGGGATTATGTTTTTGTATCATGTATATGTTATTGAGTATAGAGTAAGAAGAAAGGGGACATTGAGTTTATGGAACATTTCGTACAGAGGGGAATTATTCAGTGGGATGCATGATAGATTTTACTTTGACAAACATCTGTATTCTTGGTTTATTGGGAAAATGCTTTAATCATCTGAGCTACCAGGCTAGGGCAACATCTATATTCTTTTGTTTTGGTGCAGTTAACTCCCTAATGGTGGTTTCTAAAACAAAGCTACATTAAAATGGCACTAGAGAATAAATCTGCCTTTTTGAACATTTAAATAAATACTTACACTGTGCCCTGGCTGGTGTGGCTCAGTGGATTGTGCCCTGGCCTGCGAACCAAAGGGTCACTGGTTCAATTCCCAGTCTAGGGCACATGCCTAGGTTGCAGGCCAGGTTCCCAGTAGGGGTCACTTGAGAGGCAATCACACATTGATGTTTCCCTCACTCTTTCTCCCTCCCTTCTCCTCTGTCTAAAAAATAAATAAATAAAATCTTTAAATAAATTAATAATTATACTGGAGGATGTAATAGCCTTTATAGTTTTTGACATAAACACTGAAAATAACAAAGTTTTAAATATTTAAACCTTCATCAGTTAGATGGCAAGAGTGGCTTAGGAATTTTTCAATTTAGCAGTAATGTGCTTCTAGCTGGTAGGATAGTCACAGCACTGGCTTATATCCCACTTAGGAGATGGGTCTTGCTCCCAAGGCCATTTTCTGCTTCAAAAATAAATCTCAAGGACAGCAAGGTAACTAGATTTAAGAAAACATTGATTTTCCTTAAGTTCCATAAATGCCATAAATTACTTTTATTCTTACAAAGGACCATGCCAAAGATGTATTCTTTGTTCTAGGTATTACAAAATAAACTACAGACTACCACTATTAAAGTTTACCTTAAAATTTTTTTAAAAATCTTTACTTGAAATAGTTGATTTCCAGAATTGGTTTGGTTGGTTGGTTGGTTGTTTTAAGGTAAAAAAAACCTGGAGATTTTCCTCCTCCTGGATGCCTTTGGGCTTGTGTTACATGAATTCTTCTCCTGGTTTAAATGGTCTTGCCGTAGTAGTATTTAGGTGGTCACCTAACTTTTACTTAGTACGATTGCTAAATGTGACTCTGGAATACTTCTTTACATAAAGCAGAGTCCCCTCTTTAAGGTACATTGATTGGATTACTGAAAACCTAACACTCATACAGAGTCAGACAAACTGCTGGCTTTTCTTCCATCTGAAGTAGACCCCATTTCTAATCTATCTGTCCATTATATAGCTAGAAAGAAGTAAATTTCACAGAGTTTTAGAGCCAGCCGAGATCTGGAAACTGACTACAGACTTTTCATTTTGAATCACGTGATTTTAAGTAAATGGCTTACACTTATAGCTGTAAAAGTAACACTAAATAATATGATTGTGGTTCATTTACCCAAAGTTCTCAAACCACTCATTTCAGCCATCATATAAAATGTATATTAATTAAGTCAATCTCTGGGCATGATGAGTTTCTGGTTATTTATAAAATAAGCTCAAAATTGACTAAGGAAAAAATTAAATTGAAAAAATAATTAAAATAATTGAGTCTCATAAGCCATCTTATAATCTTACTTTCAGGTAGCACTTTACCAAATGAAGTCTGTTGTATAAAAATATAATTTAGAGAGAAATTTTATTTTTATATATCTGTTTCATAAACTTTGTAACTTGGGTTTTAAAGTAGAATGGGCAAGATAGTGATTTTTACATTATAAGTGTGAATTTGAGGTACACATAATACTACTTTTTTTAGGATAGTGATGAGGAAGATGAAGATGCTGAAAATGTTGAGGCTGCAAGCAGTGGAAAAGTCACCAGAAGTCCATCTCCAGTTCCTCAAGAAGAGCATAGTGAACCAGAGATGACTGAAGAAGAGAAAGAGTATCAAATGGTAAAAATGTAAATTTCTTTTTTTAAATTATTTTTTGAGGTATGGTTGACATAAAACATTATATTATAGGATTTACTTTGTTTATAATTTGTTAAAACTATTGGTCAGTATCTTGAACATTTAAACTGAGAGCTTGTGAAACAATTACATTAATCTACAGATTTACTGGGCAATAATGTCTGCAAGATCCAGATACCACTTGTAATATGAAATCACAGCTTATAAGACAGTTATTAAGCACATTTCCTAGTACCAATGTTGTAATTAAACAATATTTTACTATTTGAGACCCAAGAGAACATAGCTATTATTTTCTAAACTGTGTGTTTTGAAGACTGGCAATGATTAAAAGACTTCATATAAAATGTTTAGGAAGCATTGGGTGGGAACATAGGTAAACATTTCTTCATTGGAAGACTTCTCAAAGCCTTAATATCTGAAATGTGTTTTGTCATTTTTGTGAGATTGGGAATAAAAAAATGCTGCATTTCTCATATTGAAAAATAAGTGATCTTTGGAATGTATTTAGCAGATGCTGATTCAGCATACTCTCATTTAATAGATAAGTACTATGATCTGGAGCCCAGAGAGGCTAGGGGACTAACTATAGTCTACATTTGAAACAGCTGTTGTAGCCAAACCCATGCTAGAATCCAGCTCTATTTCAAGTCTGTTGTAGTACTCTATTATCACAGCAATCAAGAAAAAAGGGACTTTATGTGATGAAATGAAATGATTGCCTTTTCCTTAATTATTTCCCCTCAAATTTTACTTCTGAGCCAAGGGTTAATGTGAATTCCTAAGTGAGTTAAGAAACTAGTGTTAAACTGCTTACTAGTAATATTAAATGAAAGAATACTTTCAACTTAAAACACCCGTGGAAATTTTTTATTAATAGGGACTTCTAAAATGCTTCATCTCCCTTGTTAGAATTCAGTGTCTCTATACAAATAAACTCAATTTTTTTCCTTTAATCCATATGATTTTGAAAGTTTTAAAAAGTTTTGTTATTAAAACAATTTTCAAGATACTCTATTCCTTGGAATGGCTGATGTGATCTCATCTCTAAAAATGTTTTATAAAATGGGTTTGCCTTTTATTTTTTTTTGAAAATGTCAAACTGTATTAGTAAGTATAATAATAAATTAGAATCAATGTGTATTCCTTAGATGTTACTGACAAAAATGCTTCTGACTGAAATTCTACTGGATGTCACAGATGAAGAAATTTATTATATAGCCAAAGATGCCCACCGGAAAGCAACTAAAGGTATATTGTGGGTGTTCTTGGCTTTGTTTTTCTGGGGGTGTTTTGGTTTTGGTGGCTATTTTGGACTTTTTTTTTGTTGTTGTCCTTGTTGAAATAACTAGCTGATATTTGAAATTCTCTTCTTGCATGTTTTACTCTTTGGGAAAGTTTAGATTTATAGGCACCATATTACAATTACACAAGTCTTTTTGTTTTATCCAGTCTATCTGAGCACAAATTACTAATTATGCTGTTGTTCTATAAAATGTATTGTGGAAATTTCTTGATGTTCAATTTATTTCACCTGATTTTTTTTATAGATACCATGGCATTGGTGTATGACTTCTAATGCAATTTAGTTTTACTAATGAATTGAATTATGAACCTTTAGTGTTTTCACAGTTTATCACTTACAATTCCTGCAGAAGCTAGTGATTCTCCCACCCAGCCTCACATTTTTAGTGACACTTAAAAAATATACTGAAAGCAAAATTTAAATTATGGGCCATACCTCAAAAATAAAAATAACAATATGCTGTCAACATATTTCCTAATTATAAACCAATTTCAGCTCACATCAGAATTATATTTTCAAGGCCAGACATACTACTGGTTTAAAATGAATGTTATGTTTTTAATGTTTCTTCTCTCCCCAAGAAGCAGCAATAGTAGTAGATTTAACAATACCATAGACTCTCATGACTATGAAATCGTGGCTATTTGTGTTAACATGTTGTTCCTGTTGTTGATGTGATACAAAGCTCCTGCAAAACAGCTGGCACAGTCCAGTGCACTGGCTTCCCTCACTGGACTCGGTAAGTGTTCTCCTTATTTGTGAGAGGGCCTTAGAGGGAAAAATCATACTTACCTTGTCTCTCTACATGTTCTGTTTTGAAACTTTACTGTTCCTACTTAGTTTATACGACCTAGGTCTTAGGGTTATATCTGTTTCTAAACGTTTGCCTATTTTTTTCCTTTGACTGTAGCAGTCACAGTGAGATTATTATAAATGTGACATTCATAGTTTATTGAGGCAAGTTATAATTTAGTCATGGTAGTATTAAGTATTAAGCTCACTTTCAAAATTATTGCATACATGCCTTAGAGAAAAGCTATCTAGTAATGCTTTTAAGGACCTTTATTTAGATTGTGTTACAGCAAGTCAGGGTTACCATAGAGGAAAGGGTTTATCTCATATTAGAAGAGGAATGATGTGTTCATAATTTGTTATTTGCATGATGTATTTTATCAGGTATATAAAAACTTGAATTTGCCTTTCCCATATCTTCATTTCAAATTAATCTTTGTGAGGATCAACAGAAATGGTTAGAACTAAATGCCCATGTGATTTTGTTATTACTATTTAGATCATTTCAGGGTGGGGAGTAGTTTTAGCCTTGTATCACTTCTGTACAGTCAGAATTACAGTATTCTAATTTTTTTTAGAGAAAAAAATACTTAGCATAATACCTGGGATTTCTAGGCTTGGAACAACAAAAAACTAAATTGTAAAACTGTTTTCAGGATCATCATAAATTTTAAGGTAGTCGAATTGATTGTGTTTTAGTGAGGCTTTATTACTGCCCTATTAAATGGTTTTATTGGTTAGTATGGACATTAAAACAAAACCATTATCATGATTCCTTTATGGTGACAAATATATAAAATATTCCAGAAAGAATAAGATACCAAGTATCAATTTTCATTGAAGGGATCTATGAATTCCTTAAGCATTGGAATTTATACTTCTCCCCACCCCGAATAAACATAGTCTTCCAACAAAGTGCAATGAAAAAAAGAAATGAGCTTTCTTCTCGAACCTTAAAAAGTTTTTAGTGCCCAGAATGATTTTTCCATGTGATAGACTGGGCTTTATGCACACAGGTGGACTGGGTGGTTATGGATCAGGAGACAGTGAAGATGAAAGGAGTGACAGAGGCTCTGAGTCATCTGACACTGATGATGAAGAATTACGGCACCGAATCCGGCAAAAACAGGAAGCTTTTTGGAGAAAAGAAAAAGAACAGCAGCTGTTACATGATAAACAGATGGAAGGTATGTCTTTTAGATTAACTTAATTTTTGTCCAGTTTTGTTTGTTTGTATTTTCATTTTTCAACCAACCTAAAATATCAAAAGATGTAATTGAGGATAAATAATATGGGATGTAATTGAAACTGAGGTTATTTGCTCATTTTCAATCTTTATTAAATATAAAATCAAAATTAATTGTATTCAAAATACATAGTTAAGGTAAGGGAAACTTGGGAGGGATTAACTTCAGGGGCTGTAAATTAAGTATTTCAGTGTATTTTAATTTCTTGTTAAAGTTCTTAAAATGAAAAGACTTTTGAGATGGGATAAATATGTTTGTAAAACTAATGAAAATTAATTTGTGGCTAGTGTAATTAAAGATATGTAAAATACTGTAATAAGTACTGTTCTTAACAGTTTACATAGGAACAATGAAAGAATATTTATTTAGAATTTCTTTTTTGAAAATTCTTATCTGGACAATTTGAAAGGTAATTAAGAGTTTGCAGCCAAAAAATTCCTATAAATTATTTACTACCTGTAAGTTGCCTTATTGGACAAGAGGGAAATGTTTTTTTTTCTTTTTTTTTATTTCATTTATCTATTTTTAGAAGGCAAGGGAAGGAGAAAAAGAGGGAGAGAAATATCGATGTGTAGTTGTCTCTCATGTGTCCCCCACCAGGGACTTGGCCTACAACCCAGGCATGTGCCCTGACTGGGAATTGAACCTGTGACCCTTTGGTTCACAGGCCAACGCTCATTCCACTGAATCACACCAGCCAGGGCGAAATTTTTTTTCTTACTTGCTTCACATGTACCTCTCTCTATACCTTGATACTCTGTGGCTATACTTTCCAAGAGATTAGCTAACTATGTGTAGCTATTGAGCTTTTGAAATATAGCTAACCCAAATTGAAATGTTCTGTAGATTTAATGTATACGCTAAGTTTCAAAGACTTTATGTGAAATAAAGATTTTTCAGTATTCTTTTTAATTGATTACCTGTTGAAGTAATTTTTTATATGGGTTCATAAAATTAATTTTACCTGTTTTTACTTTTTTAATGTACCCACTAGAAAATTTGACATTGCTTATGTGACTTGCTTTATTGTTATAGTTTGGTAGTATGGGAGTTTTTCATTGTACATTTGACTTTTATTATATTTATTTTTTTCTATTTCAGAAGAAAAACAACAAAATGAAAGGGTTACAAAAGAGATGAACGAATTTATCCATAAAGAGCAAAATAGTTTATCATTACTAGAAGCAAGAGAAACAGATGGTGATATGGTTAATGAAAAGAAAAGAACTCCAAATGAAACTGCGTCAGTTTTAGAACCAAAAAAAGATCATAAAGAAAAAGAGAAACAAGGAAGAAGTAGATCAGGAAGTTCTAGTAGTGGTAGTTCCAGTAGCAATAGCAGAACTAGTAGTACTAGTAGTTCTGTCTCTAGCTCTTCATACAGTTCTAGCTCAGGTAGTAGTCGCACATCTTCTCGATCTTCTTCTCCTAAAAGGAAAAAGAGACATAGTAGGAGTAGATCTCCAACAGTTAAAGGTAGACGTAGTCGGAGTAGAAGTTACTCTCGGAGAATTAAAATAGACAGCAATAGGGCTAGAATAAAGATTAGAGATAGGAGGAGATCTAATAGAAATAGCATTGAAAGAGAAAGACGGAGAAATCGGAGTCCTTCCCGAGAGAGACGTAGAAGTAGAAGTCGTTCAAGGGATAGGCGAACCAATCGGTCCAGTCGCAGTAGGAGTCGAGATAGGCGTAAAATTGATGATCAACGTGGAAATCTTAGTGGGAGCAGTCATAAACACAAAGGTGAGGCTAAAGAACAAGAGAGGAAAAAAGAGAGGAGTCGAAGTATAGATAAAGATAGGAAAAAGAAAGACAAAGAAAGAGAGCGTGAGCAGGATAAAAGAAAAGAGAAACAGAAAAGGGAAGAAAAAGATTTTAAGTTCAGTAGTCAGGATGATAGGTTAAAAAGGAAACGAGAAAGTGAAAGAACATTCTCTAGGAGTGGTTCTATCTCTGTTAAAATCATCAGACATGATTCTAGACAGGATAGTAAGAAAAGTACTACCAAAGATAGTAAAAAACATTCAGGCTCTGATTCTAGTGGAAGGAGCAGTTCTGAATCTCCAGGAAGTAGCAAAGAAAAGAAGGCTAAGAAGCCTAAACATAGTCGATCGCGATCCATGGAGAAATCTCAAAGGTCTGGTAAGAAGGCAAGCCGCAAACACAAGTCTAAGTCCCGATCAAGGTAGTATACTTTTTAAAGTATTTTGTCTGATTTTTAAAAAATTTGACTGAATTTATTCAAAGTTGAAAGTGTCCTTTCTCTCTCTCTTTAATAAACTCAGTTTGGTACTTGATAAATGATCATAGTCTTAAGTAATTTTAGAAATCCTATATAATATTATTTATTTAAAAATTGCATTCTTTAGTTAAAAATACATTTTTATTTTTAAATTTTGTCTTTTCCCTGTTTTTTTTTTTTTGCAGATCAGCAACCCCTCCCCGTCGTAAGCGCTGAGGAATGATGTGGCAAGAATGCCATGATGTTTAAAAAATTCCATGAGTTTTAAGGGCTTGTCTCATTATAGAGGCACATTGTGGCTGTGTAGGTGAAACCAGAATTTTCTTTTTATCTGTATATAGGTATACTTTTTCCAAATGCTGCTTCAAGTTAATAGGATTTCTTTGTATTACTTTTTTTTCCAAAAAAATAGTGCACAATAAGACTATAAACATGCCATTCTCTTTCAGCTGTAATGTTCTTAAAATTATTCTCGAATGTACTGTGATGTCAATAAAGCTCTTTAGTTCATTTTTGTTAACCTCTTGCACCTTAATTTTATGATTTTATTCTAAGGAACGTACTTTTACAAAAAGGCAGCTGGAACTTTGTATAACAAGTTTTAAAGGTACTTCCTCCCATTTGCCCCAATGAAAATGGTTTTATCTCAATAGTTTGTCAAAGCTTGTAAATTGTACCCATGGATTTTTGTCAAATTCCAATTTTAAGGGTGTGGAAGAGGGCCAGAAACAGATCTTTACTTTTCATTTGGAATCACTTGACAGCTTTCTAAACTTTTGCTATTTGGGGGATTTTCAAGTAATATATTCTCTGTATAAAGTATGGTTCACTCCTGTAAAATGAAATTGCTGGATTCATTCGAGCCAGTGTACCAATCAAAGTTACTTATAAGGAATGATTGTGTTTGACACTAATAGTCAAGTCTGGAAATACATTCTGCAGTTACCCACTTCTGTTTTAGAAGCATATTTTGAACACTTTGGGGGTTATTATAGAAATAAGACTCACAGTTCAATATATTTATTTATATTTTTAAAGTATAATATGACCTCAGCTCAGTGGCGGAATGCTGTTTTATGCAGGCTTGTGTCAGTTTGATAACATTGAAATGGTTTGGTTTTGTCAGTTTCTTAAAATTAGGCTCAATGAGTGGTTTAGCCATTTAAGGCAATCATAACTTAACGAATAAAATGAAGGCTCCACAGGCATTCTGATGTTCAGCTGCTTTCAGGGTTTGTTTTTATGTGATTATTCACTTATGCCACAATAGTCAGATAAATCTCTGAAAACAAATGCTTTTAAATCTTAAAGAGAAAAGAGCAGATACAGGTCACAGAAATGTTTTAAAGTATGCCTTTTTACCAGCAATAATTCATTTAAAATAAGCCAGATTTTTGCCAAGATCAGTGTTTCCTCAAAGGTAGAAAATAGATTTGTATAGTGTGCTCTTGTACCTCTACATAAGTTCTTGAATAATTTTGAACAGCTTATGCATTTATCTAGAGGAAATAAATCAACTGTGAATAAATGCATGTTTACCAAAATGGTTGTTTTTACAGTGCATTTAGTTCTGATATTTATAAAGTTGACATTTCACAGAATAACTTTTAAATAGTTTAGAATTCTATATAGTTTAGACATCAGTCAAGACAAAATAAAGTGTGCAATATTTTTTATGTAGGTGAGGTAACACGGTATACCTAATTGTAGAAGTATTCAATTAATTTGTAATAGATAAGTTGTATAACATTTTCATATCTTAAAATGTTTTTTAGATCAATCTTCAAGTGAAATAATATTTTCAAAATAAAATTCTACAGAAAAGTTCTGCTGGCTATGATATGCACATTTTTGGGCAAGATATGAACTAGAGCCAAAAATAGTATTTGACAATTTAATTTACTCTGCTGTAATACACAAGCTCTTCTTATCATTTAAATCTATAGATACTTTTAAGAACACAGTCATGGTGTGTGTGATTATTAGTAGACATATTAGTGTTTATAATTAAATGTTTGGGTTTTTCAGACTTTTATGGATAATTCAGAAAATTCATTATTTCATTGACATGTAATGAAGTATGTTTACCTTGAGTGGTAAGACTATAAGATAGGGCTTCCATGGTTTGGGATGTGAGTGCTAAAACTTACACATAAGTTAATTAAATAATATAATTTGATTATGAAGTCTTCTAAAATGACACCACCAGAATATTATAATAGATTCAGTTTTTGAGACAATGATTGATCTGGATTGATTAATAAAAACGGTCTAAGAGGTTCTTTAAAAAATATTTCTAGTGTATTAGTCATACTTGTTCTTGTGGAATGGGGGTAAACCACACCATTAAGAGAATAAAATGTAATTTGGAAGAGGTAATTATAAGTTTTGTTTCAGGCCCCAAAATACAAATAAAGATTGGTGTGGAATCTTAGTGTATATGTTTTCTGCCATTGTAAAATGCCTTTTTTTAAGCATCTGTTTCTAATGGTATATACACAACAGGTGAATTTCCCAAACATAATCATTTTTTTTAGTATTGGAATTACTCTGTTTCTTCAGAGAATCACATGGTGTATAATTAATTATAAGTGAGATTTCTAATTTTATGTGGGAATATTTACATAGGAATTAAGTAAGTTCCAAAGTCCCTATAATAATTGTCTTACGGAAATCTTTTCATTTAAACTGAGTGCTTTTCTCTCTCTCACACACACGTACATATATACTATATGTATACATACATATATAAAAATCTATTTTAATTTAGTGAAGTTTTTAAAATGGTACTAAGCGTGGTCTAATGGAAATAGTGATGTTTTGGGTTGTCCTGGCTCTGCTATTTGATGAGTTTGGGGCAAATAACTAATCATTATGGGCCTTAATTTCTTCAATTGTATAAGGGTAGAATTAGATTATTTCCAAAATTTTGAACTCTTAAAAGCCCTAAGTTCTTCAATAGAAAGTAGAATTTGATTATAAAGTCTAAACCTGAATGAGAAAATGGTCTTTTTATTAGTCATAAAATAACTCATGTATGATGAGTTACATTTATACCATAAAGGCTTATCAGATAGAGAGTTCTATAAACACATAAGTTAAATCTGCCACAATTTGATTATGGTAAGTTAAGATAAAATTATCCTAACAATTCTAGTTACCATTTTTGTGTAATTTTGTAAATGTGAAAACTTACCACTTAAACTCTGAGTGGATATAGTAGTGTATCATTTTAAAGGAATAAAACTGTTCTAAGGGAGCACGTTACCCTTAAATGAAAAATGTTTATATAAAATTGAATTTCAAAATATTAAGTAGATTTTTAGTTTTATAGTGAAATGTAGACTAGTTGATAACACATTTATGGGTGATACTAAAGTGCTGGTGTAGGGAATAACTCCAGCAATGGCTATATACCACTTAACAACCGCTAGTCCTTTCAACACAACTCAGGTTTAAGTGTCATTGGAAAAACCTTTTAATATTTGTAGAGAAAAATAGTATGAACTAGTTTTGCCTGAGTCACACTAGTAGGTATTCAAGAAGCTTTTCTGTTAGTAGAAACAAATTACTGATTGTTTTTGTTGTTGAATTGAAAATGTGAGAAAGATCTGAAGCCCAGTGAGGTGGTGCGTTAAAAAAAAATACATTTAAATAAAGCTCTTAGAACTTTATTTGATTATACTTGGACTTTGCTTTTTTTCCTTGGATCTGTCACCCCAACAAATACATATTACACATGCTAAACGATATTTTGTGGAGATATTTTCTGGAGATATTTTCTGCTGTCTTGAGAAAGGAGCTCTGAAGAGATGACTCAAGTCCCCAGCCACTCTTAGGAGGAGGTCAATATTTTACTAAGAAGCCATAAGTGAAAGACCATTACTGAGCTATGTAAATTGTAATAATTCAAGTGACATTTCACCAATTTGACACTTTCTGTTGAAAATGTACAATCATATTTTTACCTTTAATATTGGAAATTAATTGTTCTTACCCAAGGAAAGGCTTTTATGCATTTAAAGGTAAAATGTTACATAATCATCGTTCTTACTCTAAATGAAGTTTGCCTAACCTGAGTAATTAACAGTCTCCTGTATAATGTGTGTTCAGAATATTTTCAGATCACTTGCAGAAAATACTCAATTTAGACTTCTGGCCCTCTGACATTTGAATACCTTAAAAATGGACACATTTCTACCTTTAGAGAAGTGCTTACATGCTTTTATGATGTTAAGAGTGTATTACAGAAATATAAATGCCCTAGGAGACATCTTTTATATATGAAATAGAGCTACAAGGGTATAAAGAAAAGCTAGGTCACAGCACAAAGCAGTACCATGATTGAAGACTACTTTGACCATGAGGTTTGAGGAGGTCGGTCAAAGAATAGGCATAATAGAAGGATCTTGAATTAGTTTATGATAGGAACATTCTATAGATTAAGTGCATGCAGAATCTGACATGTTGAGGGTGAAGAATAACTAGTCCATACATATATAACAACCACTAATAATGCAACCATGATTTGATTGACTCCCGGCTGCGCGAGAGTGGATCTCGGAACCTTTCTGTTGGGGATCTTTTGCAGGAGGGACCGGAAAAGAGGTTGGTCCTCTACGCGCGATGTGGGGAACCCGCAAGCTAAGCTCCTCCGGGAGTCTTTTTTTAGGAGTGTTTAAGTCGGGGTGCCAGGGTACACAAGCTGACTGTTCTCGCTTAACCACGTCGGCGGGTAAGTATGTGTGGAGGTTTCCCGCACTCAGTCCGCCGTGCGTAACAGCTACTGTGCGCAGGCGCGGGAGAGAGCAGGGCTGTCGCCGGGCTCCTTGCGGGATCCTTAAAAGACCCTTGATTACTTTCGGTCCGGCCCTCACTGTCCCTTAAATGGCCCTTCTGGGCTGTCGCTTTTCTCTTCCCAGAGGCTGGGGAAAATATCCTAGAATTTGTGTTGGTCGGGGAGAGCGCAGCCCGCGGGCCGCCGCCATAGATCCTCTGACTTTTGTCTCATCTTGTTTGAGTTCCTTAGGAGCTGGCGACTACGCTGTGCCCGGCGGAGTCTCAAGGTCGTAGGCTTTCTTCCTCTGCCACATCGGGAAGGGACACCAGCTGCTTATAGTTACTAGTTACGTTGTCTTTGTGTATGGTTTGTACTTGCCTCTTTTCAGAAAGAATTTAAAGCAATTATTCTACGTTTTGATTAATAGGTTAATTCAACGGAGCATATTGGCAAAGGTTAAGAAAGTAACGTTTTGAACCTGATGCTTGTGGAAGACAGTTTGATTTTTTTGTTCCCAGTGTTAACTAGAAAGTTAAGTTCATCCTTTACATGAAACTCATTTAATAAATACTGTATGTCAGACACGGGGAATTTTAAAATGAAAGATAGCTCAAGGGTCTCTTTAAAAAATGTTAGGATACAACTATGATTTATATAATAAGAAAGAGAGAAACATAAAGGCAGGCCCTCCAATAGAGTTAAGTTGGTATTCTCATACAGTGAAAAAGTGTAGCCAATAAAAAGGATGTTTTAAATCAATGTGTATCCACCTAGAAAAATGATTAGGGTATAGTGTTAAGAAAGTGTTACAAATCAGTGTGTGTTATGAATTAGAGATATATAGATGGAGATACAGAGAGGGGCTAGAGATACATAAAAATTTTAGCAGTGATTACCTGTGGTGAAGTTGGTGATCTCTCATTTTATCATTCGTTATATACTTTTTGCAGTTTTTTAAAAGTAAAGATGTTTTTTATAATCAGAAATTTAGAAAAAATACAATATAAATATTTCCAAATTATGGAAGTGCACATAGAAGGAGCACCTAATACATATTTGGGGACCCTCTTAAACAGATATTTAGGGAGCTGTCTTGAAGGAGTTGGCCAATTTTAGAAGCAGGAGTGGCCAAAGGTACCAGCTTGAATATCTTTGAGGAGGTTTCTGGAAAACAGCAAAGTGTTCCTTGAAAAGTGGTGTGGGTTGGAGGCTGGAGATGAGGGCAGAGAGTGGCAAGGGATGAGACAGGAGACCTTTTAGGCCATGACAAGTCCATGAAAGGCCAGGTATACCTCTTGTGATTGACTTTGAGGACAGTAGGAAATTACAGAAGGAGCAACATAATCAGATTTGTGTTTAAGAAATAACACTTAGCATTTGTGTAGAAAGTAGCACCGAGGCAAGCAAGACTAGGCTCAATGAAGCCTTGGTAATCCAGATAATAAGTGATGATTGCTGGTAGGTATTGGCAGGTTAGGGTCTTAATTTACTGATAGGAGCTGAATAAATGACTTTTGAAGTAAATGAAATCTCTCCCCATTCTTTTAAAATCTCATACCGGAATGATCACAGATTCAACGTAGAGAAGGAATTGGTAGCATCCTATTTGTTAATACAAACTGAATTAGTTTCTCTCAGTTGTGCTGATGCGGTTTTTTAAGCTCTTGATTATTCTGACAATACTGATGACTAAGGGACTAATTTGCCAAATATAGGAGAGGTGAGGAGAGAAGATGGGGTCATCACTGAGCATGGAGCAGGAATAGTGCTAAAATCTCTAAGGCTCAGCTTCATAATAATACTTTATATATATCCTTACCTGTGTATTACAGTTTACATGTTTCTCTAATAATATCTCCTTTACCTACCTAAAGGCATAAAGTAGGTGGTATTTCAACTGGGTTTTAAAAGGTAGTACAGCCCTGGCTGGTGTGTCTCAGTGGACTGAGTGCTGGCCTGAGAAGCACAGAGTGCATGCCTGGGTTACAGGCCAGGTCCTGAGAGAAAACCACACATTGATGTTTCTCTTCCTTCTCCCTCCTGTCCCCTCTAAAAAGAAATAAAGATCTTTAACAAAATAAAAATAAAAGGTAGTACAGATACTTCAGATAAAACAAGACATGAAATATAAATACAAATAACCTTTTGTCAGTCCATTGGAACTGCTGTAACAAAATACCTCAGACCTGTTGGCTTATTAGCTATAGAAATGTATTTCTTATAACCCTGAAGACTGGGAATCCCACAATTCTGGGTCTGGTGAGAGTCCACTGCCTGGTTCATAGATGGAGCTTTCTTGCTCTGTCCTCTTGAGATCTCTTTTATAAGGGCACTATACCAATCATGAGGACTCTACTCTTGTGATCTAATCACCTCACAAAGGCCCATCCAATACCTTCAACTTGGGGTCTAGGATAAGTATTTGAAAGGTTCTGGGCAAGATGGAAGCATAGATAGAAACACTTCACTTCCTCACACAACCAAAAGAAGGATAACAACCAATTTAAAAACAATAACCATAACTGCCAGAAAAACTTGCATGGAAGTCTAACAACCAAGGAGTTAAAGAAACATTCATCCAGATGGTAGGAGGGGTGGAAATCGGCAGAGAGGACAAGAAGCAAGGTGGCAGCTGCTGGCAGACCAGGGCAGGCAATCCCACTTTCAAGCTCAGACAAGCCCAGGGGAACAGTGAGGGGGTGAGACACTGAACCCCAGGTTGTCAGTGCTAGGAAACTGAAGACTCAAAACCCCAGGCATTACAAAATCTGTGGGGACTGTGGCAGCAGAAGAAACTCCCAACCTGACAGGAAAGTTCATTGGAAAGACTCACAGGGTACTAAAACATGCACAAACCCACCTACCTGCAAATCAGCACCTGAAAGGGTACAAACCGCTTGTGGGAAACTAGGGAAATCACAGAAAGTTGGACAAGAGCAACATTGTTCCCTCTCAGACCCCTCCCCCACAAACAGCGCCACAGTGCAGCAAAGAGGGTTGCCCAGCCCTGGTGAATACCTAAGGATCCACCCCCTTACATGTAACAGAGGCCCCTAGACAAAGAAATATGGCCCAAATGAAAGAACAAATCAAAACTCCAGAAATAGAACTAAGTGATGAGGAGACAGCCAATCTGTCTGATGCAGAGTTCAAAACACTGGTAATTAGGATGCTCATAGAATTGATTGAGCTCAGTTGCAAAATGAAAAAATGAAGGCTACACAATGTGAAACAAAGCAAAATATATACGGAACCAACAGTGAAATTAAGGAAACCAGGACTCAATGATTTGGAACAAAAGGAAGAAATAAACATCCAACCAGAACAGAATGAAGAAACAAGAATGCTAAAAAATGAGGGGAGGCTTAGGAGCCTATGGATCAACTTTAAGCATCCCAGCATCCGAATCATGGGAGTGTCAGAAGGAGAAGAACAAGAGCAAGATATTGAAAACTTACTTGAACAAATAATGAAGGAAAACTTCCCTAATCTGGCAAAGGAAATAGACTTCCAGGAAGACCAGAGAATCCCAAAGAAATTGGACTCAATGAGGAGCACACCAAGGCACATCATAATTAAATTACCCAATATTAAAGATAAGGAGAGAATCTGAAAAGCAAGAGAAAAGGAGAGTTACCTACAAAGGAGTGCCCATAAGACTACCAGCTGATTTCTCAAAAGGAACCATATAGGCAGGAAGGGGCTGGAAATAAGTATTCCAAGTCATGAAAGGTAAGAACCTATAACCAAGATTACTCTATCCAGCAAAGCTATCATTTAGAATGGAAGGGCAGATAAAGTGCTTCCCAGGTAAGGTCAAGTTAAAGGAGTTTATCATCACCCAGCCCTTATTATGTGAAATGTTAAAGGGACTTATATAGGAAATAGAAGATCAAAACTATGAACAGTAAAATGACAACAAACTCACAACTATCAACAACTTAACCTAAAAAACAAAAAGTAAGCAAACAACTGGAACAGGAACAGAATCACAGAAGCGGAGATCACAAGGAGGGTTATCAGTGGGGAGAGGGAGGGGGAGAGTGAGGGGAAAAGGTACAGGGAATAAGAACCAGAATAAGTAGGCACAAAATAGGCAGGGGGGGAGGTTAAGAATAGTATAGGAAATGTAGAAGCCAAGGACTTATATGTACAAACCATGGACATGAACTGTGGTGGGGGAGGAAGCTGGAAGGTGAGGGGGTGGCACAGGGAGGAAGGGGATAAAGGGGAGGAAAAAATCAGTACAATTATAATAGCATAATCAATAAAATATACTTAAAAGAATTGGGGATAGGGACACAAACATTCAAACCAAGATAACATTAAACTTTTTTTATTTAACTTTATGGGTTGATTTTTTAAATTTATTTTTCTGTTTTTGTATTTTATGGTTGTTCAAGTACAGTTGTCTGCCTTTTCCTCCAACCACTCCCCACCACCCCAGCCATCCCCTCCCCTGACTCCACCCACCGCCCTTGGTTTTGTCCATGTGTCCATGTGTTCCTGAAAACCCTTCACCCTTTCCCCCCGCCATTATCCTCTCCCATCTCCCCTCTGGTTACTCTCTGTTTGTTTGTCTTCCTTGTTTGTTTTGTTGATTAGGTTCCACTTAAAGGTGAAATCATATGGTTTTTGTCTTTCACTGCCTGGCTTATTTCACTTAGCATAATGTTTTCCAGCTCCATCCATGCTGTCGCAAAGGCAGGAGCTCCTTCTTTCTTCCTGCTGTTAGTATTCCACTGTGTAAATGTACCATAGTTTTTTGATCCATTCATTTACTGATGGGCACTTAGGTTTCTTTCAGCACTTGGCTATTGTAAATTGTGTTGCTATTAACATTGGAATGCATAGGTTCTTTTGGATTGGTGTTTCAGGGTTTTGAGTATGTAATCCTAGCAGTGGAATTGCCAGGTCTAAAGGTAGTTCCATGTTTAGTTTTCTGAGGAAACTCCATACTGTTTTCCACAGTGGGCTGAACCAGTCTGCAATCCCACCAACAATGCACTAGGGTTCCTGTTTCTCCACATCCTCTCCAACACTTGTTTTTTGCCTTGTTTATGATGGCCATTCTCTCCAGTGTGAAGTGTCAAATCAACATACCATCAAACTTAAGAGAAGACACTTAACCTGGTGGTAAATTGGAACTACACTGAGATAACATTTTCACCTATTAGACTAGCAAAGATAAAAATATTTGATAATACATTACATGGGTGACTCTCAAATGTGTTATCACTGTGGGGAAACCAGCACTAGAAATACTCATATACTACCCATGGAATTAAACATCTGTCAGTGGCAATTACACATTTATAAATGCAGCTGCCATTTGACACAACAATTCCTGGGATTTTATCTACAGGTACTCTCAAACTATAGATATATATCATATGTAACTCATATGTAATTGTGCATGTAATTCAGTCTTATGTTTTTGAAATAGCAAAAAAAATTAGAAATAATCTAAATATCCATTAATAGGGAAGGTATTTAGTAAGTTATGAGATAGGCATGCGGCCCTATAAAAGGAAGCTCCTTATGTTCTGTTATGAAAAAATCTTTTAAGATACATTGGTGAGCCCTGGCTGGCATAGCTCAGCGGATTGAGTGCAGGCTGCAAACCAAAGCATTGCAGGTTCGATTCCCAGTCAGGGCACGTGCCTGGGATGCAGGCCACAGCCCCCAGCGACCACACATTGATGTTTCTCTCTCACTCTCTTTCTCCCTCCCTTCCCTCTCTAAAAATAAATAAATAAAAGATTTTTTAAAAAAGATACATTGGTGAAAAACCTAAGGTACAGAAGAATGTATACTGTGCTACATTTTGAAGAAGATAGGAGAGAAACTGATATACAAAAGAGGCATATGTATAAAATATCTCTAGAAGCTTACATGCAAATCTAGTAACACTGATTGCCTCCAAAGAGGAAAACTGGATGACTAGAGTCAGGAGTTAGAGAGCTTTGTAGTGAGCCCCTTTGTACTTTTTAATTAATTTAATTTTTTTTTCACAATTTAAGATAAGTTGCAAAAATAGTACAGAGAATTTCCATATGCCCTTCACCAATTCCTTAGTGATAACATCTTATTTAATCATACATAGTACATTGTCAAAACCAGGAAATTGACAGTAGTATAATAAATACTATTAACTAAACTACAGACCTAGTTTGGATTTTACCACCATTCCATGCACTCTGTACATATGTGTGTGACCACATGTAGAGGTTTGTATAACAACTACTACAATCAGGTTATGGAACTGTTCCATAATCACGGAGAAATTACCAGCTACTACTTCTCTACAGTCAGACCCTAACCCCAGCCTTAACCCTTGGCAGTCACTGATCTGTTCTTCATTAATAGAACATTGCCATTTCAACATGGAATCAACCATGATACAGTATGTACCTCCTGAAATTGTTTTTGTTCCCCAACTCGGCATAAATACGCTTGAAATTTATCCAAATTGTATGTAGCAATACTTCATTCCTTTTTATTTCTGAGTTGTATTTCACAATGCAGATATACCACAATGGTTTGTTTAACCCATCACCTATTATAGTGTATTTTAGGTGTTTCCAGTTTTTGACTATTATGAATAAACTTACTATGACCATTTTTGTACAGATTTCTGTCTGGACATAGCTTTCACTTCTCTAGGATAAGTGCCTAGTGTTGCAAATGCTGGGTTGTGTGATAAATGTATGTTTAACCTTATGAAAAATTACTAAACTGATTTCCATGGTGTCTATACCATTTACATTTCCACCAGCAATATATAAAAGATATACTTGCCTCATTACCTGGTTCACACTTGGTAATATCAGGGTGGTTAAATTTGAGCCATTGTAATAGGTATATAGCAGCTTTCCTTTGTATTCCTCTAATGGCTATTGATATGCAACATTGCTTCATGTGCTTATTTGCATTTGTATATCCTCTTTGATGAAATGTATGTTCATGTCCATTTATAATTGGATTGCTTTTTTAAAAACATGGGAGTTGTGTTTTGCTTCATACTGTTGAGTTCAAAGAATAACCTCACCTATTCCAGATAGAAGTCCTTTGTGGGACATGTGTTCTGGAAATATTTCCTGCCAGTCTGTGACTTTTCTTTTTCTTAATAGGGTCTTTTTCAGAGCAAAAATTTTTATTTTTGATTAAGTTTAATTTAATCACTTTTTATAAAAGGATTGTGCTTTTGGTGTGAGATGTAAAAACCCTAGCCTAACCCTAAGTCTCGAAGATCTTCTATATTTTCATCTAAAAGTTTTATAGGTTTGCATTCAGGGCAATTATCCATTTCAAGTTCATTTTTGTATAAGATATGAAATTTAGGTTGAAGTTTTCTTTGTCCAATTGTTTCAACATCATTTATTGAGAAGACTGTTTCTCCTGCATTTAACTGTTTTTGCACCATTGTTGAAAAAAAACAGTTGAATTTTTTTCTTTCTTTAACTCTGGACTCTCTTCTGCTACACTGAGCTGTGTTTGTCCCCCTCCAGTAGCACACTGTCTTCATTACTGTAGTTCTATGGTCAGTCTTAAAATTGGGTGTTGTGATTCCTGCAATTTTATAATTCTTTAATATTGTTTTAGCTATTGTATTTCTTTTGCCATTTCATACAGATTTTAGAATTAGCTTGTTTATGTCTACAAAAAAGAGGCTATTGGGATTTTGTTAAAGTGGTTTTCGATTTCTTTTATCAGTGTTTTATGTCAATTTTCAGCATATAGACCCTGTACATGTTTTGTTACATTTATACAACAATGAAAGTAATTCATTCTTTTCTGGACTGATTTTAAATGGTATAGCATTTTCAGTTTTACTTTCCAATTGTTTATTGTTAGTAGTAGATAGAAAAAATTGACTTTTTTGTGTGTTGATCTTATAATCTGACCTTGCTGAACTCACATAATAGTTCTGAGAGCTTTTGTTTTATTTTTAAATGAGCACAGTTTAATTTCTTCCTTTCTATTCTGTATGCCTTTTATTTCCTTTTTTCTTTATTGTACTTGCTAAGATTTTTAGTACTGTGTTGGACAGGAATCAAGAGAATAGGCATCTTGCCCTGGTGCTGATGTTAGGGGTAGAGCACTTAGTTTCTCACTGTTTTGAAAGTACTAAGTGAGCAATAGGATTTTTATGGATGCCCTAAAGATTGAAGAATTTCCCTTCTGTTCTTAATTTGCTGAGAATTTTTCATCATAAATGTGGTTTTGTCAAATGTTTTGTCCACATCAGTTAATAAAATCATGTTATTTTTCTTCTTTCAATTATTAATATGTAAGTTACATTGATTTTCTAATATGGAACTAGCATAGCATAGCTGGAGTAAGTCCCACATGGTTGTACTATAGTGTTTTTTATATGTTTCTGGATTATATTTATTGATTGCTGAGAATTTTTATGTCTGTTCATGAGAGAAATTGATCTGCAGTTTTCTTTGCTGTCCCATCTTTGTCTGTTTTTTGTGTCAGAGTAATGCTGGCTTAATAAAGTGAGCTGGGAGGTGTTCCTCACTCTTTTATTTCTTGGAAGAAATTGGGTAAAATTGGTTTTATTTTCTTCTCTAAGTGTTTGGTAGAAAGAATTCACCAGTGAAGCAATCTGAGCCTGGAGATGTATTTTTCAGGAGATTTTAGCTATGAATTCAATTTCTTTGCTAGTTATAGGACTATTCAGGCTACCTATTTCATCTTGTATGGGTTTTGATAGTTTGTGGTTTTCATGGAATTAGTCCATTTTGTCTAAATTGCAGAAAATTCTGTGTAGAGTTGTTAGTATTCCCTTATCATCCTGTTTATGTCTCTTGGGTTCATAGTGCTATCCCCTTTTTAATACCTGACATTGGTAATATAGGTCTTCTCTTCTTTATCAGCCTTGCTAGAACCTTATTAAGTTTATTGATCTTTGAGAGGAATTAACTTTTGGCTTGATTTATTTGATATATTCTGTTTTGTTTTAAATATTATTCATTTCTGCTTTTATTATTATTTTCTTTTATCTGATTGCTTTGGGTTTATTTCACTTTTCTTCTAGTTTGTTAAGACAATAACTTATGGTAGATTGTTGACTTGAGACCTTTCCTCTTTTCTAATATGCATATTTAGTGCTATAAGCTTCTCTCTACTGCTTAAATTATGTCCACAGACTTTTTATATTGTGTATTTTAATTTATTTCAGTTTTGTTTCCCTGAGACATGCCTTGACCCATGGATTGTTTAGAATTGTGTTAATTTCTAAGTGTTTTTTCTTTTCATGTTTGTGTTATTTATTTCTAGTTTGATTCCACTACAGTTAGAGAACATAGTCTATATCAGGGTTGTCAAACTCATTTTCACCAGGGGCCACATCAGCCTTGCAGTTGCCTTCAAAGGGCTGAATGTAATTTTAGGACTGTATAAATGTAACTACTCGTTAACAGTTAAGTGAGAGCTTGGTGCTGCCACCAGGTAGAGACAAGGTGATGGGCCGGATAAAACAAAGTGGAGGGCCGGATTCAGCCTGCAGGCCTTGTGTTTGCCACCTGTGGTCCATATGATTTCACTTATCTTATAGTTGTGAAGGTTTGTTCAATATCCCAGGATATGGTCTATCATTATGAATGGTCCATGCATGCTCAAAAGAATGTACATTTTGTTTTTGTTTGGATGGAATGTTTTATAAATTTCAATGAGATCTTATTGGTTGATTGTGTTATTCAGTTCTTTTGTATTGTGGCTTATTTTCTGTCTAGTGGTACTGTCAATCACTGAGAAAGGGTATTGAAGTTTCCAGCTATGGTTGTAGATTTATTTTTTCTCTCAATTCCATTTTTGCTTCATGTGTTTTGAAAGTCTGTTGTCTAGCACATACACAGTATTGCTTTATCTTCTTGGTGGATTGTCCTTTTTATCATAATGGAATGATCATGGTGATTTTCTTTGCTCTAAGGTTTACTTTGTTTAAATTGAACAACTGAATGTTCTGCAGCAGAGTAAATAGTTCGTAAAGGAGGTCGCTCTGTAAGTTTGAACATACAGACTGGATGAGTGTTATTTCAAGATTTTTATGAGTTTTTTTTGTGTGAAGGGTGTTGAACATACATATAAGTCCATTTCATGTAGCTAAATGGAAGTGACAGAATTTGAACTAGTTTTGATAAATAATCTCATAACCAATATTACCCTAGTTTGAAAGTTAATGTAGTTTTTTAATTTGAATATCATGTTAAATAATTTTATGCAGCATAATGTGGAAGGAAAAATTAATGGCATGTAAAACTTTTACAGATGCATTACTTATTTTTACTAGTTACAGTTTCAGAAATGTCTGATTAGAATTAGATGATTCTAATACTTAAGACATTTTACAATTTAGAATAAAATCCAAAATTAGGAATAAACCCTTTTATTTATCATTGTAATATAAGATTGCCATATAAAAGTTTCTTCAAGTACAAGTATATTAAGAATTCACACTGTTCTTTCTCTAGACATTTAATTTTTTTTTTCAGTTTATTTACCAAATCAGTTCAGCTGGACTCAACAACTTAAACCATGGGTTTTCAGTGAATACAGAATTATGTGGTTCAAATCCTATAGAATGAATTTTGCCTGCTTGAATACAATGAAAAGTTACAGGTAAGTTTATTCATTACTGTGGCGAATATTTACATAATTATGTGAATAATAGTTTGATATTGGTTGTGCTTAATAAACACTGTCAGTATTTAATAGCTCATGTGATTTGATTAAGGTACTTTTTTATCTAAATATTTTTATTTCTCCAGCAACTTTTGAATTTGGAATATTTCAAACCCACAGGAAAATTGTAATACTGTGTAGAAAAATTGTAATACTCTGTGTAGAGTATACCCTTTATCCATATTCAAGGACAGCTTTTATTTTTAATATAAGACTCTGTGATTTGGAGAAGTACTTTTTACTTCCTTATGTTATCTTTATGAGAGGACAGAAATAATACAGTGCTTAAAATTATCAATGATTTGGGTGCAACATAAATAAAATAGTATGATAAATAAGATGGATAAGTAAGTGTACAAGGTAGCAAGATAGAGTCAAAGTAATTTCTTTCTGTATTCTTATTATAAATTTATAATCTTGCAAAAAATATTGCATGGGGTTAAAGTATGAGTGCATGTTTTACTTGTAAATGAGCTAGCTCTTTTAAGATTGGGTGTGTGTGAAATCATAATTATAGTCAACTGAGCAACCATCTTCTGTTACCTATTGTAAGTTAGTCCTTGATTACTGAGCCTTTGCATGAAGCATGTAAAAGGAGGGTAATATTCAAAAGATAATATTAAAGAGTGACATTTAATTCTTGAAAGGATAATAAATAATCCCAGTAGAACGTAGCTAAGAAAAACATAGTAAAAATGTGAATGGCACTACCTATTTTAACGTAACAACCTTATTCTCTTTTACCCAAGAACCTGTGGAGGATTTTCCTATCATGTACTTTGATCTGGAACTTGGTATAGTTGTCTGTCTGATCCCTGTTTAGTCCCTGTTTGATCCCATCTGGTTAAAAAACTTTTTTTTAATTGAATTATATACTTTTCTGGGCCTCCTCCCTCAGATTAGTCAATTGACAAATGTTTCCTGAGCACCAGCTGTGTTCCAGGAAATGTTCCAGGTATAAAGTGGTGAGCAAGACAGTCCATGCTTTCTCTCATAGTGCTTATGTGAAGTGGGGAGACAGGATCAAATAATCACACAGCCCCATGAAAAAGTATGAAGTTGTATGAGACTTAAATTAGGGTAATATGACCCAGTTTGGAGAATCAGGGAAGACTTCTTAGATGATGTTCCACTCAAACTAAGAGCTAAAAGTTGAGAAGGAATTAGTGTGTATAAGGGGGGTGGGGTAATGTGAGAGTACTGTTCCAGGGAGAGGCAACAACATAGTCAAAGTACCTGAGGAAGGGGCAAACGTGGTCAGTTCGAAGACCATGTTTGAACTGCTCTCTCCATGTTGTGGAGAGCAGATTGGAGGAGGGTGAGGTAGGAAGCAGGCAAACTAATCAGAAGGCTAGGATAATGATTCAAACCAGAGATGATGGGAGCTTGGACTAGGGTGATGGCAGTAGACATGAAGAGGAGAAGATGGGGCACCTGGGTTCAAATCCTGGCTCTGCCGCTTAATCTCTCTGAGCTTCCCTTTTCTTATCTATGTAATAGAGTTAGTAGTAGTAGTACATACCTACCTTATAAAAAGTTGTCAGGAAGAGTAAATGAGATGACATATGTTGAGTTCTTAAACAGTGATGGCATCTAGTAAATGCTCAATAAATGGTTACTGCTACTGCTGCTACTACTGCTACTATTAAATGTGACTCAGAAGGCCAAGTTTTATAGTTTCATTTTCATTGTAACTTAACTTTGAAAGCAAATTAATTTTGTTTCATCTGTGAATAAAGGTGTATTTATAAGCAGTGTGATTATAAGGAAACTTGGTTTTGAAGCATCAAAAATGAGCAATACATGTAACTTAGAATGTAATAAATTGTAAATTAGAATGCCTTTCTATATAATATATTCATGTTACATTTGTAAAAACACCAGTTTTTGCCTGTTCCTTTATTTTGACCTCTTAGATACCCTTGGACAAGACCATACAGTACTTCTCGAACCACCGTAGATAGCAGTGAGGTAAAAACCTTCCTGGCCCTGGCTCACAAATGGTGGGATGAGCAAGGAGTATATGCACCTCTTCATTCTATGAATGACCTGAGGGTGCCATTTATTAGGTAATACTACACAAATTCTAAGTCTTTTAAAATGCAAGTCTTTTTAATAATTGATTTTTTCCATTCATTTTTCTCTTGGTTTATACCTAAGTTCAAAATGCCATGTTTAAGTTCACTTTAAAAAAATTAGAGATTCTTTCCAATGTCCATTGTTTGAAACCATTAATTTTTAAATAACATCATCCAACTTTTAGGCTGCTTTTATAAATTAACTTGAAGCAGTTTTGGACATCTAATCTGGTAATTAGAGTTAAATCCTTATGAAAAGGAATTAGGACCCTATGGCATTAATGTCATTTTATAGCAACTTTGATTTTTAAGCAGTCCTGATAAAGGAACTACTATGGAGATAGCTCAATTCAACAAATACTCATTGGCAAATATTTATCGAGCACTTACCTTGTACAGAACTTGGGGCGAGACACTGTAGAAGCTACTGAAACATTCATCATTCAAAACATAGTCATGTACTTCAGGAACTTATAGTTTACTGTCAGAGGTACAGGCAAGAAGGGTTCATTAGATTCCCTTTTTCAAGAAATTGTTCATTCATTCTTACGTTTGTTCATTTATTTGATCATGAAACATTTTTAAGCAACTGACATGGACACAGCACTGTAATAGACACAGAATATCAAGGAACCTCCTGATTGGATTTTAATGACTCAGAGAAATTAGCACCTTTTATTACCACTGAATTTGTGGATCGCTGAAAGACCAAGAGAAAGTGAAATGTCGGTTTTTAGATTAGATAGTGGTTTTCAAGGTGTAGGCCCTGGACTGGCAACATCAGTACCACTTGGGAACTTGTTAGAAATACGGAATTCTCAGGTCTCACTCTGGACCTACTGCTTTGTGGGGTTGCAGACTATGTGGGATTTTAGAAAACCTTCCATATAATTCTAGTATCCTTTCAGCTTGAAACCCACTCTGTTCAAACTACTGGGACACCATCTCATACAGACCACTGTAAAAAAGATCAGCCAGGCAGTACGAGTTATGTTTGGAAGTGTAGACTTAATTCTTAGTATAATTGGAAGCTGTCAAAGGGGAGTGATATTATCTACATTATCATATAAAAGAGTCGTTTTGGCTGAAATGGGTCCTTTCTATGTGTTACAACATTGCTAAGTTATCTACTTAACCACTATCTAGGTTATTCTTAGAAGTCAATTAATTTTAATAACAATAAAGATATCCTAAGATATCCTTATGGTATATAACATTTATGTAATAAGTATAATGAGAATTCATATGCAGTCCAACTTAAAAGTTTAATTTACAATACTGTGTGTATGTGCACTTATGTTTGCCCATGTAGTAAAGCATTGCTATGATTATCTTAGAATTAAGTTCACCTGATTTGGATGCCTGTTTACATGGTCCTGATAATACCACTAACTTAGAAGATTAAAAGAAACTCAATTTAGAAGGGAATACAGGCAAATTCTGAAAATACAGATTTCCAATCTGCTTCTTCTAAGCCCTGTGAAGTACCCTGTTTGTCGCAGACATGAAATGGGTGTAGCAGTACCGACAGTGTAGTTAGTAGGTGACATGATATCTCAGGCAAATAGATTAGGTTAATGTAAACTAGACTACTTGAAAAGTTTTTCTTTAGATTAACTAAAATAATTAGGTCATAATTATTGCTAGATTACTTCAAGAGTTTTACTTTAAACCTCCTGCTTTTAGTTATTAAAAATATCTTGTCCTGCTCGGTGCTCAGTTGGTTAGAGTATTGTCCTGATACACCAAGACTGTGGGTTCAGTCCCCGGTTAGGTGGGAAAACAAATTGATGCTTCTCTTGCTCTGTCATGTTCTCTCCTGCTCTTTCTCTCTCTCTCTCAAATCAATAAATGAAAAATATCCTATAAACATAGGTATTTAATGCTGAAAATAAAAGATCGGTTTACCCCCAAATCATTAATCTGTTTAAAATGAATTAAATATTTTATTGAAAATTGTACATTTTAAGACTTAATTGATATAATTTTTATATGTTTTGAATTTTTTAAAAAGAGACAATCTTTTAAAAACAATTGCTAATCACCAGCCAGGAAAACCTTTGTCTGGGATGAAGATTCTTGATGTTGGCTGTGGTGGTGGATTGTTAACTGAAGTAAGTGATTTACAATTCTCCTGCCATTTTTAACAGGGAAAAAAAGTTTAAGAAGGGGACTTATGCCTCATTTATCCTTTTAACAAATAATATTGTTTATTAAAATGCCTAATGTTTTAAAATATTTATGATTATAAAAGTAATATATTTTTTAAATATAAAAATTTCAGAAAATTATAGCGAGGGATTTTTTTTCTATACAAAAATGAGGCACTACTCATTTGAATAGTGACTTTGGCAATTTTGTTGTCTCTTCTACTCCAAGAGATTAGGCAGTTTCCACTGGTTTAGATGCAGTGACAAGCTGTTCTTTTCCCTTTTCTTTAATATCAAAACCTAACAGTTTTGCCTGCTTATGGAACTTTTCCCTTCTCAGGTGCTTTAGAGTACTTGGAAGAATGCCCATTCTCTCTGTGAAGATTTGCTTTAGCTTATAGTAAATTTATGCTCTTCAGCTTTGTTTTGCATTCTTCTATCAACACAGTAACTTTTTGTTTCAATGCTGCACCATAATCTGATCTTTGAAAGGTACTTGAAGCCGCAGTGTAGGATATAAGTGTAAGTGGGGGCTCGGCGGGGTGTGGTGCTGTCGAGGTCCACGAGAGCACGTTTTGAGGCTGCCAGAGGCGTTTGATGCATAGCTAAGTGTCCACGTGCACGAACAGCATGTTCTTTATACGTCAGTGGGCAGGTTTCTCTGATATCAATTATAACATTTCAGGAAATATGAAATATGTGAAAATACATTTCTTAGAATCAAGAATAGGTGATGTATCAAATTATGAATAAGATTTTGTTGTATGTGTTATGTGTTCTACAATCTTTTCAGTGTATTATTGCAAATCTTATGTCTCTGAAGTTAAAATAGTTTAACTAAAGAGTTGTAAAATAAATGCTATGTGAGTTTTGATAAATATTAAAACCGTGTTTAAAAACTTGGGCATTTCATGGGAAGTGGTTGAATATAAAAGTTGAAAGAAGGCTTAGCTGCGAAGTATCAATCATTCCTAGTCGGTTGCTGAAAAAGCTATCAAGAAAATTTGACAATTTGAATATCAGAAAATCAGCTGTTTTTATAATGTTACATTTATTATACTTTAAACATGTCAATACTATGTGCATGTTAAATGTACCTGGAGAATATAAATCATTTTTTTTACAGTTCTCAAGTAGTTCTTGCTGAATTTTCTGTTGTTGTGATTATTGCTCTCACTTTTCAGCTTTTTATCATGGAAATTTTCATATGTGTACAAACTAGAAAAGATGCTTTATCAAACTTCCTTGTACCCATAAACAATCTCCAGTAATTATCCCCTCGTGGTTAATCTTGTTGCCTTTTGATAAGCTTTTTATTGCTAACACACATTCTATTTTCTTCCTGAGGGTAACAGTTTTTTTATACCATTAGCCTCTAGGGCGGCTTGGGGCTTCAGTTATTGGAATTGATCCTGTGGATGAGAACATTGAGACAGCACAGCACCATAAGTCATTTGATCCAGTTCTGGATAAGAGGGTAGAGTACAGAGCGTGTTCCCTAGAAGAGATTGTGGAAGAGACTGCAGAAACGTTCGATGCTGTTGTAGCTTCTGAAGTTGTAGAGCATGTGATTGATCTGGAAACTTTTATACAGTGCTGCTGTCAAGTGTTAAAAGTAAGACTTACGGAGTTTACTTGTTTGATTTTTCTTTTCAGTGTATATATGTAGCCATGGCAATGTTTCATAATACTTGAAACCTGGAAGCCATGAATAGGGAACAGCATCTCTGCTGGGGATTACTTCTGCCTCTCAGGTTGCCCTTAGTACTGGGGTTTTCCATATCCCGTGTCTTGATGTTTAGGGAGCTTGAAAAATGTTGGTGCTGAACATTGTAATACATCCAAAAGATTTATAGTGGTGTTTTCCCATTGGCATAGTCTAGATTAAATTTCTAATAGACATTGACTGACAGTAACTAGGAAAAATTCGTTTGGATTAATACTTAAAAATCAATAAAAATCATTATTAGCATAAATTGACTTAGATAGCATTTGTCAAGTACTCTGTAGGTGATATGTATAACAGTTTTCAGCTTGTAAAAGAATACTTCCTGCATATGATCTCATCTGGTCTGACCTACAACCAGGTTAGGAAGGTAAGGCCAACATTATGACTTCCTTTGACCAGTGAAGATCAGAATTTGGGAGATGTCAAAAGTTACTTGGTTTTTAAGTTAAAGGTCACTAGATACTGCAGTGGGGTTTAAAGCTACATCTTTTGATTCCAAATATTGTTTTTCCCATTATTATCCTTATATAATTTGCCACAGACTTAGTCTTCTGAAAATGATTCTAAATTTTCTTTTAATAAATATCCCTAAAGTATTATTGCTGTTATTACTCTATAACTCTGTTGTTTTTACATTTAAGAGGTAACACCCTAAGGTCAAGAGCTAAAAGAATGCAATGCTTAGCCCTTACCTAAAGAGAATTTTTTTTAAATGGTTTTTCTTTTGGATAATTTTAGATTTATTAAAAAACAGCAAAAAATTGTAGTGTTTGCATATATGCTTCACCTAGTTTCCCCTACTTTTAACAATTTTTCTCCTAGCTCTATTGAGATATAATTGACTCATAAGTGATTTTTAAGAAGATATTTTAGAGTACTGGAGTTTTATAGAGAAAAGTTACGATGTGTGATGAAATCGTGTTTGATATTCCAGTGTTTAGTTTAAGTATGCTTGGCAATATTTCAGGGCCTCCCCTTTCCTAGTTTTGGTTTGGGGTGGTATCTGAGATGTATTCTTTCTCTCTGTCTTATATATGCACATACAGGGTGGGACCAAAGTAGCTTGACAGTTGTGAGTGTGCAAAACACAGAGTTTATTCCTCTATTATTGTTATTTACTAATTACTGTAGTATTTTCCATACAAACAACTATAAATCTACTTTTGCCCACCCTGTATGTAGTAATATGATTATTTTGCAGAGTCTCTTTGGCATTTTACCCCCACTAGACTAATGAGAATGTGTAAAAGAGGGAGGAGGTGCTAATGCCCTTGCTATTTGTGGGAATAAATATAGGAAATACTAAATATAGTCACTAAAAAATGGCAGACTGAACAGCTGCATAAATGGTTTGTAGTCATTTAAAATGATTATCTTGATCTCTTTATATTCTTTCTACCTTTTTATCTCATGGCAAACATAAACTAATTACTAATATTCTGCAGCACAACAAAAAATATAACTTTTGCCAATCTGACAAAAAATCAGAATAATTTTGATTTATTCACACCAGGTGGCTATTGTTGTGTTGGCTGTTGTTATTTTTTTATTTGACAATCCGAGGGAAAAGAGGTCAGTGTCCCAGACTAAATAGCCAGGTATTGCACGGTTTAAAAATCCTTGAGGCACACCAGTTGAAAATCCCTGCTTTATACTAATGAAATCAAAACATTTTCAAACCTTAATATTAGTGTTTTTGTCTAAGAACAGCTACTGGTGTCGCCCACCTGCATGTGTAGCTGTATGCTGTACCAAAGAAGTGAGACAGCCTCAGCACCTAAGAGAAAACAGCATGGACACATATTAAATCATAAATGTGGACACAAGGAAGAGCAGCCTAATCCCATTTCTATACTTTTATTATAAAGCATTTGATCTGTACAAAGCAATGCATATACCATAAATATAAGTCATAGTAATGTATGATTTTAAGAGTTGTAAGCACTGTTGCATAAACTCAGTGAGTGTATCAGTAGTGGATTGCCTTTAGTAATGAATTTCCCAAGAGAAAAAAATGCTGTTTTGGTAAATTTTATTTTATTCATACTTATGTATCTTAACTACACTTAAATTATTCAGAAAGAAGGAGGAGGGTGGGGGAAGCCAAGCCTTTACCTAACTGATGCTCTTGACATTTAAAATTTTGCTTCTATACATCTGTGTTTTAGCCTGGCGGTTCTTTATTCATCACTACAATCAACAAAACACAGCTGTCCTATGCCTTGGGAATTGTTTTTTCAGAGCAGATTGCAGGCATTGTACCAAAAGGTACTCATACCTGGGAGAAGTTTGTTTCACCCGAAAATCTAGAGAGCATTCTGGAATCAAGTGAGTATTAAGAATTTTTCCAATTTTCAAGGCCTACCTGAACTTTTAATGCACTTATAATTATTAATCACACAACATAGCACTTAATTAAAGAGGCCACAGTCTTTGGATGTTTGTTTCATCTCCTCAACTGGATCTTAAACTCCTTGACCTGAGGGTTAAATATTAGAAACTGCCTCTCTCTCACTTTGGCACCTAGCCCAGAGCCAAGCAAATCATAGGTGACCCATGCATACCTTTTGGCTGTTTAGCTCTCACTTGTTTAAGGATGATGCAAATGTAGATTACTTACATGCCCTGAGCCTGTCCCGTTGAGCCCTCCTTGTGTCAGCTTCGCTCATGTATTGTTTTTTTGGATCCCCCCCCCATACTCAGATATATTTTGAATTTCCTTGTCAAGTTTTATGTATTTTATGCTACTTAAAGCATGCCTCATACAATGGTTAATTTGGTGTCTTCAAGCCCCTTCCTGGCCTGTAACATTCTTAAAGTCAAACTATGTCTCTTCATTGTATGCCTTGTGATGCCTAGCTCGGCTGCACTCACTGTTAACATTGGATTTATATGTTGAATTCCTGTCAAGCAATAACATTTATCAGTTTATTTATTTGGCATTTGGTATTCCTGTTAAGTACTTAGGCTCATGTATGTCTCATGGTTTTTGTTCATAAAACTGTATATCAGTAAACTTGATTTTACTTGGAATATTATCAGCCCAATGCAGTAGTAAGTTCTAAAGACTTCTGCAAGTCACCTTGTTGAAAATAGAGTTAAAAAATGTTTTGAAGATGCTTCATAGGAACCATTACTTGTTGGCAAGTATTTTCTAAACACAGCTAATGCTTATTGAGTACTTACCAAATTCCAAGTGCTGTGCTACTTTATACACATATCTCATGTAATTCTAACAACTCCAGGATAAATGTTCTGTCCATGTGAGAAAATTGAAATTCAGAATGGTGAAGTGACTTGCCCAGGGTCACCTAATAGGTTCCAGAGCTGGGATTTGAACCCAAGCAGGTGACTTTAGAGTTTATGTCCTATGCTGCAGTAAAGAATGATCAGCACATGCTTACAAAGTATTTCTTGCCCATTGAATTAGGAATGTTTTTTTAATATGGAGAATTGCCTGAGACTCTTGGCATTTGGGAGGCAAATATTTATTAAATCTACTCTTTGTGATATGTTTTCAGATGGTCTGTCAGTTCAAACTGTGGTGGGAATGATCTACAACCCCTTCTCAGGTTATTGGCATTGGAGTGAAAATACCAGCCTTAACTATGCAGCTCATGCCGTGAAACAGGAGCACCCAGTGCCTGCTGGGTTTGTTGTAAAGGGAGAAACAGAAGACCGCCAAGCTGACACCTCCACCAGCCCAGCTGTACATGACGAGCTGAAGAAATGAATCGTTGTGAAGGGCTGTAGTGATATGGCTTGAAAGCCTGATGTTTACAAATACAAAAAATACACAGTCTGATTTTTGAGAAAGGATTATGCAGAAAAGAAAGTCAATAAAAAGGGCCAAAAACCCTGGATAAAAGTTTCTGTTGTTTCATCTAATAGCTACTTGTAGGTGATTATTTTATGGATAAAAAAGTTTTGTCCAGGGATTGTGTGATTTAGGAGCTTATGTTCCTCAGCCTTTGTTATATATATAGGGTGTGCCTATTTTGCTTATTTTACAGATTATGTACATATATTTTCCATCATATATGCCCATCCATATATGCTATATCATATGGTTTTAACTTGAAGGAATCTGTGTTATCTGTGTTCTTTTATCTGGTTTTGGTTAAAGGCAGTTATGCTTCTGACTGATGAAAACCAAAAAGTTTTCAAAGTTTTCAAAATATTTTATATTTGCAAAGATAAAATATATTTTTTCTTTATTTAGTGAATTAATTAATTTATTTTAATCCTCATCTGGAGATATGCTTATTAATTTCAGAAAGAGAAAAAGGGGAGAGAGATGGAGATACAGAGAAAGGGATAGATAGAGACAGACAGACATCAGTGTGAGAGGTAACATTAACCGGTTGCCTCCCGTACATGCACAGACCTGGGATTGAACTCGCAACCTTTCAGTGTTTGAGATGACGCTCCAACCAACTGAGCCACCTGGTCAGGGCTATTTTTTCCTTTACATTTTAGTTTGCTGAAAAGCAAATGGATTGTTAAATATGTGCTGGGTTTGGATTTAAACATTAAAATCAAGAAATTCAGATTATGCTGGACATACTTCTCTATATAGTTCCATAACTGTTTTTATGGTGCCTTTTTTTTTAGGTAGAAAGGATTTTTAAAAACTCAGTTTAAAAATTTTGTTATGGAAATTTCCTTTTTCAACTAATTTTTATAATTAGATGATGCAGACACCAGCCTGCAGTGTCCAAATCATTATGGATGAAATGAGACATTCACACGGATTACGGAGTCTGGTGGAGGAAGAGGGACAGCATGGCTTTTCTCTCAAGGGGAGCAAAAGCCGAGGCCTCCGCCACAACTGGCCTTATTGGGTTTCTCCGCCCATTACTTGATAGTCCTCATTTACTATGCACAGGTTCACTTTATTAGGTGGTTACCTTTTACAGAAAACAAAGGAGCCGATGCTGCTAATCACATCACAGAAGAGGGATATTTGCAAATGAAAAGGCAAAAGTTGTTGAACTGGTTATACTCATCCTTGGAAGGTTCAGCATGGATTTTAGGAAGTTACTTTGCAGTAAGTGTCCTCAATTCAGGGTGAGGGAGTTTTAGCAAAAAGCGAGACTCATAGCGGCCTAGGTACATTGCAGGCCTGATTCCTCACAGGAGAACCTATCTGTGGGCGTGGGTCCTGTGCATCTCTGAGTGGGAGCTGGGCCCATGCCATGCAGAATGGCCTCCTACAATTAGAGGGGTTGACTTGAAATGTATTTTTTGCCTCTTGAGTTATGTGAGTCTCTGGCTCTTTCTGAAGTCCATTGCTGTGTAAGGACATTTGTTGAAAGTGTATTAGGGCACTAAAAATTAGGAGCTCTGACCTAGCTGGTGTGGCTAGGTAGATTGAGTGCCAGCTTGCAAACCAAAGGGCTGCTGATTCAATTCCCAGTCAGGGCACATGCCTGGGTTGTGGACCAGGTAGGGAGTGCTTAAGAGGCAACCACACATTGATATTTCTCTTCCTTTCTTTCTCCCTCCCTTCTCCCTAAAAATAAATAAAATCTTTTAAAAAAAATTAGAAGCTCCCATTGGTCTGCATTTAAAAGTTTGATTCTTAGTCTGAATTTTGAAAGTTTTATTATCAAAACAAAGCTTTCTCATTCTATCTGTTAGGAAGAAAAAGTTGGTATTAAAGATTAATCTAAGAAACATGTAATGGAACTGATTAAAAAACAATTCCTCAAACAAAGTGCATTTATTTTAAAACAAAAGCTGTAACTTTCAGTTATTGAAAGTGTACATTAAGTGCTGAAAATCTAGCAGTAATCACTAGATTACTTCATTCAGTAATAGCTACTTCTGTGTTTCACTTGACTGGCTATGGAATGAACATATGAAAATTGTGTGCCTCTGTTTATAATCTAATTTCATCTTTCAGGCCAATTTTAATCAAATTCCAGGGGAAATAGTCTCAAAAAGACACTGCACATTTTAAAAAAAAAAAAGATTTGGTTTATTTTTAGAGAGAAGGGAAGGGAGGGAGAAAGAGGAGAGAAACATCGGTGTGTGAGAGAAAGATCCATGGGCTGCCTCTGGCATGCCCCCAGTGGGGGACCTGGGCCACAACACAGGCACGTGCTTGACCTGGAATGGCACCTTTCCTTTTGCCAGACAAGGCTCGACCAATAGAGCCACACTGGTCAGAGTGACACCACACATTTTTAAAAATGCATCTGTAGAGTGGGGATTGCCCAGGTGGAAAATGTTAATTTTGAGAACTACCTGCTTTTGAAAAGTAGTAATCTAACAATTAGGGCTATGGCCGGGAGTTTAATCTGCAAACTTTCCCGCAGGAGCTGGGGTTCACGAGAGTCCCTTGCAAGAATTAATGATGGAAACTTTATGGCTGATAGTCCAGCGAAAGAGATTGCACACTTGTTTTAAAAGGGACAAGAACAAGGCTGGAGAGAGCAAGAAAGTGAATTTGCCTGGGACCTTGGTTTGGGCTGAAAGGAGCAGCTGTGGGAAGCTGGGCAATGACCTGGTCCGCCTAGTGCTGTGGGGGAGTCAGATTGCTCTGTGTAGCTATAATTATAAAAACTGCCAACACTGGGTTTGAAAGTTGGCTCAAAGGACTACGAGTGTTAGGAGTGCAGAGCTCTCAGCACTGAGAAGTAGCAGCAAATGATGGCGGGAAGGGTCACACAGCAGGCAGGTGGTGGCAAGAGAGAAGCAAGTGGTCTCGCTTTTCCCAAAACTTCCATAAGGAACAATAGGACCCAGCACACAAATGCAAAACTCTCATTGAACTGGAGGAACCTTCTGGAAACAGAATTCTAGAAACTAGCCTGGTTAGGAGACTAGAATCAAAAATAATTGTTGTTACTGAAGCTTTGATTTTTCCCTAAATTGCTATATTCTTAGGAAAATAAGTGTTATGCAGGTATGTAAAACATTGCTATATTTGTATCTTTATATTTTTCCTGAAGACAAAACATCACAAAATATGCTCTTTAATTCTTTTATTTATGTCTAGAAGTTTGTTGAGGTGCTAGAAATGTCACATTGTTTATCCCCTACATCATGCCTGAGTGCCCTCAAATGGAAATGACAATACTTTGCAGTCGTGATCTTAGGCAACTTTCTACATTTTGAAGATCATGTTTGGATTTGGAAAGCAGGTGCCATTTGGATAGTGAGGCTTAACATGTTGTTTGATTTGATTATGATTTGTTAACAGTAATTTTGTAGATAAGCTTAAGACTCTACAAAGAATCATTCTTTGGAATGGCGTTGCCTTAGAGGTTTATTAAAGGGGTCCCTGTTGTTACGGTGGATTCCACAGTGGAAGATTGGAAGGCTTATGGAGTGAAGTGTCCTATCTTTCCCTCCCCAACACAGCTGAATATATCAAAAGAATTGTCCCCATTTTTCTCACTTTCTTACTTCTCAATGCACTTTAGTCTGCCTTTCTCTATCGTTGCTTTGTTGAAACAGTTCTTGCCAAAGTCACAAATTGACCGTGTGACTTTATCCAGTTTTCAGCTGTTATTTTTCTCATTTGACATTGTTAAGCACCCCTGTCCTTTCAACATTCTCCTCCATTTGCATGACTTCCCCTCTGACTAACCGCTCTGTGTCAGTCGAAATCTCCTTTTCTTCTACCCACTCACCTGTTGGCTTTAGTTGGATGGTTCCCTCTGCCCATACTTTTATAGACTCATGTAAATAAATCTCAAATTATCTTATTTTGATGGTCCCATCTGTTTCCTTCTGGGACCCTCCATGATAAACGGGCCCACACCCAACCTCTTTCTTCTTAAAACCCTTTAGGGTTTCTCGTTGCCCCTATAACTAGAGTTCCAAACTCCTCAGCATGGCTGCCAGATCCCTGCAAAGTCTGCTTCTCCCTACTTCTCAAACCTCACTATTTGGTTTTTGACAAGTATGCTGAATTTTAATAACAGAACAGTTTTTTAGAGGCATCTTCATTTTTTTAAACTTTGCTTTTTAACATAATTGTAAAATAATTTCAGACTTACAAAAAAACTTCCAGAAGTAATCCAGAGGGTCCCCATACACCCTTCACTCCCCTTCCCCAAATGTTAACATCTTCACCACAATACAGTGATAAAAATCAGAAAGTTAACTTTGATCCAGCATGCTCATCTAATCTGCAAACATTATTTGACTGTGTTAATTGTCCTACTAGTGTCTTTTTTTTTTTCTTTTCTGGAAATAAGATCCCACATTGCATTAAACTGCCATGTCTTCTTAGTCTCCTTTAATTCAGGACAGTTCCTCCATCTATCTATGTTGTTTATGACTTTGACACTTGAACCTAAGTAAATACTGCATTTCTTGAAGTTCTGAAAAGTATTTAATCTGTCTTTATTCAGCTATCTCCTTCTTCCCCTCATCTTTTTCCAACAAGGTGGCCTGGATCCGCACCCTGGCAGTCTGACTCCCAGCCCTGTGCACTTCACTGCTGTCATGCTTAGACCTAGTGTCCGTGTCTCCATGTGGTCACAGGAGTAGCATAACCAACATGACGAGATTGCTATCGCACACCTGAATTGTCTGCTTCCACAGCAGCACCTCCACAAGCAAGTCAAACAAAGCTCCATGAAGTCGAGTCTGGGCTGTTGGCTGCAGCTCTTAGAGCTTTATCACCCTTCCGTGTTTACAACAACTAGTTGCTACTTATTGCAACTGAGTGCTTTAGATACCCTGAAAAAAATTGTAATCTTACTTTCTATGTTATAGTTTATACTTTTGTATTAGTGGTAAATTAAAGAAAAGTATTGAGTTAAAATACAACACATCAAGAATATTTCAGTCAAGCAAAACAGTCAAAATTGGACAGTATTTGAAATGTCTTTCTGATGCGTGCTAGGGACACTCACAAGGGCTTCTGAGCCACTCTTCATCTGGAACACACACCACACTGAGAGGCATCAAGTAGAGATTTAGAGATTTAGAGATACTGTTCAGTAACCAGGGGAAGCTGTGCTTATGGGAAATATTGTTTAAACCTGACTGGTGAGTTCCCTGCAATTCCATGAAATATTTGCATCATTATAGGCTTACAGAAGTAGGTCCCAAAATATAGGAATCCTAAGGAAATGTCGATGTAGAAATAATGATGGAAACAAGACAAAATAAAAGAAAGTGTTAGTATAGTCACACACAATTGTTTTTATTAACTTGCAATGCACCTTTATTAGAAATATTTTATTTGAGTTTTTTATTACATTTATTGGGTGACACTAATTCTCATTTGATGCAAATTAAATGAAAGCCTTTTCTGTGTCAACAAAATTAAAATCCTGACACTGATGGTTTGCACAAAATTCAAGCGAAAGAATTTATTTATTGTGAGATCAATAAACTTCTTGTATCTCAGCAAGAAAAGGATGCAATCCATATAAATGAACCACTGTCTAGAAGCTAAAAGGCACCACTTGGAACCAAAGAAAAGGATATGTTCTCAAGATGATGTGGGCAGAGCTGAGAATCGGGGGTGGAGAGTTACATGGTGAATGTGGACGCCAGATGTTTCCACTTCCCTGGATTTGAATCCTTGTTTCTTGTTGACAGACAGGACCTAATGGACGTAGAACTCACTAACAACACATGCGATCTCCACTGGTCTTTCCTGTCTCTAAAGCAGGCTGTGCATCTGGGGTGTGCAGAAAAGCTTCCGAGGTTCCAGGAACCTCCTTCCCACCCCAGAAATAGGGAGCAAAGCTGTGTGTATTTTTCTGCTGAGAATGTCCCGTAGCTTTCATCAGAGTTTCAAAAGGGTTCATGACCACCACCACCCCCCCAAAAAGGTTGAAAATTACTGCACTAAAATACTGCTGTAGGGAAATACAGTCTTCTTTTTTCTATTTTTTAAAATCTTAATCATTGTTCAAGTACAGTTTTCTCCCTTTTACTCCCATTCCAGCCCACCCACCCAACCCTCCCCACTTCCCTCCCATTACCACCCTCCCCCTAGTTTTTGTCCATGTGTCCTTTAAATTTATTCCTGTAAACCCTTCCCATTCTCCCCTGAAATTCCCTCTTCTCTCCCCTCTGGTCACTGTCAGCCTGTCCTCTATTTCAGCGTCTTTGACTATATTTTGCTTGTTTCTTTGTTTTGTTGTTTAGGTTCCTGTTAAAGGTGAGATCATATGGTATTTGCCTTTCACTGCCTGGCTTGTTTCGCTTAGCATAATGTTTTCCAGCTCCATCCAAGCTGTTGCAAAGGGTAGGAGCTCCTTCTTTCTGCTGCATAGAATTCCATTGTGTAAATGTACCATAGTTTTTTGATCCATTCATTTACTGATGGGCATCTAGGTTGCTTCCACCACTTGGCTATTGTAAATTGTGCTACTATGAACATGGGGGTGCAAAGGTTCTTTTGTATTGGTGTTTTCGTGTTCTTAGGATATAGTCCCAGCAGTGGAATTGCAGGGTCAAAAGGCAGATCCATTTTTAGTTTTCTGAGGAAGTTCCATACTTCTTTCCATAGTGGTTGTACCAGTCTGCAGTCCCACCAACAGTGCACTAGGGTCCCCTTTTCTCCACAACCTCTCCAACACTTGTTGTTTGTTGCTTTGTTTATGATGGCCATTCTGACTGGTGTGAAGTGGTATCTCATTGTGGTTTTTAATTTGCATCTCTCTGATAGCTAGTGATATTGAACATCATTTCATATGTCTTTGGATCTTCTGTATGTCCTCCTTGGAGAAGTGTCTGTTCAAGTCCTTTGCCCATTTTTTAATTGGGTTACTTGTCTTCTTAGAGTGGAGTCATGTAAGTTCTTTATATATTTTGGAGATTATACCCTTGTCTGAGGTATCATTGGCAAGTATGTTTTCCCATACAGTTGTTTCTCTTTTTATTTTGATACTGTTTTCTTTAGCTGTGCAAAAGCTTTTTATTTTGATGAGGTCCCATTTGTTTATTCTTTCCTTTATGTCCCTTGCTCTAGGAGACATGTCAGTAAAAAAGTTTCTGCATGAAATATCTGAGATTTTCCTACCTACATTCTCTTCTAGGACTTTAATGGTGTCACGCTTTATATTTAAGTCTTTTATCCACCTTGAATTTACTTTTGTATAAGGCATAAGTTGGTGCTCGAGTTTCATTTTTTGCAGGTAGCTGTCCAGTTCTCCCAACACAATTTGTTGAAGAGGCTACTTTTACTCCATTTTATGTTGCTGCTTCCTTTGTCAAATATTAATTGACTGTAGAGACTTGGGTTTATTTCTGGGCTCTCTGTTCTGTTCTATTGGTCCATATGCCTGTTTTTATGCCAGTACCAGGCTGTGGAAATACAGTCTTTACTTGACAAGACGATGTCAGGAAAAGAAAAATATGGTCACTCTATCGTGTGCCTATATTTTGTAAAAGTTAACATTAAGTCTGTCAAAACTCATGAAAGGCAAACAAAAACTGGGGCATGGTTTAAGTTGCTTCTTCTTGGTCATTCTTCTGATATTGAATTGGAGACACTTTCTGGGGTTCTGTTTTGAGACTTGGTTTTGTCAGGATTGGATGCTGGGAGGCCTATATGGATTAACAATCATATTTATGCAATATTGAAGGAATTTGAACTCATAGAAAAAGAATACTGGTTTTTTTTCTCTGTCATAAATGATTTTGAATTACTGTGTTATGTCACAGTAAAATACACTTTAAAGAGCTGAATGAGACACGGGGCATAATAGTCTAGAAAATAGAAGACATTAGTAAAGATTGTTGTGTTTTTAATTTCCTGTATGTAAAAGTAAGTTGGCAGGGTCCAAGTACAGGATTTCACTGCCTTAGGTGCTGAGATAATTGAGCCTCAGTCTTGAGATGGCTCCTTCTTTCTGTCCTTAGTTGCAGGACTTCTGTTCAGCTAGTTTTCAGATGCTTTTCCAGGTTGATGGTTCTGTAATTTAGTTGTAGTTTTGATATGGTCATGGGAGGAGGCAAGCACAGTGCTTACCTACTGGAACTCCTGCTGATTTTAAATAGAGGTAAACAGATTAATGGGTTGGCTGGGTGAAGGGATGGAGGGATGCATGGTGATGAGAAATATTAATTTAACAACATTACTAAAGAGCCTACTGGCATTGCTGGAACTGCCTTAGTGCAGAGATGTCTGAGTAGCTGCTCTCCTCACTTCCACCACCCCCACCCTCTCCCCATACCACCAGGTGGCATCCAGACCCACCACACAGTGACCAGACCTTTGTCCCCTCAGACCTCTGCTGTCTGCCTGAATGCCCACAGACCTGGCAGTTATGCACCCTGTCCTTTCCCTGAGAACCAGGCAACTCTCTATGTTCCTGAGATAGCATCTTCCTCTGACACCAGTCAGTTCAGGCCCTTACAAAAGGCAATCCAGGGACCCACTGGGGTCAAATGCTCATGACATTTTTGTAGCCTGATGAGGGTCCCTGCTATCCTTAGTCATTGCCCAGGATTTAGACACCCCACACCCATTCTGTCCTATAATCTCTTCCTGAGGCTCTTTCTTGAATTTGTCTTCCATGACTCCATCTCCCACTGTTCCTTTTGTGACATTTTCCTGCTGTAACCTCTGTTAAATCCTGTTTCATGATTTACTAATTACTTCTCAAGTCTTCACTGAAGTTTCCTTTACTTCCTACCTTAACTGAAACCTGGCTCTTCTCTGAGGATATAGTGTCATCTGGAGCCACTTTGAGAGGAGGTTTCACATGTTCTGTGAACTTCAGAGTTGGGCGATAGGGTTTGTGTCTTCTTCACTCACCGCCATTTCTCTTCCATAAAGGCTATCCTGTCTGAACACCTCAAGTCCCGTTCTCCTGTCCTCTACTCATCCCCTATTGCCAACCCCCACTTCTGGTCATTCCCCTCAGTTGCAGGTCTCTTTGTTCTTCTTCCCCTCCCTAAGTTCTCCCACCTTCCTGAGTAACTCCAATGTCTATGTGGATGCTTCGTGCCCGACCTCATCAGCAACAGGACATCATCTCAGAGATATCTACCTTCGCGGTCAGGCCCACCGTGTGAGGCCACCTGAGAGCATCCGCCGTCGTGGCTTGTTGGAACATTCCACATGGAGGAAAAGGCCTCTCCAAAGCTATGAGAGAAAAACCAAGAAAAACCTAGAAGAAAAAATTAAAAAATAAAAAGCTGGGGGAAATATTTGTAAATCAGTTCACAGACAAAGAGGTTTTTTTTCTCCATTAGGAGCTCATATAAATCTAATAACCCAATTAAAAAAGGAATAGTTCACAGAGAAGTCAATATAAATGCATCTTTCAATCAATGTACTCAGTCTCACACTTAAGAGAAACACAAATTTGAAACTACAATGAGATACTACTTTCTTACTTACCAAATTAAGAAAGATCAAAACATTTAAGAATATGGGTGGTGAGGGGCTGAATAAGGAAACAGTCACTTTCCAAACTGTGGAGAGTGTGAATTGCCCTTTGTGGAGGGCAATCTGGCGGTGTCTACCACAAGTACAATGCATGGCTCCTCTGACCTGGGCATTCCACTTGTAGAAAGGTATGTGTATGTATGCAGATTTATTTATTTATGCTATATTCTTCAGTTATAAGAAAAGGAATCAGGAAGCTTGAAAGTTCTATGTTTCAGATAAAAAAGTAAGGTACGGGATAGGCAGTTAGATGCAACAATTTGTGTAAAAATAATTTAAAACTATATATGTATACACACATACATATAGGCAGGCACATGTACATATAGAAAGTTCTTTTATAACGCATAAAATATCTCTGGGAATAAACACGGAATCTGATGACTATTTTTCTCTGGGGAGGGGAACTGGGGACCAGATTAAGAGGGAGACTGTGTCCCTTATTGTCCCAGCAGGAAGCTGAAGGCATGCCCAAATTGGATGTTTTGAGGGGGATGTAATAAAAGGACTATTTATTTGCTAAAGTGCAGAGCCCCAGGGCTGGCAACAGCATGACACCATTAGCACCCCTCTTGCAGAAGGAGGAATGTGCGGACTTAATTCTTGAACCCCACAGAGGGCAGCAATGTGGAGAGAGTGGCCTGAGAGGAGCTGTGGCCTAGGGTGACTGCAGGAAAAGATACCAAGGGTTAAACATGCCTTCCTTACTCTCCTCCTGTCTTCCCATCTCCATCTAAAGCGAACTCCACGAGGGAAGTCCAGTACATGCAACTGGAAGCCACAGTGCCAGAAAGCCCTTGATGTCCTTCATGCAGGCCAGCCTCCGGGGGAAGGAGCAGGGCAAAGAGTCAGAGCACACCTGGAGGCAGGGGGAGAAGAGCCGCCATAGAGATGTACTTTTCATTGCCCTCTTCTTTGTAGCTTTTAGATTAAGTACTGTGTTTATGTATTAATATTAAAATGAAATCAATCAGCCCTGGCTGGCGTAGCTTCAGTGGATTGAGCACGGGCCTGGGAACCAAAGTGTCCCAGGTCGATTCCCAGTCAGGGCACATTCCTGGGTGCAGGCCATGACCCCCCAGCAACCGCACATTGATGTTTCTCTCTCTCTCTCTATATCTCCCGCCCTTCCCTCCCTAAAAATAAATAAATAAAATCTTTTTTAAAAAATGAAATCAATCTCTTTTAAGACAATGAAAAATATTTATTTTAAAGATTTATTTATTATTTTTAGAGAGAGGGGAAAGGAGGGAGAAAGAGAGGGATAGAAACCTGATGGCTGCCTCTCACACACACCCCAACTGGGGACCTGCCCCCAACCCGGCACGCGTGCCCTGCCTGGGCAGGAATCCAGCTGGCAACTTTGTTTCGGTCAGCAGGCTGGCGCTCTGTCCACTGAGCCACAACAGCCAGGGTGAAAAAAATACCTATTTCTCTCTCTTACTGCTGTCACTTTTGCTTTCCTCCTTCACAGCCAAATTGGCTGCAGGTGTTACTTGCACTTACACCCTGCCCTTCTTCTCTCAAGCCTAGCTTCTGCCCCTGGACATTGAGTGTGCCCAGCCACCAAGGTCAGCAATGTCCCTCCTGCTGGCTAAATTTGCTTTACTTGACTGTAGGGAACACATGGCACTATTGATACCACCTCACTGTTTCTTCAACCCCTATTTCCTTTGGCCTTTGCCACCCCAGCACCTGTCTAGCCTCCTCCTGGCCCTTTCTCTCTCAGTCCCCTGGTTGAGCCTCCCTTCCTTTGGCCATACTCTAAATGTGGGTGTCATCAGGGTTCTGTCCTGGGCCCTTGTCTCACCTCACATAGCATTCACCCTCACATTCTCATGTCTACCCCCTTGCTTTCAATGACTCCAGCCATCTCAATCCCAAGCCCAGATGTCTTATCCAAACTCACACACTCAGTGGCCACTGGGCACCTCCACCTGGCATTGTAGGGGCTGTCTGTTATGGGCCAAACTAGGTCCTCTAAAATGCATATTTTGAAGTTAACTCCCGTTCCTTAAAATGTTACTTTACTTGGAGATAGGGGCCCATCAAATAGGTAAGTAACTAATGTAAAAATGAGGTTTGTTAGGGTGGCCCTAAACCATATGATTAGTGTCCTTATAAAAAGAAGAGATTGGGCACAGCATACAAAGGAAATACCCTGTGAAGCCACAGGGCAAAGATGGCATCAACAAGCAAGGAGGGAGGCCTCAGAAGACACCAGCTCTGCCAACACCTTGATCTTAGATTTCTAACCTCCAGATCTGCAAGGGAATTTCTGTTGTTTAACTCACTGCTCTAACAATGCACTCAGACTGCCAATCTGTAGTGCATTGTTAGAGCAGCCCCTAGAAGACCAATTCACTGCATTAGCTCAAAATGTCCCAGCTGCTGGTCATGACTCACCTTCTCAATTGCCCCCTCACTCATCTGAGCCTGGTTATTCTTTGCATACCTTTTCTTAGCGTCAAGTCAATCTCACAGGAAGTGTTTACTGGTTATATAATGATTATAAAATACCCAAGCCCAGCGAACCAGAAACTAGATAGGCAAAGTCACCATATGGAGTCATAATTAGGATTCAGGATACTTCAGTAGGGAAATAGTAGATCTCTTCTCCACAAGCCAAGCCAAGAAAGCAGAACTTAGCAATATTTTAAAAATATTGTTTATTTTAAATATAATATTGAGATATTGAATAAAATGGCATCATAAATTTCATTATGTAAAACCAGCAACAGTGCCAACATCACATCCACTTATTACTATAGCAGCAAGGTCTTAACTCTCTTAAGCTACATTTGAAACATGAAATACATTCTTGTTGAAAAAAAATTTCCAGGATCAATGAAATTTATAAAGCATTGTGTTTATTTATGTTCTTTGTGTTGGCACCTGAAAAAGGTGCCATGATATCACTAACCTCCAGGAGTCTGCATCCTCTCATTCCCCTCTCCTCTGCAGCCCCCCCGCCCCCCCCCCCCCCTCTCCCCCCCGGCCAGTGGCTTCCTCCCTCAGCTCCTATCACTAGGGCTAGGGCCTCTCAGAACGGTATGCATTACTATCTGTTCTAATTGCTTTTCTTGGATTTTGGTGCATTTTCTTTCCACGTCTGATTCTACTTCAGAACCAACCCTTTTGTCTGTACCTCTGGTGTGTAAACTCATCAAGAACAATGACTTCATCATGTTGATTAAGGACCATCCTACATGTGGGGTTTCTTGGGGTAGAGTCTTTGATCCTCCTCAGTAGCCAGTGGTCTAGACCATTGTTAACCAAAGTGTGGTCTGGTCTCATCTGGAAGCTTGTCAGAAATGCAGAAACTCAAACCACACTCCAGAACTATGGAGCCAGAATTTGCATGGTGAAAAGATCCCCATTGATTCACAGGCCACAGTGATGTGTGACAGGCACTGATCTAGTTGTCCATTATTTGCTCATTGTGGTGGAGGCCTCTTACTCTTTAAAGTTTGGGGAAACACTGATTTAGTTGTTTTGGCGTCATGTAGTCTTGGCCAGGCTGCAGAGTCACGTGGTACAGTCCTAGCAATATTTGTATCAAGAACTTTCTGAATCTACCTTTCTCAAAGGGGACAATGTAACTAGTAGGCCTTGAGTCTTTGTAGAGATTGAATTCAGACGCAGTTCAGAATTAAATGGTGTGCAGAAAGAAATACCATGGACAGCGCCCCAGGGCAGGTACCTGATGTGAGAACTGTCTTAGACGGTCAAAGGCTGGAGAGGCTGGTGGAGTGAGGCACTTGGGGTTTGAATGCTGGTCTGTCATCACGTAGCTCTGGGAAGTAAACTTGTTAATTTACCTCTCTGAGCCTCAGCTTCCTCACTTGTAAAATGGCGATGACAATACCTATTTAACACTTGTTGTTTTGAAAAGTTACTGAAAAAAAATCACTACACATGTAGGTGTTCAATAAATATTACTCCCTTCTCTTTTCTTGTAATACCTCAATTAAAGTTAGTAAAACAAAGTCCTTGAAAACTAAAAACAACAAGATGCCTCTCGCTTGAAGCTAATGTTACGATGTCAAGGTCGTCAGAACTAGTGCTGGTGGCGGGAGGGGTGGGAGTAAAGATGCCCACTTAATTTTTTTCCGGTTCCCCAGTTTTAAATGATCATGCTCTTGCTAAAATTTGTGTGTACATCATAAACTTCTGTGAAACCGATCCTATTCTTGTACTTACAAGCCTTAAAAATGAAGTTAAAGGGAAAAAATGGGCGCACACGCATTTTGACCGATATTCTGCATGGAAGAGGAACGGAAAAACAGAAACACACCGCACATCAGCGAGTTCAGTGATAGTGATTTAAAGAGGAAAGGCTTGAAGCAGGGTCTGTCCGAAGGAAAAATCTGCCTGGAGTGCATTTTTCTTATTTGTTACAGCAGGTATCTGTCCATGAGCACGTGGCCAAGACCTAAGTAATTGTGTAATGCAATGGTAATGAGAGTATTTTTAACAACTTCTGTAGAAAATAGCGCTTCGATAATGGACAGAACGATCTAATTCCCGACCTTGATCCGGGTCCTGGTAGCCAGCCCCGCTGGGTGGCGTTTCCTGCCCGCAGCCTCGCGCGGCCCCAGGTGAGTCTTGCGCGCTCCCCACGCTCGGGCTTGCGGGAGGGGCTGGAGCGTAGGCGGAGGGCGGGCCGCGGGTTGGGGGGGACAGAGATCCGGGCCCTGACTGCAGCTTGCTTTCGTCGGAGCCGCTTTGGCAGCCCCATCTTCACCCTTTTCCAGGGCGTGCCGCCTGGAGGCGTGGAGCCCGCCCCGCCGCGCGCCCCAGCCCTGCAGCTCCGGCCGGGCGGTGGCCGCCCGACCGCGGAGATGCAAGGCGGGGCAGGGCGCGGGGTAGGTGACTTTATCCCGCCTCTGTTTCCCTGCCCCGGGGAGCAATGACATCACGCGGCCTTGTCCAGGCGCTGACACAAAGAGAGGCGCTGAGAGGCCGCTGCGGGGGAACCGGGCGGCCGCCCCTGCCGCCCAGGACCCTGGGGGGGTCCCGCCGGCCACGTCCGCCTCCCGCGGCCCAAGCGCTTTCAACTCCTCCTTTGCCGCCACCGCCTCGGGTCGCCGCCGCCCGCACCGCAAGTCTCTCGGAGCGCGCAGCTGATCCCGCGCCGGGCCGCGTGGGCCCCCTTCTCATGCGGGCGCCGGCCCCTGGGAGGGGCGGCCCGCAGCCAGCGCGCAGCATGCACTGGGGGGTTGGCTTTGCCCTCGTCCAGGCCGTGCGTGGTGGATCTGAGCTGGAACAAGAGCGTCTCCTTCTTCGGCTGGTGGGCCGGGTCCGAGGAGCCCTTCTCCTTTTATGGGGACATCATCGCTTTCCCTTTGCAGGATTACGGTGGGATCATGGCAGGGCTGGGCTCGGATCCCTGGTGGAAGAAAACACTTTACTTGACCGGGGGCGCTTTGCTGGCCGCAGCTGCGTATCTGCTCCAAGAACTCCTGGTCATTAGGTAGAGCCGGAGAGAGAGGGCCCCGCGTAGGGGCGCCCGAAGGGCACTTGGCCAGGGCACGGCTGGCTCAAGGGGGGTGGGGGGCGTGCCAGCCCCTGGATCTCGCTGTCGACAATGCTCCGAGGCCTGTACTTACCTCTCCCAGCGGAGCCCGTGGTACCTTGTCGTAAGGGGCAGTTTAGAGTTGACAGGAGAATGAAACTGGTATTGGGAGGGGAAAAACATTGTCTACCAATCTTTTGGTGCTGAAAGCAGAGACTCTGGGCTGTGGAGCAAAATAGCCTAATATGAAACGCTCTTAGGAAGATGCTAAGCGCAATGTTTTTGCAACAATAGAATTAGGCCCTGGAGAAATAAAGTTACACTTTTCTGAAATCCCTTATTTGTTTATAGATAATAACGCTGGAACGTTAACCACTAACCTTATCTTTTACTTAAAGGTTAGTTCTCCACCATCCCTCCCCAAATGCTAATATCATCAAAAAGCTGAAATTGCACAAGGTCCAGAGACCTCTGTGTCCCTGTTGAGGATGCATGGCCAGGTATGGTGGTGTGCAGTGTGCTGTTTTGATGCAGCCTTAACCTGGTTCTCTGCTAACCTGGTGTTTAAAGCTGAGCACAATCTTCAGGGTTAAATGCCATGATTGAGGGAGTCACAGGAGATCGGAGGACAGGGCTAGCACATGGGCCTGTTTGATGAGAACACGGGAGTCACCCGGCCGGAAACAGTTGCATCGGCTGCCTGCCGCAGAATGTTTACAGGATTGACTTGGAAATACCGGAAAATGGAGGCCCTGCTGTTGATGCGTCCCACTGGTCGTGAGATCTTTGTTTGAGCAGGATAATGCCATAGGCTGCCGAGACAGTCGTTTGGCTCATTGATACGTTAATTTGCCATTAAAATTTCTGTGCGTTTGAAACCTCTGTCACCGGGAAATGACTAGAAGTGAAATATTCTGTCCCTGTTGGCCAGTATTTTGTGAATACTGAGAAATGGGTCCACACTGCTCTTTTCCAGTGGGAGTCCTACACCATTGGCTGTAAACAAAGGTAGTGACAGGTGACCTTTCACGGGCAGCAGGCGTTCCAGGAGGGCACCGTGACAGCCTAACTGAGGTGTGTGAATATTTCTAGTCTCAGAGGGCAGGGAATCGTGTAGGTCTGGGAAAAGGTGTTGGCTTTCATATAATTTAGTCATCATTGAGAAGTTTTATTTTTGTCTTATTATACATTGACTGCTCTCAGTGCCTTGAATCTAGGCGAACCAAATAAGAAAATTTTAAGCGAAATTATCTCTCTAGATTATTTTAAGTTTTTGCTCCTGTTAAAACCATTTCAAGTTAGGTTTTAAGCTATATGACAAACCAAAACATTTGTGCAGTAATTTAAACGGTAACCACATTGTTTCTCAATTACATTCTAGCCCAAAGACTTTTCAGGATCCCAAACCATGTGGCTTCTCACCAGTTGTCCACTTTGTGGAGGGAGTGAAGGCACCGCTTCACAGGACTGAGTCCAAACCTTGCTTAAATGACCTTGCAGAAATAGGAAGGAGCTCAGAGCTCACCCTGGGAGCAGGCCACGCCCTGGTAGGTGTGGTCGCTGGACATAGAAGAGGCCTGTGGACACAGATGTGTCCTTCCCCACTTAGGGGTCTGCTTGGATACTTAATTAGTTGAGGCATTTTTGATCCTTGGTTTATTCACTTTCATTTCTTGACAAATACTTAAAATCCCGTTACAATGTAAGTAATAAAAGTGCCTGCCCATTTTTGAGTGCTCAGCAACGGTTCCACGTAGCAGTGCTTTACTTGCATGATTGCATTTATTCCTTAAAACTAGCTTTGGGTGCTTTATAGGTAAGGAAAGGGGGTCCAGGATGGTTAAGCAGCTTACCCAAGATCACACAGTAAGACTAGCAGGATCCAGATTCAGGTCTGGGAATGTGCGTATGCTTAGCTTGAACTTTTCCACCACTGGCTCCTGGAGAGTATCAGTCCTGAACGAGGTTTGATGTGGGGAGAGGAGGAGAAATGTAGAGAACTGGGGCATTGCTTGGGGAAGGCAGGCCTGTGGAAAGGACCTGAGTTCCTGGCAGCCTTTAGGAACACAGAGGCTTAGGGGAAAACTGAGGCTGGGGAGGGAGGGTCAGAGGTTACATGATAGAAACCTACACTTAGGGTGAAATCAGCAGTTTTCTGTGTAGTTTAGGGAAAGCACAAAACAATGTAAAATATGCAAAATGGACAATACACTTCGAAATGGCTACACTAAGTTCACTGGCAATTGCCTGGCCTCCACCACCCTACTCAGATTTGCTTCTGCGTGGACTTAACCTTAATGTATGGTTATGTCTCCAGAGTGGAGGGTCAAGTCAACAGGTGAGAGTTATTTACAAAGTTTCATTAATGAGCATCACCAAAGTAGATATTTGGATTTTTTTCATGTTTTCCCCACCACAATATTTTTAAACAGATGTAGTTCCAACCCCACGTTTTTTCCCCCTGCGTGGAGGTAGACTAGCAACCATCTTCAATTCGAGTTGGCATTTGGAAATGTGTTATTTGTAAGTTGAATGACTAAATTAATGACTTTTTACTAGTAGCTCATTTGCATTTAAGGCTCATGGGCTCAGCCTGCCCTAGAAAACTTAGGAATCAGAGCAGGGTCACCTGATGTCCACAACCAGTTTTTCAGCCAGACACAGAGGCACGGCCACCTGTGAAGTCTTCCACCACAGGAGGAGGGGCGAATCTCACTGCTCTACAGATGTTCTCTTATGCAACTCTCATGATAAGGTCACTTTGTAAAATATGGCTGTCCAGGAAACCGGTCACCTGCTTCTCTGATCCTAAGTTGGGGAGAGGTTCCTGATGTGTGGAGGGAGGGCTCTGGGGCCAGACTGGATTCAAATTCACTCTGCTTTTAATCAATCATGTGACCTTGGGTTGGAGAGGAACCTTCTCGGCTGCTGGGTTTTCTCATGTGTAAAGCAGGGATGGTAGTAGTAGCCTTCCTCACAGAGTTGATGAAATGAGTTAACACATGTGAAGTGCTTAGCACACCGTTTGACATATAGTGAGCATACAATAAAAGTTGGATATTAGTTACTATAGACTTTCATTAGAAAGTTCCAGGCTTGAGTGGTCTGAGTCGAACTAGCTGTTTTAATAAAATTAACTAAGGAATGGTCCACTTCAGTGTAGTTGAAGTACTAAGAATGGGGGGAACTGGAGCTATTAATAATTTGATCTTAAATTGATATTCCTTGGGCAAGTTATTAACCTCTCTGAGCTTCAGTTTCCCTGTCTGCTATAAAATGTAAGTATAGTATGTACTTAAAAATATATAATTTTAAACTATAACAATATATACTCTACAGTGTTACTGAAGTCAGTTAATATGCCTGTATACAAAGTTATTGGCATATATGCTTGTCACATAACATCCATTCTTATGACATGGCCCAAGTTAACCAATAGAATGGGATTGTTCTGGCCAGTGGTTTAGGGGATTGTATATTTATCTCCTAACCTTTCAGTTCTTAAAATTTTGCCCAGCTAATTTACATGAAAATAGTACTCCGTGACTTGAATTATTTAACTGGATAAAATCAGTTAGTTGTCAAATCTACAATTTGCACTTTCTAGGAACAAACTCTAAATGGCTTCTTAATGTTAATATTTGACCTTCCAAATATGTCATCTAAATGAAAACCTTTGTTTTATAGTGAGTATTGCCAGAAAGCAGTAAATATTTTTATTCTTTTGACCAATATTTTCAAAATGAGCCATTCTTACCTCCTGAAGTGGAACGGGCACTCGAGTGGCAGGCATCACCAAGAGAGTTTGTTATATTGAGTGGGGATGCTGTGGTAAGTGACATGCGCGTGATGATGATATGAAGGGCTTGTCTTTGCTTGCTTAGATAGAAGCTTTTGAGGGACTAAACTAGGAACAACATGAGGGAACCAGAGTCTCAGGGAAGGCCAAGGAGAAGGGTGGAAAGTGGTTGGGTAAAGTGAAGGAAGGAAATTACAGAAGGTTCCTGTGGTGCATGAGTAGAGCTGTGTGGAATGATGAGATTTTGTAGCATAATGGAATAAGAGAACATCTCTTTGAATTAGAATAAAGTCCACCTCCCTTACATAATGTTTGATAGCTCACCAAATGTGTACAGATATTAACTTACTTAATTTTCAGGATAATAATCAATACAGAATAGGTACGGTTCTCACTTTCCCTGTGAGAGAAGAGAAGAGGTTGAGGGTAACATGGCCAGTAGAAAGCAGGAGTTGGACTTGACCCCAAGTGTCCAGATGTGGAATCCAATGTTCATTTCTTGATGGCTATTGAAAACCTGTACCAGGGAACTCCCCACCCAAAAAAGTAGTGTGGTGGCTGAGACAGAAGAAGGGGGAAGGTAGGGGCACTCAGATAAACGTTGTGTGGTAGAAATGGGGACCCTGTGAATGTGGAGGATGAGAGAGCCCAGAATCCAGGTTCCTCGGCACCACAGGTGAAAAGCCAGGTGAAGGCACAGAGAGTTTGAGAGAGGGACCAGAGTACTCAGCGTCTCAGATCCCCTGAAGACTTGGGTCATGGCAGCTAAATCGGCACTGTTACTTCAGGGTTCTGGGGATGAATAGACTGTTTCATGGTGCAGTCTAGTGGTCAAGAACATAGGCTCTGACTACCTCATTTGGTCTAGGTTCTGCAATTCACTAGTAATGTGACTTTGGGCAAGTTAATCCTCTGTGCCTCAGTTTCCTCATCTATAAAACATGGATAACAATAGCACCTACCTCATAAGCTTACTGTGAAGGTCAAATGAGATAAACCTGTGAAACCCTCAGAACAGTGCCTGACACATAATAAGCCCAGAATGTCATTTTTATCCATCCGACTTGTCCCTGGCAGGTAGACATAGCCAGTAAGGGGAAGAAGGGGACGTGTACCCAAGAGCACTCTTCCTGTCCATTGGTACCAGATGGAGGTTGATATGTAGTTACTTTTCTGAATTTTTGGGGTCATGTTAATAACAGAGTTTCTAAGGTTCTTTTGTGTCTCAGATAAGCCCCCACTTTCTAAGTGCTTCCGAGTGAGGTAAGCCCCCTGACAAACAGATCTGTGTTCATTGAGGAGCTACAGCCCAGCTCCTCAAGGTTGAGGAATGCTAAAGGAACCAAATGTACAACCTGTGGATTGTTCTTTATTTCTGTTTTGGTTTTAACAGGAAACAGCAAGAAATTGACTCCAAAGATGCTATTATTTTGCATCAGTTTGCAAGACCTAATAATGGTGTCCCCAGCTTATCTCCTTTCTGTTTGAAAATGGAAACTTATTTAAGGATGGCTGACTTACCCTATCAGGTACTTGTGTGCAAATATGTTTTATTCTCCTGACAGTGGTGTTGTTTTAGAGGGTGGTACCTAATCTCCCATGGTGGGGAGGCTGGCACTTGGTGCTAGAGGGGCGAGGATGAAAGCAGCAGTGCCCAGTCCTTGATTGCAGGGGCTGGTGACTTTTATGTCCAATTTAACGTGGGATCAGAAGGGTTATAAAATTTGTAGGGTTCAGGGCCATGTTATTTTTTCCTGACATAGAGCGTAATTTGGTTAAGAGTTTGGGTAGGCTCACTGGGCAGCTTTAACCCAGGTGGAAACACCGTTGCCTGACATGGTTTTACCCCTTAGGTTTCTATTTATTGACTGCACTGTATTTTGTCTCCCGTGAGCCCTGGGGGCAGAGTGCCCACGTGCTGCCAGGGAGATGTGTGCAGGTTTTGTGAGAGCTTCCCCACAGTGCTCCCTGTTTGGTGTGGGTGACTTTCAGGGAAACACCAGCTCAGTTCAGCATTAGAGAGGGAACAGAGGAGGGTACAGGGCATACCCTTTTCTCTGGGTAATGCTTGAGCTGTGTCTCACAAATCTGATGGATTTGTGTTTTCACTGTCATTCATTTCTATGTATCTTTTAAAATTCCCTTATGTTTTTCTTTTTTACCTAAGTTCTAGCTAAGTGCAATTTTAAAAAAGCTTTTATTTTTGTTATTGTTTTTAAATCTATGATCAGAGTAGGTAGTCTTTGTGATATCGATTCCTTGGAGTTTACTTTTAGCCTAGTGTGTGGCTACATTTTATAAGTGTAAAAAGTAATTGTGTATTCTCTGTGTGGGTGTATAGCTCTCTCTATGTCCTTGCACAAACATATTTAGGGTATTGTTTAGACCTTCTATATCTGTGGTTATTTTTTGTTTGCCTGTTCTAGCAGTTTCCGAAAGGAATGGGTTAAAATATTCAAGTGTATTTGTTTATCTGTTTTTTTCTGTCATTCCGTCAGTTCTTTCTTTAAGAGTGTTTATATATTTGAAGTTATTTATTAGGTTCATATATATCAAAGATCACATCTTTTACTGTTTCTTTAGTATATATCACCCATTTCTGTTCCTTATGACTTTTTTAACCTTGAATTCTATATTATCAGTTATTGAGAATGATTCTTGAGCTTTCGTTTGGCTTCGATTCGCTTGAGGCATCTTTCTCTCCCTCCCTCCCTCTCTCTCTCTCTCTTTTCTTCCTTCCTTTCTCTTTTCTTTCTTTTTCTTTCTGTATTTGTCTTTTGTGTAAAATGTATTACTTATACCCCATCTGAATTGGTGTTAGGACTTATTTCTTTTTTTTAAATATATTTTATTGATTATGCTATTACAGTTGTCCCATTTCCCCCCTTCACTCCCCTCCACCCTGTACACCCTCTCCCATCCACTCCCCCCCCCCTTTGGTTCATGTCCATGTGTCATACTTGTAAGTTCTTCAGCTTCTACATTTCCCATACTATTCTTACCCTCCCCCTATCTATTTCCTACCTACAATCTATGCTACTTATTCTCTGTACCTTTTCCCTTTCTCTCCTCCTCCCACTCCCTTGTTGATAACCCTCCATGTGATCTCCATTTCTGTGGTTCTGTTCCTGTTCTAGTTGTTTGCTTAGTTTCTTTTGGTTTTGCTTTAGGTGTGTTTGTTAATAATTGTGAGTTTGCTGTCCTTTTACTATACATGTTTGTTTTTTTTTAATCTTCTTTTCTTAGATAAGTCCCTTTAACATTTCATAAAATAAGGGCTTGGTGATGATGAACTCTTTTAACTTGACCTTATCTGAGAAGCACTTTATCTGCCCTTCCATTCTAAATGAAAGCTTTGCTGGATAGAGTAATCTGGGATATAGGTCCTTGTCTTTCATGACTTGGAATATTTCTTTCCAGCCCCTTCTTGCCCATAAGGTCTCTTTGGAGAAATCAGCTGACAGTCTGATGGGAACTCCTTTGTAGGTGACTGTCCCCTTATCTCTTGCTGCTTCTAGGATTCTCTCCTTCATTTTTAGCTTGGCTAATGTAATTATGATGTGCCTTGGTGTGTTTCTTCTTGGGTCCAACTTCTTTGGGGTCTCTGAGCTTCCTGGACTTCCTGGAAGTCTATTTCCTTTGCCAGAGTGGGGAAGTTCTCCTTTATTATTTGTTCAAATACATTTTCAATCTGTTGCTCTACCTCTTCCTCGTCTGGTACCCCTATAATTTGGATGTTGGAATGTTTAAAGATGTCCTGGAGGTTCCTAAGCTTCTCCTTGTTTTTTTTGAATTCTTATTTCTCCATTCTTTCCTGTTTGGTTGCTTCTCTTTCTTCCTTCTGGTCCACTCTATTGTTTTGAGTCCCAGTTTCTTTCCCATCACTATTGGTTCCCTATGCAGTTTTCTTCATCTCTTTTATGGTAACCTGCATTTGTTCATCTAATGTGCGACCAAAATCAACCAATTCTGTGAGCTTCCTGATCACTGGTGTTTTGAACTGTGCATCTGATAGGTTAGCTATCTCTTTGTCGCTCAAAAGGATGAGTTTTGGGGCACTGATTTGTTCTTCTGTTTGAGCCATCTCTCTCTCTTCTTTTTTTTTTTTTTTTTTGGACTGGTCGCTCCCGTTATGGTGAGGGGCGGAGCCTTAGGTGTTCACAGGGGCTGGGCACCCCAGTCGCTAGATTATGATGTTGTATGTGAGCGTGGGGTCGAGAGGGAACAATGACGGTGGCTTCGTTCTCTGTGGGACCTCAGTCCCTTCCCTGGGATCCTTGGTTGCACGCTCTGCCCCTGCTCCACAATTGCCGCCTCACTGGGTCTGGCAGCTGCCGCTTGTGTACTCAGGGTCCACTCGCTGCGATCTTGTGTGCCCCAGATGCCTTATGTGCTCCCAGTTGCCTTATGCGCCCAATTCTCCCTATTCTCTGTGCTGCGACCTGTGCCCCGGTTGCTTGTCTCCGCCCCTCCTACCGGTCTGGATAAACGGGTCTATTTCAACTTCTTGGCTGTATGACTTCCATTCAGATAAATTTTCTATCAGTTCTGGGTGTTATTCTGCCTCTAAATTGTTGTTGTTCCAATCTTGGTTGTGCATCGAGGTATGGTACATCCACCTATGCCTCCATCTTGCCAGAAGTCTCAGGACTTATTTCTAACATCTTATTTAATGATTTTCTCCTTACTATTATTACTTTGTTCTTAATTTTTCTCATTTCCTGCTTTCCAATGGTAGCTAATTTTTTTCTGTCATTTTAAACAAATTCTACTTTTATTGTTATAGTGGTTGTGCTTAAGATCCCAATGTGTTTATTTATCCCTATTTATTTCTTAAATGTATCCCATTCTGTATTCGCCCTGTACAAGTATGTTAGCAGGTTCATGTGAACTTGCATCTCTTTCTTCCCGACCCTCATCCCATTTGCATTGCTGGTAACGCAATATGTAATATTGACTTCTGGAATTTTGCAAACACGCTCTCTCTCTCTCTCTCTCTCTCTCTCTCTCTCGATTTTCTTCTAGACAACTCACCTTACTAAGTTATTTGACTAGCCTAATTTCCCATATCTCTGATCCTACAGGATGTTGTCTTTTCTGTCAGAGTGCTTCCTTGATGAGTATTTTCAGAAGAGACTTAGTGGCAAACCATCAGTAGCTCTGCATGCCTGAGAACATTTTTGTTATGCCCTCACACTTGATGATTCTATGTTCAAAGTTCTTTCAGTGATTTAAAAATTATTTTCATTTAATATAAAATTTAACAATATACCTCCATTGCCTTTCTGCAACTGTATTTGCTATCGAAAAATCTGATGTTAATCTGATTCTTTTTCTTCCTTTTTTTCCTCTGGAAGCTTTTAGAATTTGCATTTAATCTTGACATTCTTAAATTTCACTATAATGTGCCTTGGTGTGGGTCTTTATGTACCTCGTGTGGTTCTTTATAAATTCTTTTAGTTTGAAATCTTTAATCTTTGTAATTCTTTTTTTTTTATTTGTTTTCCCTTCTCTCTGTATTGCCTGGATACTGAAGGCTCTGCTTTTATTTCCTGCATCTCTGAATGTATTCCTTCATTCTTTTCTTCTTCCTTCTGGGAGAATACATCTCTTTGAGCTTCTGTGGCTCTGTTCTCTTCTTGTATTCACCATGCTAACATTTCTCCTTGGTTTGTACTGTTAGTCTCTTCCATTATCTCTTAGAGGGTATTTATAATGCTACTTAAAATTTTTTGATCTCTCCCAATAACTCTGCCTTATGTTGTAGATATCCAGTCTGTTGCCTTTCTCTTACAGTGGTCGTACACCTCTGGTGTCTAGTTATTTTGGTTTGAGGCCTCCTTTCACCAGAAATGTCAGCTCACCTGCCTGGGAATTTGTACTGAGCAAGGGCTAAGTTCTGGTCACAGGTTGTGTACCTCAGAGGGAGGGAAGAAAGGGAAGGAGGTGAGCCCCTGGCATTCCAAAGCAGTGTGGTCTCTCCTGTTTGCTGCCTCTTCTCCAAATGACTCCCACTGACCAGGGGCTCACCTTCAAGCTCTTACAAAGTAGCAGCATTGAGAGAAGGTGCTGTCCTTGGATGGAAACTGACCAGCAGGGAATTTGGAGGGGGAGAGCTTCCAAATCCAGTCAAGACTTTGGCTACTGTGATAACGATATCCCCTACCCCCCAACTCCTGACTCCCTGTGGTCTGTGCTTTCTGAGCCAGTTTCTCTAGAGAAGGGGCATGGGGTCAGCAGCGATCCTTCTAAGGCAGTATTGGGACAAGATGAATGTCATCCTCTCAGCTTGGTAAGTGCCATTATGGAGGTTCTGTGGGAATGTGGTGCAGTGGCGCTGAATCTGGATGTTGGGGGGTCTGGGAGGGCACAGGGTCTTTGTGACGGGGAACTCAAGTGCAAGTGTGAGTCTGGACAGAAAAGCTTATTCAGGACTTTTCAGCCAGTGGTGGAGGAGAAAACAGCGATAAAAACAGACAAGGCTTGACTTATCTAAATGCAGTAGAAGATTGAAAGATTTAGAGATCGCTGTTCAGCTTGGTGTGAGGCGGCATCAAAGATGAGTGTCACTGAGGGGCACAGATCAGAGGAGACGCTATCCAGCAGCTGCCTGTCTCCCGGTCCTCTCTGGGCCAAGATTCTCTGTAGCCTAACAGCGGTGGACAGTTACGCTCCTACACCTGGATTTTGTGCTTCAAGTTTTGGCTGCTTTTAGCTCCATCCCCATGAAGTGATCCTGCTGTTTGTCTATACCCTTTCTGTTCTTGCTTTCTGGCATCGGATGCTGATTGCCACTGCCTGTCTTTACCAGTAGCCTGACTAACCAACTGCCTTACTTCATATTTTTGAACAGCTGCTTTTTAGTTATTATGACTGGAGCAACAGGGCACACACCCACTATGAAGCCTGGAGCTAAGACAGAGGAAAGGGAATGCTTACTCCCTTCTAAAATTATTATTTGTTGTTGAGTATATTTTTTTTTTAAAAAAGGGATGGTATGGGAGTGTTTTTCTTCTGTGAGGTCTCTATGGAAAATAAATGCAGGGAGCATTCAGCACAGGGCAGAGATTCCAGGTAGAAGGAAAGTGGTTCTGTGGTTTAGAGGGGAAGCCTCGAGCCCACCTGCCATCAGGAAGGGGTTGGTTGACCTGAGACATGCCTGGGATGTGGTGGTGGGAAGTGCTAACTTCTCAGATGGTCAGTAGAGAGATTCATCATATTCCCAGGGAACCCCACCCTCTGCCCCTTCTGTGCTCTGTGCCTTTTTAAAAAAGATGAAAAGGCCATATTTCTAAAAGCACAACTTTATATATGAAGTTCTTTTATTTTTTAACCTAAATGAGACTGGAATAAATATTTGATAACCATTAATAGGTACTCACAAGGCTTTTAAAAAAAGCCTGATGTATTGGTCATAGTTGTATTTCTAAAAATCCAGATATAAATACCAGAGGTTAATTTTTAAAACTTTTCATTTTGTAATAATTTCAGATTTATAGGAAGTTGCAAAACATGCATAGGGAGGCCCTGAGAATGGTTAATTTTTTAAAAAACTTTATTTAAATTTTGCTCTCATTTATCAATTTCAGAGAGAGAGGAAGGGGGAAGGGGAGGAGGAGAGAGGAGAGGAACATCAGTTTGTTGTTCCACTTATTTATGCATTCATTGTCTGATTCTGGTGCATACCCTGACCAGTGATCGAACCTGCAACCTTAGTGTATTGGGATAACACTCTAACCAAATGAGCTACCTAGCCAAGGTTGGTTAATTTTAAAAAAAACAAAATAGCTTCACAAAAATAGCTTTAGTATTTTCTTTTGATTACATGTATTTGACATATGGTTCTTATCAGGATTTCAAACAACAGAAAAAAGTATAAGTGGAAAACGAAAATTACCTGATATCTACTAGTAGTGATTACCATCACTAGCTATTAGTGATGGTAATCACTAATATTACCACCGATATTTTTGACCATCCTTCCACTCATTTCTCTAGGCATGCCTGAAGACACTCACATCATTTGCAGTAAATGGTTGTATAAGAAGCATGTATTTCACACAATAATTCTTTTTAAATAAGAGAAGAAAAAAGAAAGACAGTGGCTTCTTTGGAACTCTCTACTCTGGCTCTCAGTTTCAACTTTTGATGCTCCATTTATTTGCTGATCTGCCTTTTTTATCTGATCTCTTAAAATAATTTCTAAGTTACAGACAAGTTGAAAGAATAGGAGAGTGAACACCCATATGCCCTTCGCCTAGATTCAACTGTTGTGAACATGTTGCTTGCTTTGCTTTATTTCTCTTTATATATGCCTTTTTGGACATTTTTTTAAATGAACCAACCAGGTGAAAGTAGGTGGCAGAAATCATGACACTTCATCCTTCACCATTTCAGTTTGCATCTCCATAAATAAAGACCTGCTTCTATAAAACTATCATACATATTATAAACTATAATATGTAATATCATAGTGGGTGCATGGGTTTTTTTCAGTGTTATAACCCAAAAAGTTTCTCAAAGTTTCTAATTTAGCCAGTGGGAGACTTTTCAAGATGGTTTCAGGGGTTCAGGGAATATAAGACATATGACTTTAGCTGAAAATTTGGGGGCAGCATGGCTTGTAGTAAATCAGAATGACAAGACTTTGGGATTTCTTTCAAGGTCTCAAATTCTGCATCCCAGAATGGTGATGGTGATGTTAATCCTCCTGATGAAGGCACTTTGTCAAACACTTCATGAGCATTTTCTCATTTGGTTCTAGCAACTGTTAGTGTATCAGCTCCAATCTATAGATGAGGAAATTGAGGCCCAGGGAGGATTAGGGAGACTCAGGGAGGTACAAGGTCGCACACTGAATGAATGGTGGAAACAGATGTTTACGCCCAACAGCCTGTGCTAATAACGCAGTGTAGGTACAGGTGCAGTAATCTCACCTGGGACAGACCTGCCGGGGGAAACATCAGATTGGAAAACATGTGGAGATTTACTTTTTTATCTTCCCAAAATTCTTTTCAGAAACTACACTTACTGGGTTGGTCAGACTCCAATTGCTCAAATGAAATAGACCAAAAGTTCTTTAATACACTTAAGGATATGTGTACATAAATACACACACATACACACAGGGGCAGGCAAAAGTAGGTTTATAGTTGTTCATGTGAAAAATAATACAATAGTTATAAATAATAATATAAGAATAAACTGTGTTGTGTACTCACAACTGTAAACCTACCTTTGCCAGCCCATGTATAATGAAACTATACACCTATATAAATATGTATTATTGTTTAAAAGTAATACTAAAAAGTATTATTTAAAATAAAAATATGTATTTTTATTTTAAAAGTAATATAACCACACTTAGAAAACTGAATGGATGGAAAAGGTTACCTGGGTCTACCCATAGTCTTGCCAATGACTTTTGACATTTTCGTGTTTCCTTTTAAAAATATTTTGTAATTCATCTAATTCTAGTGAGAGATGACGATAGTGTCTCTAAACTGCTGTCTTCTGCTTTTTTAATCGAGCAAATGAAATAAAATTTTTTCATACATTTATTGATTATGCTATGACAGTTGTCCCAGTGTCCCCCTTTGCCCCCCTACACCAGTGCCCCCTTCCCTCCAGCAATTCCCACTTATTACTTATGTCCATGGATCACATATATAACTTCATTGGCTTCTCCATTTTCTATACTGTTCTTACATCCCCCTGTCTATTCTGTACCTACCAATCTGTACTCTTCATCCCTGTGACTTTCCCCCTTTTTGCCCCTCCCCCTCCCACTGATAACCCTCCAAATGATCTCCATATCTATGATTCTGTTCCTGTTCTGCTTGTTTGCTTCGTTTGTTATTTGGATTCAGTTATTGATAGTTGTGAATTTACTGCCATTTTAATGTTCATAGTTTTGATCTTTTCCTTAAATAAGTCCCTTTAACACTTCATATAATAATGGCTTGGTGATAATGAACTCCTTAAGCTTTACCTTGTCTGGGAAGCACTTTATCTGCCCTTCCCATTCTAAATGATAGCTTTGCTGCATAGAGTAATCAGGTTGTGGATCCTTGCTTTTTATTACTTTGAATACTTCTTGCCAGTCCTTCTAGCCTGCAAAGTTTCTTTGAGAAATCAGCTGACAATCTTTGTGGGAACTCCTTTGTAGGTAACTGTCTGCTTTTCTCTTGCTGCTTTTAAGAGTCTCTCTTTAACCTTTGGCTTTATATTATGATGTGTCTTGGTGTGTTCTTTTTGGGGTTGATTTTTTTTGGTGCACTCTGTGTTTCCTGGACTTGTATGTCTAGTTCCTTCACCAAATCAGGGAAGTTTTCTTTCATTATTTTTTCAGATAAGTTTTTCATTCCTTGCTCTTTCTCTTCTTTTGGCACCACTATCATTCAAATGTTGGTGTGTTTGAAGATGTCCCAGAGGCTCCTTAGCCTATCCTTGCTTTTTTAGATTCTTTTTTCTTCTGCTGTTCTGCTTGAATTTTTTTCTTCCTTATGTTCCAAATCATTAATTTGATTCTTGGCTTCATCCACTCCACTGTTGCTTCCCTGTAAATTTTACTTAGTGTAACCTTCATTTCTGTCTGAATCCAGATACTTCATTTCTGCCTGTTGAAGTACCCAATGAGTTCCTTGAGCATCCTAATAACTAGTGTTTTGAATGCTGCATCTGACAGATTGCTTATCTGCATTTTATTTTTTTTTTTTCCCCTGGAGTTTTGATCTGTTCTTTCATTTGGGCCATATTTCTTTGTCTCCTCATTTTGGCATCCTCCCTGTGTTTGTTCTGTGTCTTAGGTAGAGCTACTTTGACTCCCTGTCTTAGTAGCATGGCCTATTGTAGAAAAGCACAGTGGTAAGTTGGATTGGCCAGAGCCTTAGGTAATCGCTAGGGTGGAGGCAACCCAAGTTGCTGCTCTGTGGCTCAGGGTGGGGAAGAGCTCAGAGAGGGGACAATGCCACTGCCTGGCCTTTGGAGTTTTGTCTGGAGGAAGCTGTCTCCTGGCAGTCGCCCTGAATCCAGACACTTCAGTTTCTCCCTGTATGCTACTGGTGCCCTTTCAGCTACTGCCCTGGTGCTGAAGCCCAGAGGGGATGAGTCTGTGTAAGTCATAAGTCCATTGTGGGCTCTTTAAGAGGTGATTCCTGAGAATCCTGCAGTTTCTTCTTCTGCCCCAATCCCCACTGTTTTTTATAGATGGATGTTATGGGGACTTCTCTTCCTCCACTGGAATTCTGGGCTGGGTGGTCTATTTTTGTCTACCAAATGTGGGTGTGGGCTGCCTGTTCTGGGTCTCCACACCCTCCTGCCTATCTGCACGTCTCCACATCTCCATCCCTCCTAAACATCTGGATGAATGTGGCTTCTTGAATTTCTTGGTTGTCGGACTTCCATACAACTTGATCTTCTGATGATTCTGGGTGATATTTGTTTTGTAGTCTAGTTGTAATTTTTGCTGTGGTTGTGCAAGGAGGTGAGCCATGTTTACCTGTGTCTCCATCTTGACCAGAAGCCCAACTCCCAAAATAAAATTTTTGATGAATACATAGTAGAGCTTTAGTTTCCATAAGAGCTGGTCATTAATTTTTATTACTACAATTTGAAAAAGTGGTCTTGATAGAAATACACCATGTACCCAGAGAGAGGGTGGTCTAGAGGGAAAGGCAGATGTGTAAACAAAAATTCTCTAAGAAGGGGGAGTGTACATTCTGTGGTAGAAGCATAGAAGAAAGGCAGACAATGGTTGACCTTGGGGAAAGTGTTCACTAACAAGGTGATATTTGATCTGAACTTTTGGGATGGACAGGACTTTGCAGAGAATGGGGACAGGATTCCTGTAAAAAGTAGAGTCTACAAAGTCAGAGAGGTGGCAAAGAGTTTGACTCGGGTCAATGTAGGTAGTTTGGAATTCAGGAGACCAGAGGGACTGAAAGCAAGGAGGCTGGGCAGGTGAGCAGCAGCTAGACAGTGTGGGCCTAGACTGTATGTGAAGGGAGTTAGATTAGATCCATTAAGGCCACTGGGTAGTTTTGAGCAGCAAAGGTCTTATAAATATTTGCATTGCAGGCTTTTCCCTCTGATGGGAGCATGGAGGATAGATTGCCTTTGTGAGTGACAGGCGTCCAGAAGGGGATGTGGTTGGATATGAGTTGTGTTGAGAAATCTGAAACTAGTGCTATGTTATATGGCAAATTTACATCTTTAGTATACAAATTAGATGAACTAGCAACCCTTAGAGGTATGTGCCATGTCTCCTGGTCAGCATCAGGGGTGAAGTCTGGGGCTGCTGTGTGTGGTTGTGCAGACTTCACTGCACAACAGTGCCTGGTGAGGGAGGGGCTGGGAGGACTTGACAAGCTGTGAATTCTGGCACAGATGGAATCCACCAGAGTAGATTCTGGTTTCCTAATTGCACAAAGCAATGGCTAACAGCTCCATTAACTCCCTTTTTCTAGGCTGGGCCCTAGAATGAATTTCTTTACAATGAGCAATGAGGTAAAGTATCAAGATACCAGCAGATGGGGAGAGCAGTCAAAGTTTCCAATACACATCGTCAAAGACAGCTGTAAACAACGTTAAGCTAGTCCTGTCCTGCTTTGCACCTTCCCAAAAGGTGCTAGTTTCTCAAGGGTCTGAGAAGCCTGGGACCCTCAAGCTGAGTCCAGGCTCAGTCCTTGTGGGCACAAATGGATAACTGCCTTTAAGAGTCATGATATCTAGCCATATCCCTGTTACTTTACTGGAGGCCAATTCAGTTGGTCATACATACTATACTCAATATGCAAGCATATTTCTTAGACCCAGAGAGACCTCACTTAGACATTTTGTAACAGTCTATGGTTTTTGTCCCTTGTGGTAGGATGTACTATTTGTTTTTTTGGGAGAGGCGCACACAAATCTTGGTGTGATTTAGGTGAGAACATTTAGAGTAATAGTCACCTTTTGTAATCTCAATGATTTTTCACAGAAAACTCCAAAGTGGTAATTTTTTTTATTTCTGGCAAATTTTGGTCTCTAGTCTAAAAGAAGGTTTGGGCAGGGTCTCCTGGAAGGTGGCCCTTGCAGAGTTTGCCATCATCAAGAACTGTACAAGGAGGCATCTTCTCGTGCAGGGCTTGATGCGTGTGGTTACTTACGTGTGACCTTATTTCCCTGGGATGCAATCTGGGTAAATGGGTGCTCCTACGCAGGGGTGGGCAGGCTGCGGGTCTGCCGGCCCCATCAGGCTTATGACCTAAGAGGGATTTTCACATTTTTAAATGGTTGAAAAAAGTCAAAAGAAGAATACTATTTTGCATCATATTGCAGTCACATTTCGGTGCCCATAACATTTTTGTTGCCACTCATTCACTTATGTGTTGCCTTTGGCTGCTTTCAAGCTACAGCTGCAACGTAGAGTCGCTGTGGCAGAGACCACACAGCCTGCCCACAATGTACGGTCCGGCCCTTTGCAGGAAAGCTTTGCTGACCCCTGCTCTAGAGAAAGTTTAAAGATGCCGAGGTCTGATATATTTAAAATTTACCTAGTGCCATCTTTTTAAAGTGAAAAACAGCTTTAATGAGATATAATTGACATACTATAAACCACCCATATTTAAAGTTTATAATTTGATAAATTTGGCATGTGTAAATATTCATGAAAACATTGCCGCAATCAAGATAGTGATGTATCCATGACCCACCGAATTTCTTCTTGCCCCTTTGCAATCCTGCTCTCCTGTTACTTCCTGTCCCTCATCCTCCCTAGCAAAACACTGATGGCTTTCAGTCACTATAGATCAGTCTGAATTTTCTAAGATTTATGTAAATGGAATCCACAGGTAAGTACTCTTTCTTTCCTTTTTTTTTTTTTTTTTTGGTCTGGCTTCTCTCACTCAGCAGTGTTATTTTGAGATTCATCCGTGTTATTGTGTATATCAGTAGTTCATTCCTTTTTATTGTAAGGTTTATACCAGAATTGCTTCATTCACTTACCTCTTGATGAGCATTTGCCGTTTTCCCCTGTTTCTGACATTTGCACAACAGAGCTTCTGTGAACATTCGTGTACAAGTCTTTGCTTTCTTTTCTTTTGGCTCTCTCTCAGCAACAAGCCAGAGCCCATGGGTACATCTGCCGGAGTTTAAGTAACATCTTTATTGTGAAGTAAATCTTGTTTTGTTTTTTCTCCCAAGAGTGACCATTTGTTCCCTTAAGAGTTTATGTGCTGAGTGCACTTACATGAGTCGTGTAGTCACTGTCAAATGTGCAATTGGAATGTTTCTTTCTGTCAATCATATAGAGAAATTGAAATAAAACATTGCTTTTCTCTTTTTAAACTTTACTCTGCTTAGAACTATTTGGTGGAAAACTGTCTGCTCAAGGGAAAATGCCTTGGATTGAATATAATCATGAAAAAGTTTCTGGCACAGAATTTATAATTGACTTTCTGGAAGAGAAACTTGGAGTGAATTTAAACAAAAACCTTGGACCTCAGGAGAGAGCCATCTCCAGGGCGGTGACCAAGATGGTGGAGGAGCACTTCTATTGGTGAGTCCCGGCGCTGGGCAGTGGCCCAGGGCCTGCCCCCAACCCCAGAGTAAGCCAAATTCTGTGTCACTTTTCAGATACTCCCCAAACATTTCCTTTTGGAAAGAAAACTTTTCAAAAGTTTTCTGCACTCTGACTGACTCAGGAGTCAAACTTATGACTGTTAAGTTTCTAGGTATCTAGAGCAGGGCTGACATTTTCCGTAGAGGCCCAGCTAGCACTTATGGTGGGCTTGTGCTCCACGTGTCTCTGTAGTAACTGCAGTTGACCCTGGAACAATGTGGGGATGACACTCTGCACAGTCCAAAATCCCTCAGAACTTAACTACTAATAGCCTGCTGTTGACCAGAAACCTTACTGATAACACAAAGAGTCAGTTAAACACATATTTTGTATGTTATGTGTATCATATACTGCATTCTTACAATAAGCAAGCTAGAGAAAAGAAATGTGTTAGGAAAAACACTTGGGATGGAAAATATATTCATAGTACTGTCCATATTTATGGAGAGAAATCCATGTGTGAGTGGGCCCCTGCAGGTCAAGGGTCAACGGTACGGACTCTGCCCTGCTGTTGTCGTGGGACAGTGGCCATAGAGGAGATGCAAATGAACACACATGGCTGTGTTCCAATAAAAACACTGAAATTTGAATTTTATTTAATATGAAACTTTTTTTATTTCTTAGCCTCAACGATTTAAAAATGTACATTTCTTAGCCTGTGGGCTATTGTAGGCTGACCCCCCTGACCTGGACTGGAACTCACTAAGGTGAGGGCGATATTTTAATAGGCTGGGCTCTTCACCAATACGAGCTGCTGAATTAAAATACATCGCCTCAGATACCCAGAGGGAACAGAAAACTAAGGCAGGAGAGAAGTCTTAGGTGAAATAAATTACACAAGCTTCATGAGATCCTGGTCAGTTTTCCTCAGAGGAGGTGGGCGCCCCCATGCCCGGGAGCAAAGCACGCTACTGCTGTCTGCGCTGTCTGCGTGTGTCTGCGCATGTCTGCGCGTGTCTGCCCTGACTGCCCTGACTGCCCTGACTGCCCTGTGCGGGCTGTTGTCCCGGAGGCCGGAGCAGCACACACACTGTTGACGAGTTGGCCCCTTCCACCCGTGGCGTTGTGCTGGCTGTGACACCTCGGGGGTTAAACAGACATGGTTCTTTCTTTACAAACTCATGGTCATCTGGGGTTTTTTTTTTCCTTTCTTTCATCCATCTTTTGGGAGACATACTATCTTTCTATATCCCAGCAGATAAGAGGTTTCTCTCTGATTTCTGCACACTTGATCTCGTTCCAAAGATTGAATTAAGAATTGTTAAGCCCAGGGTTTTGGCATTCATTGTTCTTCCCCTTGGGTCAGTAGCTTGCCCAGTAGCTCCTCCCTCCCCGGCTGGGAGATACACCCAGTGTGGAGGTGACTACAGAAGGCTCTTCCTCTTCGCCTTCCTGTTTCATTCATTTGGTTCTCTAAATGGGAAACTCGCTCTGTCTTTTGGATTTTGAGTGACCCTCTATTTCTCTTTTCATCTTTCTACTTTCAGTCCTTGCCTGCTGTATTCCAGGGCCGACCAGAAGAGCCACTCCCTGCTCTTCCCCCTCTCAGCACAGCAGTGAGGTGGGAGGGGGGCAGGCAGAGGTGCGGGTCTGTGTGGGAGGAATCAGAGACGGGGTCCCAGGTCTTTAGCTTATGGTAGCACCTGTCAGGAACTGCTGGGCTTCCCTTCTCAGAGACTGCAGGGCTTGGCAGTGAGGACCAGAAAGTATGACTGCAAGTGACATGCTTACCTTCAGTGGGGAGCCTGTGGGACCGAGCCTGTCTCACCTGCTTGCCAGGTTCCAGCCACAGGGATTAAGGGAAATGAAGAACCGGTTCCAGACCATGCTGACCCTCATGCCACCTCATTTGATTGATGGGTCCATTAATGTGGAGAGCTAGTGCTTTGTCAGCTGCCTGAAAAGGAGCCAAAAACCTTACATGGGTTGGTAGTTTTGTTATAACTCTTTGATTTCTGTAGTGGTTCATAAAATTTATATTCTAGTTAGAAAGGCGTTTATCCAGAAAGATTACGAAGTACCATCTGTCACTGCCTCTTGCTCTGGGTGTGTGGGGCATTTTACGTATGTCTACTTCACGGTAGAGTTCATCTTCTGGTCTTCCCTCCTCTTCTCTTTCTATAAGGGCCCCTGCTAATACTTGCTGGGGGCAGCAGGGGGTGGGGGGATGGGGAGGGAAGGGCACTTGTGGGAGGGGTAGGAGGGACAGATGGGAGCTGGTGTCCTGGTAGGGAAATATCTTAATTCTATGGACCGCAAACCTCCAAGTGCTTGGGTCATACATAGACTCTTTTCTTTTAAATTAGAAAAATACTTTTTGGGGTGTTAGCTACTCTTTCTCATTTGTGCTCTTCAAGAATTAATTTGAGGAAGAAATAGTTAAGGTGGAAGGTCTGGTCTTAATTGAGAGGCACATGTGTACAGTGAACTTTCAAAAGAAAAAGTCTTAATTCATCCAATTCCCTTAAGTTCCTAGTAACAGAAGGAGAAACAGACCTTCCTCGGTTTCATAAGTTTTCCAAACCTTTAGCCAGCTTCTTGCTCTGGGGTGATGCTGAACAGGCTCTCCCGAAAGCTCTGAACCCCAAGGGAGAAAAGCCCCGTCCTTGTCATGGTGCGAGAATGCCTGGCATGGAGAATCTGTGGACCCTCTATCCCCAGGCTCCTGCCCTCCTCCCCCTTCTCCAGTCCCAGCTGTAGAACACCAAGCGTGCACCAGGGGAAACCGGGACCAGCACAGGGAACTGATCTCAATATGTAGGAAAACGGTGTAAGTGTGAGCTTCTTCCCATGACAGCCTATTATATTCTGACAGTCTGTAAGCTGTCAGGTTGTATCTGTACTGACAGTGGCGGAAGAGGTGGGATGATTGTTTGACTCAATTGATTAAATTATCTGGACTTTTCAGATATGTTTATTTTGGTCTGAAACTTTAAAAATATTCCAGGTGTGATTTTTCTGAAGAACAAAGACAATGGAAAGCTCTTGCTATATAATGTCACATAATTCTGAAGGTCTGTTTTAAGTCTGCTCAAAGAAGCAGCCCTAAAGTGGTTTTTGCCTTGCACTTGAAAGCCCTATAATTATGTCCCACTTGCTTTATAAATCTATTATGGAAGATGAAGAAGGCAGGTTTTATCCTCTTTGTTCCACTGAATGCTTAAGTCAAATCCAATTCAGGGAAGTCCCTATAAGGGAAGTCTGAGAGACACAGGATCAAATTACCAGAGTGAAATTGATTTTTGGTAGCAGCTTCTTCTCTGTGACATACTGCCACCTTGTGGACACCAGTGTCTTAAGAGTCTTCCCATCACGTACGGAAATGTATAGGAGGCACCACAGTCAAACTAGTCAAAACAGCACATAACACCCATAAATATATAGGTGTTGGAACAGGGAATTCAAGTTTGCTTCTAGATTGGCCACAATTTTAAAATTTTGAGTTTTTTAGTGAGTGGAGAGTTGGGAAGCCTTAATAAAATGACTTAACATCAAGGTCTTCTGATTACAACTTGATTGATGTGTTCTCTGATATGCCCCTTCGCACTTCTAGATGTAGTGAGGGCTCCTTTTGGGAGGAGCTAATCTCATGCCTGTGACACTTGGGAAAACACAGAGACTTATCCAGTGCTTCTGCACCCTTGAGTGTGTGGAGAACAAGCAAAATATGGCAAGGATAGCATGATGGACAAAGAGAAAGGCGTTCTCGTGGTTGGAAAGGCCACGTGCAAGGACTCACTCATCAAACAGTGGTTTGCCATGGTTTATAGCTTCCTGCCTATTGATAGTTGTTTCTTCTCTGGGCCGGGTCTTGTGTTAGGTTATAGTGAGACATATGTTCATTTAAACACCCAGGGTCAGTTTTTCTTTCCTGTGTTCTTGATATCCTTTAAAAAGTGTTTGAGCACCCTGACCAGTGTGGCTCAGTAGGTTGGGTGTCATTCAACAAGGTGAGGGGGTTTCTGGTTTGATTTCTGGTTGTGCTGCATGCTTGGTTTGTGGGTTAGCTCCCTGGCTAGGATGTGTTCTCGAGGCAACCAATTAATGTTACTCTCCCTCCCTTCCCTTCTCTCTAAAAATAAATCAATAAAATCTTTTAAAAAGTGTTTGAGCAGGGTTTATTCTTCTGTTTCAATATAATCATTCTTTAAAAAAAGAACCCTCTTTGACCCCATTTTACAGAGGAGATCAGATCCATCAGTTGCAATAAAGAACACAAGTATCAGCTTCCTGAAAGAGGCTCTCAGAATGATAGATTATTTTAATTGCTCAGCCTAGTCTAGTTTCCAAATGGCTCTCATTGGCCTCTCCAGTTAAGAATTCATGACTCCTTGTGCAGAGGCCTCTTCCCAGCGGAGAGTGGCACAGATCTCAGAAGAGACAGTGTCAGCCTCTTCTTCATTCCCCATAGCCACTGCAGCTCTTTCCATTTTTTAATTTAAATGTTGTCATCTCTCAGAAACACTGCTTAGCAGTGGCTGGCTTAGAAGTGAAGCCTTGTTTTTATTCATTCGGTAATTCATTTCTTTAGCTAACTTAGTGAATAAATGACTGCTAGAGGCCAGGCACCATGCTGGATGTGGTGGTGGCGGGGAGTGGCTGAAAGCAAGGTGATGAGATGCCACTCTGTCCTCAAGTGGCTCCCAGGCTGGAGGGAGACATGCAGCCTTTGTATTCTCAGTGCTGGGGAAGAGTTTGAAGAACCAAGGAAAGGCACCAGCTGGAAGGATGAGGGGGAGGCTTCCCATAGGAGAAGGTGTCACAACAGAATGTAGGGACAAATAGAGTGGCAAGTGAAAGGGCTGGGTGGTAGGGAAAGATTAGGATATCCAGACAGAGGGAGCAGTGTCTGCAAAAGTTGAGAGGCTCAAAAGTGGCATTTGGGAGCCACATATAGTTCTGTGGTGGGGCATGGGAGGCAATCAATGCAGGGTGATGAGTCACACTGTGGCGAGGGGCCTGGTGTGCCAAGGGAAAGAGCTATGGGCAGTTGATGGATAACTCTGAGAAGTCACATCATTCTCACATGATTAGATTTGTGTTTCAGGAAGCTCTTTGTGCCTACCTTGGGGCAAAGAGATTTTTGGATGGCCTCGAGGGGGATGTTGGGAGCCTGGTAGGAGGCCACTGTCCTCAAGGTTGAGAATGCTAAAGGGCTGAACTCCACTGTTAACTGAGTTGGAAACAAGAGTGAATTCCCAGGGTGACTGGCTGTCAGGAGTGAGGGATGCGAAGCAGTGAGGAATGACTTTAGAGCTGCGCTCTGGCTTGGGTGAGGAGAAGCAGATCAGAAGGGAAGGAGGATGATGAGTCCAGTTGTGCTGGTGTTGGTTTGCAGTTCCCGAGGGTCCCTCACGAGAGTCTGTGGATCTCCGGACAGAGGACTGGGCTAGAAACGGAGTTGGGAGTTATCACTTTGGAATCATGGGTGGGAAATAGATCACTCCTGGAGTGAGAAGATAGAAGGTGTAAAGATAAAAATCTTGGCAACATGAAGGAGGTGAGAGGAAAAGCAGTGGAGACATAAGCTAAAGAAGAATTCTAAGAAAGACGCCAGTATTGTTGGATGCTGTAGAGAATTCAAGGAAGATAAGTACGGAACAAGGTTGATTTGGATTATGCAAGAAGGAGGGACTGTGGACTTGAGCAGGGTGGTTTCAGTGGAGTGTCACAGGTGGTGACCCTGCCATGTGGACAGAGTTTCCAGGAAATGGAGTTCCAGGAGGAGATGGATTCAGGGTTGTAATAATATGGAACTATGTGTCAATAATGTCAATTACCTGTAGTAATTGATTTAGGAACTCAGGAAGCACACATTTTCTTTGATATTTAAATTAAAGTGTGGTATTATACACACCTTATGGGGCTTGACCCTGAAAGAGCCTGCCTGGCCTTCATTATCTTCTCTTTCCTAACACGTGAGAATGAAAGAAAGGAAAGAAATCAAGAGTAGGGCAGGAAAGAAAATGGAGGAAGACCGGGGAGTTTCTGAGGTTACTCTTACCTGCAAAATTCTAAATCAACCCAGTGCTGCTTCTGTGTCCTGCATTTAACCAGCTAATGCAGGTAGAGAACCTTACACTCTTCCTTGCCTTGGTGGGGGCTCCTGCCTGCTCAGCTGTGTGGCCCAGATAGGTGTCTCTCCCACTCCCACCTGCTGCTCTTCCCATCAGTCTTCAAAAACTCCTCATTGCTGCATCTTCCTCTTCTGCATCTGCTCTTGTTTCCTGCTCCACAGAGGAAACCGAAGTCATAGGAGCTTTAAACCTCTCTGCAGCTCCTCACCTCTTGCAAATGGTGTCCTTACTATTTTCCATTTCAGAAAACCATGTCCACTACTTATCTCCAAGCTGGCCCTGGAGCCTGGCTGTCTTCTCCTCTAACTTGCCCTTGAACTGTGGTTTCCCCAATACCACTCTTTACCTTCAAAACTTCCTTAGGCAACCTCATTTACTCTCATAGCTTTAAAACTGCTACTATTGCCCCCGCCTACAAATTCCCTATCCTGATCTAAATCTATCTCCTGAGTTCTCAAACTGCTGGACTCCTCACTTTGGAGGTTCCATGGAAACTTCAGATGCAACAGGTTAACTCAGCGTTCATCAACTAAGTCTATTGCACCCTGTGTATTGCCAGTATTGGCTAACAGCATTATCCACTAAAACTATCAGCCTGGGAGAAAATGCCTGAGTTCTCCTTCTATCTAAGCCTGAGTAAGAAAAAGATCCATTGGCCTTTTTCTCATGTCTTCTCCATGTTTTCCTTATGCATTCCCTGTTTGCCACCCCCTCTGCTGTTGCCTTAGTTCAATGCATCACTTCTAGCCTGGTCTTGCCGTGGTCTTCTAGCCAGTCTTCCTCTTCCAATTTCTCCACTTTCAGCCCTTTCTTCCCCACAAATCTGATCATGTTTCTTGTCTGCTTTAAACCTTTCAGGTGGTTCAACTTTGGTTTAAAAATAAAGTTTAGCCCCCTCTGCTTCTGATCCGTCCTGACTGGTCCTTGCCCACCCTTCTAGCCTCAAACTCTTAGGAGCTTCCTCAGGCATCCTGTGCACCACCCACCTGTCCTGAAGTTCTTGGCATTCATCCACCAGCCAGTGCTCTTCCTGCACACAGCTTCTCCCTCTGTTCTGTGCAGTGAGCTTCTGCTCACCCTTCAGCTTCGGTTATGCTTATGACAAAAGCTATGAAATTTGCTTATAAAGAATGCATTTCCCCCCACATCAACCTGTTAGCTTAGAGCTGCCATATTTCTCATTTCCACACCTTAGATGCTTCCTGGATGCTATTATTATCTGTTCATGATTAATTTAGGATAATTTCATTTTATTCTCAGACCACTGACTTCCAGAACAATCACGGATGGCATACCCATCTATTGTGAATTTAGATGTAGTTCATTAGAATGAAATTGCAAATTATTCTGAGAGAATGTGAAAGTTGACTTGATTGCCGGTGTAAAAAGACGAGCAAATAGAAAAGCATTTTGTTTGAAAAATTTATAATATTTACTAAAATAAATATTTAAATTCTTTAAAAATAAAGAATTTATGAATTTTAGAGAGAGAGGGAGAGAGAGAGAGAAACATGGATTTGTTGTTCCAATTATTTATGCATTTGTTGGTTGAATCTTGTGTGTGCCCTGACCAGGGAGAGAAGCAGCCACCTTGGTGTATGGGGACAGTGCTCCAACCGCCTGAGCTACCTGGCCAGGGTGAATGTGAGGTCTTTCATATCAAAGGCTCCACTGAGTACTCTGATGGTACATATTAATTTGTCACCATCATGATATACTTTTCTCTCTTCTCACCAAAATCCATTTCTTGACTCCTCAATACTTTATTTTAAGGAGACTTTAAAAAAAAGAGGTACATAAATCTTTCTGACAGGATTTGTAGGCATCCCTGTAAAAGGTGACCAGGAAGAGTGATGGTCGCAGTAGAGAGAGTACGTTAAAATTGGTTGTAGGATCTTTCAGTAAACATGAAGAATGCTTAAAACTTTTAGAAAAATCTAGTTCTTTTTTTCTAATTTTTATTTTATAGAGAAACAATCCCTTAAAAAAAGAACAGTATAAAGTGGTAAAAATTTCAGGGTCTTTTATAGCTTTTTTTCAATTGAGATGAAAAGTAGCTATAATTTACTATCATACCTTGTATTCTCTGTAGAAATATTTTTTACTCTTCTAATCATTTTGAAGTGGCCATTACTGCTTTATCAACCAGCAGTAGGAGTAGAGTTGACTGCTAATACATCTTTATTGCTCATTATGAGAAAAAAAAACAAATATCTTAATGCCTGTACACCCTCAGCTACATTTTTCTCAGCCTTTGGTACAAGACCCTTTAACTTGTATCTACCAGCACTATCAACCATAAAGACATTCCTGAGGTTGCACAGGTTCGGAGAGCAAAATTGGCAGAGGCCCGGGTGTTGCAGCCAGCACAACACACGAACAGTGAATAGTTGCTTAACTGTCCGTCTCTGTTACATGGGGACACCTGGACAGGTGAGGAAGCACCCTCCAGATGGGAAAAATGATTCCACTAAGTTCTTTTGGTATTTGTATCCATTGTAGAGTTTTGGGGAGCAAATCATTAATGTAATATTTATAATTTGACTTTCTGGAAAGGGAATCATTAATGTAATATTTGTAATTTATATAGTTTACAATAAACATGAACAGGTATACCTAATTCCTAATCTTTTCACAAAGACAAAAGGCATCTTTAAAAAAATTCTTTGATATCATAAAATATAAAATGTATACACAAAATGTACAAAACAAAAATGTGCAGCTTAATTAACAGAACGTACACCTGTGTAACCATTGCTTTGATCAAGAAAGAGAAGGAAGCCAGCACGCCAGTCACTGCCGCCTTCTCCCAATGCCCCCAGAGGTGCACACTGTGCTGCCTAAAACCCTTCTAAAGAGGGCTTCTGCCTGTTTTCTGTGGGGTTGCCTAAAAGAAAGCAGAGCAAGGCTGTGGGAGTGGGTGAGGGGATGGTCTGGAAGTGGGTGCCAGAAGAGGTTTGGTGGAATTGTAACGTGGCACCATTTTCTGGGTTTGTTACTGTGTGTCTCACAGGCCCAAACTCCAGGCATCCACCAGGGTCTGTTGTCCTGGCTGCCATGCAGACTGCTTGTTATAAAAACTGCAGTGACTCAGTTCCTCCAGAGTGCGCTCAGTTCTGAACCACTCAGTGGAAATCGACCCTGTGGAGCTGCTATGTATCTAATGCACAGTAGTAACTTGTTTCCACACACTTCCAGGACGTTAGCTTATTGCCAGTGGGTGGACAATCTCAATGAGACCCGGAAGATGCTCTCTCTTAGTGGTGGTGGTCCCTTCAGCAACCTGCTGAGGTGGGTCGTGTGCCACATAACGAAAGGAATTGTGAAACGCGAGATGCATGGCCACGGCATTGGCCGCTTCTCAGAGGACGAGATTTACATGCTGATGGAGAAGGACATGCGCTCTTTAGCGGGGCTTTTGGGTAATGTACCACACCTTCTATTCTATATTTTCTATTCTTTTTGCATGATTAGTAAAGAACTGTTAGTTTACTGATTTAAAGTAAGATTTTGATGGGTTTCTTTGCATCCATGTGTAGATTGCAGCCCCACCATGGGTTTAATTGTGCTTGGGAAGAGCCTCCCAGGGAAGCTGTCTGTGCCCACGGGTGGGCGAGGGTGCTGAGAGGAGGGCGACTACCCTGGCTCACCTGGTTGGCTGCAGGTGGCTGGAATGATGTGAGTCTGAACTAGGCAGAGCCTGAGACTTAGTGATAACAATTCATAAATATTTGAATTTAGGAGCTTCAATGTGTGAATTGATGGCCTCTCCTGGGGACAACTAATGTTTAAGGAGCCAAGCTCTCTCTGTGACTAGTCATATGACCTAGTCCTTCGGGGCTGCTGCTTTTGTTTGGGGATGATGGGTTTTCACTGCCCTCTCTCGGCACCCTCGTCTCCATTCTGGAGCACATTAGGTGCCTCACTTCTAGGAAGTTGGGTTTGAGATTGGTTTTGTTGGAACCCACCTAGTGCCCTGGGAACTGAGGTCTGTGCTGGGTGTAACCTGCCCCCTGCAGGGAGACCCGCTCTGACTGGCTCCTTCCTGCTCCACATTCCAGATGCTTCCTGGACCTGGGATCCTCTCCTGAATTCCAGCTTGCAGGGGGAGATCCTAATAGCACATGCAGCACTCACATACAGTCTCACACAGCTTCGTTACATGGGGGTGCATGGGGGGTGCATGGTGTTGGCTGGGTTCCTACTCCAAACAGACATTGGAAAGCACTGCCTGGCTTGAAGAGTGACCCTGTCTCGACCTTTTGGTGCTCTTCCTGCCTGAGCCTAAGTTGGCCTGCCTGATGTAGATATGACTGGAATTAGCCTCCAGTTTGTCTTGTTCTTGGGAATGTCAGACCAGACTCCTGGCCTCACAGAGCAGGTATGCAGAGGGTCTTTTCCTCCTTGGCAATGGCTCTGCCTGCTACTGGCTTCCTCCCCTTCCTCACTAGCTCAGCTGTTGGGAGCCAAGCAAGCCAGGCATTGAGCCCTTGAAGTCAAGACAGAGATTATGCCAGGGACATGATGCTCATCTCTCACAGTTTAACAGTGTAGCTCCTTAACCAGAGAGGGGTGATCATGATGACCTTTCTGGAGCATTTCTGGTTGGGAGAACCAGGAACAAGGTCCTAGCTGTGATAATGATAAACTGCCAATGTATTTATGGCACTTAATGACTTAGAAAAAGGCTTTTTCCCCAATTGTAGTGAAACAAGAGGTGAATGAATGATCAATGGTAGCTACTGGGTACCTGACAAGTATTCAAAACTGCATCACAAATCTAGATGAATTTCTGCAATGGGAAACTGAGTGGGCCGCTCAAAAGCTGAGTTAGCTGGAGTTGGGTCCTGTATGGGGAACCAGGGAGCAGCCTGGCTCTTTCACAGAAGTGCTTCTGCTGCATTTGGAGAGGGAGAGGCTGTTTGGCTGAACATCAAAGTTTTTCTTACTAAACAAGGCAAAATTATCTGCTTCTCCCTTTACCCAGGGAGATAGCTTACTTTTAATGCCCAGATGCCTAAGAGACTCAAAATGCAAAATGACTTTCTTTTGAAATCATTCAAGATTTGGGGAAATTGATTCATAAGGATAAATGAGATACTGTTGTTTCAGTTTAACTGTCATCAATGGTTTGAACACCTCCATGTCCAGGAGCTGGGGAATGCAAAGATGAATTAGAAATCACCCCTGCTGTCAGGGAGCTTACAGTCCAGTGGGACAGATGAGCCTCTGGAGCATGAGTAGGCAAATTATGGCCCCTAGCCGTTGGCCTATTGTTTTTATGGCCTATGTGTTCAAAATAATTTTTACATTATTAAAATATAAGGACAAAATGCAATAGAGATTAAATATGGTCTGGGAATCCTAAAATGTTTACCACCTGACCATCTGGAGAGGTATGCTGGCCCCTGCTTGAAAAGTGTGACCATGTCAGGTTGGGCAGGGGCAGGTCACGTGATGGGGGTCTACACTCGGGGCTGTGGGGACACAGCAGAAGCAGAGATGAAGTGATGGGGAGAACTGGGGAGGACCATGCAAGAGGTTGAATTTGTGTTAGCCTAAGAAAGTAAACAGTTGTTCTAATGAAGAAAATAAGGAAGGACCTTTGAGGCAAATCATGGGAAAAGGACTCACGAGTGAGGGGCATTTCGGGATCAGAGATTGCAACGAAGACTAAAAGGTGGTTGGAGCCATATTATAAGGGATGGTCATTATGCTAAGAGGTATGTGCTTTAGCATACTGAAAACATGGAGGTGTTGCATGTTTCAGAGTGGAACAGGAAGAGCCCTAGTTGTAACTTAGACAGTGACTCTCCTCATGCCATAGAGGATGGGTGAGGCCTGAGGAGTAGGTGGTAGAGATGGAAGGCAGGCAGTGACTATCTTTGCATGTAGTTTAAAGGATTCTAATTAGATTCAAATTAAAATAAAAAAATTAAATTTGAAATTAAAATTAAAGTTAGTTAATTTTAATTTCTAGGTACTTTTAATTTTGGTGTCTAAAAAGAGTCTTTACATGCAGACCAAGTAAAAACAGAATAGAAAATGTGATTTGAAATATGAAACACATGAATAATACTTGTGATTAGCTAGGAGGAGGACCATAATTCTCTGAACACTGAAAAGGCATTTGATGCTGGAATTAAATATCTGTTTCTGGTAGAAACTATTAGTGAAGGAGACTTGAAGACTAGTTTCTTACCATGATGGAAGGACTGAACCAGGAGCCAGTGTCATGGTGAATGATGAGTCCTTGGGGGCATCTCCACCGTGCAGTAGACAAGAGCGCCTGCTCTCACTGTTCTTTATGTAGTTTTCGGAGAGCCTATCAATGAAATTGGGCAGCACAAAAAGGGGTGATACCTCCAGTGTTGGAAAGAGCACACAAAATGATTATCTATAGAAATTAAGAGATTATGTAGCTAAAATAATGGGGAAACAACTAAAGTTATTACAGATAATGAGAGAACTCAGTAACTACAAAAGTTACAAACAGGTTAATATGCCAGTTTTTTGTAACATCCAAATAACAAGTTAGAAATATAATTCAAAAAATTCCATTCATAATAGCAATACAATTTTAAAATATTAGAAATATGATTTATGAGCCCTGACTGGTGTGGCTTAGTGGGTTGAGTGGTGTTCCACAAACTGAAATGTTGCCGGTTCGATTCCTGGTTGGGACACATGCCTGGGTTGTGGGCCAGGTCCCCCACCGGGGCATGCAAGAGGTGACCGATTAATGTTTCTCTCACACATAGATGTTTCTCTCCCTCTCCTTCTACCTTCCTTGTCCTCGGTCTAAACATTAAAAAAATCTTAAAAAATATGATTTATGAGAAATATTCATTATCTCCAGAAATAAAATCAAACAATCCTAATAAGAGACAGGCTTTTTAAAAAAAAGGAAATGGAGAGTGTACTTTCATTCATTTATTTATTTGTTCATTCAAGATTAATGCCTCTAGACATCAATCCCAGTTTGTCAAGTAAAATGACAAAACCCAGTTCTGTCATTTACTAGCTTTGTGACCTTGGGCAAGTTTCTAAACTTCTCTAGGCCTCAGTTTCCTTATGTGTAAAGTGGAGACAATAATGGCAAGAAGAAAACTAATGCATGTTAAGTGCACAGAATAGTGCCTGGCAAACAAACAGATGACAAGCACATGTAAAATTCAGTTGTGACAGGGTCAGGAAGGAGAGGCTCACCATGCTGTGAGAGCCGCTAATGGTCAGTGCTGTTCCCTGTGGGAAGGTATGTGTGTTTAAAGCAGAGATTCCATGTACGCAGTGAATGCTGCATTTTTACCTCATGCAATGAGGTAAAAATACACATCAACTGTTTCCATCCTCCTCCTGAAAGGGTGAGAGTCAAGAACAGCTATATGGAAAATATAAAAATCAAGAGCAAAAATTTTAAAAAGTTAGGTTTTGGGGAAGCAGGGTAGGCGGAGGCAGGAAGCCTAGTGGCCCTAGAGAGAGAGAGACAGAGAGAGAGAGAGAGAGAGAGAGAGAGAGAGAGCGCGCTCATGCTCTGGAGTCAGATCCCCTGTGTTCGTACCTTGGACCCTACCAGTTATTAGCTGTCTGATCTCACATGAATAACTCGAGTTCTTTCATCTGCAAATGGGGTCAGAACAATACCTACATCACAGAGTGTGAGGACTAAATGCGAATTTAGGTAATGTACTTACTGTAATGATTGGCACATCATAAATGCCAAATAAATATTAGCTATTTTCATGATCACTTTCACAGATTTTATGTGTAATATAACTACATTAGGAACATTGTGTTCTGGGCGGGGGGAAGGTCTTTGGGGGAAAAAACCTTTCTTCTGATTTTAAAATTTAATTGTAGAAATTTGGGAAGGTTCAGAAAAGCACAGAGAAGGAAAATGTCACCCTAATCTTATAACCTATTACTAACCACAGTTACCATTTTGATGCATATCTTTCCAATTTTTATGCATAATTTTGAATTATATATGTTTGCATATATATACACATAATTTCTTGACCTGTCTGCCCCCACTTAATATATTGCAAATGGTTTCTTTTGTCATTAAGTATTCAACACCATTCAGTTTTGTGTACCTGGGAGCACACCTCATGGTGCTATAAGACTATTAGCCAAACTCCACTTTGCCCTCTGCCTCTTTTATATTTTTGTTCTATTATTAATCCTGAATCTACAGGTATGATCTTTAAGGAGAAGGAAAATAAGACAGAATAAAAATAAGAAATACATAGTTGTGTCCTGTGTTAGCACAGAGATCCCTAGCTGTGCCATTAGATATGAGTTTAAAGTAAGAACAGGAGATAAAGTCCAGTACGAATCAGGGTCACACCACCCATTTGCCACAGGAAGAAACGAAGGCACAGTCACACAAAGAGTAAAACCTGGAGCCAGGAACCAAAGCCAGGCGTCTGACTCCAGACCCTGCTAGTTCTTACCTACCAAACAACTACCCTGACGTTCCTTATGAATTGAGACTTAAAGTGGAGTTGTGTTTGCCAAGATGACTCCTTTTGAGCACTTTCTGAGTTGTCACAACTAAGCAAGTTAAAATATAGTTTTCAAAGTAGTTTTTAAATGTGTTTCATAACGTGCTCCTGGAGGTTAAGTAGAGAATCACATAAGGAGTTTTATCCCTGATTCGGATTTCCTGGGCTGGGTGAGTTGAGGTCACGCATTTCTTTACTTAGGAGGTGGCTCCCCAGCAAAGAGATGTGTTAAAACTCAGGCTGAAGTGCATAAATATTTGAGGAGGAATGCTGTCTTTTTGAAGCTGCAGTTGAAAGAGCCAAGTAATAAAGTGGAATTTGTTAATGGAAGTGAGAAAAACAAGCCGATTGCCAGCCAACTACACTTGACTAATGACAAATGCAAAGCGCTCCTCCCCGCCCAGCCTGAAGCCTTTTATTAAGACACATACGTGGCTTGGAAGTCTTTAGTTTTCAGAGTCCTTGTTCACACTGGGTTGGCACATGTCAAAGAGCCAGATCTCTTGGTTATTTTTAATAAACACCAGTATGTGATCTCAACTACTTAATAAAGAGTAAAGGGAGGCAAAGTAGCACTACTTTTCAAAGGCAATAAGAAGGAGCCACTTGCCATGTGTACTTCATGTCACCCTTATCAGCATGTATACTTACAATGTGGTAAAGTTTTTTAGGATGAGTTAAAAAGTGAAATAATTTTTAAAGTACATAGATATTTGATCGATCATTTAGTTCTTAGTTAAATAATATATAGAAGATGAAAGGAAGCTTTGTGTTTAGTCATAGACAATTGCTAGTGCACCATTAACCAGACATGCCTGTGGGGTTCCACGCCTCCGGACTGGGAAGCCTCACTCAGGGGCAAATGTGACGTGGCTCAGGGAGCAGATGGACTGCGACAGAGTCGGGGGTGAGGAAGAGGTAAAGAGAGCATGGCTGCAATATGCATGCAAGTCTGGGCCAGATATCTCTGAAGAACAAGGTGCCACTTGGCAGACCCCCTCACCGCTCTGGCACGCCAGGAGAGGAGAGAGTTGGTCTCAGGGAGCTGGGGCTCCAAAGGGGGAAGTGGGGCTCCAGGAAGACACAGATGAGGGGAGAGATGTGGTCACTACAGCAAGGGGGCTGCCCTCTTAGGGGAGTGTGCCTTTGGTTGTTGCCAAGTCCTTTCAGTGGGTTTATACTCCATATCTGTTGTTCTCACATTTCTCCCAGTCACAACACAAGATTGTATTTTAATGCTTTTGGAAGGCAGTTTTCATAAAGTTGAGCTAAGAGTTTATTAAGGAAAATGGAGGTGGGAACACCTTGTGTGTGGGTCAGGGTGGATTGCTGCTGGGTCTGAGATTCCTTTCATCTCTACTGACCCTTAGAGATGAAACCTAAACCTTAGGGTTTAGGCTAGGGTAGCAGCCTGCAGGATGAGGGGGTGTTGGGGATAGTTCAGATTGTCATGAAGGAGTCTTAAGAAAGCTGTTCATTTATCTGGGTGCCATAAGGCAGATACTACCAGAATCTAATGTTTCTTCGCTTTTAATTGGGCTGTTATAGATCCTATGTGGTGACACAGTGGTTACCTGATGGGGAAAGCAAATTGGTTTGAGAGAGTTGGTAAGGAGATTTGGTTTGGGAGAGATAATCATATGGGGGAGAATGATAAAAGTACAGTTTCAGTTATGATGCTCAGCTATGCATCGTTGGTGAGCAATAAGTATGTGCTGGATGAACAGCAAATCTAGATTCCAGGATCTGTGGATCTGGGAGTACTTTCCTAGTAAAATATTGAAATTTGTGAATGCATTTAAGAAGTGGAATCAGAAATAGTGATGGGTTCTCCAGGTGACATCTGCAGTTTCCTATCAAAGAATGTAATGTCTAGTCATGGCTAGAGATTTAGGAGAGAAAGTAGACTTATAATAATTGGAATTCAGACAGAAGGACTATGCCTTTGAGCGAGGACTGTGTGAGTGTACCTGTGTGGACAAACACACAGAAGTGTGTCAGGCTCTTTGTGAGGGGCTGAAGAGACAGTGGTGAACAAGTTGGGCACAGTCCTAAGTGACCGGAGCTGTCACCCAAGGGAGATAGTGTCATAAACATCTATAATGTAGCAAACTTAGGAGAAGTGCCACATGGAGAAATACGAGGTGCAACGGCATCATGCAGGGGAAGCTAACTTGGTCAGCAGGGAGGGCTTGTGGAAGCCCTCTTGGAGGGGATGACATGTAAGGTGGGCTCTGAAAGATAAGCTGGAGTTAGGTAGGGATGTGTGTGGGGAAGAGGAACCAGGGTGGGACAGGGAGAAGATCAGCATGGAAATACAAGGCTCTGAGATGAAGAGCAGCTGGGATTCTTTAAGGAATGAAAAGATGGCCAGTGTATCTGGAGATTGTGCAAGAGCTGAAGTGTGGCATGAGGTGGAGGTAGGCTGGGGCTAGACCAGGCAGGCCTTATATGTCCCCTAAATCATTTTGGGCTTTGTTTTTAAGAGCAATGGAAGCCACGAGAGGTTGGAAGTCGGGAAGTGGCACGACCTTATTTATATTTAATGTGCCAGAGGGGCCAAGAGTGGATTCAGGGTCTGGTGAGGAGGCTGTCGTAGTCCCGGAAAGAGAAGATGATGCTGTGGACTGCAGCCAGGGTGCTAGAGTTGGGCATCAGATAATAGATTAAGGCTATATTTTAGAGACAGAATTGGCTAAAATTTAGTGATTTGATATGTGTGTATGTAGCAGGGTGAGGGTGGTGGTAGTGAGGGTAGGGGTGCGGAATAACCAAGTTCTTGACATAAACTGACTAAACGAAATAGTGAATAGACTTGAAGAACATTGGAGGAGCGGGAAGATTACATCTTTAGGTTGTGGATATTAAGTTGAGTTTGATATTCCTGTGAGATAGACATGTGGGTGGAAACAAAGAATATGATAAAGGAGGCCATTTCTATCAGTGGAGGAAGACAAATTAATTCAGCAAATCGTTTTGGGACACTGGCTCTTGACTTTATGTCATACACCTGAATACATTGCAAATGGGTTAAGTATTTCAACGTAAAAAATAAAATTATAAAGTTTTAAGGATAAAATGTGGAAGACTTTTCTATAATCTCGAAGTTGGGAATTTTTTTCTGACATGGTATGAAAGAGAGAAAGTATAAAAGAAAACTTGAATTGCTAGATTACATGAGAAAAATAGAATGGACCCCCTCTATGTCAAAAATCTTCATAACTAAAGTTAAAATTAAAATGGTAAGCTGGAAAAATGTTTGTAACAAGTGACAAAAGCATTAATATTACTAAATACATGAAAGGCTTCTACAAACCAATGAGAAAAATGAATATCTGAAGGGGAGAATTGGGCAAAAGAGATACAAAGATAATTTGCAACAACCATACAAATGATGAATAAATACATGAAAAGTGTCCAACCTCTTTAGTATTGGGCTGGCCAAAAAGTTCGTTTAGCTTTTTCCATACGATGGTTCTAGTAGAGCTTAGTAGTCTTGAACTTTATTTGAAACAATTTTGTTAGATTGTATTGTGACAGCTGTCATTACCAGCATGCATTAAAAAACATTAAAATTGGTGAATATTTGTGCAGCCCTTTTAATATTGAAGGAGATATGCAACATTTAAAAACAACTGAAATGAAAAAAGCGATTTGTGCAGTGTATGGAGAAGGTGCTGTGACTTATCAAACTTGTCAAAAGTGGTTTGTGAAGTTTGTTGGTACTATTGACATTTTGGCCAAATCACCCTTTGCTGCAGGGCTGTCCTATGCATGGGCGATGTTTAGCAGCTCCCCTGGCCTCTACCCACCAGAAGCCAATAGTGGGAGACAGTGAACACACTCAAAATATCCAAATCAATAAAGTTATTGGTGAAAATGAAAAACGAGCTTCCCAGCAATTTTTGTCATTTTGGATCAAATAAAATCTTGTAAAAATAAAAAAAAAAGAAAGCTGTATCTTTTATTTTACAGAAAAACTAAACAGACTTTTTGGCCAATTCAGTAATTAGAGCAATGAAAGTTAAAAGATGAAGCACCACTGAAACTGGCCACATTTTTTTTTTAATATAATGTGATATTTTGGCCAAGGGCTTGGGGGATGCACTGACACTTTGCTGGTAGGAATTAAAACTGGTACATACTTTCTAAAGTTGCATTCCACAGTTTTAAAAGTCATAAACTTTGCTCTGGCTGATGTGGCTCAGTGGATTGAGTGCCAGCCTGTGAACCAAAGGGTCGCTAGTTTCATTCCCAGTCAGGGCACATGCCCGGGTCGTGGGCCAGGTCCCCAGTTGGGGGCACACGAGAGGCGACCACACATTGATGATTGATGTTTCCCTCTCTCCTTCCCTTCTTCTCTCTCTAAAAATAAATAAATAAAATCTTTTTAGAAGTTATAAAACTTTACACATTGTAAATAATTAAATTTTCAGGATCTTTCCCTGAGAAACTATGATTTATCTATAAAGAGGATTATAATGTTGAAACATTGAAATCTTACAGTTGTTGTTGGTATGGATTTTTTATCTTGGTCCGTCAAACAAATGCTATGGAGCTTTTGTTTGAAGTGGTAACAGGAAACTTAATTACTTGAGGCATAGGCTGCTCTCCCTTTCCCCGCCCTCTTCTCAACCCCTTATTTTGTCATCTAGCTTCTTTCAAGTGGGGCCCATTAAGCTGGAACTGTGGCAGAATGCACATAAATTGGAATATCTTTAGGTGCTAACTTGTGACTTATTTGTGAGTAATTTGCATTTTTCTTGGGGAAAAGGATATGATTTCATTAGTTTTCTTTGGTCACAGACACACCTAAAGAAATCAATGACTGCAAAGGATGGTCTGAAGAGCTAAACAGTGGGCCAAGGTGTGGGGAGGCAGAGGGCAGAGGGTACCTGCAGGTTTTGGTTAAGGGGACAAAGTTAAGTGACAAGGGGAAAGTCAAAGCACTCAACTCATAATTTGCTTCTACACAGGTAAGAACTGAAATACAAACTAGGTGAGAAGGTCGCTAGAGAGCACTTCAATATCTTCAAACAACTAACAGACTCATAAGCAAACTCATCATTTAAACATTATTTTTATATTGGTTATGTACCAGGTTATATATTAGGCTAGGCTCTTGGGAAACAAAGATGAATGAGAATCATCTCTACCTTCAAGGAGCTTACAATCTAGTGGTGCTCAAGTCCTAGGATGTGAAAAATTTCCCATGTGATCTTGCAACTCTGATTGTAGTCTTTCAGCAATGGGAAGGATAGGGAACATGTCAGAAGACAGAGACAGGAAATCATCCCAGTTTCTAAAAAGGGAGGGAGAAATAGAAATTGGTAGTGAAATACTGTAGTAGAATCAGTTATTAAGTAGATAGTTTTCATGAAGGACTGTCATTGGTTTATAATGAATAAATCAAACCAAAAAGTGACCACTCTGCCTTCTGGACTTGCCAGACTGACTAGGTGGAGAGACCATCTCTTGATTTCTTCAAACCACTGGATTCCATCTCTCATAATGTTCTTGTGGGCAAGATGGCTGGTTTTCAAAGGGGCTCCATGGCCATGACAGCAAAGTTCGCTGAGTGCTCTGGTGGGGAGGAGAGGGTCTCCCTCTACTCCTGCTTCACCTACAGCAGCTCCTCTGCTATCTGTTTATACAGGGTGGGGCAAGAGTTAGGTTTATAACTGTTTGTATGGGAAATGGTTCAGTATTTAATAAATAATAATTTGGGAGTAAACTCTGTTTCGCATCCTCACAACTGGAAACCTACATTTCCCTACCCTGTATGTTGGAAATCTGCTGATTTTTGTTTGACAGACAACTTCCCCTGCCAATACAGAAGTTTGAAAGCCCGTGGATTAATTGTGGTGCATTTGTGGCTGGTTCAGTGGCTGTACCCTCACAGTGCCGATTAATGGATTGATACAACCTGAAGAGAGCTCTCCAGGACATATCTCAGTGTCCTGTTGGCAACTTCAAAGGCATACTGAATGGTTTTTGAGTGACTCTAGGTTGAAGGATAGCTAAAAAATTGGACAGGAAAACCAGGAATCAAAGCTTTCAATCTTGATAAGAAGAAACCAAATAGGGATGTGTCACATTCTGTACCAGGTCCCCAAACTGAATTGTACAAATATAGGATGAAAAGAGACATGTGCAAAAAGACTTATGATTTTGGTTGGTTTTAATCTCAGTATGTCACCAGTATGATGGGCTGCCAAAGAAGCTAATACAAACCTAGCCTGTTTAATCAGAGCAGTGTCCTTTCTGGAACTTTTTCCCAGAGTGTGTCAGGCAAACTTGTTCCAGGTTCCCAGGCACTCGGTGCTCTCTTCTCAGAGCACTCCCTGCCTCCCTGCACCTTCTCCCGGTGGTTCCGTTTGACTGCCTCTCCCCAGCTGGAGTTTGCTCCGGATCTGGTGGACTCATTTCTGTCTCCAGGGCTGACCGAGTGTCTGGCACACAATAGGTGGTCAACACTTGTTTCTTGAACCAAGAAGTACATATTCAGTTCTGGAATCTATCTTTTAAACTTTTTTTTAAGAAAGATTATTTATTTACTTTTAGAGAGAGGGGAAGGGAGGGAGAAAGAGAGGGAGAGAAACAATGTGTAGGAGATACATTGGTTACCTCTCTCATGGGCTCTCCCACGGGGGACCTGGCCCACAACCCAGGCATTTGCCCTGACTGGAATAGAACTGGTGGTCTTTCAGTTTGCAGGCTGGCTCTCAATCCATTGGGCCACACCAGTGACAGCTAGAATCTATCTTTAAAAAAGAACTTGGCCAAACTAGGGTGTATCCAGAGAAGGATGATTAGGAAGATTGTTAGTCTCAAAATAATTTCATGTAAGGAATTTGAGGATCTCGGGGATGGATAGTCTGGAGAAGTGAAGGTATATGGGTCATATGCTAGTTTTTTGTTTTTGTTTTTATATTGAAAGTGGGTGGTGACTTAGGTTACTGCAGGTGATGAACATATTTGGGGAGAGGAGGACAGAGGAGGATGGAGCATGTATGTGGGAAAATGACAATGGGTCACAACTCGGGGTAAGGCAGCACTTTAAAATAGACCTGTCCAGAACTGGAAGGGCTTGTCTTGTGTGGTCAGAGCAGACTTCTTTGGAATCACTCAGTGTGCAGTTGATGGACAGGAGAGCTGAGGAGTCTCTTTGCAGATGATGAGATCTTCAACAAAACAGGGCTTCTGGGGTCCTTCCAGTTCTGATGGTTTCATGGTTTTTATATTCATTCTCTGGAGAGGAGCAAAGACAGTTTTCTAAGTTATAAAACAAGGCCAAGGCCAAAATGGAGATTCATTCTCTCATTCTGGTTGATCTCTTGGGTTGTGATTTATGTTCAGGTGGCTACTACCCCTGTGTTCTGAAGGCACACTGCTTTCAGTGGTCCAAATTTCCTCTGTATCTTTTGTTATTAAATCTACTTTTGAGCAACAGTTGGTTTCTAATAAATCCCTCTTCTAATCTTCCACTTCTTTTAAAGTGATTTTTACTCAAAGCTTTGGATACTAGCAAACTTGTGTTTGTTTTTAAGGTGCCTGGGAATAGGCTATTTTAATAGCTGCTCTTTCTACCCTGTTTAATTGCATTGTGCAACAGCACCGCATTCACATTAGGCCCTTGGGGCTAGGCTGGGAGCCACCTGGAGCACAGCAGCCACACTCCCAGTGAATGACAGGGGGACGGTTTCATGCCTGGGCATTAGAAAAGGATGAGAAACATTAGATTAGTTCTATGCACATTTTAGCACAGTTAGCATATGCTGAGTAATTGTGAACAGAGGGCAGAGGAGGGGAATAAAGACATAGAAGTAATTATGCCCATCAGTCTAGCTAGAAAGATGAAATCCACAAAGAAGAAAATGATAGGCAGTATGAGGAATGTTCTGGAACCTCAAAGCAATGTTTCCTAATGCAGGTTCTAAGCCCTTTCCAAATAACCTGTCTGGATCAGTGGTTCTCAGCCCTGATTGCTCATTAGAATCACCTGGGGAGCTTTTAGAACACAGCTGCACAGGCCCTAGGCCTGGCCACTGAACTCTAAGTCTCTGGGAGTGGCTTGGAGGTGGGAGAAGGTGCTTGTTAAAGCTCAGCAGGTGATTCCAATGTGTTTGTTATGTAGTATAAGGCACGAGGCAGGGGGAGGGTCGAGGGGGCGGAAGAGGGAAGGGCAGAGGGCGGGCCATAGTGCTGGGAGGGGGACAGTGGGTGAAGAGCCCTGCAAGGGGCCATCAGAGGAGGCTGACCCTGCCTTGGTCTGGGCAGGTATGAAAGGGGGAAACTGTAGTCTTTACAAGGGAGGCAATAAAATTCAGAACAAACCAGGCTTACTTTGCAGTTTTGTTGAGAGGGTAACCCTGGTCCGGTCTGTTTGCCTGGTACTTAGCCCAGCCCTTCTTGATTTCTGTGTCAAACACCTACTGTGTAGACTGCAGAATTCTTGTGTGGGTAAATCTTGGACCCTCATTCTAACAGCATCTGGAGAGGTTGTAGTCTTACAGTGCCTCTGAGAGCAAGTTATCTCACAGACGAGAAAGCTGGGTGAAGGTCAGAGCGGCTGGAGGCTGGTTCTCAGGACACTTAACTAATGACAGTGCTTTTTTTTTCCTTTTTCCTGTACAACCTCTGTGTGTTTGCCTTGGTGGTTTGTTAAAACCATATGCAAGGAGGGCAATAATTTGATTTAGAAACCATAAAATCTATTTTTACCTTTATTGATTGTTTTCTAGTGGGAGCCTTAGTTTTTTACAAGTTCATACTGGAGTCTCGTACTCACTGACTGAAGTGGAAGGGATTCACTCTGAGAGGTCTTCACATATTACTCAATAACTCTAAGTTGCTCTATCCTCACTAGTGGAGAGGACCGTTAGACTAGGTACTCAGAAAGCACCAACTCTTCTTTTCAAGTATCCTGCCCACTCTAAAGTTCCTGAGGGAGGAAGGGATGGCCTGGGGGCCTGGAAATCCTGAACTAGCCAGGGATTGCTGGGGACAGGCCCTCCTCTTATCGAAGTGTTTGCAGCTGTGTGGGATTAGGCCGTGTCTGGCTAGAGTCGTGCCTCCCTTCCCATTTGATTGTTGCTATCTCAATTGCTAAAGATATGTGGATTACTCGTGAAAATATAAAAATTACTGGTAGTAGAAAAACATTAAATGCTAGTCAGTACCAATCTCTGAGACATCTTTGTGGTTTATTTAGTAACACGAATTGGTTGGCATAATTCTGCCTGAAGTGATCTGGTCTCTACTGTATCCTGGGGATGGTCTGTTTCTTCCTCTGAGAATAGTCACCTTGTGCTTAAATTTTCAGGGTTCCAATTACTGAATGACTAGAATAAAAGAAAGAAAAAAATTATAGGATAGCATCGTGAGACAATAGGTTTGTAAATGTATCAGCACACATCTCGTAGGTGCTTATGCATTAGACTGATACAGAGTGAGGAGGCTCAGCTCTTTCCTAGTGCGCCAGGTGGGGAAGCCCTCCCCACGTGCATTCTACTGGCTGATTTGCCCAGATGGAAGTCAGTGAGCAGGCCGCCCAACTCAGGGAGGAATTACAGATAAATGATGACCTGATGGGTCCCAATACATTAAGTCAATTGTTTGGTTCTTGGTGAACCCAACAACATATTTTTACTTATTAAAGTTATTCAGTTTGTATTGAAAAAAGCTATAATCAACCCATAAAAACTTGAAAAGAACTTAGATATGTTCCATAATTCTCACTTAACTCAGTAGCTATTTTCTAATTCCCTGTATCTTCCACATGTATATTTTTTATAAATTTAATTTTTTAAAAAGTCATTTATTTATTTATTTACTTACTTATTTCTAGAGAGGGAAGGGAGGGAGACAGAGAGAGAGAGAGGGAAACATCAATGTGTGGTTGCTGGGGGTCATGGCCTGCAGCCCAGGCATGTACCCTGACTGGGAATTGAACCTGCGACACTTTGGTTCACAGCCCACGCTCAATTCACTGAGCTACGCCAGCTAGATAAATTTTATTTTTGATGTATACATCTGCTTGTATTCCATTCATTTTTAAAGCAAACTAAACATTTTTCTGTTTGAAATATTTTAGAAATTCATCCTATTAAATAGCTGCATAATTTTATTGTGTTGGTAAGTATTATTAATTCCCTTAGATTTGGCCCTATTTTTTAATAGATAACTCTAAATAAATTCCTACATGCTTTACCTTTGAGGAATTATTTACCTGAGATATGCTCATAGTGGGGAAATCCCTGGGTGAAATGTTATAAACACTGTTAGGTCTGTTCCTAGGCACTGCCATGATTTTCCAAAAGGGAAGTACGGAGTTAGCAAGTGACCAGTAAAGGTCTGAGTCTGAAGGCTCATCAATAACAGGTCTTATTACTGAAAAATAGCTTACCACTTTATTCTTTATAAAACTGGTATCTTAAGGTTATTTTGTTTTCCGATTCTTTAATCACTTATAAGAAACATTTTAAAAATTTTTTCTAATTATGTTTCTTATGTGAATTAGTGTTCCAATCCTTCGTACATTTTTAAAAATTAAATCTTGAGGTTTTCTTTAAATGTAATCTATCTACTTATAGCTCACAGGTATAGCCCCTGAGCAATATTTGTGGAAAAGATTTTCTCTGTCTTGCTTGGAAACTTAAAGGTTTACGTGAATGGACAGTCTTACTCATGGTCATCCTCTTCAGTCCCACGATGCTGTAGGCACTCACGGTACTCGTGTGGACCTTTGGGCCAACACCTCACAGCCTTGCACCCTGTCCCCTGTCCCCACAGTGACCTCTGCTCCTATTGAGCTGCCCCCTGCCACAGGCCAGATTCAGACTCAGACAACACCTGGGCTGTCCGACATCGGACAGGGCCTCACACCTGCCAGCATGCTCTCTCTTGTACCATCTCACTCCCTCGCTTGATCACTGACTGCCTCCAGATCTCTCTTGTTCACCTTCCCTCCACTCACCATTTTATTAGTCCCTTCTTACACTGACTTTACTCAGCTGAGCCAGAGACCACAGGAGCTACTTCTCCAGTCAGCTCTTTTAAAGATTTAGAGAGAGGGTTAAGGGAGGGAGAAAGAGAGGAAGAGAAACATCAATGTGTGGTTGCCTCTCACACGCCCCCAACTGGGGACCTGGCCTGCAACCCAGGCATGTGCCCTGACTGGGAATTGAACCCATGACCCTTGGTTTGCAGGCCAGCACTCAATCCACTGAGCCACACCAGCCAGGGTTCCAGTCAGGAACTTGAGCCTGATCAGCCTCTCTCTCCTTTCTGCTAAGTCCCACCCAACCTGTCCACCAATGCCTATGTTCAGGAATCGGAGACCAAATTTGCATCTTTTCAACCTTTATTTCTTTATAGGCTTCTTCTACTTACCAAGTTAAGTCTTTCCATCTTTAAAAATAACATTCCAGCCCTGGCCAGGTTGCTCAGTTGGTTGGAGCACTGTCCTGTGCACCAAAAGTTTGAGAGCTCAATCCCAGGTCAGGGCACATACCTAGGCTATGGGTTTGATCCCTGGTGGAGGTGCATATGGGAAGCAACTGATCCATATTTCCTTCTCACATCAGTGTTTCTCTCTCTTCCTCTGCTCCCCTCCCCTCTTCCTACCTCCCTCCGTCTTTCTCTCCTTCTCCCTCTCTTCCTTTTTCCCTCAAATCAATAAACATATCCTTGGTTGAGGATTAAAAAATAATGATAAATAAAATAACACTCCAATTCTGTCCTATCCCTTGCCTTCCCTTCACACAGAAGCTCATTTGAATGTAGCGACAACCACATTCTTCTCCTATCTCCCATTTACTCTTGAGCCATTGCATCCTGACTCCTGCCCTGCTTCCAAATTATTTGTGAAAAGGTAAATAACACACTGCCCATCACCAGATCCATCTAAATGCCTTTTATTTTAGCTTTTTTTTTTATTTTGACCTTTTGGAAGTAAGAAACTTCTACCTGAAGGAGAGACTTTGAGAAGTCTCCTCCCTGATGTAAGGCTAATGACAATGAGGTTTCTTTGGTGATTGAAGTACAAAGGATTCAGGCTTCCTTTTCCCCACATTCAACTCTATGGATTCCCAGGTGTCCCTGAGGAGGCATTAGTCTCTTGCTACTTCAGGTGATGCCCTGGTGGTTGGGTGTGATCTACTAACACATGTAGGCAGTTACTTTTCATACAGTAATTCATTTACTGCTAACAATGATCCTACCTATGAGGAAATTTAGGCCCAAAGAGGCTATGTCCAGGGACACCTAGCTAATAAATGGTGGAGCTTGGGTTTAAGCCTAAAGTTGCCCAGGAGAAGCCAGAAGTCGTCGCTGAATATTTTTAGCCTTTATCTTTCTTATTGATAAGTAACCATTTCTATCCATTCTTCCCTGCTTCTCCTTTGCAGGTTTCTTAAATCTTGATGGTTTTCAGTATTCTTCCCTGCCCCCCGCCCCCAGCCCTACACACCCCATTCATCTCCTGAATCCAGCTGTTTTCTATATTTTCACCAAGATGTCCCACAGCCACCTCAAATCCAGCTTATCCCAAAACAGAACTCCTCACCCTCCCACCAAACCAGCATCCCTTCCTGTAACCTTTCCTGGTGAATGGTGCCATCGTTCATTCAGTTATTCAAGTTGGTTGCCAAAAACTCATCCTAGATCTCTCCTCCTCCATTACCCTCCACCACCTTTCAAAGCCCTACACTGCCCAGGCCCTGCCTTCTTTCTAATCTCATTCCTGACCCCTGACCTCTGGCTTACTGTATGCCAAATACACTGGTCTTCTTTCAGCTTCACAGACCCACCAATGGCCTTAAGGCATTTGTCTTAGCTGTTTTTTTGCCCTGCCTAAAATTCTCATCCTCAAGATCTTTCCGGTGCTGGATCCTTCTGGACATTACTATCTCTGTGTAAAGATCACCACCACAGAGAGGCCTTCCCTTTCCACCCACGCTCACGTGGCTGCCAGTAGCCCTCTGTTATGTCACCTTCCTGTAATTCTCTGCATAACTCATCCCCAGCTAAAAAGCTTCATATTGATTGATTGATTTGTTTATCATCTCTCCATGTGATGTAGACTCCACGAGAGCAGTGACTTTGTCTTCTGTCAGTCCCTGTTTCCCAGCACCCAGAGCTGTTTTTTGCATATAATTAAAATAATACTAAGAACTGACATTTATGGAGCATTTCTAATGTGCTTTTACAAGGAGTAGTACAATATATAGTACCTTTATATGCTAATATAATATATACTTTCATAATAATATACATGATGTATATTATACATTAATTATATAACATATATAATAAATTATAGATATATAACATATATACCATGTATATATTTAAGTGAAATATCTACTATATATTTGTATAATATATGCATATGTATGTGTGTGTGTATATATATATCTTTATGGTACTATAAAAATAAAATTATTCTCATAAGGTTTTGGAAAACTAAATGAGCTAGAAACTATTCTTAGTAATTCTCACTAAAGCCATATGAGGCCAGTGTTATTATCAGCAACATCATCATCAACATCATCATCGGTATTATTGTGCCTGGTTTGTGAATGAAGGAACTGAAGTACTGTACATAACAGTTACCTAACTTACCTGAGATGACGTGGCTATTGAGCAGTGGGGCTGGGCTTGGATCCAGGAGTCTGTCTCTAGAGCCGGATGCTCAATAAGTGTTTGCTTACTGCATAAATGAGTATAATTCATCTCCGAGTGCCTTCCAAACACCTCAGTCTCCCACTTCCTGTCTGCCCCACAGTCATAGTAGAGGCACCTGATGTCTCTTGTCTGGATTTTGCCACAGCTTTTTAGCTGGTGTCCCAACCTCCAGTTTTGTTTTTTAATTCCACTAGAATGATTAATCTAAAATGGAAATCAGAAGCGTAGGCTCCCAATTGTTTTAGACTAATATCCAAACTCCTTTTCTTCACGATCTGAATTCTACTTACATCTCTCTCCTTCTTACCCCTTCTCCCCCATGCACATTTCGATTCCCACCACACCAAGTTACTGTTGGATTCCTGAAGCTCACTGTGCTGTTTTCAGCTTCAGGCCTTTGCACAGGCTTCCCTTGCCTTGATGAATTTGACAGTCTCTTACTTAAAAACTTCTGAACATTCTTGCCAAACTCCTCTAATCCCATGGGGCTACCTATGTTGGGTGTTTCTCTTCTCCCCTGTTTCATTCTCTGCATACTTCCATCATGGAAGTACTACATCGTACTTGTCTGGGCTCTTCCTCTGCTTCCCCCTTCCTCCATGTTTGCCCCAACCTTGCCTGTGGACCTTGTTATTTTGAAGGAATTGGCTCTAACCCTGGCACCTAATAGGAGGCCTGGTAAATAGTAGACACTCAATAACTGTTTGCTTAATGAACACTAACTTCCAAAAGGAATTTGAGACAATCCATACATAAGACAGGGCAATATAATGTATTCAACATTAATACAAATCTTTTAGAAACCAATTTAGAAAAAAAATCATGTTTTTGGAATGAGTATTTCTGTAATTGGGCAGAATTTAACTTTGAGTTTTTTGGCTACCAAGATGAAATGGGAAATACATGGGGCGGGTTTGTGTTTATTTTCTAGGGAAAGGAAACACACAGGTTCTTCAATTGGGACAACAATTTTTTTGTCCTGAATTTTAGGAAGAAATTCTTCTATGGATGTTATGTAAGGGAGATTGGATTTCCTTACAGACAGTGATTTTGAACATAAACATTTGTAAAATAATTGTTTTGATAAAAGCTCAAGGTTTAACATTGAATTGCAGCTTCAAAGGCATTTGTCTGGGGACTACTTTAATATAATTCCAATATGTTGTTCCTGATATAACTTATTTAGGGTGGAGCTTGGAGAACCTATAGGTTTTGATAACTTGTCCTACAACCAAATGCACTGGCACCTTAGACTGACTTTCTAATCAGTTATGTTTTTCAGGAAGGGGGTGAGGGTAAGCTTTGGCTAGTCCTGAGTAGGCTATTTTACATGTAATTCTTTAGTGGCTACCAGAGGTACAGCTCTTCCATGTTGTTGGGAAAAGAGAGCTCTCTTTGCATTAGGTGGTCCAGCCTTGAGGATTCTCTCAGGAAAACTTAAGGGCTGACTTGCTGTGCCGCCTGGTTAGAAGGCCATCTTGCCTTTGTGGAAGGTGAGCTGTAGCAGCGTGGGGCAAGGCCAAAATGGTTCATGAACTATTAGCTCAGGTACCTGTACAAGTCCTTGGATGACCCCCAGAGTTCTGCAGCCTAGAGTCCTATACCAACAAGTATTGGGAGGGGTAATTTTGGTCTAAAATATTTAAGGGTAGGTTTTATAAAGTGGTTGTCATTCACTGAAAAATATATTTATTTATTATCTACTGTGTGCTGGGCATCAGAATGGGCACTGGGGGATGCAGCCTTAGCACTCAAGTGGAGGTCATCATCCAGTGTGATTCCTTTCACAGCTTTTATAGTTTAGACAAAATCATGAGAGAACCAATCTGGTGAGACTGTCAGAGCATCCAGGTACAAGTAAGCTCTAAATAGTTGAGTTCATTCACCTGTTAGATGAGGGTCTTGTCCATTTAAACATTGGGGGATGGCTGCCAAATGTTATAATTTAAGATTTAACATGGTTGACACATGTTTTCTTGATCCATTGCTAGTGAACAAGATCAGTTAGCTTTGATTTTACTAATGAAAATTTTTCAAACAGAAAAATGGCATAATAGTCCAGTGAACAGCTTTTATAGCATCACCTCAATTTAAAAGCTGTTAACATTTTTTCACATTTTTTTCAATCATTTTTTGGGAGTGTGTGTGTGGGTAGATATATTTTGAAGAATATCCAGATATCAAGACATTTAACCTCCAAATACTTTTTAATGTAGCTCTGGTGATTTCCTCCTGTAGACAGCCAATGGCCCTGCCTCCCAGTGCCCATGTTCTTATATGATCCCCTCTCCTGGGAGTGGAGGCTGGACATAGTGGTTTGCTTCTAACAGATAGACTATAACAGAAGCAGTGGGATGTCCCTTCCAAGATTAGGTTACAAAAAGACAGTAGCTTCCACATTGGGCAATCTCTCTCTGGCTTTTGCTCCCTCACCTGTTCTAACGGAAGTGAGCTCTGTGTTGTGAGCTGCTCAGTGGAGAGTCTACTTGGCAAGAAACTAATATCTCTGGCCAAGAACCGGCGAACACCTGAATGAGTTTGGAAACAGGTTCTTCCAAGTCAGGCCTTGAGATAAGTGTCCTCCTGGGTGATAGCTTGATTGCATCCTGTGAAAGACACTGATCCAGGGGCACCCTACTAAAGCTGCATAAAGTCTTGACCCACTGAAACTGTGAGGTAATAAATGTTTGCTGTTTGAGCTGCTAAGTTTTGGGGTAATCTGTTATGCAGCTAGCAAGAACTAATATATCTACATAGCTGCAATCCCAGTTAATCCTAGTAGGTGCCTTCTTGAGCTGTTGTTGAGTATGAAGAGTAAGTTGGCAGAGAAAGTTCTCCTGCTAAAGTGGGTGGTGGGCACCAGATCACAGTTGCCTCAAGTTAGACAAAAGGTTTTACATCATTTAGAAGTGGACTCTTATCTTTCAGTCTCTCAAGAGATGAATATTATTACCTGATCTGATTCTAGCAGCAGTTTTCTCATTTTAGCTGTGAAGAAACTTGGATCTGTTCCGAGATTATGCAGCCTGGCCCACAAGAGGTTCTTGTCTCCAGATTCTCACTGATCCTTGAGGAAGTGGTCTGCTCTGGGGAGAGTTGTAGGTGGCATTTGTCACCATGTAGTAGTCAGAGTGAAGGACAAGAGCTTTCAGTAGGGAAGTAACAAGGCCTCCCATGGAGTAGGAGATAAAATGTCTGCCCTTGAAAAGAAGCATCACACAGGATTTTGTTGTGATGCCCAGTGCACTCATGGGTGTATCACTTGGGAAGGTACAGGATTTCCATTTTAAAAAATGAGGTTGATAGCAGTTTGATTTCTTTCCAAGGGGCCTGTATCTTGAGTCAGTAAGTAAGACCCTCCTTATTTAGGACAGGGCCTGAACAGTGCTGATGGTTAAAACTATCCACCAGTTCCTGATGATGGTTCAGATGTTTGAAAGTGGATGAAGATCCTGGGATCCATAAAATGAAGAAAAGTCCTTCGGGAATGCGGAGTCTGCTTGCCCAGCCCTGGTGCCCACACCCGACCTCCCATGGGAATCTGTTACTATTCAGGTTTCTTGAAAGAGGATAAATTTCTTATAAAAGGGTTTGAACTTAAATTTCAACATGACATTGAGTTCTGTCTGATATGTTGTTTCATGAACTAAATCGGACTCTGGGGGCTACCAGACAGTCTTTATTAGATAAAGAGATAGAAGAGCTGGTTCCTCTGGTTGCCCAAACACAGGACAACCAAGATAGAAATGACATTTAGAGAAAAACTTCCCCTGGGATGTAGTTTGAGTTGAGTGTTCCATATTCTTTACCCTCAGAAGGTGTATTTGGGAAAGTGAAACTGGGGAGCCCCATATAACTTTTATGCCCCTTAAATCTTACCATTTGAGTCAGTTATGTAGTCAGACTCAGAAATAATGGTATTGCAGCAACTTCAGGAGGAGAGACAAATCAGGCTGATTATTAGTGAGTCAGTAATAGTGCACCATCATTAGACATCATTAGGGATGCTATTCTTTAAGACTGCTGGGAGCTACTGTTTAATGATATTACTGTAATAATAAGTGAGTCTGGGCACACACTTGCCTCCTCTTCAGAATGCTTTCCTAATCCACATTTGTGTGTGAAGTTTTTCCACAACTGCTGTGAAGTTTTCTAAAACTACAATACATGCCCATGGATGCTTTGAGTGGAGTTCAGAAGGTGCTCAGGGGGACTGAAGTACAGAGGAGCAAGTGCAATCTGTTCGTTGTAGTGGGGAATGTGTGTACTTTTTCGCCTCATCATAGGGAATTTTAAGAGTCAGGATGTCAAAGAGAAGACTGGGAGGAAGAGGTGAGATGATTGGTTTTGGTGGACAGTGTGGAAGGGGTTGGGATAGTTCATACAAACTGAAAAAAAATTCTCTTGTGTGTTCTTTCAAAGGGTCTTACAGGAAATTGCAGGACCATCTCTCTGGTTTCCGCAACGAAATCTGAGGAGAGATTAAATTTAGGGGCTTCTTCTGTTAGTCCTCCTCCACCCACCTTTATCTTTTCTTAGAGTGTGAGCCAATTGATGCAACTAGTACATATCAGAAAGTTGTTGAAGTTGATAATTTTAATTCTGAGATTTACTCTTAAGGAATGTTAATAACCTCACATATAAGATAGCTTCCCCTCCCTCCTCCAAGTAGCTGAAAAAATCACATACTGAGTGATTTCAGTGGGGAGTATGAACAAGTGCTCTTTAGAGAGAGTCTGACCAGGATTATAAGAAAGAACAGAAAATAGATTTAATTTTTTTCCTGTAGCTTTGGGAGATTTACATGAAAAAAAAAAAAAAGCTTAAGGGGTGAGTGTGTTCTTTGAAAGTTGACTGGCAAGATTACTGTGACCTGTTCTGTCCTTGGGGAAAGTGCTGAAAATCTTCATTTCTCAATTTTTCTTGCGTTCTCAGTTAATTAAAGGTGTGAGGAACAATTAGAACTATGAATGGTGTCCATATTGACTCTGCTTATAAATTGTATCTGTGCTCTCATATAGGGAACTCTATGCGGGTGAAAGACACATTACTCTCTATTTCTTAGATTAATAGAAAAAAAAATGAGTGCTTGAAAATGTGACTATTCTCTTTAATGTCTCTCTTGAACTTACATTTTTCTAGCAAAGCAAGTCTTTTATCTTTTGCCACTTACAGCACTTGAAATTATAGCTAAATGGCATAAATGGTGCTGATAGTGACCGTTAGCTGGTAGCGGCTAATTCTGGGAACAGAAGTAGTAATGGAGGAAGCAGATTGATTCAGAGGTTCATTTCTGTAGCAGTTTCCGTGCTCTGAAACCTTTCTACCCGCTCTTCTACAATGACATGTGAAAACAAGTAACCAAGTTTTACTTAGAAGTACATTTGTGGACACTTAACTTTCCTAGGAACAGGAAATATGGCCATAAATTCTTTGTGTGATTCCAGAGGAAAGAGCTGGGGTCAGTGGTGGAAGTTCTGAGACAGGCTTTGTCTCAGTGTCAGGAGCTATGTAACCATAGAATGGTTTGCCCTGCCCAGGAAGGGATGGAGAAGCCTCTGGTGGGGCTGGGGCTGAGAGATATGTGATGGGGAAGTGGGAGGAGGGATTTCTACCCTGGGAGAGATGTTGGACTACTTCTGCCTGTAGGCAGCACTTGTTTTGGTTATTGGCAGTGAGTATAATATACCTTATGTTAGAACAGCACTTTCTAGTTTGCAAAGTCCTTTCACATTATTATCGGTGTATCTTTTAATTCTTCCAATAGCTCTCCATTCTAAGGAAGGACAGAGATAAAAAATAATTAAGGCTCTCATCACCTTCATTGATGGTTTCTACGCTGATACATACCAAATGGATAGAAAAGTAAAACAGAAGGTTACTGCCCTCAAGGAGCTTAAAAACTACCTGAGATAAGGACATCCACATAAATGAAACTGAGACAGCATGTGTCAGTTACCTAATGGGTGATCTAGATCACTGGTTCTCGAAGTGCGGTCCTTGTGCAGCAGCATCAACAATATGTGAGATCTCATTGAAACACTAACCCTTGGTCCCACACCACACCCAGTGACTTAGAAACTTCTGGTGTCTGAAACCTGAGCAATCAGGAGAATCACTGGGAAGAGTGCTTCTCAATATGTTGCCCAAGAACTGCAGGCTCTCCACTTTTTTTTTATGCCTGTAAAGTTTCAGAGAAGTTGACTTGAAAGCTTGAAGATTCCCTCTTCCCACTCTTGGACATTCCGATTCAGTAGGTGGGATCCAAGGCTGTGTGCTGCTGCTGCCGACATGGCCATTCCTTGAGCAGCGTGCTCTAAGCTGTTGTGCCCAGCAGAGGAATGGGCACTGAGAGGGGCTAATGTGCTGGGACAGTGTGGGTAGCCTTCAGGGAATGGAGGGAGGGGGACTTGATCTGAATGGTAAAGGAAGGGTTAGGTTAGACGAGTGGAAGTCATTTGGGACAGTCATTTGGGAAGGAAGGGATGAGCCATGGTGGCGTGATGAGCCATGGTGGTGTGATGAGCACCCAGCATGTTTGACCGACTGTTCATGCTAGGTGCACCTTGGCTTGTCCTGCCTGGGCCTGAAGAGAGTTTTCTGCTCTCAGCTCTCACACGTCCTCCCCAAGAAAGGGGCTGAGAGCCAAGCAGCAGGTGAACAGCCTTGAGCCAGGAGCGCTTCTTCAGTTGTCCTGTTACGTGGTTCTGCCCTCCGGTGGGACTTTTAAGATCCACATTGCTCTCTGCTTCTCTCTTCTTCCCTTGGTTCCCCTGCTTACCCAACCCAGTGTGTATCAGCTCTGCAGCTTGCTTGTTCTCTCAGATTGATTGGCTTGAATCTTCAGGCTTGGATTCCGGCCATTCTCCTCAAATTCCATGTTTGTTTAGTTCTCCCTGGACAACTGTGTGGCTTTGCTGTCTGCAATTTCCCTTCCCTATCATCACCCAGCTATTGCCTCAGTCAGTCCTATTGGGGGAGGGGTAGGAAATAGGGATGAGGGACCTAGGTGACATGCTCAGTCTTTTTCCACATGCTCTCATGTTTGTTGTGTCTTGGTGTCTCCTGGTCATCCCTGTGTTGCAGCTCATGATAGAAATGGAAGACAGTGTGGGAAGGGCCAGAGTTCAGGCTTGGAGGTCAGGATAAGCAACCTGGGGTTAATGGGTCACTTAAGGTTTTGACCAGTGATCACTGTATGCTCAAATCTGGGGTATAAAGAGTAAATATCCTTCAGGGCCCAAGAAGATTCTTGTTATTCATGACTTAGTACTCCTCCACTCAGTTTTGATTATCTTTGTGTACCCCAGTGGTTCCTGCATCCACAACATAGACTTTCTCATAGGGGGTGGAGCTGCCCAAACCACCAAGGAGAGGTAAGATCAGATTCTAGAAACCAGATATTATTATTTCCCAGCCTTCAGTGCAGCCAACTCCTGCCTCAGTCTCTCCTTCTCCAGGACCACATGGCCTCTCCCCTCTGGCTGTTCGGCCTTACATTTTCTCCCTGGTCTCTGCTACTTGAAGTTCCAGCCACAGAGGCCTGTGAAGTCACACCGGGTCCCTGAAGTCACCCCACCTCATTGGCTGGGTATGCTCCACACCCTCTTGTGATATGGGCTCACGCTCCCAGTCAGGAGGTCTTTGCACCCTCAGGGACAGAGTCTGGGTGCTTGAAAGCTGCTGGTGGGGCATCCCTCAGGGAATCTGACGAAGCCCCCACATCCCAGGGTTACTGGTATAGTCAACCTTTATTTGCCCTCACCAGAGGCTCCAGTCCACACTTCCATCCTGGGGACTTAAAGGGAGTTATAGGTGCTTAGATATTCCTCATCCATCCTTATGGAGCCTATGGGGTGGTTCAGCTACTGAAAATTCAGCTTGTATGGCCTTATCACCTAAGCCTGATCCTTCAGTGCCCTTCAGAAGTGCCCTTAGTGTTTTGTTTTTGCTAAAACCCTCTGGGCGTGAGATCTGGGACCACGTGGTAAAACCTGGGAGTGCTGCGGACTTGAGACTTCAACTTGGTTTGTCTATCTCTAAACAGTTAAGTCTAAATTCAAGTTCCTTCTTAAAAAAAACACTTTCTACCAAGGTCCAAAGGGCCAAAGCTGAAACAATTTGAGCAACAAAATAAATAATGAGAGTAGTGGATTATAAGCATAGAATAAAAATAATTATTTGTAAGTGTATACTTAAATAAATAATTGAATACATTAGTAAATGAGGGATGGAATGATCAGTAGAATTCTAATCAATACATGTAGAAGAAATGAGATAAACAGAAAATCTTGCTTAGGCAAATGCTACAGTAGTAATTGTTTCAGATGACATCCACCAATGGATGCTAAAATCAGAGGGCCAAAGTCTGCGGAGAAAGAGGATATTTATAAAGTTTCAAAATGTTTTCTCCTAAGATTATTAATTGTAAAAAGGAAAAATAGTACCATTGCAGTGAAGAAACCTCACAGATACTACCTCTAACACATGGTCAAGGTTAAAACTGCAGTCATAAGACATGGACATTATGGACCTTTTTTTTTTGGACCCTTTGATTTGATGCCCTGAGAAGGTGTGTTAGGGTTCCCCAGAGAAAAAGATCAATAGAAAAATGGAACAACATTTTTAGTGTAACGATTTAGTATAAGGAATTGGCTCATGCAATTACGGAGGCTGACAGGTCCACGGATGTGTGGGCTGAGTTGGCAAATGGGGACCTGGATGGCTGATGGTGGAGTTTGAGCCTGAGGGCCCACAGGCTCGAGATCCAGGAAGAGCCACTGTTTCAGTTTGCATCGAGGGCAGGAAAAAACCCATGTCCCAGTTTGAAAGCGGTCAGGCAGGAGGGATTTTTTTCTTACTTGGAAGAGTCAGCCTTTCTGTTCTGTTCAAGCCTTCAACTAATCAGATGAGGCCCACCCACAGTAGAGAGGGAAATCTGCTTTAATTAGTCTACCACTCAAACGTTCATCTCATCCAAGAACACCCTCACAATAGCACCCAGAATAATGTTTGACCAAAGAACTCAGCACTCCATGGCCTAGTCAAGTTGACATGTAAAATTAACCACCACAGAAGGGTGCTGTATTGCTTATGTGGTACTCCTGCCAAAAATGCACGGCCTAATCTAACCATAAAAAACCTTAGACAAACCCAGATTGGTGGACATTTGACAAGATAACTGACTAATATTTTGTAAAAGTGTCAAGGTTATAGAAGACGAGGGAAGACAACAATTTCACAGGTGGCAGAGGCTAAGGAGAAATTACAGCTAAATGCAATGTGAGATCTTGGACTGGATCCCGGAACAGAAGAGAACATTAGTTGAAAAACCAATAAAATTTGAATGACATCTGTAGTGCAGTTAATAGTATTAATGTGAATTTCTTATTTTTGATTAATGTATTGTGGTTATATAAAATGTTAATATTAGAAGAAGCTGGTTGAAAGGTATACAGTAACTCTGCTATTTTTATAACTTTTCTGTTAGTCTAAAATTATTTCAAAATAAAATGTTTTAAAAAAGCTTCCAGCCATTGGGCACTGTAAGGACTTTTTAATAACAGGTTATTTTTATGTTATTTAGATACATAACTGTTTTGTGTGTATACTCATAATTCTGTGTCTGCCATTCACTGTCTCCACAAATGATAATTCCATCAATTTTGTTTGCTAGCACCTTTTAAAAACCCCGAGACTTCTGTTTCCCCTCCCCCCCATACATTCTGTGTTCCTTACTGGCTAACACATCTTTTTGTAAACACTCACAGCTCACTCCCCTTGATGTGCCATGGATTTGTATCTCTGGGATGATGACCCACTTGGTGTATTGGTCAGAGCAAAGGACATTGGGCTGGAAGTTAGGAGGCCTGGGTGCCAGCTTTCTGAAGTTCTGTTACTAAGTCAGTGTCCTTCCAGTGTTAGTGCTCTGAGGCCAATGACAAATTTGGGTTGAATACTAGAAGCACTAGTTCATGTATGGTTTCAAATTATTACATTATTATTATTATTATTATTATTATTTTTTAAAGACGTTATTAATTTTTTTAGAGAGGGAAGGGAGGGAGATAGAGAGAGAGAGAGAAACATCAGTGTGCGGTTGCTGGGGGTCATGGCCTGCAACCCAGGCATGTACCCTGACTGGGAATCGAACCTGCGACACTTTGGTTCGCAGCCCGCACTCAATCCACTGAGCTACGCCAGCCTGGGTACATTTTTATGATTTTTTTATCAAGGTCCTATGTGTTCCATTTTTAGGTGTCTGAAGTTTTTTTTTTTTTTTTTTTAAATCAGTATACATTTATCCTCTTGTCTTTGGATTGTACAGTGAACTTAACAATTCATAGACTTTATTCTTCTGGCATTTCCCAGAGACTTTTTGGCAATTTAAAGAGATTGGCATTTTTTTTCTTCTTCTTTTGATTAGAAAGCTCTCCTCTGATCTTCTCTGTGAAATGGTGTGTAGCCAGCTCTTCTCACAATAGTCTCTACAAATCCTCTTGGGGCTTCCACTTGGTGGGCTTCCCCCATTCAGGCCTTGACTGGGCTGAGCCCTGGCACAGGGCCCCAGGGAGCATGGGCTGGCACACCCCTCCTGTACGGGCAGGGTGGTGGGCCAAGAGCTCTGGGCCCAGGTCCCTCTGCCTGCCTGCCTGCAGCACTGGTGCCAGCAGGGGAGTGGCTGAGGTGTGGAGTCAGCAGGACGTACTGCTAAGAAGTAGCTGACACTTTTGAGAACAGATGATATACTTAGTTTTTCCTTGTTCTTTTTGTCCGGATAGTATTTTCCCTTTGCATTCCTGGTATTTGGGTAGTAGGTTTAGATCCCAGTTTAAGGTTCAAATGATAGAGAAGTTGGTTGACAACTGAAGACACCTAAGGGCTCCAGCATGGACAACTTGCTTGTCCTCACCAGAAAAGACAATTTGGTTAGGTTCATTCCCTTGGTCCATGTGGAAGATAGAGTGGAAATGATTTTTTTTTAAAGATTTTATTTATTTTTAGAGAGGGAAGGGAGGGAGAAAGAGAGAGAGAGAGAAATATCAATGTGTGGTTGCTGGGGGTCATGGCCTGCAACCCAGGCATGTACCCTGACTGGGAATTGAACCTGCGACACTTTGGTTCACAGCCCGTGCTCAATCCACTGAGCTACGCCAGCCAGGGGAAATGATTTTTTAAAAAATTCACCTCCAGCTTCATACCATGGTTTTTTTTGCTGTTTTTTACTTTTTAAAATTGAGATATGATTGACGTACAATATTGTGTAAGTTTAGGGTTGATCTGATGTATGTATAAACTGCAGTGTGATTGCCAGCATAGGGTCCAGCTTCATTTGCACTGGTCTGTGCACTTGCATCCCCTCCCAGCTTGCTTATGCATTGTCATCAGGTACTCAATTTTTTTGGCTTGCCACTCAAGAACAGTGACATGGGTGGATATTTGTAGAGTATAGCAAGGGGAACTGTGCCTGGCATGTAGTAAACACTGTGTTAGAGTTTGTTAAATAAAAAGAAGAAAGCACACTTACTTTCAAAGAGCTTGCCATTAAGTTGGAAAGATAGAACGAACACATGAAGAACAACCAATATATAGAGCAGAATGGAAAATAATGCCACTCGAGAGGCCTGGATGAGAAGAGGCAGGACCTGTCTGCTGTGTGCCCTCCTCAGGTCATCTCATTTATTCTTCTACACTGTAGTGATTTTTCCCATTTGATGGTTCAAGAAACTGAGGTTAATGGGCATTAAAGGACTTACAGTCCTCTAAGGCTGTACATGTGAAAGTGAAATTTGAACCCGGGGCTGTCTGAAGTGAAGGCTCCCGTTACCACCAGATAGATGAACACAAAAAGCTTTGAAGGGAGGCTTGAGCCAGACCTCAAGGGATGGATGGGATTTATTGTGTGCAGAGAGTGGGGAGCATGTAGGTTTTGGGGGGCAGGGAAAAGGGTAAGCATAGCATAAGCAAAGGTATAACAGCAGGAAACATAAAGTGTCCTGGATAATGTGGGGTGTGCCCTAGCTTTGCTAGAGAAAGGGAAGAATGCAGGATAAAGCTGCAACGTGGGTTGGAGGCAGAGAGCTTGAATTCCAAGTTTGGATTTTATTTCATAACCCATTTTGTAAACCATTAAAGGTATTTGTGAGAGGGAGTGATATGATGAAAGAGTGTCTTGGAGATTAAGTTCAGGGGTATGGGATGGACTGGAGACCCAGAGGGCCTATCATCATGATGGCTGATGTTTATTGAGTCAGCCAGATATGTGCTATGCGCTTTACATGTGTTCTGCCATTTCATCCTCACAATAACCCTAAGAAACGTGCACTGTTAATGTCATCCCCATTTTCCAGATGGGAAAACTGAGGCTTGAGAGGTTAAGTAAGGAACAGGCTTCCACAGTGAATTTCAGTATATGAACTAGGTGCATCACTTCCACCTGTGCTGCCTCTATATTACAGTGCCTGACGGTAGCCCAGGAGACAAGCTTGGGGCAATTTTCATAGGTAAGATGTGATCATTAAGGTGACAGGGCCTGAGGTGGGTCACGGTGGTGGAAACGGGAGATGGAGCAGCAGTGTGAAACATCCTTGTATAGGAGCCTGACTCTGGGCCCGAGCCTGTGATTTGACAGCTGTCATTTAGGTGGTGTTTCCAGTGGAAGCTGGTGTTCAGTGGTGAGAACCTTGCCAAGACCAAGGGGTGTCATGGAAACCGCGCCTCCAAACTTCTTAAGTAGCTTAGGCCTCTCATTTTCCCCAAGGAAATGTATCAATTTAATAAAATAAGTGCTGAAGTTGGGTGTGCTTGGCTGGGGTTACTTGTGAGATGGTTTAAGCAAACTTCCAGGAGTTCTCAAGCTTCAGTCCCTAGAGGTGGAGACGAGGAAGTTCCCCCCCCCCGCCCGCCCCAGGTCTGAGGGTGATCGGTTGTCCTTTTTTTCCATAAACCTCCTCCCTTATCAGTTTATCTTTATACCTTCCCAGTTACTTCCCTGCTTTGCTGTTGTATGGGTTGATATATCACAGAATTATTTGTTTTACTTTTGTTTCTAATTTTTTTTTGAAGAAAAAGTGGTGCATGCATTTTGACTCTGCAAAGTTTTGGATTCATAGTTAAATGAGCATATAATGCAAGTGTGCTGAATGTCTTGTGACTGTGGGGAGCAGTGCAGGCCAGCAGTGACCTCTCCGTTCTGTCTGCTGCAGGTGACAAGAAGTACATCATGGGGCCCAAGCTCTCCACTCTCGATGCCACCGTCTTTGGACATTTGGCACAAGCAATGTGGACCTTACCTGGGACGAGGCCTGAGCGGTTGATCAAAGGCAAGCACTACGAACCTCTTCAGGTTTTGGGAGTTGCTGGGAGGGTGCACGGTGGGGTAACATGATGGAGAACTCCAGGCCATTGCCTGTTGGTTTGCCGGCGCTTTATGGAGACACCGGGCTGTGGTACCCAGGGCCAGGATCACTTTTCTGTGCTCAGGATAGGTCCAGGTGGAGGAGAAGCTGGGCTTCTCACCTGCCATCTTATTCACATTGTGTTCTGGCAAAGCTGACACAGAGCATGCCATGTTCTACACCAGGGCCTTTCTCCCAGATCCTTACTTAGTGGACTCAGCGCTTGTTGCTGAAACAGGGCTTGGATTTTACCTAGTGCCCTTGTTTTGTTGGTCTTTGTTGCAGTCCCTGGCACGGTGGTAGCTCACCAGTTTCTGGCATATCCAGTGCCACAGTAAGCACAGTGGGGTGGGGATGAGGGGCTGACTGCCCATCTCAGATGCTCTTTTTGTCTTACTTGATCTTACATATTTCACATGTAGGTAAAAGTACATGATCCCATGTCATTTGAGTTCAAAGCCCTCCCTTCTCCTGTTTCAGTGAAGTATCTATAGATCATACAATGAGGAAAATGTTAAAAAGTGCTTTGTAAATCTGGCGCTGTGCAAAGTTTTATTGTGAATGTTATTATACGTACATTTTGACCAAGGAAACACAACCTTGTATCTTCATTGTATGATCTTGGCTGTCAGAATTATAATTCTAGACTGAGGCGAGGGAAGTTTTCTTTTTTTTAAAATTTTATTTTAATCATTGTTCAAATACAGTTTTCTCCTTTTTACTCCCAATCCAGTTCCCCCTCCCACCCTCCCCACTTCCCTCCCATTACCACCCTCCCCTTAGTTTATGACCATGTGTCCTTTAAGTTTGTTCCTGTGAACCTTTCCCACTGTCCCCTTAAATTCCCTCTTCTCTCCCCTCTGGTCACTGTCAGCCTGACCTCTATTTCAGTGTCTTTGGTTATATTTTGCTTGTTTCTTTGTTTTGTTGTTTAGGTTCCTGTTAAAGGTGAGATCCTATGGTATTTGTCTTTCACTGCCTGGCTTATTTCACTTAGCATAATGTTTTCCAGCTCCATCCACGCTGTTGCAAAGGGTAGGAGTGCCTTCTTTCTTTCTGCTGCAGAGAATTCCATTGTGTAAATGTACCATAGTTTTTTGATCCACTCATTTACTGATGGACATCTTGGTTGCTTCCAGCATCTAGCTATTGTAAATTGTGCTGCTATGAACATTGGGATGCATAGGTTCTTTTGGATTGGTGTTTTAGTATTCTTAGGATAGAGTCCCAGCAGTGGAATTGCTGGGTCAAAAGGCAGATCCATTTTTAGTTTCCTGAGGAAGTTCCATACTTCTTTCCATAGTGGTTGTACCAGTCTGCAGTCCCACCAACAGTGCACTAGGGATCCCTTTTCTCCACAACCTCTCCAACACTTGTTGTTTGTTGCTTTGTTTATGATGGCTATTCTGTCTGGTGTGAAGTGGTATCTCATTGTGGTTTTAATTTGCATCTCTCTGATAGCTAGCGATATTGAACATCATTTCATGTGTCTTTGGATTTTCTGTATGTCCTCCTTGGAGAAGTGTCTGTTCAAGTCCTTTGCCCATTTTTTAATTGGATTCCTTGTCTTAGAGTGCAGTCGTGTAAGTTCTTTATACATTTTGGAGATTAAACCCTTGTCTGAGGTATCATTGGCAAATATGTTTTCCCATACAGTTGGTTCTAATTTTGATACTGTTTTCTTTAGCTGTGCAGAAGCTTTTAATTTTGATGAGGTCCCATTTGTTTATTCTTTCCTTTATGTCCCTTGCTCTAGGGGACACGTCAGTAAAAAAGTTTCTGCATGAACTATCTGAGATTTTCCTACCTACGTTCTCCTCTAGGACTTTAATGGTGTCATGTTTTATATTTAAGTCTTTTATCCACCTTGAATTTATTTTTGTATATGGTGTAAGTTGGTGCTCAAGTTTCATTTTTTTGCACGTGGCTGTCCAGTTCTCCCAACACCATTTGTTGAAGAGGCTATTTTTATTCCATTTAATGTTGCTGCCTCCTTTGTCAAATATTAATTGACCATAGAGACTTGGGCTTATTTCTGGGCTCTCTGTTCTGTTCCATTGGTCCATGTGCCTGTTTTTATGCCAGTACCAGGCTGTTTTGATTACAGTGGCCTTGTAGTATAGAGGTCTTGTTATTTAGTCAGGGGCATTTAAGAATCCATCGTTAGTAGCACTCTCAGATTCTACAGTATTGCTTCTTACAGAAATGAAGCATCTTTTGTTAATTTATTTATGACTTGGCCCTTTCCTCTGTTACTTCCTGGAAGGACCTGCGGCACTGAATGTTCTTTTTAGAGCAATGATCAGCCTTTTTGGAGGCTTGATTTGAGTGCCACCCTGAGACACACATTTGGGGGAACCTGACACCATCATCTGCAGGGGACTTCTGGTACGAAGTTGTGTGTGCTTTGATTCTTGAAACAAGTTAGTAGCTTCCAACTCTCCCTGGGGGCAGGGGTAGCATGAATTATTAAAGTGCGGAGCGTCTCTAAATCTCATTTGAGTCATTAGTTCCCGGCTCCCTCCAAACATTTTGATCTGAACTGCTAATATGCAGGCACACTGCTAATTTGGTCTCAACTTATTTCTCTGCCTTTTTGTGTGTGAGTGTGATGGAAACTTTCCCAAGAAGTAACAAGAGAAAGGAAATGTAGAAACAACCACGAGCCTGGATAATTTACAACTGGCTCAAACCCAGGAGTGTGAAAGGTGAGGCAGTTTTCTGCCTCTGCTTTGGAACACCCGTGTGTGTGTATAAATATTAGCTCTTGGTTCTAGATCTTATTTACAGTACCTAGCCACATAAGCTACTTCTGGAACTATCTAGATTAGTGAGAAATATTCCTTTATCTAGGTGAGTAAAGGACAGGCTGTGAATATTCAGCAATTCTTAAAATATTTATGTCTTTGTTTATATATCTATCTCTGTAGATGTAGATATATAAAATATTATTTCTTTACTGGAGAAAATTTAGAAAAGATAGAAAAGTTAAAAAAATTAAAAACAACTTATGATCCTGTCACTCAGAGAACTGCTATTAATACTGTGGTGTGTATCCTCATCTTTTATCAAGTATATGTATGTCTGTATTTTTAAAAATTGGGATCATGACATGGATATAATTATAGCCTGCAGTTTTTAAATTGACTATATATTATTGCCATTTCCCTTGTTATTAAATATTCTTCAAAACAGTTCATTTAGTGGTTGTATAATATCTTCTTCCTATGGCTACATTGTAATTTATGTGATTAGTCTTCTTTTTTCTGGACATGTGGGTTAGTTTATATACTTTTTTAGTAACATTCCTTAGTGACTATTGTATAAATATATATTAGTGCTTATTGCTGGCTATTCCCTTAAATTTCAAGTTGGGGAGTTACTGTCTCAAAGGGTATAAGCTCTTGGTCTATATGGCTAAATTGCTTCTAGAAAGACTAGTGCAGTTTATTCTTGCAAGTATTTGAAACACTTCAAGTTTGTTCCTCAATTGGTTAAATATAATTTATTTTGAAATTTTTGCCATTTTTATAGACAAAAATGAATCTCAATTTTATCATCACTAATACTCTTAATGAGGAGTCACATTTGATATTTCGATCAGAGTATCCTTATCAGAGAAATGCAGGGAGCCTTGGGCACTCTGCAGAACAGACCCGGAGAACTGGAGAGCCGAGAACAGCGAAACCGAAGCGAGGAAAGGGAAAGGGCTCGGCGGGGCCTCTGCTCGCCCTGCAGAGCCACGTCCAGACCACAGCACCTAACTCGGTTTTTCTGAGTTTATAAGAAATAAAACCTCTCTGTTCTAAGAAAAATCTTCATCAGCAACTCTTTTACCAACAGTTATTTATTACATTTCCCCTTATTATTTGATCGTTTAAAAGGTGGAAAATGCTGGATACCCTTGAAAAACATGTAAGTGCCCTCTCTTCCTGTTCTCCACGAGGACGTACCCAGGAAGAGGTTGTTGGGGGCACTCAGGCCCCAGCAAAGGGCTGGCTCAAATGACTTTGGTGGGTGTTTGTAGTTTGAAGTCTATGAATTAGTATCTTTCGGCTTCAAGGGGGTGAGGGCGAAGTGGTGTCCGCATTAGAGCATTCGAGTTTGCTGAGGACCCTTCCGTGAGGATATACTCAGTGCCCGCTCTGCCTGTGTGACAGAATGCTAGTGAGCACCAAGGGCATGGGCCAGCACCACGCACAAGTGTAAAACCGGGAGGCGCTGAGCAAACACCTGTACCTCAGGTGAGTGTGGGTGGGTGCCCGCCCCATGTTTTCCCAGTATTTGCTGGTTAACGACCAGGGCTGAGCTGGTGGTGCCGGGAGACGCTGGCAGGCCCCTGTCTCACTTGCCTTCCTGCCGTGCATGATCGGCAGCTGGAGAAACTGGGTCCTGGGTTCTGGGTCTGGTTGACAGTGTTTTCAGTGTCAAGTTGGACTCAATGTTTTTGAATAATAGAGAAATTGGAATAACATGGGAAAATAAAATAAGTCACTTTTTTTCAGAGTGGTCAGGGACATTTCTACTTGAGAAACTCTAAGAGAAAAGCTCTTTATCTGTCTGGGAGTGTGCTTTGGTTAGACGGCTGTTTGGCTTTCTGATAAATATCTTCTCCAGGTGTTTGAGAAGACCACTAATCAATCACTCATTGGTATTTTACTAATTTATTTTATTGGATTTTTATTTATTGTCATAATAAGTTGAATAATATTGGTGTGTTTGTAAAGATTTGTGACCTCCTCATCATCCATGTCCAGTGTCACCCCCCATGCAATAACCAATATTACGGATTTGGAATAAATCCTCTGTGTCTTTTTTATCTACAAATTTATGTACACGTGTATAGCTGTTTTGGTGTGTTTTTACTATTTTAAAATTAAATAATGAAATTATATTATATGTATTACATGCTTTTATTTTAGTAGAATAGAGTCCTAAAAGTGGTCTGATATATACAATTAAAATTTCAATAGACAACATCAGATTACTTTCCAAAAATGTGGCAATTTAGACTTCCACCAGCCGTGCAGAATAGTGCCTTTCCCTCTACATCAGATATTATTAGACTTCAGTTTTTACCAGATGGATGAAATTGTTATCTGACTATTGAGTACACTTTGACAATGCACTTTTTCTAATGTTTCACAACGTTTACGTCTTCAGTATAGGCATTTATGTTAATAGCCACCTCTCCCCCCAACCCCATACACATACTATATGCAACCTGTTTTTATTGATGACTTTTCCCATTCTTTTGGCTGGTAGGCATGTTGAGTGGGTCTGCTGAGGAGAATCTGGGTACAGGAAGGGTTGGCAAAGCCAGATAAGTATAGAAGTCAATTACAGATTTTCACTCATATTTTTATAAGGAGCAAGACATGAGGATGGGCATGTGAGCTCCCAGTCCTTGCTCATCAAAGCGAACCCTTTCTTAACTGAGTGATGGAATAGTCACTTTCTTCATGACAATGCATTGTCTTTGAGGGGCAGCATCTTATAATTCTTTGAGACTCTAGAAGAATACTCTGTGACAGATGGTGCAAAGCTGTTAATTCCCAGGCCGGGCTGCGACCCACCAGTAGAGAGGCAGAGTTGAGTCGTAGTGAAGGGCGTGGAGGCTGGAGACTGCTTGTGTGTGGATCCTGCCTCTGCACTATCTAGGACTTGACCTCAGTCACCTCTCTGTCACAGTTTTCCCATTACAGATGGAGATAATACTGTTTCCTGCCTGATAGAGGATTTTTGCGAGGGCTAAGGGAGTTAATATGAATTCAACAATTAAAAAAAAAACACTTCAGGGTACACAGTAAGGACTATGTATGTGTCTGCTAGTCTTACTAATTTTTATTAGCGCACACTAAGTGGTATTGATGTCACACAGTTATGAAGCAGACAGGCCTTCTGGGAGAAAGGTGAAGTCACAGGCTGTGGAGAGAACAGCTGCAAAGGAAGCAGGTAGAGCCATAGAGGGTGTAGTTCCTGTGGATCTCGTGAATGGTTTCTGACTTTCTAGCAGCTCCGAGGGAATGGACTTGAGTGAGGCAAACAGGGCTCTCCCCAGACCTGCCGTGGAGTGACCATAATTCGTTTCTGATGTTTTCCCCAGGCCCCACCTCCTTGCTGCTGCCTACACAGCTTCATCCAGTTCTTGGTTACCTGTGACTGGCAGTAATACCTGGTGAGGTGTATCTCATGACTGCTTCCTGAGGGAGAAAAAAAAGTGAAGGTTTTGCTTGCATTTTTCCAAAAGGGACAGTGATGTTGACTTTTCTGATTCTGACTCCTTATCGTGTACATAAAAATCTCCACACAGGGAGTGATCAGAATGGGCTCTTACACAGCATGAATTGAGCTATAGTGATCTGATGGGACTGAAATGGTGGCCTGGAGCCAGTGCAAGAACAGTGGTTTACAGGGTCCATGAGGCAGGGAGATTTGCTTTATTGTGCTTTGTGGGCGTGTGTTTATTTAAGCAGAACAGCAATTAAGTTTTGAAAAATTTTAATGACATGGGAATATGTTTGCATTAATGTTACAGGAAGTAATAGGTAATAATGATGACAATAAACAAATAGGAAAAAAATACTGAAAGAAATGACATCAAAATGTTGATTCTGATTATCTTGGGTTGATGAGATTATAGATCCTTTGTATTTTCTTTATGATTTATAGTTTCTCTATTCAGACTTGTAATTTTTCAAAATGGGGATATATTTGTTTTTTGATAGAAAATAAAATAGAGTAGTTACAGATTGTAATTAATAGTGTTATTTACACAGAGATAACATAAATGGGCTTTGACAAAATAAAACTATAGTACATATGTGTAATGAAATGCTATGCAATCATCAAGGTGGTAATAGTGTGAAATTGAGACATTCTCATTATATCTTGTTAAGTAGAAAAAAGTAGGATAGGAAACAGATTATATAGTAAAATGTTACAAAGCAAACATAAATATATATAAATGTATATATAAATATATAATCTGAAAGAATGTAAATAAAAATGTTATTATGGAGAATGGGATTATTGGTAATTCTTTTATTTTTTGCTTACGTATTTTGTCTAATTTTCTGCAGTAAGACATGGATTACCTACCTACATAATAAGTGAATGTTTATATAACTTTAAAAAAGTAAACATCCAAAGAATATTTTTAGTGCAATGAAGTCCTGTAAGACAGTGACAAATTACATATTTATGTGCAATGTTGCCATCTGGTGGATTAAAGGCAAAAGCTCACCCTCTCTCTTCCTCGTGTGAAATGAGGACAGGAAAGCTGAATACTGTGTCATGTTTTAGACAAATGCCTGGCTGATTTCGGTGACTTACCCACCATGTTCCTTTGATTTACATGAAAAAGAAGTAGTCCAGTCACTGAGTGGGGACCCAATCATGGATGCAGCTGTAAAATTAAATTTAAAAAATTAAAAATGTATCTGCTTTACTGTGGGTACTATACTTATCCAAGTAAGTAATTCTGAGTTATCCATTTTATGGATTATTTAGAGCAAAGTTTCCATCTCAATATAACATTTCTCAAGCAGGTGGTCCAGTACCCAGCCCGTAGTAACACTACAGATATTTGTGGAATGAAAGATTACTTCTGGCTTGTTTAAAATCCAATTGTCGGTTGGTGTATGTTCACAGACCACAAATTAATTTAAATATGAATGAGATGAAACACTAGTTTTCTTGATATGCAAACATAAAATGTTAAAGTGCTTCACAGAGCCAGGTTATGATGGTCTGGCTGCCATTTTGGATGGACCACCCACCCCCAATTTGTCATCGTCATAGGACTCAGCCCTACGTGTCTCCCAGCCACTCACTGAATTTAGCTTTCCTCACTTACCTTTCTTATTATGTGTAGAAAATCTAAATATTTTGACAGTTCCTCTGTGGAAAACACTTTTCATGTCTACCCTGCCCTGTTCTTCCCGATTTCCCAGAAAGCCAAGTGGCAGGCAGATGGCTGCCTTTGAGAACTAACCCTTGCTCTCCTTGCCACACTGCAGGTGAGCTGATCAACCTCGCCATGTACTGCGAGAGGATAAGGAGGAAATTCTGGCCGGAGTGGCACCACGACGACGACAACACCATCTATGAGTCCGAGGAGAGCAGCGAGGGTAGCAAAACCCACACACCTCTGCTGGATTTCAGCTTTTACTCAAGGACAGAGACCTTTGAAGATGAGGGAGCGGAGAACAGTTTTTCCAGAACCCCAGACACAGATTTCACTGGACACTCACTCTTTGATTCTGACGTGGACATGGATGACTACACAGACCACGAACAGTGCAAGTGACGTTCAGCCTCGCCGGCCCCTTTCTGCTGTGGCTGCCACCCCCCGGGGCTTGGTCTGGTTTCCCAGGTGGAAATCCGTCTGAGCTGGAGGAGATCTCCGTGCTTGGCACAATTCTCACAAGCTAGCTGGACTACAGCAGCCTTATTTCTTTTTTTGTACAAACACAACACAGAACCATTCAGATGGCTCCATTTCAAACAAACAGGAAAAAAAATTGTCAGCATGGTTCCTGAACCCCACTTTTGTTTTCATTAGAAAACTAACATCATGAGGTAGACCAGGTGCAAGAGCAGGCTTTGCTCAGGTTGTTTATGTTGGTCCTCTTCAACCCGAGGGCTCAGTTGTGAGATGAATTCTTGAACACCCTCCATACATCAAGGTTTGAAGCAATGAGAGATGTCATCAGAAGAAATGTAGGAGATGAATGTTCCATGCTGCTTGTCTTCTCTGTGTATATTGTATGTCAAGATGTAAGTCCAATAAAATCCATAGGTATTCAGTGAACACCTACTATGTGCAAAGCACTGTGCTAGGTGCTAATCAGCATAAGTCTTTCTCTAAGCCCTGCCGGTGACGAGCTGTGTGATTTCAGGCAAGTCTCTTAATTCTCGTGTGCCTCATTCCCCCACCTGTAAAGTGGGGATAACAATACTTTCTGCCTACCTACCTCACAGGGGTGTTGTGAGGATTCGGGTGGTCACATTTGGAGCTTTAAACCTCTTGGAAGAGGTGTGACATAAACACAACATTTTATTCTTTATCGTGCTTCATACATTTGAATATTCGAGGGCAAAGGAATTCACAGTCAGGCCATAGCAGCCACAGTCCCTCCACAAACCCAAGCAAGTGAAACATACAGACACAGTCAGGACTCTGTCGTCATCCCTCTGGTGATCTTGTTTGAATCAAAATCTTTTGTTGAAAGAACTGTGGAAACATTTTTACAAATCATCAATGGCTACAAATAGTCTATAATTAATGTGTGCTTACAGAAACGAGTTTCTTTCCTTGCCTGAATGCACACTGGAATGTCATCCTTTGCTGATTTCTGTGTGTTAAGTTGCCTGTGTTTGATTTATTTGGTGGAATAAAGCTCAGGAATATGGTGGACTTAATGGAAGTGAAGGGAAAGTATTTGGTTGATTTTTGTAAGCAGAAGTTGCCAACTTGTAATGTCTTTTTGAAAACAAACCTTGCAGGAGGTATTGAAAAGGGGGAGGAGGAAGAGGATCATGTTACTAGTATCAAAGCACTTTGTGCAGGGTAGACGCTTTGCGGTTATATTAATGCAACTTTTCTGGTGTTCTCAGCCTTGGCCCAGTGAGAGGAAGACAACGCTGAGGACAAATTTTAATGTTTCTTAAGGATCTCCCATTCCCTCCCTTACTTCACCCTCCCTTTAGTGCCACGAACTCTGTATTTACTGTATATACTAAGGCACTCTATTGCTGAAGACACAGTTTTTATTGACTTAAAACATTTTTTCCATTGAAATTTAGGTTGAAGCTCCTGGGGTGGTGGCTGTGGATCTGGGTTAATAGAGTCAGTATTAAGGTTTACAGCTGCAAAGAAACAGCCTTGCTTACAATTACAATGGACAGAATGGGTAAGAATTATTCATGATGGGGTTCAAGAGTCATTTCTCAAAAGACAGCAATTTCTTCTGAGTTCTTCAGAAAGACTCTTTGAATATAGCTTTTGCAAAACCTAAGATGCTGTGGATTCACAGAGACATAAAGAGGCAGAGCTTTTGAGGCTGTTGACCATTTAAACAACTGTGTAGGGGATATGGAACAGGAAGAAATGCTGAGGTACCCTATTCTTCAGATTATTTCATTGTTAGTATCTTATTAAAATGATGTATTTTTGAGAGGACCGACACCTACTGAGAATGTAGTGGTGAAGATATGAATGGATGAACCTATTTTTTGTCTCCAGTTTCATTTGGGAGGACTGTTTGCTGCTTTTTGTCACCAGCAACTGCATTCCAAGGCCAGTTGGAGGTAGTTCTGTGTGACAAGGGACGCTCCGGACCTGAGAATGGGAATGTAATGAACAGGTAGACTATGGAGCTGTCTCCATAAAGACTGAGTCACCCTTTCTCCGCCCAGAGCTGGAAAGAGTTGTGTTTGAAATTTTGCCTACAATTTATTCTTATATAGCACTGTTTGATGTATGTCCACTCCAAGAGTGATTAAGTTATGAGTCTGTAGATTCAAAAATGTGTATTTTTTATTGTGTTTTACTTGGAGGGCAAGTGCGTGGAGAGCCAGCCTTCACAGTGGAGTTGTGGAACAGTTGATTCCATCCAGGGAACTCCCATAGGAACTTGAATCAATGCTGTCGCCAGGAGGCTTGGGTACTGGCCTGGCAGCTCATGATGAGGTCATCAACATTTTGCAGGTGCAACTTGACTTGGAAACCTAAAACATATTCAGGTTTTACTTTCCCAATAATGTTATGGAAACAAAATAACTGAGACAAAAATCACTGTGGTGGGGAATGGCTTACACAGTTTTTACTGGGAGGGCTTTAATTTTATGTAGTTCATTCTTATGCCAGCCAGATTCGAAGCATTCTCCAATGTGATGAACAGGTGCTACTTCTTAGAAAAATCAACATCAAGAAATAAGGGGACATTTTGGTCACCTGGGTCACTTGTTCAACTTCTGCGTTTATTTTTACTGGAAAGTAACTTAAGGAAGTGTGCTCTTTGATGTTAACTTATGCTTCTGCTTGGACAGAAGACCCATAGGCCATCTGCTTTGTTTCACCTCTTATTGTGCAAACAAATTCTGCCCCTCTATCCACTCCCTGGGCCCTCCCCACCCCCACACATGAGGATTAATGAGCAGCAGTAGTATGTTTTGCATATGTCAGAGTAGACACAAGGACAATATAAATTTATGCAGAAGTAAACTGTATTGCTAGAGTTTACCATTTTGTTATTGTAACATAATGAATTGTGAATGGTGACACTACCAAAGCCACAGGCTACCCAGAAGACTGATCACAGACTCAGCAACTGGGACGTGAATCACAACAGATGTCTAGTCCTCCAGTGAGCCCTGCCAGTGTGTCCTGGGGCACTAGGACATGCTTTTGTGAAACAACTGGGGTTCAAGAAAGGAAGTGTTAAGGATTAGTCTCGTGGGTCTCCCTTGGATTATTTGTGAGTGTAGAATCATTGAAATGTTTGGCAAGGCCATGGATTAGCTCTAGAAAGCCCCTTACAAGAGAGCCCTGAGGTCATTATTGACTCAGTGTCACATAAATATTTATTTGCAAGGGAGGACTGGGAACTAAGTGAGATCTTTCACTTTGCCCTAGATTGTTCTTGTTATTATTCCACTTTGATTTGATTTCCTTTCAAAATATACGTGCCCTGAGAGATCACTCCTAGAAGTTCCTAGAATGAGCACATCCCCAGCCTCCCAGAGAGTGCTGGGAATCCTCCATTTTTGTGCCCCATGTCTGTTCAGCCTGGTCCAGGCCAATTCAAGAGACTGTTCTTCATTATCTATTCTCTGCAAGGCACTGCTAGGCTCTGTGAATGACACCAAGATTGATATCCAAGCCACCAGTACTCTGCATTCTTTGTTATTTATCTTTTAAGCATCCATACCCATCTGCTCATTATCCACTGGACACCAAACCTGTGCCTGGTCTAGGGGTCCACACTGGATTGAGTGATGAACAGGGCAGATGTGCACCCCGATTTCAGCACATCTTCTTCTGGCTGGACTTCTGCAATAGCCTCCTTTATGTGCTTGTCCACTTCCCGTCCCATACCACCTATCACCACCAGGTCAGTCTTTACAAAAAGCTCTAGCCCTCGTGGGGTGCTGTACTGCCTCAGGATGAGGGTCACTCCTTAGGGCTGGGTATCCTCACCTCTTTATTCACCTTGTCTGCTGGAGCTCCTGCATGTGAGCCATCCAGGTGCATCCAGGTTGGTTCCTTTGCTGTGTCCTAAACATGCCTCATGTGCCCCCACTCTGTGCCTCTGTTCATGCCAGTGTCTCTCATGAAATGCCCGCCCTTCCTCTCCATTGGCTCAACTCATACCCGCCTCTCAAAGCCCAACTTCAATGATTCCGCAAGAAGGCGTATCAGCTCAGTATAGTCTGTCTTTCCTCTAGAAAAACAACATTCATCATTTCCTTCCCTGAAGACTGCATGGGAAAGGTGTGCTCAGAAAGTGGGCCACAGGCTAGAACAGTGCTTTCAAATTTTTGTGTCTAATGAAAGTCCTACACCCTATTCTCAGAAAAATACCTATATGCAAATATATACAATTTACATATAAGTCCAGGGGATTTAGAAACGTTTTGAAATTATCTATGGATTCTTTAAGAGGTTCATGAACCCCAGTTGCAGAAGCTTTCTTTGAAGAGTCTTTAAAAATTGTTGTTAGTGTTTATTCTTCCTTGCCTTTAACATTTCTGGAGAGGAGAAAAATTGGAATGGGATGGGCAAGCGAAAGCAATCTCTATTATTATCCCTGTTGAGGATGTTCTAAGTGACAGGGGAAGAAGGAGGAAGATCTGGCTTGCATTAATTGACAGAATATCTTTGTTTTGACAGATTTGGCATTTTGAAAGTGACAGCGTTTTGTTATCACCATTGTCATTTATCCATTAACCATCTAAAAGGTCAATTTATCAAAATTAATTCAGGGCCAGGTGAGCTTCATTTGAGCCCTGGAACTCACCACTGCTGCACTGCATAAGCAGGCTGGCTGGTGCGGAGGTGGGAGGGAAGAGAATGGATTTTCCCTTAAAGGAAAAAGGTCTGCACAAGCAGGTTTTCTTGTGTTCGTCCGTCCATCCATCTGTCCGTCCATCCATCCATCCATCCATCCATTCAATTGTTTGGTTATTTTCCATAAAAGGATAGTGACATTTGTTGGTAGGAAAAACTCAGGTTCTCTTCTCCCTAGATCTTTTCCCCTCCCCCTCTTCCTACTTCCAGGGTCAAGTTATTTTTGTTGCTCCTAACTATGGCCCAGGCTGTTGTTTACACAGTACTATTTAAGTTGAGTAAGAATTAATGGGAGTACATTCAATGACAGACACTTCTGAGTCTAAATGCTGAACTCTGGCCACCCCTCTTAACAGGTCTAGGGATCAGTTGCATGTGATTGTGGAGTGCTTGACTTTTATTCCATTTCTGCCAGTGGTTGGATAAAACTTTCAAAGTTCAAAAGGATCCCCTTGGTGAATGAGGCAGGAGGTGCCTCTTGCCTGCAGAACTCTTGCTAGTGCCAGGATTTTCATCATTTGAATTCCTCACCAGAAATTTAGATATTCAGTCCTTGACTTTAAAGAATATCTTTTCCCCCTCACCAAGGACATTTTTTTCATTGCATTTTTAGTGAGAGAGGAAGGGAGAGAGAGAAACATCTATTGGTTGCCTCTCATGCCTGCCTGGACTGGGGACAGAACCTGCACCCTTTCAATTATGGGATGACACTCCAACCAACTGACCCACACCAGCCAGGGCTTTAAAGAATATCTTAAAGATACTTAAGATTTCTTCATCTTTAAGATAACTTGAGGCAGCCACATAGTGGCCTTGCTCTTTAGAGAAGATTACAGAGAAAACTGAAAAATAGCTTGAACAAAAGTAACCCACTGACCGTGACCACCTCGGTCACTCTGGCTCTTGACAAAGCAGAGAACTTGTCCTCAAACCAAAGCTCTCCAACTGCTGCTGACTAGACCAAATTAGGATGCTCAAATTTTTGAGGAATTTCTTCTTCATTAAGGGTGACATATTTGTGTGACTCCTGTCAAAGTGATTTAACATTGAATGATCAGTCTCATGGGACTATGCTTATCATAAACATATGTTTTTCCCAGTGATCTACATCATGCAGAGTGCCTGACAACTTAAATGTTGATGACGAGGCTGATGGTTTCTTGATGGTGATGGTTGCAAAGCTGAAGCTCTCAGTCCTTTATTTGGTGGTATTCGAGTTTCACTGAGTAGGAGGAAAGAAAGTGAATGACAGATACTGGGGCTAAAAGCAACCGGTGGTATGGCTGTGGGTCAGAGGCGTGTCAGGCACACTGGGGGTTTTATAGGTTCTAGCCTCTTTCTAAAGTACAGGTTTTAAATTAAAAAAAAAATGCAATCTGTAGGAGGATGGTATGTAGATGTACAAGTGGCTGGTGCGGGAAGCGTTGAAGTAGCATGATCTTTGTCACAGTTTATATTTTCATGCTTCTGGATCGTCCCAGCTGAAGTGACTCCTGGGAACTAGGGAAGAAGCTGAGAGTGGCCAGCCCCACTGTGTTCATGCCTACAATTCTGCAGTTCCCTTCTAGTCTCTCAGTGGCACATAGTTTTCATTTTATAAATATAAATTGTACAAAGTAATGTATATTTGTTGTACAGAAATCCTTTAAAATGTTTGGTGATACCCCAAATCATCCCTATGTAGACAATGGTCTCCAAACCTCTGTGCTCGCTCACTGCATCGATAAAACTTCCTGAGCATGCCCTTCAGCATATTTGTTTACAAACATACACATGCTCACACTGCTGTACTGATAGAGTATGTATATTGAAAACTATGGCAAACAGAGGAATTTACAAAGAATATGTTCCTGCACTCCATAGAGAGAGAAAGAGATGAGGGTAAGCACATAGGGTAGCACCTAGAAGGCTGCAACAGATTGAAGAATGTTATGTAACATTTGTGGCAAAGTGGATGTAAAATAAGCATGGATGCATGATTTTAGGTCAAGGTATTTCTTCATTATTTTTACTTAAACAGGCATTTTTGGTCAGGGAAGAGTGAATAATTGGATGTCACCTTTACAAGATCTCATTTTACTTTTGTTTTTGGGATCACTCTTTCTAGAGGCTCTTGAAAATTTCTGAATGATTTCACAGTACACTGATTTAGGCAAAACGAGAAAAGAAAGGATAGTGAAAGCCTCAAATAATACAAGTGCAGAATGTATTGCCTGAGGATTTGAGCAACAATCTGAAAAAACATGTTTTAATAATTTCCAATAATCATCATCTCATTGATATGTCTGTCTTCTATTCGTTTATAACCTCGTGTCTCCAAATGCGTGGGAAATGTACAGATTTATTTTCAGATGTCTGAGATGGGAAGGACCGCTGTGGGCATAACTGGAACCACGTTTCAGCACTCGGGGGCTGCCGAGCGGAAGCTCCCTGGAAACATTCGTTTGCACCATCTGCGTTACAAACACAATGATGAGCATCTTGCTGAATGAGGGTCTCCATGTGGAGGCAGCGTTCTGATGTTTATTTCTGGATCTATGAGTTACTTTAGCACAGTTATTGTTAGTAGTTTATAAAGCCATATTCAAACTTGTACACTTGATTGTAAAATAGATTTGAATTGTGCACTCTGTTGATTACTGTATATAGATGTGACAATTATGTATATTTGGTCTGTATTTGATGTGTAAATGATAACTAATGGATATGAAATAGCTTTCTGTGAATGTCTTTATTCCAATTCATTTCTCTTTTGCAAATTTAAATCTTTAAACTTTACACCCATTGGGAAAATATGAAATTTTTGCTGGGAGAATATTTTAGTTGTAAGGCTCTTGCATAATTAGAACAGAGGTAATGAATTCTTTAGGCATATCACTTTCTGACAGAATTTCAAATGAATGTTTATTAAGTGGAAAAGCAGGTCTTTGAATATGCTGTCCTACTCTCTCCTGCCCTTACTTCATAATCAGTGCACCGCCCCTCAGGGCACTCTGAGCAGTGATGTCTACTGGTAGAGGGAAGAAAAGGAGAAGGAGAGAGCAGGACATGTTACTAAGACCTTCCCTGGCCCTGGCCAGATAGCTCAGTTTGTTAGAGCATCATCCCCATACACCAAGGTTGTGGGTTTGATCCCCATCAGGGCACATAAAAGAATCAACCAATCAATGCATAAATAAGTGCACCAATGAATCGATGTTTCTCTCTCTCTCTCTCTCAAAATCAGTAAATAAAATAAAAAAAAAGTAAAGACCTTCCCTGTGGTAGCTAGTCATATAGTAGACCAATTTCCCTTTCTGTAAGTATAATCTTAATTAGTTTTTGCACCTTTTTAATCAAGTAATTATGATTCCCATTTTATAGATGAGGAGAGAGGCTCAGGTAGGTAAATTAGGGTAATGTGGCTAAGGTATGCTCAAGTAATATCTTGGGGTCAGAGATTTTGGAAACACACATTACTTTTCACACCTGTAGGCATGAACTGCAAAAGATTGCTGGGCACAAGGACATATCGAGATTGAAACATTCTAGATGCTTGAAATGCTATCTACAAATTTGACCAACTGTTATTCAAATATTAGCTTCTTACCCTTTAGAGCAAAGTCCAATAAGGTAACATCCAAAGTCACTGATTCCCCTAACCATGGGAGTATCTAGTAAGTAGAAAATAAGGGCAACCCCTAATCATGCATTGTAGAGATCCTTTGCTTTTTATTCTTTTACACCTCCTTCCTCTCTTGACCTAGTAAATCCCAACTATTTAGTCCTGCTTATTAACATAGACCCTCTCTGGAAATGTTTAGGGACAAATCTGTATCTATTTCAACTTAAGTTGGCTCCAGATCCTTCTAGACCTTGTGTCAGGGTCCTGGGCTCAAGCTTGACAGCTGTCCCCTTAGGTAAGCTTTATTCTCCTTTCTTCCGGGAGGCAGCAGGGGAAAGGAGTCATTTGCCTTTCCAACACAGGGTGCTCTCTGAAGTGTTGAGAGAGACGTTTTGCTGCCAGTTGTACTGAACATTCCACAACCTGGTTTTTCATATTTTTGTCCTTCCCCTCAGAGGGGAGGCAGAGCAGGTGGAGGCCTTGCTCCCTGGGGCCTCCTGTTGTGGGTGGAGGATGCCACTGTCCATACCTGTTGAACACTTACTGGCTGAGCTGCTTCTCCTTAGCGACAGACTTTTCTTTCAAACCCTGCCAAAGTCAGAGTAGCTCATCCCCTGGTTGAAAGGGAACGTTGGAGAACACAGAGGTAGTTACTGTGTTGCTGTCCTGCATGCCCAAGAGGGACGTGATCTACTTCAGTGACGTGTTCTTGTGATCCTCTCCACTTGAGGGCTGGGAGGATCAGAGGTTTGTGTAGTTGGGGTGTGTTTGGCCTGGGCAAGCACACGGTTTCTCATGCTCACCATGTATCCAGGTAGACCCCGCTTAAACCAATATCGCTGGCAGCCTTGACAGGAGGAGTGGAGGGAAGGCCTGTGTGTGGAAGGGAGCTGCCCTAGCGCCTTCCCTGACCCTCTTGTGTCCACGGGTTTGTTGTGCAAAAGCCCTGCTGATTCCTTCTCCACCCTCGCAAGCCTTCCTCCACCTTCGCAAGCCTTCCTCCACCTTAGCTGCTGCATTCAAAGAAAGAGCAGAAATTTTAAGGATGGCTTGAGGATGTCAAACAGTCCAGATTTGCTGGTGGTGCAAGCATGGGAAAGGGAGGAGGTAGGGAGGAAGACCCTGAGCATACTGTTGGGAAGTCATCCCTTTGGAGTGAGGAGGTTTTTTGAGCAGGGGAATAACAAGAGGAAAGAGTGAGAAAATAAGATTTATCTGATTGAGGAGTAGATGCAGGACTAGTCAGAGGAGAGGCTACAGCCCAGCAACTAGACCTGACCTCGGTCTCAGAGGGAAGCGAGAGGTGTGAGATGGGGGTGGGGCTGGTGCGGGGTGGGGTGGTGGGAATGTGGAGGGGGAAAGGGCAGCCACTGGGGGTGGTGGGAATGTGGAGGGGGAAAGGGCAGCCACTGAGCTCCTGGAAACACTGAGATTTGGATTTGGGGAGCCCAGGGTGGTGGGGAGGGAGATGACAAAGGTAATCCTGGGAGATGGGGGACATGGTGATATGTAGAAAATGAGGAGGAGAGGACACTGGTTTGGGAGAAAGCATCTTCCTGTTTTAGCCACACAGGGATGATCCTTTATCATCCCTGAAGGAAGGATGATAAAAGTCAGTAGTATCTTTCATTTGTATAATGTTTGTCTTTAAGATACTGTTAGAGTCAGTAACACCTGGACCATGTCTCTCGTATCCTCATACACAAATGGACAGTTCTTGCAGGTGATCTTTAAGGTACCTTCCAGCTCAAATGTCCTTTCTTCTTTCCCTGAGTTCAATACCACTTCTCTATAAACACTGATTCCACCTCCTGCTTTGTTGATTCTCATGGTGCTGAAAAGAGTTTATTGACAAAATCAACTAGTAATAGCTGACATCTACATATGAATTACTGTTCTTAGCAACCTACAAATATTAACTCATTTAATCCTTATAACCACCTTGTGACATTGGTACTATCGTTGTCACCATCAGTTTTATCACCACCACCACTTTCATCACACCATCATCATCATCATCATCATCATCATCACCATCCTCAGTTTACAGATAAGAAAACTGGGGCAAAGAGAGGTTAAATACAGTACTACCGATACTCATTGTTAATTCATTCTGGAATTTGTGACAAGTGCTGAAACTGACGAATACCAAACAAGCGACGGGTGCTGAAGCCTTTTCTCTTGTGGGCCGGCATCATGACTCATACAAGTTCTGGCAAGTGCGAAGAGTCCCAAACAAGCACCAAATGCTGAAACATTTTTTTTCTCATCAAAATGTGATGAGTACAGAGTTTAACAAGTTCTGAAGCTGACAAGTACCGAGGTATGACTATAACTTGTCCCAGATCTCTGCCAAGTGAACAGAGTGCTGTGGTTTAAATGCAGACCTGAGGATAAGAGTCTAGCTTTTACACTACTAAATACCACTAGCTGTACAGCTTTCAAGAGATAAAGGGTACAAAGAAGTGCCACAAAAGGGTTAAAGTGGACATGGAGTGTATTTGTGGTACAGAGGGATAAGGTTTTGCTGGGAGGCATACCAGCTGCTAGCAGGCAGGTTGTGTGAGTTGATTGGGTGTATGTACCTCATGTCTTAGCATCGGCTAAGACAACCTCCTTCTCCTTAGAAGCAGCTTCCTCAAGTCACTGTGCACTAGCTTTTCCCTATGAGTGGAGCCCTGGGAAACCCCACAGATAGAACCCTGAGGATGGAGCACTCTGGGAGCTGAACCCCACAAAACCCATGGTTGTATCCCCATTGGACATTTTAGTTTTTGTTTTTGAGGGGCATTTACTCTAGCTGGCACATGTAGGATGTCTGATTTCTGGTGCTGGATGGCCTTAAGCATGGAAAGCTTGCCGCAGCTGGAGACCGGAGGGGCTGCAAAGACCACTTTGTCCCACATCGTGGTATGTTCATGCATGTAGTAAATGCTCAATAAAGACTGGTCACAGGAATGGGCAGATTCAAGGTAAAAGACAAACCACATTGTAAATAATATCCAAAGTTTGAAGTTCGAAAGGACAGACTATGCAAAGGCAGTAAATTACTCATAGAACAAACCATAGGTGACTGAAATACGGGGTGGTGTTTTTTCAGGTTCAAGTGGTTTATGCAGTCCTCAGGATCCCTCCCTGGAATTATAGCCCCATAATTCAAATACCTGTTTCCTCGACACACATATACTGTGGATCTGAATCCCAAATCCTGCTAATGGTCAGCACTGTGTTTTTCGTGCACTTATGCTGCCTGGTAAATTCTTTTGTTAGAGCCACTAGGGTAAGGCACATTCACCTGTCCTTTGTCTTATATTGTCACTATGTATTACAGGATATTTAACTTATTAGTGAGACTACATGCATTATAACTTTGTGAATAGCTTTATTTGGGGGTTTTGGAAGTTCATTCATTTTAGCTATCAGTCTTTGCATCCTATAGGAAGCAGAGTGAGGTTAGTGATGTATTCTCTGTGTAAGTACTGACACCTGGGTTTAGCACAATCTCTGCACACAAAAGTAGGAGAGATTCCTGACGGCCAGAAGACAAGCCTTCTTCTTTTATCTTTTCTACTGCCTGCATCAATTCTTTCCTGACATTAGGAATTTTAATTCATAGTAATATGATATTGTATTAACTCTCTTTTCTATATTATTGTATACACACATATATAGCTAGTCCCTGAACAGCAGACATGAGACATGTCTAGTAAAATTATAAACTTAATTTTTAAATAATTTCTCCAAAAAGGTTGCTGTGTTGGATGAAATTTTTAAAAAAGATTTTACTTATTTATTTTTAGAGAGAAGGGAAGGGAAGGAGAAACATCAATGTGTGGTTGCCCCTCATGTGCCCCCTACTGGGGACCTGACCCGCAACCCCGCATGTGCCCTGACTGGGAACCAAACCAGTGACACTTTGGATCTCAGGCTGGAGCTCAATCCACTGAGCCACACCAGCCAGGGCATGTTAGATGAAATTTTAGGCAAGCTTCATTGTTTATATGCTCACTCTGAGCCAGTGAGAAGTTGTGTATCTCCTAAGTCCTGCGAAACAGCTGCAGTTCTGTTATTAATACAGGCAGTCAAGCATAATAATAAGAATTCTGAATTGTGTTCCACATTGACACTGCTTTCCTGATTTGCTCCCTTTCTATTCACATTGCTGATTTCAATTTGGGTCCTTATTGCTTCTTGTCAGAACTCCTTGCTCACATACCTTTGATGGCTCCTCACTGTCTTCAGAATAGTCTCAACTCTTTAACCTGCTTGTCAAGAACTTTCAGAATTTGGCCCCTAAATGCCTCACTTTCCTGCTGTCCTACATGAGCACCCTAAGAGGAGCTGTGTTCCCAGGCAGCTGATTCATTCAAAATTGTGTCATACCCTTGGCCGCCTCCATGGCTTGGTTCACGGGTTTTCCATCCTGTTGGCTCCCCTGTGTTCATCCAGTGCATTATGCCACAGCAAACTCATTCTTCTCCAGGAAATCTCCCTGCTCAGGGAAATGGTCCCTGTTTCTTAGTGTCTGAGGCAATCATTGTTCATCTGTCTTTGAGCACCTTGCATGTACCTACATGCGTTTCTATTCATCCCTTGTCCCACTTTCTAGATTATAAACCTTCAGAAACAATATTTGATTTCATATATTTTTAAATTTTTCTCTGAGGTTTTGATAAATGTATGTTGTCTAAGGCAGGGGCAGTGGGAATTGGGGGGAAGACACATTTGCATGAGGAAGAATTCACAGAACTTTTGAAGGAAGAATTCACAGACTTTTCGATTACTGGCTTATCTAAATCCTTCTTGGGGAATTATTTTTATTAGCATGCTGTTCAAACTCTTGAAATAATGGGTTCCATATACATCCATACCATTGTGCAAACAAATTCTTCCTTTTATTTGTCCTAAGTTGCCCTTTATACTAATGATCCTATTTAAAGCATAAGGTCTATATGCCTTTTAAAGGTTAGGGCACTGTTTAGCCAGACACCCAAATATTTATATACTGAGACCTACACGAGTGTTGTCTGATTAATACCTGTCTTCTTGGGAAAGCTGTGAATAATGTCAACATGAACTACATTATTCCTGCTAAAAATTCATCCATTTAGTTTAACTTGCATGTAATGACACCTGAACGTCAAGAGCTGTTTGCAGAGCGCTGTTGCAATACTGTTGTAGCTCATTCATAACAAATGGCAATGAAGTCCCTTCAGCATACCGATTGGGAGAATGAGCATAAATAGGAAATTTGGGGGCTCCTGGAAACCTGTAACAAATGATGAATGTAAAGGGAAAATGCAATGGGTCTCAGAGAAATCTTTGGGGAAAAAAGGCACCTTTGACTATAAAATTGATTTGAGAGTAAAAACTATGTTATTAACCAAACACTTTACATAATGCCAGTTGAAATTTCTCAAAATAGCTAAACAATAAAGAAGGTGGAGATGGAGCTGTTAAGCAGACCAAGGGCTGGGGAAAGGCACGGCTTCTGCATTCTCCTTTTACCTTTCTCCTTCCTCTTTCTCGATTCCTTCCTTTCCCCTTCCTTCCTTTCTCTCCTGTTACATGACTCTGTTTACATTTTTCTTCCCTCGTGAGAACATTTATTTCCCCTGGTCTGTCATCAGCCGCTCCTCTTTCTGTAATTGCAGAGTCTTTTCTCCCCTCCACCCTCTTTCCTACTCTCTGTGAATCATATTCCCTCTGTGTTTTAAGTTACAGGGTTTTGCAAGGCCAGAGACCTTGAGACCATCTAATTTGGTTTCCTCTCCCGAGAAGTGAGACTGAAAAGCCCAAGAGAAATTAACTTACCTGTTCCAGTCACCTAAACAGTGCGTGATAAGATCCACACAAGACGTAATGCGTCTTAGTATCCAAAGAAACTGAGGTGTCATCTCTGCCACTTATCCATCCAATGCAGAAGCACATTCTAAAATATCTAGAAATGTTTGGCTTGTTTGAGAAGATTTCCAGGAAGGGTAGGTGCATTATTACTTTGCTGGAGAATTGTGATAAAAGATAGTCTTTAGATTAAATATTGCCTCCCTATAATTTTCTCATACTATCCCTACTTCTGTCTACTAGAGTTACAAGGAAGGCTTTCTTTCAAGCAATTGCTCTTTAAATTTGTGATAAAGCAATTGGACTCTCTTAAACCTTTCCTTCCCTACATCAAGAACCCCCAGTTCTGTTAATGTTTCCTCATGTCACATGGCTTATACTTCTCTCCTCACTTAACCCCCTCCCCCATGATCTCTAGTCAATGTTACTCTTATAGGATGACAATGGATTTAGGGACAATGTTGCAAATAATACTTAAAGCAACAGACTGCAGAGTCATTACTACCTATCATGATCTGGAAACTTTATCAATTTCTTAGCCTCATTCCCTTGTGCTCATACGATGTTAGCTTATCCTGATTAGATGCAGCTGAAACCCTCAGGTCTCTTCCAGTCAAACTGGCAAGAATCCAGATCTTCCCAGCTCCTCTTATCTGATTATGTAGATGATGATAACTTTAAGTTAGTCCCTAATCACTATTCCTATAGTATTTGATCCTTTTGGTTTTGGACCATTTCTCCCCAGCAATCGGAGCTCCTTCTAGGTTGACAGCATTCACCCACATCCCTGGGCTTCACGGTGTACCGACAGCGCCCTGCAGGTCAACAGCCAACTCTGATCAATGTGAAAGTTTATCTTGGCTATGCCTTAAAGTCCATATTGTAACTGTGACATCTGCCAGCTGGAATGTTAGGGGAAGAATCACATGCTACAGAGCAGAATGGGGTGCACCTTGGCTTCTATCAGTTAACGTTCATTTGATTGTGGACAACAGAAATCAATTGGAAGAACTTTTATATCTCACAAAGCTGAAGAAAGAACGGGACAACCAAATCTCAGAATGGGGAATTCTGTGGTAAGTGCTCACAATATTTTCTATAGATTGGTGACTCCCAGTCTTTGGGTCAGATGTACAATCTGAAGGATCTTTCAGAATAAGAGAAATTGAAACAAAGAAAATGTATATAAGTACTCTACCAAATGCAGGACTGTGATGCTCCTCTCCTCAGGAATAAACCCTGACGTTCAAAACTCAGTGAAGAGAAGGCCCCTCAGCTTTTAAAATTTTGGTGAAAAAATCTGATGAATCCCACAAGGGTGCCACTGGGCCCCCTGGAACTACCCCTCCCCCACCCCGTGGTTCTCTCACTGTGCCCTGGGTCATGTCGGCAGTGGTGCAAAGTTTTGTAATGTAAACACAGTCACCAGGATCCAGCTCCTGTGCCCTGGGCTGCCCAGCAAAGGAGAAATAGAAGCTGGGCGGCCTCAGCAATGCCTACTAAGCAGGAGGAGACTGCCAATGGAAGAGAGTGTATTTACTGGAACATGTAAGGATGGAGCCTCATTAGTATAGAAAGAGAGCAAGGTCAGGGCAAGAATGGATTGTCTCAGAGAGCTGCACAGTGCTGAAGGGCAACCACAGGACCAGCAAGAGGTATGAGGACACTGCACAATGTAGTTATATTGTGGGAGTGATTCTGCCATAATTTTGCTGACCTCATTTGCTCATTAAATGCTCATCAAATGCTTATTATGTGTTTACTATGTGTGAATCATTATCGTGGGAGCTAGAGAAACCATGGTGAATAAAACATGTGGCCACCGAGCGCTTGAAACATGACTAGTCCAATGGAGGGACTTTCTTTTAATGAATGAAAGCATCAATTTAAATAGGCACACCTGGCTAGAAGTGATTGGACAGTGCAGCTTTAGAATATGTGGGGCCACGGGAGATTCTAGGTGAGTAAGTGATGCAATTAGGTACATGTTTCATGATGCCTCCAATGGAGGAGTCATCAGTATGAAGCTGTGTCTGTGCCATGCTGGGACAATCAGCCAAGTGGGAAAAAACATCCATTGATTGTTTTCTGCACAGACCAACCTCAGAAATGAAACAACAGTGGCATCAGGGGTGGAGGATGCTCCCCGTGCCAGCCTTTCCAGCGTGAATGCTTGTGGCATCTGAATGAATGCTGCTTCAAAACCTCTAGTAATAGTATTCGTAGCTTTTTTATTATGATATAACAGTAAAAAAGAGAACAAATCAGATACTGTTTTATTAGGGCTCCCCTCTTTCTTTAGGTTATTATGTTGCACTTCTGTAAAATTTCTGAAAATTTGTGCCTATATTAAGAGTGTAATAATTAAAAAAAAAAAAACCTATCCTTCATTTATCTGTCTCTAGTTAAGTTGCAAATGATGTGGCAGCTAACAGGGAAATCTTAAATCTTTCATTAGCACAGGGTAGTCTCCAGAGAACTGTGACTTCGACACACGTTTTGGATATATTCCAAGCTACGGAGGATATCTTTCAACATTTCTGAAAACAAAAACATTCCATTTAGCGCTTGAAGGGCTAAGGTCTTGTTTGGCCCACTGGGGATGAGACCGGGGCTGCCGGGCTGGGCACAGCATCTGCTTCCTGCCTGGGCTCCTCCGTGCGGCTTCCCCCTCCCTCCTGCCCCCGGAAGCCTGGCTCGTTTTCACAGGTAATGTAGTTCAGCATTTCATGAGGGGCCCAGACCCTTGACCTCAGCTGCTCTAGAGAAGATGTAACCCTAAGGACTGGTCCTGGATATCTCATCTTACTAGCTCTTCCCACCTCCCCACTCCTTGGCTGGCCCACCCCCCAGGGTTAGGCCAACTGTCCAAATCCAAGTTTGTGCCATTGGAAAATTACAAACACCATGACAAATGAGACCTTTTGTTCTTTCTCTTTTTCAACCTTTTCTTGGAGGCTAAGGACATGCTCAGACTTCCCTTGAGTGCACCAAGCCCCTGCCAGAACTAAATGGAGTTGTGGACACACATGGGAAGTTTGGGAGCAAGCAGAAATGTCATTTTTCCAGGTCCTCTGCTGAGGTGAGCTGGGCTTTTGGACACTAGGTATGCTGCCCCCCACCCTGCCTTTTACATGTGTCTTGTCTTGGAAACTGGCTGGGAAGGAAACCAAGTCACCCACAAGAGGGCAGCAAATGATTTCCATTCTAGCTTTGTTTCTCTTCCACAGAGCTTCTATTTAGTCAAGAAATAAAAATTTGATGCTGATGGGAGGAATGGGACCTGGGTTTTGTTTCCCAGCGCGGCTTTCTGTTGCACATTTCGCAGGTATCCTTGTTGCTACAGCTTGTCGCTGGGGTGTGGCCAGTCCTGGCTGGTGGCTCCTGGGCCCAAGTATGTGGGATGGAGGGGTCTGTGGGGATCCTCCTTCTCTCCTTTCAAGGTCAAAGTTTATTTATGAGGAGAGGAACATCAAAGACCTGCACTTAATGGAATATATATATGTATATATATTATCTATCTATCTATCTATTTTGTTACAACTTCCCTTGTTCTGAGAGATTCTTCAGATTGTGCCTCTGACCAAATTATCAGATGCTGTTCAGTTGGCAGTTTATCTGCCGGGAAACTGGATGAGGTTGGGATGTCTCCAAGGTAGTGGCCTTTCCCTCACTGGTCATCTCAGGGAGAGCTGTCCTGTCGGTGGGTGGAGTGCGATGATTCCTGTGTTCCTACTGTGTGAGGAGCAGAAAGGCCTTGGCTCAGCTGTGAGATTGGACCTACTGTGGCATCCTTTGGTCACGTCCCTGTGCCCTTCTCTCTTGAGGGAGGGGCTTTCCATGGTCTCCATTTCAAATTGACAAGTGTTTATTAAGCAGTTCCACTGGAAGCCAGTGTGTAGATGCTCATTGGGACATCCAATGGCACTAACAGTGACAACTTATTAAATGTGTATGCAACTCATTCCATGACATTTCAAGAATCCTGTAAACAACCTTCTGAATTAGGTATCATTCCCAATTTGTGGATGAAGAAATTAAGGCTGTGAGAAGTTAAGCAATTGATCACTTAGTCAAGGGAATTTAAACCCAGGCTTGGCTGACTCTGGGACCTTAACTCGGCTGGTATATTGGTTTTCTTCCAAAAAGGCCTTTAGTCTCAAAGGCCTTGTAATTTAATACAGTGGTTTTCCAACTTGAATGTGCAGCAGAATCACCTAGGGAGCTTTGAAAAATCCCAATGCCAGGGGCTTATCCCAGGCTGGCTAAGGCAGTGTGTGTGTGTATGTGTTTGAGGGAAGGGGGTGGTCCCAGACACTGAAATTTAAAAAAGCCCCCAGGTGATTCCTCTGTGCAACCAGAGCGGAGGAGCCCTGCTCTTGAGGAAGAGAGGGGATGGGTGATGGGAAGTCCAGGCACCAAAGAGAAGAGAGGGGCGCATTTGTTTCGGCTGGGATCCCCTGCCAGTGCGGCCCACCCTTCTCCAGAAGGTGGTCAGCCATCCTGCCAAGTGGAGCACCTGTGTGCAGAAGGCGCTCCCATTTGGTAGCAGTTATAATAATGAGTTTTTTTGAGTGCTTACCCCTTGTGAAGCAGTTTTAAATTTTTACCTGTATGAACTCTTTTAATCCTTACAGAAATCTAATGCAGTAGCTTCTGCATTTTCATCAAGTCTACAATGCTGTGGGTTCTCAGATGCATCATCATTTTATGTACACTAAGAAATAGAGAAAAAACCCTACCAACAAATTGAAAGTCTTTGCAAATTATGATTTGTTTTTTTCTTCCAGAGAAGTTAAAATGCGAGCAACCATGCATCTTAAAAGTAATGAAATATGGTGGTGTTATTTCCACATACAGATGAGGAAACAAAGGCAAAGGAAGCTTCAGTGTTGTATCCAAGATCGCTCAGCTAGGAGGTATCATGAGCAGTTACTATCCACCAATATTCTTCCTAAACATTTTTAATGGCAACATTAAGTTTCATATAAATATACTCTAATTACTTTAATTACTCCCCCAATTTTAGTTGATTATATCTTGATGTAGGTTTTTATATGTCTCTTTTCCTGGGGCATTGCCAACCATACATTATGTGCTGACTATTTTATAGCCAATAATTCAGTTAAATCACCCCCACGGATTCTCCATGTGTCTTATGTAGAGTAGATGCTGGGACATCATGAGCCTCTTGCAGAGGTTTCTCTTTTCTCGCTGCTTTGTGTTGCGCTATGTGGACGGCGGGACGCTGACTGGCCGCCCTTGGCTGGCTTCCTCATCCGGCATCTCCAGTCCACCGGCAGCGGATGGGCCTTTCCTGTGCACTGTCCCCGCTGCTGCTCTCTGCAACCTAATGACCAACGGTTGTCCAGTACGTCAGCTCTGCAGTGCGTTGCTTTGCCTTCAGCCTTGGGAGGTGACTGGACATTCATGACCTGAGGGGTGAGCACATTTGATGATCCGGAAAAAGTTGCTGGGGCTTTTTGACTCTGGGAGACCCACCCCTCTTCATGGCGATCACCTTTCGACACTTGTGCAGAGTAGAGATGGGGGAGAGACTGAGACTAAACTCAGGACAGGATCTCTAAGGAAAACTTCAGGGATGTTAACAAAAAGTGACGACTCAACAGGGCCCAGGAGGTTTAGGAACAGGGAGGAGGGAATGTAGCACAGGCTTCTCAAGCTTTTATGTGCAAGGAAATTGCATAGAGGTGCTGATAAAATGCAGATTCTTACTTAGCAGTTACAGTTGGGGTCTGAGAATCTGCATTTCTAATAAGTTCCTAGGTATGGTGAGGTGAAAAATGAGAAACAGTTTTCAGGATGAAGAAACGTAGGTGCAGCTTTTAGGTGGTGAGAATGTTAATGGAGTCTCTTTTCTCCCCGCGGCTCTTACCGGCATTTCCCAGCAGGACTACGGAAAGTGGCGAGGCAGTGCCGCCCTTTCAGAAGGCAGGTGTGTGGGAGGGAAAGGTCCCAGGTTTTTCTGTTTATTTGGAACAATTTGGCAAGTTGAATTCAGCTTTTCTTTAAAACAGTCCTCACTCAACACTTCCCTTCTCCCGGTGCGTTGGGATTCCATTTTTCTAGAAAATTTCCATTTTCTGTAAAATGGTCTCAGATTCGTTCTTTGGGGAAATAGAAAATTTGTTAGTTTCGAAACTGCTTTGAGATTCTGGACAGATGCTATGATAGCCTAAAATTCATTTAAACATCAAAGTGATGTTTGAAGACTTCACATGGTGAATGAAGATGAGAAATACATGAAAAAAATCTATCTAAGGACTACTTCCCATTTAAGGCTATTCTTTATTTTCTTTTTTCTTACATGGTAAGACTTTCATTTTCTCAGTTCAATACGGTAACCATTCTAAATAGTGTTACTTCTACTTCTAAGAATATGCTTCTAATCTCCCAATGAAATCCTGTTAATTCTTGGGGCACTCACCCCTGGCTGACTAAGGGGGAGATTCAAGAGGCCAATGGCCTCTGCTGTAGCTGTGTGGAGGCCCTGCCTCCAGTCCATCTGAGACAGATGGACCCAGGACCACCACTGCTTCCGTGGTGAGAACCGTATATGGGCTGCAATGAGCAGTTAACACCTCTGTAGATTTATGACTCCCAACCACTCCAGCCACCGTTCAGGTAGACAGTATCTCCTTTTATCACATCCCTTCTGCCCTAACCTGGGAGATTACAGTCAGGGTCCAGATAAATGATACCATTCAAGCTCAATTGATGATTTTTGTATCATAATAGTTATTTGAGGTGTACACTCCTGAGCTCTATGAAATGTGCTATCATGTCATTTTGGCGTGTGAACTGTTGACATGTAATACTCATTTTCCAGATAATTGTTTTCCTTGCTCTTGTACTATTGCAAACCACTCCCTGGAAAGCTAGTATTGTATCTTTTTCTTCTTTTAAAGTGGTCTGGTGTAGGTAAGGAAACATGACTTCAGATTCTTACCCAAAGCCTATGCAAACCACTTTGATTTAGAAAATTGGTCTGTAAATCTTACAGGGTCAAGGATTTTCTTGGGCACTTACATGGTTTCAGATGGATCAGAAATATTGATGCAGCCTGCTCTTAGAATTACAGCATTGCCTTGAAGCCAGCCCATACTTGGGAATACTGGGCAGTGTTATGAGACGGAAAGGCCAAGTTCTTGGTTGTTTTGAACTCTAAAAAGAACTTCTGTTTCATTTCCATGTTAGCTTAAAGGCCAGTCTTCTCTGATGGTATACCTTACTGTGTCCTCTGGGGATCACCTAACCTTGATAGAAACAGTCTGCCTGTCCTCCAGGGGCCACAGGTAAGGCAGCCAGATTGGGTAATGCTACCTGTGCCTTGTCTGGTGAAGGTGAGCTGTGCGTGACACCATGTGGTAGCCGGTTACAGAAAAGGCAGCAGTGGTGCCCAGGATGCTGATGTGCATGACTCGTCAGGGGAGTGAACAGTGAAAACTGCTACTATTTATTGTATGCCTACTGCATGCTGGGCTCTGTGCAGACATTGTGTCGTTGAATTCTTTCAGCATCCTTGCAAGATAGGCATCATCATTTTCATTTCCCAGTAGAGAAAGCCACAGCTTAGAGAAGAGAGATCTTCAACTTTTTGCCAGAATGACAACAGAAGGACCTGTCAGTACAGCTAGCTTTCATAGTGGCAAAAGGTTAATTGGATTAGTCTTCTCCTCCAAACTCATCCATCACTTCAGCTTCTTTGTCTTACTTCCTGCCCCCTAACCCTGTTTTTCCCCTTTGGGAAAAAAGGAAAGGTGTGAGAGGAGGAGGCAGGAGGAGCAGAAAAAAGGTAATGCTGGTGGTTCAAGTTAGGGAAAAGGACTGTGCAGAAGACTCAGAAAGTGGAGGTGAGTGGAATGAAGTTGCTCTGTTTTGATGCTCTAGCATCATGAGCATGTTTTTTTCTCTGAAGGAGATATGAGTGGTCCACATAAATTCTTCTTTGGAATAGTGTAGAGGGTGGGACGGAGGAGAGGCTCCCTGGATGAGCGGATGAGCTCTCCTTGGCATCATTGCCTGCAGCAAGGGTGCTGTGGTGTGGAAGAGACAAGAACATTCCATTAGTGAAGGGGAGCTCATCTATCTGTTAAAGACAGGCCAGGGGCTGCTATGTTATTAACATTCAGAATTCAGATAGTTTTTTTTTTTCCAGTACAGGGAGCCAGCCTTTGGGGGAAGCGCTTCCTTTCCTTTGTTGGACCTAACACTCTGCCCTAGAGCTAAGGATGTGGCCTCACAGGGCTTCACAAAGTTGTGGAATGAGGCACCACAGAAGCTGGTTCTGGGAAGTTGAGCCTCCCATCTGGAATCCTCCATAGAGCCTCTGGATTTGCAAGGCAGCTGTCTCTGTTCTTTGAAACCGGGGTTATTTGCAAAGCAAAGGCAGCACCATCACATCTTGCTGATGCTTCTAGCAAACATCAGTAGCAAATGATCCTCTTAAGCAAGTGCAAGTGGCTGGAGGCAATGCTGGGGGCTAAAAATACCCACCGGACTAAAACCAAAACAACTGCTCCACCTCAATGCCACTGCATCAGAAGACCCCTTCAGAATACTGATGTGGGGAAGGTGCCACAGAACCAGCAGGCAGTGGCAGAAGGGGCTTCTTCTCTTGTGAGCAAACTGCTCACATCCCGGGACACCAAGTCAGGGACTTCAGCTCTTCTGCTTGTCTGTCTGGTTAGGGAGAGGCTCATCCACTGAGGCCAACTTGAATGAAGGTGTCAGAGGACTGGACCAGAGCTGGAAAGGGAAATGCCTTCAGCACACTCTGATTCTTTGATTTCAGCTCGCATTACTCCTGTGAGTCTGATGGGCAAATTCCCACCCCTTTCAATGGATGGCAGAAGTCCCTGCCACAGTCTATGTTTTGATTTTGGAAAAGAAAATCCTTGCATATTTTTTCACATAATCCTTGCTCAGTCTTAACATTCTTGTCAACAGTTATTCTAAAATCACAGGAATTCCCTTTTCCTTTGGAAGCCTGGGACCGGGCTTTTTGCATGGAAAGGATGTCAGGGAGTGTTGATGGCTAGTGGCACTTGTGTGACTAGGTTATTAGTAACAAGAGGTTACTAGTGTAATCGGGACCCACCAAAGTGGGATTACATGAGGATTCAAGCTCCTTAACTGTGTGAAGCTATTTTTCAGTGGGGTGCAGGTGTTTTCAGAACATTTTTGGAATGGTCCACGGGGTGTGATATTTGTGTTTTTCTGGCACCCTATCTCCTTTCTCTTTACTGGAGTCATTGGGGTCCTGTTTTATTCCCATGTCGTCTGATTTCCAGCCTCTGTTGTCTCCTCTCCCCAGGGCTGGCTCTTCCTGAACACAGCTGTAGTCTCAGCTCTGCCCTGGGCTCAAGGACTTACTAGTCCCATTTCCAGGTAGGAGGGACTTCAGGAATTTCAGATCCAGTTGCCTGTGGTGCTCATACAGCCTTGACCTCACACCCCAGTTCTGATGACTGAAGTTGTGTGCCAGTCCTGAGCCACCTCACTCTGAGTCTTAGGTCTAGATGTTGAGCTTCTGTCTAGTATTTGAGACCAACTGTTGTTTTCTCACTGGAGAGTACAGTGTTTATGTTATTTTCCTGTTATGAATTCTTGCTTAAACAATCTTCCATTTATTATGGTTCCTGCAGGCTGGGGCTTCTGCCCTAATTCGATTCCTCCTGTTCTCTGTCTCTGAATACCTTCCACCTGCTGACAGATATCACTGATGTCACCTTCCTCTCAGGGCTGCTGAGTTTCTCATCGTCCCTCATGTCTCCCGATTTGCTGCCCTTATAGGTAACATGCTATCTCTTTTTGGACTCTGACTCTGAATGGCCATTCATTGACCCATCCGCCCACCTATCCATCTACTTACACATCCATCCATCTACCTATTCATCCATCATCCAGCCATCCAACCAGAAGTTACTACTATGTTCCAGGCACCATCTTCTGTGATTGTATCTTTAGAGAACATGTTGCACCTGGAAGTTTGTGTTTCCTTCCAGCACTTATAACTAGATCTATCATTCAACTCCACTGAGTGGACCTAGGACGGGCATTCTCGCCACCCCCTGCCACCCCCGGTGTTAGGCTCTTCTAGCTGCTCTGTCTAGTGGTACTTTATTGGGATTTCTCATTTGCCTACATTCAACAGAAACTTCAGTTCAGTTTTTTAGTTATTTCTTTTATGATTTTGATCACTATTATGAAAATATTTAGTTTGATATTTTAAATTCAATTTTTATGAACTTTGTGGTACTCCTTGGACTTTGTCTATGAAGACTCAGGATGTGGGCCATGTAAACATGATTCTGGTGTTCCAGATATATTTGAATTCCTTCTAAGTTGCACAGTTAGTTCATATTAATTCCATTCCTACTTTTGTCTTGGTAAATTTCAATGTTGTGTTCTTCAGAGGAATTTTATAACACTTTGTTAAAAATCTCTCATATTTTCAAGACACTTATGAATGGAAAAAGCAGGGTGGCAAAGAATAAATGTCTAAATGAGGCAACCTCAGAGAGTGACAAGACTAAAGAGAAAGACTTTTGGTATTCTCCCTTTAGACCACTCAATTGGTGGTTATTGTTCTGCTTTGCAAATAATTGTTTAAAATGATTTCCTTTGAAGTGGTAGATTTGTTCTGCAAGACAGCAAAACGGTAGAAAAGAGTTAAAGAATTAAGAAGACACAATAAAATTATTTGGTTTAAAGGAGTATGAAAAGACATTTAATAATCTGAAAATATGGTAATTTTTTTACTTAAAAATTAGTGGCATGTATAATAAGTTAATCCAAAAGCAAGCACTAAATGCAAACTAAATGCTCAACTCAGTGAACTGGTTGAGTACATAAACATCTCAGGGAGAGGGGATTGGTCCTTTTTGAGAAAGACTGTTGGAATATGGGTGCCACTCTCTGGAAGGTCAGGGTCCCCGGATTTGGATGGTGACATTCAAAGACAAGCAGATGCCGCTGGAATCCGGACACTTTCATTTAAGCTTCCAGGCAGTGTGCTCTGAACAAGCACTTGAATAGTTCCTCTGGGCAAAGTCCTTAGATGTGGTGGCTGAAAGCCAGTCCTATTATCTCCACAGTCCTCCTCCTCTCAACTGTATAACAATTCACTTGATTCCCAAGTGAAATGTTTCTCTTCCATCAGAGTCTTTGATCTGGCATGTCAGCGTCACATCGGATTGCGTCACCTGCTCTCTTCTCTCCTTGTTGTATCATCTTACTCTGTTTCTTCTGAACTGCATGTCCCTTCACATTTGGATGATTGTTTGAAAATGCTGCCTCGACATTTTCCCTATTGTATCATGTGTCTGGTTCTCCCACTCTCTGGTGGATATGAGAATGCACAGTTAAAAGAAACCCAAATGGTTAACAAGATAGGATGGAAACCTTGCTGTGTGTGCCATGCACTTGAGTCCATCTAAAGAGACATCCTTAAACAAAAAAAGGACTTCTTGAAGAGCACTGCATATAATTCATTTAAAGTAATCAATTTAAAGTTTAGACAACTCTAAAGCTTCATAGACTCTGATTTATTTTCTTCTGCTTTTTTTTGCAAATTGTTAAGATCTACATACAAAATTGTATGGCTCTCTCTGTTATTTAGTATAGCTTGGTAGATATAATTTATTATGAAATAGTATTACATTATGTTATATGCTACTTAAGCATGATCACAATCATGTGGACCTTCATCAAATGTATAATTATTATAGTCCTGACTTATTAAGCACACACTATATAAAACAGTGTTTTTCAAATGGGTGCACCTCAGAATTACGTGGGGAGCTTTTTAAAATCCCACTTCTCAGGCCACACCCCCAAACCAATTAAACAAGGATCTCAGGGGTGAGACCCAATCATCAGCATTTTCTAAAGTTCCTTGGAAGGTGTGCTCAGATTGGAGAACCAGTGATACAAAGCCTTGATGCTCACGTTGTTCTGTGTGCCCACAGTATTAGCATTACCTGGGAGCTTGTTGGAATGCTCGAACCCCAGCCCAGGCTTACTGAATCAGAATCTGCATTTTCTCGAGCCCCCAAGATGCTTCCATATGTGCTTTAAAATTTGGGAAGCACCGATGAACATGGACAGGCACTCTGCTAAGCATTTCAAGGCTGTTCATTCACAAACAATTTATTACCCTTCTACAGTGTGCCGGGCACCGTTCGAGGCTGAAATTCATCACTGCCTGACAAAGTGGTGTTTGAGCATTATTTTATGAGGAAATTGCGGCTCGGGCATGCTAACTATCTCAAAACAGGCTCAGCCAGGATTTGGATCCTGGCCTGTTAGTCCAAAACACAGCTTTTCCCACAAGAGCAAGCTGTTTCTAAGTATAGTCTCCAGTAAGGCAAACAAACAATGTTTCCTAAATCTTTACCCTATTAATAACATCTTTAATCTGTAAATCAGGAACAGAATTAAAGGTAAGATTACCTGGTGAAACATATCATTCATGGCAGAGAAACATGGTGAGGTGACAAGTTGTTTGTTAGTCACCGATGCAGAAGGCAGGAGGCATGGCAAAAATATTCCCCTTTCCTTGTGAGGGAGTCCCAGGGGACACACTGGATATTAATTTTAAATAGCAAGTACATCCTCAGTTAGTTGTGTGGGGGCTCTAGAGCACCTGACTTTGGGAACTGGTTTGGAAGAACCAAAATTGCCTGTGGGGTAGCTTCATGTAATTCAACATACATTCAACATACAAGATACATTCTCGTCATCTCTCTCAGCTGTTTGCCTCAAGGGCATCATTCTGGGGCTACTTGTTCAAAGGTTTTGTGTAAGCAATTCACGGGGACTCTAGTAGCTGGAATGTGAGGGATATTGGATATGACTGCAAATGTGTTCAGTGATGTATATTGTAGGCACTGATATTGTTTTAACTAAATAATAATAATGATCTGCCACTGTAGTTCTTTTTCACAAATCTAACTCGGCTACCTTGTGTCAGTTTCCTTCCCAAATTAGAGATGGCTTTAGTGGAACATATCTAAGATATACTAGATGTAATAAAAGGGAATAGGCAAAATAAACTTACTTTTCACTTAATTATAAATATTTTTTCCTGGCATCAAAAATCATAAACCTGCAACAGCTTTTCAAAATTGTTGTTGAACATTTTGATCTATGGCCCCTTCCTAATGTACTTCACCATTATCACACCCTGACCACCTCACTTCTTTTCAATTTTATATGAACATTTTTCTCCATAAACCTTTGTTCATAATTTAGATAATTTCCTTAGGATGAGCTTCCTAAGTGAACATAGTGAGTTAGAGAGTATAACCATTAAAATTAGAAAGGGAATATATTAATTTACAATGAAAAAGATAATTATCAAAAAGGCCACTCATCAACAGTCTCTCCTTGTCATAGAAAAGTGCAGATGTTTTGTCCTCACCAGTGTGGCTCAGTGGGTTGGGCATTGTCCCCACAAACCGGGAGGGGAATGACACCCCTCTCAATCGCTGGTTCAATTTGTGATCAGAGCACGTGCCTGGGCTGTGGGCCAGGTTCTCTGCTGGGCATATGTAAGAGGTGGTCAATTGATGTTTTTCTTGCACATTGATGTTTCTCTCCCTCTCCTTCTCCTTCCTTCCTCTCTCTCCATAAATAAATAAATAAATAAATAAATTAAATAAATCATAAAAAAGTGCAGATATTTTGAAGGTTCATGATACATATTGTACATTTTCTTCCTAGAAAGTTCATTCATGTGCACATTTGCACTGAAGAGATGGTGTTTGAACACCAACTGCCCCCGCAGGGCTTGTGGTGGCTGGAGGTCAGTATGGCAGACATCAGTCTGGACAGGAGCAGAGCTGAGATGGCAGGGAGTTAACCCCAGCCCTGCTGCTTCTGAGCTCTGTGATGTCGGTGGTCATTTTTTATTGCTGTTTTCTGCAAAAAAAATTCAAATTATTTGACAAAACAAGAATTCCAAGAGGATGAACCAGGCCACAGGCACAACCAGATCTATTGGACAACTGCAGTCATTGGGACATTATCTCCTTTCTCAGATCTTCTTTCATCTTTTTGGGTTCATTTGCAGGTGGAAACTTTCCACTTTGTGGCAAAATATATGCTTGGGTAGCTTGAAACTTAGATATCCCTCATAAATAACAATTTAGGGGTAAGGTATGAAGTCCTCTTCTTCTATATCCAGGCCAATTTATGAAAATGATTCTAATTGTGTATGTCTCATCCCCATCCTTAGACCAAGCCCTGTGTCCTGGGGATGTGTATTTTGATTGGCATGCACGATCGTGTGCCCATTTCTGTGCGTGGAAGTCTCCCAGAATAGAAAAGGTAAGCTACTCAGAGAAAAAGTTTGAAGACAAATAAAAAAGTAAATGTGGAAGACAAAAATTATTCATTGTGTAATTCTCTGAGCTCCAGTTTCTTCAATAATATAATTAAGGAATTGAATATGATAATCTCTAAAATATTTTGAAAGCCTTATTAATTTATCTGACTCTCAATGTAACACATGTTAATGTAAAAATTAAAGCAACACAAATTAATTAATTAATTAATTAATCTATCTACTTATTTAGGGTTAGCATGCAGTAGAGTTTATTTAGCACTCATTCTTCAGGAGGACCTCTCACAAGTGTCATTTCAGTAAACATTTCAAAAATTTGTAACGTAAAAGAGGAAAAATCACCTAACCTCTAAAGTAGTGTATGTTTTCTAGGTCCCCACCCACCACCATGCATTACCAATATTTATCTTACAAAATTTTATCTCCTTTTGGGCTGCTAGAAGAAAACACCACAGAATGGGTGGCTTCCCAACAGTAGACATTTGTTGCTCACAGTGCTGGAGGCCGGATGTCTGAGATCAGGCTCCAGCATGGTCAGATGGGGCCCCTTCCCGACTGCACCCTTCTCATTGTGTCCTAGCATGGGGGAAGGAGGTGGGAGCCCTCTGGAGCCACTTTTATAAGAACATGATCACCTTTATAAGTCCATAATCAGGGCTCTGCCTTCATGACCTGTTCATCTCCCAAACATCCTTCCTCCTAATGCCATCTCATTGGAGGTTAGGATTTCAACATATGAATTTGAGGGGAAAAACAAACATTTAGTCCCTAAGAAATAGCATGAGCATTTATTTTTTAATTTTGATTTGATCTTTATTATATTTTTTCTATTACCATTTAGTCTCCTTATACCATCTCTCGCCCAGCAATCACCATGCTATTGTCCATGTCCATGAGTCCTTTTGCTTTTTTGCTCAATCGCTCCATGTATACATATATGATGACTCACCAAAAGGCAGTGTGAATTTAGGTTCGCACTGACAGTGATGAGAGAGCTTGCTTCCCTATACCTTCACCAGCATGAAGCAGGGTCTGTTTTCTTAATCTTTGCCAAACCAACAGATAAAATATATTTGACCAAATATAAATGACCAAATTCTTCAATTTATTTTTAAGGCTTGTCATAAGATGATCCTGGCTTATATAGTTAATGATCATTTTTATAATTTCATATAAATTGGGTCAATATGATAAAGTTTTATGGATTTTGAAGGGCTGCACATGAATCACAATAGAAGAGTACATGACTGCAGTTGAAAGTTCTGCTCATTAATTTATCCAACAACAATTTACTGAGCACCTACTATGTGTAAGACACTCTGATTGGTAGTGATTATTTAGAAGTAAATAAGATAGATATGATTCCTGTCCTCTTCCTTAAGGGAAGACAATGAATATTGCATAATTGATTACTAAATGGAAAATAAAATGCATTGGGGATTTAAAATAAGGGGATCAGATTTTACCTGAAGACATAATTAAGCTTCTCTGAGAGAATGACATTTATATTGAAACCCAAAGGATGAGTCAGCTACAGGAGTGAGGGCAGAGAAACTTTCAGGCAGAGGGAGGCTAGTGGCAAACCTGGGAAGGGCTGCTGTTGAGAGGAGCATGGTCCATTTAAAGAAATCCAATTGGCTGGAGCAGAGCAAACAGGGTGGTACAGGCTGTGCTGATCAGATGGGCCGGGCCAGACCATGTGGGTCCAGTAGACCATGGTAGAGATTTTGGATCTTTTTCTGAGGAAAATGGAGAACTACCTTCAGGTTTTAAGCAGTGGAGTGACATGATTGTATTTGCATTTAAAATGATCACTCTAGCTGGAGTGTGGATAATGGATTGGAGATGAGCAAGATGAAAGTGTGCAGAGCTCATCAGCAGTCTGTTGCAGTGCCCCGGCAAGAGAAGGAGCGGGTGAGGACAGCAGAGGTAGAGAAACAAGGGGAGATATGGGAAATGGGTGGAAGAGAGAATCTGTAGGACTTAGTGGCAAGAGAGGAGTTAAGGGCACATGTGATAAAAGGCTTGCCTAGATGCCGTTCAAATTCCTTTGCATCTCTGATGTGTTAGCACTCCATGAGCCTTGAGCATAACAGGATCACACAAATTTGAACTTTTTCTGTTAGGAAATATACTTGGCTCTAGGGAGAAAAAGAAATTCCTCAAATACAGCAAGATTCCTCAAAGCTGGGATAAAAATAAGCACAACAATGGTAATAATGAAGCTTGTGTATTACTTTTTCAATATTTGAAGCTTATTTATTTGGAAATAGCTTTATTAATATATAAGTGACATTCAGTAAACTATGTATGTTTAAAGACTACAACTTGACATGTTTTGACATGTATATACAACCATGACACCATCACCACACAAGAGATCAAATGTGTCCATCACCCCCAAATGTCTCCTTGTGCCCATGTGGGTAGTCCCCCTCTGCCATGTCATCCCCAGGCAACCACTGATCTACTTTTCATTACTATTGATTATTTTGTATTTTTAGAGTTAAATGGAACCATACAGCATTGCACTTGTTTTTTTTTGTTTTGTTTTGTTTTTTGGTTTTGGTAGGGAGAGGTCTGGCTTCTTTCACTCATGAAGCTCTTTTATATACATCTGTCCTATCTAATTATTATAGCAATAACCCTATTATCAAAAAACCAGTATTCAAAGAGGCTAAGTCCCAAGGTCACCAAGTTCAATAGTGACAGTGATGGTCTCAGAGCCCACGCTTTTCCCACCACCACATACAGCCTGGCCAGTGCGCCCCTCACAGTACCAACAATCTTGAAGGTGCTTCATCTCTATCGGGCGAGTCTAAGAGGAGTGGTTCTATCCATGTCTTACGGGTTTGGAGGTTGGAATCATGACTTGGAGTATCTGAAGATGATCCCCTTACTTCCCATGACAGTGTACCTGTGAAGAATGTTAGTGGTAGGGCAAAGAGACACGAGTGGTCTGAAGTTTTGTAGGTTCTTCAATTGTGAAGGCTCCTGGTGGCCTGGGCTTGTGGAGACAGAGGGATTAGGAGAGATCGCAGAGATTATGCCCAGAACTCAGGGCAGACCTGGGTTTTGCAGGAAGTGTGAGGAGAGTGCTGGTTGCCCGTCTCTGCCTCCACCAGGGCGGCTCTGTTCTCACCTATCTCAAATATTGTGCTTCTGGGTAGATTCCTTTTGACAGGAGACCTTTGTCCCTAAAAAGGTTTGAAAATCACTGGTCTAGTTTAATATTGCACTTACAGGTGAGGGCACTGGGATCTTGGTAAGGTTGCCAGATGAAGGGCAGGGTACACAATCAAATTCGAATTTTAATGAACAAGTTGAACAAATGAACAAAAAATTCTTTTTAGTATAAGTATGTCTCAAATATGGTGTGGGAGAGAATTTATATGAACAATTACTTATTGTTCCTGAATCTGTCAACACTAAGCCTACAGAGATAACTGCTCTGCCCAAGAGAAGGTCAAGGCTGCTGAGGCACAGGAAGGGGAGTATGTGGCTGGTTTGGAGGAACAGACTCCTGTCCAGAAGTGGACCTTGGAGGGACTCTACTGCATAAAAGTATAGATCTTCCCTTGTTGGAGGCCTAAAAATTATTTTCAGCAGAGCCACATTTGTTTAAGCGTTGAGGTGGGAGAGGTTAGAGGAGGCAGGCCAGGACAAGGCCAGTGGCCCGCTGGCGCCCACCATGCCTGCCTCGTCCCTGGGTATCTCCCCGCCTTCCCTCCCAAGCTGTGCCCTAGGATCTGGGGGCTGAGCAGCCCATGACACGTGGGGAGATGAGCCCCATGATAGCTCCAGCACAGGTGCCTGGTGAAGGGGGCCCACTGAGTCCTCGTCCTCTAAGCTTCCAGCTTTCTCTCTCGAGCATGGGTGAGAAGAGAGGAGGGGGAGAGAGAAGAGGCCTGAGAGTTAACAAGCAAAATCACTCAAATGATCTCCTGTCTTCCTCTTCCCTGACTCGGCCTCATTAACACAAGGAGGCTAATATTTGGCTCTGGAGCTCGGCAGGACTGGAGCGCTCTCCAGGGGCTCTGTTAAATGTCATAAATTGCAAGAGTGCAGCTTGGGGAGTTTGTGAATGGCATCTGAGCCTGAGGCCATCTAGTAATATTTATACTGTGGAAGTTCAGCCCTTTTCCCCCTTTAGAAAAAGTTTCCGATTTGTTTCAGAGGATGTCCATCTTAATCACTGTTTCTGGTGCTCTAATGGGCTAGAAACTGAGGGCCTGGATCCCGGGGAAAGGCTGTGGGAGAAACAAAACTTTGCACTTGGGGAGGTGCTCACAGGAGGTCATTTTCTGGACCTTTTATCCTACCCAATGCCTTTTTCTCTTTGGGGTACAGTTAGGAAACAGGTCTCTAGCTGTTGTGGGCAAAGAAAAATCATACTTATTTTCAATCTATAAAATCTGAGAATGAATTAAATTGACTGTTTAGCGATGTCCAAAAGGCAGAAAACTCCTCAGCAGGAATAATGGAATATTGCCAAATATAATAAGATAATTGTTACATATTACATACGTTCATTTTATCCTTCAAACAACACTATCAAGTGAGTACTATTATCCCCATTTTAAAGGCTGAGAAAATAATCTCCATCACAGACTCAAGTGGAAAACCATGCTGGCTGCTCACACCCAGTGTGGCTTCTGAAGCCTGTGGTCTGGCACTCCAGGCCCCTCGCACTGCACCCTCAACTGCCTTTTCAATTGTACCTGGCATGACTCATCTGTGGGCACAGCTCGGATGTGGCAGGTCTCACTGTCCCTGGGCTCATCAGGCACATTCCTCCTCTGAAACCCTAAGTCTGTTGGGTATGTTGGGGATGTGTTCTGCCCATTTTTCCAAAATACTCTATCCACACTTGGATCGGGTCCCAACTTCCACCCAGGCATCCTCATGGCCATTCCAGACTGCCGAGATTTCTCTCTTGGTCTGAATTATTGAAGAACTATTCCTCAGTTGGTCAAGCCTGTACCTTCCTGAAGTCATTTGTTCTGTCCCTCAAGTCACCTTGTTCTGTCCCTCAAGTCTGTGCTGTTTCTTAATGACTCATCTCTCTGTCTTCTTCCCTAAATAAATTATGAGCCACAGAAGGGAAGAGGCTCTGCATGAACATAATGGTTCCTCAGTCAGGATAAGGGGCTGGGAGCTTTATTTTACACTTGCTGATTCTTAAAGGAATCACCAAAGAGGTAAATGTTGGTCTTCGTGAGCAATTGGTATGCTCTTTGTGGCTCTTGGATTAGGCATGGTCTAAAATTTAATATTGAATATAAGCAGACAGCTCTCTCACTTATGCAATACTGGTCTTACACAAATTCATTTTCCTTAAAGTATTCCATAAAACACATAATAAGATTTTGGGGTTGCAGAAAGTTTGTGTTCTTACAGGAACAAAGAGTCAACTGTTGCGGGCAGTGGCTGCTGTAAGCAGGTCTGTCTCTTTCTTTCTGGCATTACTTCGTGACCACAGGGCTCAGGATGCATCCGCTTATCGTATATCAGTGTTATTTGTGTCATTTTCCCATTAATTGCCATGAGTTCCCATTAAGTGCCTTTCCCATTAATTGCAGACCAATGATTTAGGAGAGACTAGAAGTCTGACTGAGGATGTGAGGATAGAGTCCAGTGGTGCCAGCCCTGACTCTGTGTCTAGCTGTGGATGGTTCAATAGATTGAGCTCATGCTTATTTTTATACTGCAAAAGTGGGTTCTACAGGGCGACTGAGAGGAAGAGCATTTCTGCTGCAGTGTCCTTGACTTTTGCTAAATATCAGTTTTGTGAGAACTTTCCTACCTGAACAGTTGTGTGTCTCAGGGAGCGTTTGTCATTTGTGAATCTGGGTAAGATGAACTGCAGGTGAAATATTTCTGGAAATGTGTGAGCATTTTGTGTCTTTACCGTTTGTGCGGACTCTCAGCTCACACCTGTGGTACTTTGGGCCTCCAGGCCTGTCCTCAGCTTTCTTCACTGTCCAGAGAAAGCTATCTGTCCTTATGACAAAGGGGAGAAGGCCTTCTGGGGACAGAGAACAATGATTGCTTTTCTTTTATGTTCATCACAAAGATCGATAATCCACATATAATTTCCACATCGGGCCATAAGTATAAGTAATTACAGAGTAATTAAATGTGCTAACGGTGGCCAGGACTGTTAAAAGAGCAATTATGTCACTAACCCCTCTGGGCTGCCTTCACTCTCAGTTGGAGTGAAATAATTTGAAATATAAAATCAGATTTCAGAATGAACATTTCAGAGTCCTCTTCTATTATACACTGTTTACCTATAATAGAACTTCTTTTTTCTTTCTCAACATTTGGTGAACAGATACTAGACTTAGATCTCAAACAAGGGCAGGGACAAAGGGAATTCAATACTGTGCCAAGGTAAGGCTGTCCCACCTGCCTTATACACGTCTCTCCTAGATTCCTGCCAGTCTTTTAACATCTAGTTCAAATGCTACCTTCTCTTGACTTCTAGGATCTTATTTGTCTGAGCCTCCCCTAACCATAGTACTTTCTACTTCTGTGGTAGAATTCAGACTTCAAATCTATAGATGAAAAAACTAAAACCCAATGACTTAAGACGTTTAAACTCAGATGCTTATAGGAGCCAAACAAGATTTGAGGATCACTTTGGTACTGCACATATTTTTGCTTATGCTAACTGATTCACACCTGAACAGGTTGTTCTGTATTTGTATTTGCTTGGCTCCTATAGGCGTTTGAGTTTAAAAGTCTTATCTTAAGGCACTTGAGTTTAGTTTCTCCTTCTATAAGTTTGCATTACTGTATATCCCTACCTACCAAGTTATGAGTAAGATATATGAAAAAATGCATTGTAGATTATAAAGTAATATAGAAAGGTTTTTATTATCAAGTAGTCATAAAAGAAGACAGATTTTACTGATTCCACTATAGAAGTAGAAGGTACTATGTATCAATCCAGGTTTATTTCTCAGCGAAGTTTCATGTTCATTGTAGGTTGACTGTGGCCCTTCTCTGTGTATCTTAACTTCAAGACCCAGGCTAACACAGGAACATTGCCAGGAGTGAGGCACCATGGGATGGTGCATATCTCTTCTGCTCACAAATCAAAACACGCCCTTTTCCTTCAGTTTCTATAGTGGGTCTGCATGAACCAGACATTCATCCTACATTAGGGGTTGGCCAACTAAAAGGCTGACAAAAATCAAGAGAAGAATAATATTTTGTGACATATGAAAATTCCATGTTTCTATCAATTAAGTTTTATTTGGACAAAGTTATTCTATTTGTATATTGTCTATGGCTCGTTCATGCTACAATAGCAGAGATTAGCTATAGAAGTCTGCACAATTTAAAATATTTACTGTCTGGCCCTTTGCAAAGGGTTTGCTGTACCTGTCATATCATTAGTCAGAAAACACCTAGATCAAATAGGAGCTCAATCTAGGTTAGTTTTAGCTGTTTTTTGTTTGCATAGAATGGACAATGTGTTTGGAATTCAGGGCCACTACATACTGCTGTGCATACCAGGGGCTGTCGATCACACAGCCTCTAATGTGACTGGAGCACCTGAACTCTTGTGAAGGAGCAACAAGGCCATTAGCGTCTATGTGCAGAAGGTTTCTTACTCTTACTTAGGGCACTTTCAAAATGGCATTGAATTCTAGCTAATGCAAAAATACCCTACATTATATTAAAAAGCAAATGATAGCCTGTAGGAACCATTGGCAACAAATATGGTAGACCAAAGATGGATATTTTAATGTATAAAAATTCTTGCAAGTTAATAAGAGAGAGATAAATACTAGAATTTTAAAGATGGTTAAAGTTAAAACTATTTAAGTAAATGTCCAAAAATATATGATAAAATTTTATCTCACCAATAAACAAAGAAATGCCAATTAAAACAGGGAACTCCAAATGTTAACTATTAAATTGGCAAAATAACAGACAAGCCCGCCATTGGCAAAGGTGCAAGGAATAGGGCTCATTCTATAAATGTGCCCAATTTTGATGGGTAACTTGTTAGGATAAACTGAAAGCTTAAAAGCATTTATACTCAGACTTTGCCTCGAGAAATTTATCTTAAGGAACTAATAAGTACAGATGCACAAACAGATTTATGGACAAGAACTTTTACTACTAATGTTACTTCTAATAGAAACAACTTAACTACCCAACAGTAAATGCTAGATAATCCCTGAAATTATGCTGTAGAAGGAAAATTAATGTCATGGGAAACAGTTTATGGTGTATCATTAAGTGAAATAAACAGGATACAAATAGCATATAGAATACACTCCAATTTTTCTAAAAACAGCAACAGTATAGAAATGTAAATGCACAAAAAAGGGCCGGCATTTATTTAGTAAACTGTCTATAGTGGTTACCTCTGAGTTGCTGGATAATGATTGATTTACATTATTACCTTTGTGTTTTTCTGTACTTTCCTGTTTCTACTTTACAAACACTTAATTACTTTGGTAATCAGAAAAAAATTAAACATATTTGGCTTGAGGAACTGACTTACAGGATGCTTGTGAGTATATGGGGACCATGTAATCTTCTGCATTACTTCCTTAGCTTGAAGAAAATTATTTTTGGGTAAATCATGGGCTTTGTTTTCTTTGACACACTAGAAGATCCGTGATTCCTGATGTTCGCAGAGGAACATCCTGCTTTGGTCTCTCTCACCTGGGCATTAAAGAGAAAATATTTTGCTTGGATGCTCTGAGGTATTTAGAGAATCGTTTCAGCTCAGCAGGCCACTTTATTACTGTTGCTGTGGTTTAATCAGAGGCCAGAGTGCTTTCTGAGGTGGAATGATCCAGCTTTGAATAGAAGTGGTCTTCTAAATTGGGGTGGGCGCCTGCAGCATGCGGTCTGCATTGAGAGTCTGCACACTTCCCCACCCCCCGGGATGCATGGCACCTCCTCGCTCCAGCCCAGGCTCGTCTCCCAGGGAGGAGCAGCCTGCGGTCGGCTTCCCTTTGGAAAGGTTGCCGATTGCTACTCAAGAAAATTGCTTTTGTTCTCCAGTTTTTGTTCCTACTAGTCTGGCCTGGGTTGTCTGCAGTAAATGAAATTCTAAGCAAAGTTTGGAGAAAGTTGAATACTTTTCTTAGGTCTGAAGCTAGAAATCTAGAAAGTTCCAGACAAAAGCCTGTTTGTTTTTTTGGAAGTCCGTTTTTGCTAGGCCTCTCAGACATGGCGCCATCACAGTGTATTACGTGACATCTCTGGTGTCATGATTCTTCCTGTCCTTTCTTAGGACCCACACTGCCATGGGCCAGGTGTTCACAGGCAGACATGGCAGGTGGAAGAGGCCCAGAATGGCTCTAGTCAGCCTTCAGGGGCCAAGGGAGGGTTGGTCTGGCCAGCACAGAAGAGGTTCCAGGAATGGGGGGCCAGCCTGGTACAGCCCAGCTGTGCTGTCCCAACAGGTGGAATTATGGGGTGAAAGTGTTCTGAATTCTTGGTGAGCAGCCAGTCAGTGGGTGGCAGGACACCAGCCACCAGGTTCGGAGATGCCCGATGCTTAACACAAGAGCCTGGTAAGGGTTTGTACTGGCCAGGTGGAACTGTGGAAAAGTATGGGCTTTGGAGCCAGACGGTCCTGGGGTTGATCCTGGCTTCACCACTGCCTCGCTGTGTGCTGCTGGTGGAGGCCTCACTGTCTTACCTGCGAGTAGGGCTAACATCTCCTAGCTCTGCGAAGTGTTGGGAGAATTAAGTGAGAGAAGCTGTATAATGCGTGAGAACAGAGCAGACACACTAAAGGACCTTCTTAAGGCTCTTGTGCCCCAGCTCAGAATTAGAACGAGGAGTTGGGCTGGACTTGCAACTGGGGAACCAGCGGTCCCAGCCAGGGACCCACTGTGTTGAGGCTGAAAGCCAGGCTGGGAGTCACACTGTTGATAGGAATTTTAGACAAATATACCCACTGTGTTTTCCTACTCTCTTTTCTAATGGCTTCTCTTTGGAAACTCAAGGACTTTGATCTGATTTTATCAGAATCTGAGGTGATTAGAAAAGAATGGGGGTGGTTGAAAACAACTGAACTTGGACTTGTGGAGAGAATTACAGGATGCAGCAGAAATTCTTGCAAAGATTTCAAATTATAAATGTTTGTTGAGAGAGACAATAAAAATGCAAAGGTTATGGTTCATCTGACACATTGCTTTCCAGTCTTAAAGAAAATGAGTGTGAACCTATTCTTTAGGTTTTAGTCCCTTTGCAAATAATCTAAAAAGATTTATTAAGGGGAATATTTATTTTTATTAGTTTGTAAAATGACTAACACTGTAACCCTTTCAGCACTACATTAACAAATTCCAGGTCTTCTATGGTCAGGACATAATGTCCACTATGACATTTGATGAAAACAAAATAATGAAGCCACTCCTTGAAGCCCACAGGGACCGCGCCATGCTCACCTCTGCTCTCTGATTCTTAGCTCAGGGTGTCCCTCCTCTTAGCGGGTCCTTAGTAAAGGTTGTTGAGCTGAACTGAATAATAAACAACATTTTATTTTATTTTATTACAGCTCTATTGAGGTATAATTGATACATAAAAACTGCACGTATTTAAGTGTACAACTTAATAAGTTTGAATACATGCATACACCTGTAATGTCAGCATTATAATCAAGGTAATAAACATATCCATGACCTTCAAAATTTTCCTGATGGTTGGTGTGGCTCAGTAGATTGAATGCTAACCTGCAAACCGAAGAGTTGCCAGTTTGATTCCCAGTCAGGGCACATGTCTGTGTTGTGGGCCAGGTCTCCAGTAGGGGGTGCTCAAGAGGCAACTGCGTATTGATGTTGCTTTCCTTTTCTTTCTCCCTCCCTTCCCCTCTCTCTAAAAATAAATAAATAAAATCTAAAAAAAATTTCCTGATAAATGACATTTTCAGTTGAATGTGTGCTACTCTAAGAAAATCCAAAGATCTCCAAATTTATCAAGCAGATACCTAAGGTGGTGGTGGTGGTGGTAGTGGTGGTGGTTGGGGTGTGAGGGAAGTTAAAAATTCATGTTGGGGAAATTCATCTTTGCATCCATTTTTGGGGACATGATAATTTTATGAACTAAAGAACATAGATCCTTCTTTTTCTATTAAAGTCATTTACTAATAATTTTTTTTTAAAGCTTGGTTTTCTTTGAGTTGTCAAAGAATGTGTGGTTTTCTGACCTTGATGAGGAGAGGAACTTCCCCAATTTTGCTATGGACCTGAAACCTAAATTCCTAATACCAAATACCAAATCCTAAAGCTCTAAATACCAAAATTCTAAGCCCTTCTCAGCTCACCCACTAAAGAGCCTCTGTGCAGTTTTGTGCCCTTGGACACATGGTGGAGCGACAGTCGTGTGGACAGAAATTTTTTGGACAGTGGGCGTCAATATGTATCAGTCCCATGGCCTCCCAGGGCCAGTCACATTTTGTGTGGGAGTTCTTTTCTGCAGAGAAATGCATGTCTCTGTGGGCTCTTGAGCTGTAGGGAGAGACTGTATTCTCAGAGCACCTGAGGGCAGAGGCCAGGTAAAGAGGTGATATACTCAGAAAAGACCATTCCTAAAATATAGAAGATAAAGTGAGTTATTTACCTTGCTTGCCTCGCCCTGCATGTACTTATTACCAGTGCTGACCACTACACCACTGACGTATTTGAAGCATCTTTTGTGGATCATAAAGATCAACCATAGTTCACCAACAGGAGCTTTGTACAATCAATGTTTGCGGCCAGTCACAGACACCATTTTAGCCACAAAGGCAAAGTAGACTAGGTTTGAACACTTCTCTCAGTCAAGCAGTTCACCACTGAGATAGAATAAGGTTCTTTATGCAGAGACTGAAATTTTAAAATGTCATCTGTACTTCTAAGTTCTTTCAAATTATCCACTAAATACTGATCCCGTAACAGGTGATGGACAGTCTGGCACTCTTGTGGGTGTCCTACTGCATTTCTTCCAGCCCCACAGTGTAGACTCTGAGGTCCAGCTTTGCTGAATTATTCACTGTTCCTTTTTACTGCCTGTGGCTATTCGCCGCTGTGCATTTGTTTCAGCTGTTCCTTCACCTGAAATCCCCCTGCCCTCCACAAGTCAAATCCTATTTTTTTCTTTACGACCTTCCTATGCACAGTGTATATTTGGGTCATCCCAAAATTTGTATGTTGAAACCTAATGCCCAACCTGATGTTACAAAAAGAGGGTCCTTTGGGAGGTTGATTAGGTCATAACGGTGGAGCCCTCATGAATGGGAAAGGCCCTCGGATCCCACAGAACTTCCTAGTTAGGTTGTAGGGAGAAGATGAGCCAGGAAGTGAGCTCTCACCAGACACTGAATCTGCCTGCACTTTGACCTTGGACTTTGCAGCCTCTAGACCTAGAGAAATAGACATTTGTCTTCAAGCCAGTTTATGGTATATATTTTTTTAATTTTTATTTTTATTTCAATCATTGTTCAAGTACAGTTTTCTCCCCCCTACTCCCGTTCCAGCCCATCCACCCAACCCTCCCCCCTTCCCCCCATTACCCCCCACCCCTAGTTTTTGTCCATGTGTCCTCCAAATTTGTTCCTGTAATCCCTACCCATTCCCCCCTGAAATTCCCTCTTCTCTCCCCTCTGGCCACTGTGAGACTATCCCCTATTTCAGTGTCTTTGGTTATATTTTGCTAGTTTTTTGTTTTGTTTTGTTTTGTTGTTTAGATTCCTATTAAAGGTGATATCATGTGATATTTGTCTTTCACTGCCTGGCTTGTTTCACTTAGCATAATGCTTTCCAGCTCCATCCATGCTGTTGCAAAGGGTATGAGCTCCTTCTTTCTTTCTGCTGCATAGAATTCCATTGTGTAAATGTACCATAGTTTTTTGATCCATTCATTTACTGATGGGCATCTAGGTTGCTTCCAGCACCTAGCTGTTGTAAATTGTGCTGCTACATCATTATGAACATCGGGGTGCAAAGGTTCTTTTGTATTGGTGTTTTAGTGTTCTTAGGATAGAGTCCCAGCAGTGGAATTGCTGGGTCAAAAGGCAGATCCATTTTTAGTTTTCTGAGGAAGTTCCAAACTGCTTTCCATAATGGTTGTACCAGTCTGCAGTCCCACCAACAGTGCACTAGGGACCCCCTTTCTCCACGTCCTCTCCAACACTTGTTGTTTGTTGCTTTGTTTATGATGGCCATTCTGACTGGTGTGAAGTCGTATCTCATTGTGGTTTTAATTTGCATCTCTCTGATAGTTAGCGATATTGAACATCGTTTCATGTGTCTTTGGATTTTCTGTATGTCCTCCTTGGAGAAGTGTCTGTTCAAGTCCTTTGCCCATTTTTTAATTGGGTTACTTGTCTTCTTAGAGTGGAGTCGTGTAAGTTCTTTATATATTTTGGAGATTAAACCCTTGTCTGAGGTATCATTAGCAAATATGTTTTCCCATACAGTTGGTTCTCTTTTTATTTTGATACTGTTTTCCTTAGCTGTGCAAAAGCTTTTAATTTTGATGAGGTCCCATTTGTTTATTCTTTCCTTTATGTCCCTTGCTCTAGGAGACAAGTCAGTAAAAAAGTTTCTGCGTGAAATATCTGAGATTTTCCTACCTACGTTCTCTTCTAGGACTTTAATGGTGTCACGCTTTATATTTAAGTCTTTTATCCACCTTGAATCTATTTTTGTATAAGGTGTAAGTTGGTGCTCGAGTTTCATTTTTTTGCACGTAGCTGTCCAGTTCTCCCAACACCATTTGTTGAAGAGGCTATTTTTATTCCATTTTATGTTGCTGCTTCCTTTGTCAAATATTAATTGACCGTAGAGGCTTGGGTTTATTTCTGGGCTCTCTGTTCTGTTCCATTGGTCCATGTGCCTGTTTTTATGCCAGTACCAGGCTGTTTTGATTACAGTGGCCTTGTAGTATAGTTTATTGTCAGGTATTGTGATTCCTCCTACTTTACTCTTCTTTCTCAAAATTGCAGCAGCTATTCGGGGTGGTTTATGGTTCCATATAAATTGTTGAAGTGTTTGTTCTATGTCTGTGAAATATGCCATTGGTACTTTAATAGGTATTGCATTGAATGTGTAAATTGCTTTTGGTAGTATGGACATTTTAATGATATTAATTCTTCCAATCCATGAACACGGTATATGTTTCCATTTGTTGGTGTCTTCCTTGATTTCTCTCCTCAGTGTTATGTAGTTTTCTGAATACAGGTCTTTTACCTCTTTGGTTAGGTTTATTCCTAGGTATTTTATTTTCCTTTTTGCTATTTCAAATGGGATTTTTTTCTTGATTTCTGCTTCTGCTGTTTCATTGTTGGTATACAGAAATGCCTTTGATTTCTGGATATTGACTTTGTATCCCGCTGTTTTACCAAATTCATTTATTAGGTCAAGCAGTTTTTTGGTGGAGTCTATAGGATTTTCTATGTACACTATCATGTCATCTGCAAACAGTGACAGTTTTTTGTTTCCTCCTTTCCGATTTGGATTCCTTTTATTTCTTTTTCTTGTCTGATTGCTGTGGCTAGAACTTCCAGTACTATATTGAATAGAAGTGGTGAAAGTGGGCATCCTTGTCTTGTTCCTGTTCTTAGTGGAAACGATTTTAATTTTTGCCCATTAAGTATAATGTTGGCTGTAGGTTTCTCATATATGGCCTTTATTATGTTGAGGAATGCTCCCTCTATTCCCACTTTACTGAGTGTTTTTATCATGAATGGGTGCTGTACCTTATCAAATGCTTTTTCTGCATCTATTGATATGATCATGTGGTTTTTGTCTTTGCTTTTGTTTATGTGATGTATTACATTTACTGATTTGCGTATATTGTACCATCCTTGCATACCTGGAATGAATCCAACTTGGTCATGGTGTATGATCTTCTTAATGTACTGTTGGATGCTGTTTGCCAGTATCTTGTTGAGGATTTTAGCGTCAATGTTCATCAGCGATATTGGCCTGTAGTTTTCTTTCTTTGTTGTGTCTTTATCTGGTTTTGGAATTAAGATGATGTTGGCCTCATAAAAAGAGTTTGGTAGTCTTCCATCTTTTTGGATTTTTTGAAATAGTCTGTGAAGGATAGGTGTTAGTTCTTCCTTAAATGCTTTGTAGAATTCTGTGAAACCATCTGGTCCAGGGCTTTTGTGTATTGGGAGTTTTTGATTACTGCTTCAATTTCTTTTGCTGTTATTGGTTTGTTGAGGCTTTCTGCTTCCATTTTATTGAGTTTTGGAAGGTTATATTTTTCTAGAAATTTGTCCATTTCATCTAGGTTTTCAAATTTCTTGGCATACAGCTCTTTGTAGTAATTTGTTACAATCCTTTGTATTTCTGTGGTATCTGTTGTAATCTCTCCTCTTTCATTTCTGATTGTGTTTATTTGGGTTTTCTCTCTTTTTTTCTTGATGAGTCTGCTTAAAGGCTTGTCAATTTTGTTTATCTTTTCAAAGAACCAACTCTTGGATTCATTGATCTTTAGAATTGTGCTTTTAGTCTCTATGTCATTTAATTCTGCTCTGATCTTGGTTATTTCCTTCCTTCTGCTTGCTCTGGGCTGTCTTTGTTGTTGTTCCTCGAGTTCTTGTAGACGTAGGGTTAGGTTGTTTGTTTGAAATGTTTCTAACTTTTTTAGGTGGGCCTGTATCGCTATGATCTTCCCTCTCAGGACTGCCTTGGCTGTGTCCCATAAGTTTTGGGTTGTTGTGAGTTCGTTTTCATTTGTTTCCAAGAACCGTTTGATTTCTTCCCTAATATCATTCTTGACCCATTCATTGTTTAATAGCATGCTGTTTAATCTCCATGAATTTGAGTGTTTTGGGTTTTTTTCCTTGTGGTTGGTTTCTAGTTTCAGTCCCTTGTGATCCGAGAAATTGCTTGGTATGATTTCAATTTTTTTGAAATTGTTGAGGCTTGTTTTGTGTCCTATCATGTGGTCAATCTTTGAAAATGTTCCATGTACATTTGAAAAAAATGTGTATTTAGCTTCTTTGGGATGGAGGGTTCTGTAAATATCAGTAAAGCCCAGTTCATCTAGGGTATTGTTCAATGCCACAATATCTTTGTTGATATTTTGTTTGGAAGATCTGTCCATTTTTGATAGAGGGGTGTTAAAATCCCTCACAATAATTGTGTTGCTGTCCATATCTTTCTTGAAGTCCTCTAAGATTTTCTTTATGTATTTGGGTGCTCCTATGTTGGGTGCATATATATTTACTATATTTATGTCTTCTTGGTGAATTCTTCCCTTGAGTATTATGAAATGACCTTCTGGGTCTCTCTTTATGGATCTTCTTTGGAAGTCTATTTTGTCAGATATGAGTATTGCTACCCCGGCTTTTTTTTTCCTGTCCATTTGCTTGGAAAATTTGTTTCCAGCCCTTCACTTTCAACCTGTGCAGATCTTTTATCCTGAGGTGGGTCTCTTGTAGACAGCATATGTGTGGGCCATGTTTTCTTATCCAATCAGCTATTCTATGTCTTTTGATTGGAGCGTTTAGTCCATTTACGTTTAAGGTTATTATTGATAGGTACTTATTCATTGCCTTTTATGTACGTGTGATCCTCTCTCACTCTCTCTTTTCCTTTCTTTCTTTAAAGCAGTCCCTTCAGCATCTCTTGCAGAGCTGGTTTAGTGGAGGTGTATTCTTTTAGACTTCTTTTGTCTGAGAAGCTTCTTATTTGGCCTTCTATCTTAATTGAGAGCCTTGCTGGGTAAAGTAGTCGTGGTTGCAGGCCTCTGGTTCTCATTACTTGGAATATTTCTTGCCATTCTCTTCTGGCTTGGAGTGTTTCCATTGAGAAGTCAGCTGTTAGCCTTATTGGGGCCCCCTTGTATGTTACTTCCTTCTTCTCCCTTGCTGCCTTTAAGATTCTCTCTTTGTCTTGAAATTTTGCCATTTTAATTATGATGTGTCTTGAGGTGGGCCTCCTTGGGTTCCTCTTGATTGGGACTCTCTGTGTTTCCTGTATTTGTGTGACTTTTTGTCTCATCAAATTAGGGAAGTTTTCCATCATCACTTGTTCAACTAGGTTTTCTATCCCTTGATCTTCTTCTTCTCCTTCTGGTATCCCTATTATACGGATATTATTACGTTTCATATTGTCTTGCATTTCTCTTAATCCGTCTTCATTCTTTCTGAGCCTCTTTTCCCTTTCTTGCTCTTTCTGGGTGTTTTCTTCTATTTTGTCCTCTAGCTCGCTGATCCGATCTTCTGCTTCATCGATCCTGCTTTTCATTCCTTCTACTGTGTTCTTCATTTCAGAGATTGTATTCTTCATTTCCTCTTGGCCCTTGTTGAGAGTTTCTATTTCCTTTTTTATGCTGATGTAGTTTTCATTGAGTTCATTGTAGCTTCCCTGTAGTTTCTCGTAGCTCATTGTGAGCTCGTTGAGCTTCCTGACAATCACTGCTTTGAATTCAATATCTGATAGTTGAATTGCCTCTGTTTCATTTAGCATTCTTTTTGAGGCTTCCTCCTTTCCTTTCATTTGGGGAGTATTTCTTTGTCTTCCCATTGTTTGTGAGACTCTTCTTGTTCACCTCAGCTTCTTATATTGATCTGTTCTGGCTCCCTCGGTTTATGATGTGAACTTCTTTAGTAGAGTAGCAGTGAGTTTCAGTGGTGCTGTTTCCTTGACCCCCCCATGCTCGCTGGTCTTGGGCTGTTGTTTAAGTTGGCTTTGTGTTTGCCTTTGGGTTTTGATTGTTGTTGAGTCTTTCTTTGGTGGTTCCTTCCCGCCAGCTGGTTAAATGTGGGTCACTCTGTCCACCACCTTCTGTATTTTGTTGTGCTGGTGAGGGCAGGTTGTGTTGAGGCTGGTTCTTCTGTGTGTACAAGGTTTAAAGAAATCTTGTTCAGTTGTTTGTATTGGGTACTGTCTCTACTGTTTAGTTGTATTTCCAGATAAGTCCTGGATTGAGGTTTGTGTGGTTACTACTCCCTCCTTCACCTTCTTCTGCTGTTATCTGTTAGTGGTTCCTTTGTTGTTGGGTTTCCTCTTCCAGTGGGTATCCTGGTGTTCACCTCCTCCACCTATTCTTTTTTGTCATCAGATGGAGGGGAAGGCAAAATGGTTTAAGACAGCAACCGAGAATTCTATGCTATTTACAGTAGTAGCAAGTAGGGAAGATATAGGCGATCCTTTCACTATGTATAGTGTTAACTGTGGTCTTCCACCCAGCTAGCTGATTTTTAGAAAGGATGGAAAGAAGATAATACTCTTGTTGGGGGAGGAAGGATTGTGAGTTGGATCTATAAAACAGAGAGGTTGTGGGCGGTCAGATTCTGGGGTAAGGTGAGAGTAAAGGATAGTAAATAGGTGTAGTGTGTGAGAGAATAGAGTTAACCACTACAGTAATAGAGTTCAGGAAACTTTGAAATGGGCTAAGATCTGGGCGGGGGGGGGGTGTTGTGAAGTAATTACAATTGCATGGAACAGCAGTTATTTACAATAATATTATGGCAACATTCATATGGCAGAGTCTATGAAATCTAGGTAATAAGGATAGGGAGTACAGAACATTGAGTAGTATGCTGATAGGACACAGGTGAGTTAATGGACAGTAGATTAGTAATACGGTATAGAAAGAGATATCAGGGGAAAGCTGTCAGGTCATACAATAAAACCAGCCTAGCAAAGCAGGCTATACAAAAATAAGAGGGATATAAAAATACTGTTAAAAAAAAAAGATGTAGGAACACTGGAAAAATAATAATACAAATATGCAATAACTTGCAGGTTCTCTGTAATAGCAGAGTGACATTTATCTCACTGTCTCAGCTGTTGTGATGCCCCTTCTTTGGGTTCAACTTTGGTCTTTTCACCGATCCAGGATTTTGTCTCACTTGTAGGTATTTAGGAAAAAATTCAAAAAAGAAAAAAATAGAAAAGGCAGACGAAGGCAGGAAGAAGAGATAAAATTGGAGGACAGGAAGGAGGAAGGAATAAAACAAGAAATCAGGTAAGAGAGGAAAAAGAAATCAAAAGAGAATAAAAACAATAAAACTTAAAAAATTAAAAATTGTTAAAAAAAAATAGAATCAAATTAAAAAGTCTCTTGATTTCAAAGTGGCCAAACTGGTTTTTCTGCTCTTGCTGCTTGAGGCAGGCTGAAGGATGACTTGTTTGGCTTTTCTTCCTAGGCCCGTGGGGTTCGCACTGGCTCCTCAGCTTTGGGTCCTAGGTGTGGGAATCAGGTCTTTCCCCAGGGTTACTGCTGTGGGCTGGTGTGTGGGGATGCTCCCCCCCTCCCCCCACAGGCGCCGCCCCCGCGCCGGAGCTCCCGCAAGCGGACGTGGCCCGTCCACCGCAGGCGCGACGGGTGCTGCCGGCGAGACCCGCGCTCCCGTGAGCGGGCACGGCTGTCCGCTGCTTGCGGCCTTCCGCCGCCGCAGGACCAGTGCCCCTGCGGGCGGGCGCGGCCTGTCCGCTGCCCGCGCTCTCACAGCTGGGGAGCAGACAGGCCAGAGCCACTGATCACTTCAGGAGAATTCCCCAAACAGTGTCTGTGTCCATTCACTCCTTCCTCTTGAGAAATTCCTCCTGATCGAGCCCGCCGCTCTCCACAGTGGCCCGGCTTCTCTCACCACCAAAGCTCCACCCAGAACGGTGACCCTGGGAGTCCGGGTCTGCAGCGCGACTCGGCTCTGCGCCAAGGTGTTCACCGCCTCCAAAGCTGCTCACCACCCGGTGTGCCCGCCAGCACCTGGACTCCTCCCAGAGCTGCCCAGACCTTGCTCGGCTGGGGAGGGAGCAGTTGACCTGGCTCTCTCCCAATAACCCTATGGTAAACACAGCCGCGGCCCCCGGGCCTGGGGCTGCAGCCCCGGGACCACACGCCTGTCCTGGGAGCCTACCTTGATGCAGCACTCCCCCTAGGATCCGTTCTTTGTTCTTTCGGTTCTGCCACAATCCTTGGTCCTCTGTTTTCAAAAATGCTGAAATATGTTGGTTGCTTGCCTTTCTACTCCAAAGATCGGTCAGGACTCTCTCCCCTGAGCAGAGGAAAGCCAAATCTGCTCCTTCCTACTCCGACGCCATCCTAGATCCGTAATCCAGTTTATGGTATTTTTGTTATAGCAGCCCATATGGATTAAGGGGGAGCCCACTGAAATCTGATTCTCCGTGATGACTTTTGTAGCATTTGCTGGGTGCCCACCCACATTCCCTTAGCCCACCCAGAGGACTCACAGGTAGGTCCTGTTAACTCTGGCACTTCTTGCCCGCTGCTCTAGAGAGTATTCTCTGGCCTCAGGTTGGGGTTTGGTCTGCAGGGCACTGGAAATCAGTGACCGTTAATCACGAGAGGTGGGAGTTGTGAGACAGACACCCCAGCTTCCTCACTCCTCATTTTGATGATTCTGAGGGATGCTCAGCTTCTCCCAGAGACTCCCCAAGAGGGTGAGCCCCAGATGTTTGTAGTGGTAACTGATAGTTAAAGCATCCTGTGCTGGTTTTCCTCTCTCTGCTGCCTTGACTTCCATTCCTTGTGCTCACTGAGACCTTCTCCCTCCCAAATAAACTACTTGCATTCACATTCTTCTCTCAAGATCTGATTTTGGGGAAACCCAAACTGCAGACAATGTACCCTGTAATCCAAATGACAACAATGTCTTTCCATTCCCGAGACACATGCAGTGCTGTCTGTTCTTTTCTCATAGTTTACCTCATCTCAGAAAAAGCTATAGCCACGACAGCTCCTTTGTTAAAGGACAGCCTTTCGAGGGCAGGATACCTCAGTACTGTGTCCGACACAGTACTTTTCAGAGTAAATATTCAGTATCTATCCGTTGAATAAATGATTAAGTGAATGATGAATGAATGAACAAACAAACAAATGGCAAAGTTCCTTTTCACCTTGATTTTTTTTTTCAGGGCAGGTTCAGGCAGCACACGTCCCAGAGGCTCTGCATCCTCAGTCTTTGCACACAGGAGGTGCTCAAAAGATGTTAGTGGCGTGAAAGTAAAGTGTATTTGATCGTAAAAAATGCAATCTGCAGGAGGGACCAGAGTCTCTTATTAGGCCTAGGTCCAGTTCCTGGTAACTTGATCCAGTGATATTTGAGAAGCCTGCATGTTCTGCCGACTTTTGAGGCCATTGGCAACCAGACCAAGTGAGCTGGGGTTTTATGGAACCAGCCAAAACAGTGTGTCAATCTGGGCTCTGTCCCTGTCTCAGTGAATGAGCCTCAGGAGTGGCTGGCAGCAGGAGGGAGGCTTGCCTCCCTGACAGCTGTCAGCTGCCCATGGAAACCAACTCAAGTTATAGCCTACAAAATTCAGACTACTCTGAACCACTGAGGAGAAACCTTAAAACCCCTTAGATAGCACCCTAGGGCCTATCTCAGCCTGGAGAAACCCCTGGGGTCCTGGGGCTTGGCTGGATTCCACAGGGGATGGGTGGGAAGAGGGAGCCCAGAAAATTCTTTGGGTTGTGGAAGTGTGGAGGAGATAGTGATTCAGACTCTCAGCTGCTTGAAGTATTTTCGTGCCGGTGGACTATGTTGATACCTGAGGGTCCAAGGTGGTGAAGGGGTGACACCCACTTCCTTGTATCAAGGGAATTGCTTAGTGTGTTAGGAAAGGCTTTGAAAAAATGAGGTGTGCAGGCAAAGGCACTAACATGCCCTGCCTCCTGAAAGGGAACAGAGAGCAATACTTAGTTTGAAAAGAGATAAAATCCACTAGGAGCATCTCATCCTACTCAGAAAAGACGTGAACAACTTCATAATTTTTAGTGTTAAAAAGCTAACAGTGTAAACATGCACTTGATAACAGAGAAACAGGAATGTTGCATAATAAACTTTTACACACTTTCATTTTTGTTAGGAGGCAGGAACAATGAATGGAAAGCAAAAATTTATAGTACAAATCTGCTTTTTAAGGAGAGAAAACAAATTTTAAAAATGTCTTGTTATAGATCAGTGAGAACACTCTTCTGTCACAACTTTGCTTATAACATTGGCAGTTACACTTTCATCATTTTATTAATGTATTTATCTAATATTCTTTTTAAGATTCATGTTTCAACAGAGAAGCAGAGGGCCTTGTGCATTTCTGTTGCTCCCTGTCAATAAAACTGAGGAAAATACATTTTGATACAGTGATATATATTGTTAGAACCCTATCTTGGTATCTACATCTATTAATCTAATGTTATGGGTTATATTTGTGTATTTGACTGCTGTAAAGTGCCAATGAAAAGAACTACATTGACATTCCAAGTATTCTTTCTTACTTTTTTAAAGTGGAATCACCTTAAAATGCTTATGTACAAGCAATGAGGTACCCAGGAAAAAATATTATTCCATCTCTTTCAGTCTCAGAACTTCATGTGAACTTAGTTGTCATTTAAAGCGAACCATCACCTTAAATGGGGATGCGTGTACCTGTGGTTGCTATAGGGGCTGCAATGGGCCTTGAGGGGAGAGCATGACGGACTGGGGTGGGTAGCGGATGGGCAGGGGCAGAGGCGGGGAACGCCTTCCTGCTGAAAGGTCATCAGAGAGTCCAGCTAAGATGAGGGAAGCTCCTGTCTCCATCTGTGCATGGAGATCAATGTAGTCTCTCACAGGAAAAGGTGTGGGAGGTCACCAAGCGCCTGTGGGTAGCTGTAGAGGAAAAAATGAAAGAATGTTCAGATAGCTTGCCACAACCTTGCTCCTATCAATCATGGATTCACCTAGCATAGATCAAAAAGGTCTTAAACTCTCATGAGCCCAGGGTGTAGGGCCTTGAGATTAGGAAATGATCTGGGATTATCCAGGGGGGTCCAACCTAATCATGTGGGTTTCCTAAGAGTGCAGACTCTTTCCAGGCTGTGATCAGACAGGGATGTGACTGCAGGGAAATGGTCAGAGAGATACAACTTTGCTGGTTTGGAGGATGGAGGAAGGGGCCATAGCTAACAAATGCGAGAAATGGATTCTCTCCCTGAGCCTCTAGAAAGGAATGAAGCCTGGGGGGCATCTTGATTTTAACCCAGACTTGTGCCAGACTTCTGAGCTACAGATCTGTAAAATAATACATTTCTGTTGTGTTAAACTATCCACTTTACAGTAGTTTGTTACAGTTGCAATAGGAAACCAGTGCAGTAGAAGAGAACTGGACTAAATCTTTGAACAGATCTTTTAGAGTGCTTCTAGTTCTGGGATTCCTTAATCGAATCTGGTTTGGTAAATACCTCCTCCTATACTAATAATTTCCATATTAGCTTCACATATTTCCAGATCGTGACAGTATAAAATATTTACGTCACATTAGACACACTTAATGAGTTGATTTACATTGATTTTTATGAACCTTTTCTCATTGGTCAAAGACAGTCTTTTTTTTCTTTTCTTTTTTTAATTATGTTCTCTCAGAACAGTGCAATTCCAACACACTTCCTTTGAAATTGAGTTCACACGTGTATCTTGTGCCCATTGTCAGGGTTTTGTGCTCTAGGACCTTAGGAAATTAACTTTTATATGTTACCTTTTAGCTGTCACGATGGGTCACTGACACCTGAAGAGACAAGATTTAATTAAAGCGCAAATGAAAACGTATCAATGTGCTACTGAGAGCAAACCAGTCCTGGCTGAAGAGCGCTCAGGACAGCACGGATTCTGACAGTCAATTAGCAGTAGGACAGACTCCCGGGTCCAGAGCGGGTGGCCACACCGGCCCAGGTCCCACTGGGCTGCTCTGTGAGGGGATTTCTTTTGAAAAGTGGCCATTAGGCAAAACACCCTGAAATCATTGTTTTTGAGGATTAAAATGCATATTTATACTCAAAAGACTAAAAGACTTTGAAAAGGTCATTGAATTGGTCTTATTCCTTCCTGGAGTGTTTTGCAACTCACGGAGGAAGAGAACGTGCAGAGAGCGACAAAAAACAAATTAAATTTCCACTTTCAAGAGGCGACAGGGTCACAGGCACTGAATCGCAATTTTTTCACATTGCTGTTCCCTAGATCCCTTTTTACCTCAAAGCTTTCTGGAATCTGTATACAAGAAATAAATTTAGGACATACATTTCCATTCTTTCTATGCCACTGAATTAAATTCAATTCTTGTTTCTTGAGCACCTATTATCAGTCAGGCATAAGATACAATTTTTGCCCTCAAAGGACTCACTGTTGAGCAGGAACAATATGCAAACAAATTTCAGTTGAGGGATTAATGCTACAACAGGGGTTAACATAAAGTGTAGAGGGAGCTGAGGAGGAAGGGATTAATCAAGGGGGCAGAGTGGAAGCCTTCCCGGAGGAGGTGATATCCTTATTGGAGCTTTAATTATAACTGGTATTTTATCAGGTGGCAAGGGGAAAGTATTCTGTGGGCTGTGGAAGCAGCTCTGTGGGTGCTTCCTCACCCACCCCTGGAAGGCTGCCTGGAGGAGCCCTTATGAGTGGATTGGGGACTAGAGGGTCACCAGTCTACTGACCATGGACTTTGTTTCCAGAAGAACCTTCTTGTGAGTTTTGCCACCAACTTCTTGTGTGACCTTTAAAAAATTACTTAACATTTGAATGCCTCAGATCCCTTTTCTGTGGAGATACAAATTTGATTCTACAATGGAGATACAAATAGTGACTACCTTATACAGCTGTTGTGAGGATTAAATGACCTAATGCTTTGCATATTGCTTGGCATCTGGTAGCGAACAGCATTATTTATTTTTGTCTCTTCCTAAGTTTTATCCTCCCAAACCCCAAGTGCAACAAGTCTGCTTAGGTCACTAGAGTGCCATGGATATTAACTTCATTCTCTCTCTTGAGCCAAAGATGCTGGAGTCAGAACTGATCAGCCTTGAGCAGCGGGGCAACCAGATGGCAGCAGAGGCTGAAACAGAGATGAAGACAAGCAAGTCTGGCGTCAGTGGCATATGACCTGCGTAGTCCCATAGAGCCTCACACTCTGAAGAGCCCTGTGTTTGGTTTCTGTTGTCACTGTCCTGAAATTCTTAATTTTTGAACAAGGGACCCTGCATTTTCATTTTACACTAGACTCTGCAAGTTATGCAGCTACTCTTGGTGACGAGGCTGTCTTGGGGGTGGCCCATCCCTTCTTTGCCATGCTCCCTGGTTGTTCAGGGACTGTGGGGTCACACCCCTTCTTGAGGTCCTTCCTGGGGGATGGGCTGTGGCATTTCTCCCTACGGGTGTCTCAAGGTCCCTGGCACAGTACCGAGGCTGGGCAAACCCCCCTCACCCACCAGCTTACCTGGCCCTATTCTGGGGAGAAACAAATGTGAATTTGGTGCAGTTTTTCTTTTTTTACTTTGGGGATGCTCACATTCTAGAAAGTAGAGACACTGCCTACACACAAGCAGCCGCAGATTGATACAGCCAATGCTGGAGGCAGAGACACAGATGTTCTGGGATGTCCCGAGGTTACATTTATGACACATTTGTGACCTTTGTGTTTGGCCTTTTTTTCTGTCTTTTTGGCTGAAAGAGTCCATTTTTCTTATGATTTTATTTCCCAAAGAAAGGAAGTTTTGATAGTGTGATTCTTGAAAAATAGAAAAAGGCACAATGCGTGGCCTGGTTCTGGTGGAGGCCTTCTGCTGGGATCTTACTGGGGCTGGGGGCCCCACCTCACCAGACTGTGCGAACGGCTTGCTGGTGGCTCCAAGGTCTGGTGAATGGGCAGCTGGGCCTTCATCATGAGGTCCTTTAACATGTTTTCTAATGCTGTTTTCCTGAGTAATCTTACCCTTTCCATAATAAGTGTGTTTCCCTTATCACTTGGAAGTGTGTCGAGTGTTACCTTTGCTAGAGATAAAAGAGTCTAAAAAGGGTCTATTTCTAAAAAGAAATAGTCATTCAGTGCTCTCAATTATCAAATGTTTTTATTGGTCACCCAAAGAGATAATTTGTGAGAGTTAATTTTTTCTCCCCATTCTAACAACAGAATTATAAACAAAGGTCTATACTGGGAGGTAGGCCCTAACAGAAAAATGTTATCTCTTCATTATGAACTCCATTAAGGCAGGACTCATATCCTATTGACCTTTGTCTCTGCTGTGCCTAGCTTAGTGCCTGACACCCGGCAAGGCCTCGAACAACAACTGCTGAATTGAATGGAATAATAATGGAGTTGGATTAAATGCTGTTAGGAACATGAGTGTCAAAAAGCAATTTTGAGAGGCGTAATGGAACTTCTATTAGAGTAAGCTGCTGAAAAGTGACAAACTATGCCAAGCTCCTGGGCATTTTAGGGCCCTGGAGTGTATCTGCCTCTGGACATCAAGGTTATACCTCCTTGATGCCAAGCAATTGGATGAACTGATTTCAGGTTTTCTTGAATTGGCCAGTTGTGTGCTGTTCTTGTGAAGAGCCTTGTAGAGTGCTCCAGTTTCTCTTCAGTACCATAAACTGAGGCCTGAGCTCCTCTCCAGAATATTTCCCAGCTGACTTGATTCAATGTGTTGCATTATTCTATTTAACCTAATACCCTTCCAGGCAGAAACAACAGATCTGGCCTCACTTACAGCCAAGGCATGAATATGCACATCTCTAAGAGAGCCAAATCCCACCTTCAGAGGTTGACATTGTTCCTTTGGAAGTTGCTGGGAGCTGGGAGCCATCCTCACAGACATCAGTTCTGCCTTTGGATTCCAGTCATGTTCTCCAGCAGCCGAGGAAAGCAGTGAAGGTGAGCAGGGGCTCTTGAGAGCTGAACTTCTGCTCCTTATTTCCTGTGAGAAGATCTAGCACTTTTGATAAAATAATACCTAGCATTTGTTTTATTGAATGGAGAGAGAGAAAGAAAAAAACAAGTAAAACAGAATTCATTTAAAATAGAAAATCTTTGTAGTTGGAGTTCTGAAATCAGACTTCTGCCCTGGCTTTCTTTTTCTTCATTGTCTATTGCGTAGCAACTTGTTGAGCAGATGACCAGCATCACCATTATTATTATATATCAGTCACATAAGCGCTAGATGTACATGCGCAAAGTTACTTACAGCCATGCTTTATGATTTATTAAAGAGAAAATAATTCTTTAGGGAGAATTGATGTTTCCTGTGGGGAGTATTTGTCTACTGATCTCCGGTTCACTTAACTCAGGCAGCAAAAACAAATGGCTCATTTTCACTCCTCAATTTGAGCACATTTGTATATAACCTCCAAATTTTAGAGTTTAACACTTTGGTGGAAGATAAAAGATCGATACAGTGTTTTTTTAAAAAATTTAGCCTTTCATAAAAACATCCCTTCTGCAGTACTTGTAATTTGGGTAGTTATAGAGAATTCAAATTAGAAAAAGAGAAATTAGGTTAGAAGGAAGAAGAGACTGATTTGGGTTTAAAGCAAATGTCATCTCCATTGCCACTGTCTGAGCGCTGGCCCTCACTGTTTGGTGTAGACAATTAGAATGACTTATTCTGTCTCCCCTTCCATAGTAATGGTCAGTCCATGCGATCATGTCCCCTCTTGGCTGAACTTGTACATTGCAGCCTATTGCTTTGCATTGCTACCCAGTGTCTGACACAGAGTAGACACAAAGCAAGCTTGAGATGAATTTGTTTGTTGAAATTCTCATTTACAATACCCCTAGGCCATAGGGAAGGAGTCAGGAAGGAGACTTTTGATTGATTACTAGTGAGGTGGAATTTTTTTCCCCCTAAGTTTATTGAATGTTGTGTGTGTATATATGAATTTCTTGTTTATGTCCCTTATCTATTCTTCTGATGTGGTCAACATACACTGATTAAACACTTCCTTGTAAAACTCGATGGGTCAGCTCTTAACTCTCTTGGCCATGAATGAGTGCGCATGCACACACACACAGGTGTACTCTGTGACCTCTGCGTTGTACCATCAGTTAGTAGATTGTGCTTAAGCTGCTTCAGTAAAATCGATCTCATTTTCTTTTCTATAAACCTTGCCCTTTCTTCCTGTCCCATATCTAAAGTGCATGTTAGCAGTGCTCACCTTGTGGAGACATTAAGTTCCACCAGTGTAGTCTCAAGCACAGGGTTTAAATGAGTTCCTTCATTAAGGAGGCCCAAGCTTTGTGCCCTGGGGTGAGCACTCTTCCTTCTGTTGGGGACACTTTCCTGGGTTCTCGCTGCCCATTTTCCCATCTGCCCCACATAAAGCTGATAAGGAAGGATTATAAAAGGAACTGATGTCCAATAAATGCATTAAATAGCACTTATTGCATTCTCTCATCATAGGGAAACTTGAGGAGAAGACCTGGCCTTCCCTTCAGGAGGCTGGCCTGGTTGGGTGTTTGAGCAATAGAAATACCACAGGCTTCAGTTATGAAATAACGAGGCCATAAGTGGTTATTGGTTTGAGGGAATGGTCCAGATAGTAAGAGCTATAGAAATCAAAGAAAGGACAGAGCTATAGAAACTGTGAGAATGGGGAGGTATTGCTAGAGAAAATGGAACTTGACTTGGGATCTCAACAGTGGTTAGTTTGGTTATGAAGATGTGCCAGGCAAGAAGAGAGAGAATCTGAAATGGGGATTTTGTTTAGAGAATGGGGGTGGGGTGGGTAACATGGATTCATTGGACAGGTCAGGTTATTTTGTGACCTTGGGCCAGGGGAAGTGTGGGCTCTGGGCTGAGGACCTGCTAGAGGCTTCTGAGCAGGGCTGGTAAGAGATGAGTTTCGGGAGGATGACTCTGCTGACATAGTGGGGGAAGAAACAATGACAGAAGAGCTGGCTCGAGGGAGACCCTTTGCCTGTGTTCGGTGGCCCAGTCACAGTGTCAGAGTAGGGCTTCGTCTCAGAGGGCAGTCAGATGGATAGGCTTGGACAGATAGAGATTTGATAACTGAATGGACATAGGTCTGAAGTTTAAAATGTGGGGTCTCTGACAATGGCATGTAAAACAGGAGGGGACTGTGTTTCTGGTTTTTGGTGAAAATAACAAAAGGGCTGGGGTTTGGGTCCAGTGAATGCTGGGCTGCTGGCTCTCAACCACTCCCTCCTTCTACAGACACCTAGGGACTGGTAGGCTGTTTTGGTGTCATCCTGTGCTATAGGAGTTTTCACAAGGTCATCAAAGGGCCTGTCACTGGTGTGCCACTCCTGAACACACTAATTCATTCTGCTGTTCCCAAGCTTTGCCGGGAGCTGAGGGTGTGTGCTGAAGGACTTTTCAGCCTAGACACAGGGCATGGCCATTTCTGCCCGGGACATGGGGAACTCTGCATCTCTCTGCCGGTTTCCGGAGGCTGTCCAGGAAGGGCCTAGGTTCTCCTCGCTCTCAGCTTCGCATCCTACTTCATGCCCTTCCCCAACACACACACACACACACACACACACACACACACACACACCCCTCTTTAGTTCTCTACATCTCCTTTAGTTCTTCCTTTACTTAGGCAGGGGGATCTTTATCTGACCTTGGGAGAGGGTAGGAAATTTTGGAAAGGCTTTGTTCTTCTTCACATTGCATCTTTCCAATTATTTTGTCTATGTTAGGGCTGAGGCATTGGAAGCCAAGAGGTGACTCCTGTGTTTTCTACTTTATGCTGTGTCATCTCTTCCTTGAGGTAATTAGAACCACATCAGGAAGAGTAGGAGGAATATGAACTACTAGAAGAAAATCCTGGATAATGATTTAATATATGAAACAAATTTTGGGACCCGAGTATATCATGCTGTTTTACTTAAAATTGCTTTTTCACCATTTTCCTATCTCATTTAACACTGTTCTAAAGTGTGACTTTTAATGACTGCATCATTTATTTAACTGCCATTCTACTGTTAGAATTCATTGTGCTTTAGTCTGCTTGGGCTGCTATAACAAAATACCACAGAGTATGTGACTTAGGAGTAGCGGAAATTTATTGCTCACAGTTCTTCTGAGATTAGGATGGCAGCATGGTTGGGTGAAGGCCCTCTTCCAGGTTGCAGACTTCTCATTGTATGCTCACGTGCTGGAAGGAGGCTAGGGAGCTCTCTGGACCGCTTTTAAAAGAGCACTAATCCCTTTCATGAGGGCTCCACCCTCATGACCTAATTGCCTCCCAAATGTCCCAACTATTAATAAATACTGTCACCTTTGGGGATTAGGATTTCAACATATGAATTTTGTAGAGACAGAAACATTCAGACCATAGCACATTGTTTCCAAGATTTTTTAAAAATTTTAAAATAGCTTAGTAATAAAAAAATTGTTCATAAGTCTTTGGCCACATTTCTCTTTATTTCCTTATTATGAATTCCTAAAGAGGAATTATTTAGTCAGTGCACATGAACATTTGAAAGACTTCTGATAATTGAATCCAAATCCCCCTCCAGCCAAACTGTTCCAAACAGTCTGAAAAATGGCAACTATTTACTTATAAGGCCAGCAGCCTTATTATATTGAGAAGCATTAACGATAGAATCTTCTTCATTTTGAGATCCCATCTTTCTGTGTAGTTTTGAGGTTGAATGAGGTTGAATGTAGTGAGGTTGGATAAACAAAAATTATTTTGGAAGGTTTCCGGGGAAGTGGGACTGGTGTGAGTTTACAAGGGAAAAGTGGAGAGGCCTTGATAGCCTTGGGAAGCGCTTACCGTCTGCATTCAGAAAGGCAGGTGGGAATGTGGCAGGGGGGAGAAGGAGAGCTCAGTCAGGATGGTCAGGTGAAGGGTCTTCCTGGGAGGAGGGGATGGAGGCAGGACATCCAGGTGCCCCCTACTCATTCAACTACTCATGAACCTCAGTGTAGACACACTCACTTTTATTTTTCAGCTACCATATTAAAAAAGAAAACCTCCCTATTTTTTTCTAAGTAAACTAGAAGACAGGAAAACTGTAAGGCTAGCATATAGCACATTCTAAGTGGGACCTATTTGCTGGCTAAGCAGTAGATCAGCACAAATTATGAGCATTTAGACATGTGTTAACCTACTAATTGAAGGTAGAGGGACATTAGATAATGTGCTCTCCCTAGATGCCCTTGATCTTCCCCTCCTGATTCCTGAAACACCAATTAACACTCTTAGTCAATACTAGAAACATATGGTGAGGATAAACACTACCCCATAAAAATATCTCACCCTGGCTTGTCACAGGACATTAACCTACCCATACTGGCACCCCTAAGGGGTGGCAACAGCAAATTGTAATGGAAAAGTTACTATTTTCTTATTTCACTTTCTAGTTGAGAAAAAGATCTTTTGAAAGTTTAAGAACAATAAAAGAAAGTGTGTGTGTGTGTGTGTGTGTGTGTGTGTGTTTTGGGTCTTGTGTTCTGTCTAATTCTCACTCTCACATGTGATCTGACTGTTGTTGCTTTGGAATAAGCCTAATCACAGTTTGTTAGAGGAGTGAGTACATGATACATTATGAGGAGTCATCCATGTAACTATCCAAATGATGTCTGAAATTTTACCATTGATAAGTCGTCTTCAGGGAGCTCTATGTCATGGGAAGTCCCTTGGGATGGATTAGTTACTGTCCCGAAAGGAGTAATGAAGCCACCTCAAAGGCAGGGGCTCTAGTGGGCTCCGAGGGAAGGACGGCAGCACCGGCCCTTTGGCCGAGGGCTCTCTGTAGGCAATCCTCTCTAGCCCGAGGGCTTTCTCTGTTCCACTGAGACAGTTCCTCCCAGGACTTTGGGACTTGGCTTCCTCTGCTCTGCAGGCCTACGGTAGTCAGAATGCTGGTCCACAATGCTGTCCTTGCCCCAGTGCCTGGAACCTGTGAGTATGTTAGGGTACATGGCAAAGAGAATTAAAATTACAGATGGAATTAAGGTTGCTAATGATCTGACCTTGAGATGGGAAGATTATATTGAATTAATCAGGTGGGCTAAACCTAATCATAAGAGCCCTTATAAGGGGAAGAGGGAGGCGGAGGAGAAAGAACAAGAGAGAAGGTAGAGTAAGAAGGGGACACCTAATGTTGTCTTTGAAGATGCAGAAATGGGACCTTGAGCCAAGGAATGCACATGACCTCTAGGAGCTGGGAAATGAAAGGAAATAGGATTCTCCCTTCGAGTCTCCAGAAGAAATTTACCCTTGCTGACACCTTGGTTTTAGCCTAGTGGGACCCATTTTAAACTTCTTAAATTTAGAGCTTTAAGATAATAAGCATAAATGTATTCTTATGCCACTAAAGTATGTGTTATTTTTTTACAGCAGCAGTAGGATACTAATACACACTACCTACTTTGTTTGTCCCTGAGCCTGGGACCCCAGTAGCGACATTGTCTGAACACCCACCAGACTCAAGCTTGTGCTGATTCTCTCCGCTGGTATATGCTGGTTATTTAGTAGAAGCTTAAAACTGCCAGGAGTGAGATGCCTGGAATGCCTGGGAAGGCGCTGCAGAGTATTTCTAAATTGCACCACCTGGGCTGGGGAGGCTATGGGAAAAATACAAAGATAATGCTTCGAGTCCCTAAACATTTCTCAACCCACAAATAACATATTTTTGTCCCTGTTTAAATCTTTAAGACCTGCCATCCACTTGATCCTCTCCTGGTGTTCTTGTTCAGCCATGACAGTTTCTCAAGGGGTCTGTGCTATTCAGCATGTGAAGAATCACAAAAAGAGGTTTCTGTATTTAAAAATAGAGATGACTGTAAACATTTATTGATTCATTTACCCAATGCAAATTAACTTTAGGTTTTTGTTATGTAAGCTGGCGGGAGAATGCTGTCCCCTCCTTAGGGAATGCAAACCTGTGAGAAGCCTGAGACCAAGAACATGAGATCTGCCCTTGAAGTACTTACCCACTAGTCCACAGCTGAGGCAGATTAAAACCTCAATTCTGTTAAAAGGAAGATTGTGGACATTCCCTAAGGGAGGTATTAGCAGGGTACAATATGAGTTTAGAGGGTCAAAGATAAACGGTTCTGTCGGGACGGTGGAACCAGTGTTTAAAATGGGGCAGGTCATCTGCTGCAAAGGTACATCCTGCTTCAAGGTGGAGTTTAGTACAATATTCAGGGCCAGTTTGGTTTGAGAGACAAAACTCAGTGCCACTCTGGGAACAAACCGGCATTTACTCTTGGGGTCAGGAGAACTAAACACATTTTTAAAATGGGTTTAATTTTTTCATGTTTTGTAACAATGATGCAAGTGTGCAATGATGCAAGTGTGCTATAGTAGCATATTGTCTTCCAACAAAGGGAGGAAGCTATAAATATAAACGGTCAGAGTGTAACAATGTTCGGAGGATGTGGACCAGAGGAGGGCAACCCCAGAGTGCTTAAAATTGAGTTGCTTTGTTGTCTAAGCTCGAGTAATGAGCCAAGCAAGTACATGTGAGTCATTCTACTTCTGTTTCCAAAACAGACTTACTGACCTGATTTAAGAGGCATTAAAAGGGACGAAGTTGGCATTTGCAAATATATTTAACTTATTTGTCTTGCAGGCAGAGAACATGTTGGGACAATTTTCAACTGCATTATGTGTGGTCCAGGAGCTTTGATCTCTTTATGCTTCCTTTATATTGAAAAAAAAAAAAAAAGCTTTGAAGCATCCTGCAATAATGAATACAGTAGACGCCTGTTGTAATGGGTTGCTATGAAATTGCTTTGACTCTACCAAGGGTCAACTCTTGTCTCCTGATGAAACCCTCATGTGCTGTAAAAGCCTTTTGCCTCCCAGTAACCTAAGAGAAGAGTATTAGTCATACTTCCGATTTTCAGCTCAGGAGGAGGTATTTACCATTTAAGTTCCTCCTTCAAGTCATTGATTAGATAGGGTATCTGTACCAGAATGGCTGTCACCATGTCCAATGCAAGAGAAGATGATATGATTGCTAGGCATCTACATCTAGGTGATTTTTTTTCTCAGTTGTAAGTAAACTTTTGAGTGATGCTGGTCATTTTGACATGATGCTTTTTCTTATGACTATTCCATTGATCAGGGACACTAAAGAAAAACCTAAAATTTGCAATCTCTTGGATTTAAATTATCCATGGATCACAGGTAGGTTTAGTCTGATATTATGTGATAGTTTGGATCACATAAAAAACAAACCTTGTGGTTGATCAACTGAATATTCCTTTCTGAGTTCTTTGTCTAGGCATTTCAAATGAGACCAAAGAATGGGGAGCTCTGTAGCCCCTGAGGTCCCACCTTTCGGGGCCTTGGGACTCATAGTCAAGAGTTACTGAAGCGGGGTGGCATGCATCTGTGATGGCCTCTAGCCATTCTTCAGTGGGTAGAACAAGGTGGAAACCATACTTGTGCTTTCACCGAGCAGAGATGACTTCCCCTTTTCTCTTTCTTTTCTGCCCCCCACCACATTCTTTCATATTCCCCGGCTTCCAGTCGTGTGGGCATTACAGTGTCTCAGAAGTGGAGATGGGTAACCGGGTGAACAGCATACTCATGTCTCCATGTACCTGTTTTCTTTCTGTACTGAGACAGCTCTGTGTGGGATACAGGACTCTGCCTGGGATTTGCCAAACCTTTGTCAAACCTTTTGTGAAACCCTAATTCAGTGGGACAGGTCATGAGCACCCAGTAAATTTTGCATCTTTTAGGTGGGGCGAATTCACAATATCTAGGTGCTGTTTTGAAAAGAAGGCAGGAAGCAAAGAGGTGGATCTAAGTAATAAGTATCTCTCCTGTGGTGGGGAAGAGGTGTTTTTACAACTTAGAAAGTGTGGCTGTAGATATAAATAATGAGTGTTGGAAGCCCAACAATGAGACACTGGTCTTTAATAAACTCCAAATAATCTCCTTTCACTGGATTGATTTTCACTTCAGAAGGATCAGTTTGTGGCTGAAATACATTCATAGTGCTCCTTTAATGAGAAAATTGGTGACCTGGGAGGAGGGAGGCCTGTTTGAAACACAGATAGCTATTATTACAATTCTAGATAACCCAGTCTAATAGAAGGCCATATGATTGAAAGGACAGATGATAAAATCTAAATATGAGTAGAGCCTGAGAATACACTCTTTCTTCTAGTGCTGACTGTCTAGTTGTGTCTGTTATCTAACCCTGTAATTAGGGTGGCATTTAGAAAATATGAGGAAAGTTGGTATTCTTTTCATTACCCCCAAATCTTTGCATTGCTGCAAGAAACTTTTGGCTTCAGCTCTTCCCTGTTCATTAACCATGCCAAAATTTTTAATCTAACACCACTGTTAAAGAGTGGCAGGCTTCCAGGGAAATATATCAGCCAGGCTTATTAATTTCATGCCAAGTGCTGGAGGCGTGAATGTAGAGAACGCTGTTTGACTTTGGATAATAGGAATCAGGCAGCTTAAAGGCAAGGGATAAAGATCAGGAGCCCTGTGTCTCAGGAGGAGGAGCAGGTGCAGGCTTCAAGCAAGGCCTTCAGGCCCAAAGGGGCAGCCCATGCTTAAAACAATCTGCAGTGCTTTTTTTTTTTTAATTTGGCGTGTGCCTCTCACAGCTTAACAGACCGCTGCTCCACAAAGAGGGGTAAACAGAGAAAGGGAAATTAAAAAGGGATGTCTCAAGGTAGACAAAAACAAATTAGGGCAAACAAATTACACAGAGTCAACAAATAAACAAGGGAACATCTGTGAATTTATTTCTTGGATTTTCTGACTCTGAATGCAACCTAAGAAATGGTAGAGGGAGGTGAGCAGTTTAATCTAGAGCAAAGTCCTTTTTGGAAAGAAGAACAAGCTGAACACAAAAAGAGTGAGAAGTCCTCAGAAGTCTAACTCTCAGCGGGATGCTAGCAAAGGGGACCAGAAACACTGCAGAGGGGGCTGAGCAGCCTAAGGCAGCAGCCTGGGTGAGCTGGTTTCGCAATTGCTTTCTGTGCTGCACCCTGTCTCCTTTGGAGGACAGTTGCTGCTGTGGTTTCTGCCACCCCCTCACATAGGAAAAGGCTGTAGAACAGAAAGAGGTTTCTGCTCCCATCAGCAAAACAAAATAAAGCAAGCAACATTCCAAAAGTGTGTGTGTTCACCGTATCCACTTTTCACATCTAGTCCTAGTTGGCACACTTAACTCTTTTGACCACTAGACCCTTGCCAGGTGTTGACTGGATGTTGGGAAACATTTGAGCTGGTCCTTCTGGCAGGGTGGTTGCTACTGACACAATTTCCCTTTTCCCCCAGGGCTGGTGAGACAGACTCAAGGTTGTAAGGGAAGTACAGCACAGTGTCAGTACAAGGCCTACTGTCAACCAAAGGCAGAAAAAGTGTTACTAAATGTAGAGACTCATCTGTACTTATCTAAAAGGTTGGGATTGGTTTAAAGCATCTTCCATGGATCCTCTCACTGTGGAGAGTGGACACTTATCATATGGAGTGAAGAAATGATAAATATTTGATTTATTTATTACATAAACTCAAATGATTTTCACATAATTTCCAAAACTTCTCCTTTGTATTTTTTAAGCTTCATGAAGTGTGAGGTTGTTTCGGGTTTAAACTACTCTTTTTCTAATATAGCCGCTGTTCTAAATGCCCTATTTAGCTTTCCTCTGTTTTGCTTTCATCTTGCAGGGGATAATAACCTACAAGAAACATTTGAAAAGGTGGGGAGTTTTCTGGGGGAGGGTAAATACAAGGAGGAAATGAGTGCCCGATTCTCCCCCTATTCCTCACTTACATAATTTTGCTTTGTTGCTTTGTTGCTAAATGGGGCACAACAGGCGAGTTGTATGTTGGAAGAATTGCACTGGGTGTGGTCACTTTGCAAACATGAGAATGGGAGTAGTGCATGAGAAAGCTTAGCCTTAGAAAGGGACTTAGAAAGGGACTTAGTCTTTCTAAGGGGAGTGACATGCTTAATGTGAACCATGCTGTACTTATGGAGAGTCCCCTTCCTTGGATTTCAATCCCTTAGAAAGGGTTTGGTCTATGAAGCAAACCGTAGGGCGTAAGCAGAAAGTCAGTACTAATCAATAGCTCATTAGATTAGTAGTGGGGACGTGGTGGGCCTTACCAGAGGTGGGCATGTTACGTGACTGTTGTTGAAATATTTGACTTCTTTGTGCTTGCTGATTTGTAAAAGGGACATAGCTATATTTGTTTCTTCCTAGTCTTTCAAGAAAAGGTACGTTTAGACAATCTCTATATGACACTTTTAATTTTGGATAGAAATTGGCTATAAAAATACCAGCCTCCATTTATTGTTAATCCTCAATTCATAGGGCTGCAAGGGGCCGTGTGAGGTCAGCCTATCCTCACCCAGCCTGTGGTGCTTGTTACTTGGAATCTTAGAAAAACATTGTGCAAGATTATTCCAAATTCTCTTGTATTAATGTGCTATTAATATGAGTTACCCAATTACTATCAAAGCCCCACTAAATCCTTATTGTAGGATGTAAGAAATCAATATCATCAAATATTTATTAGGTGTCTATTGGGTGCTTTGTGTTTCATTTGTTACTATTTTCCATGATTTAGAATTCAGGTCTACAGGCTCCTACTTGCTTATTTAGTAACTTTTCTCCCTACTCAGTTTTTCTTTTTAAATCTTTAAATTTCTTTTATAAACTAAATATGCTTCTCTGGAAAGAATTTGTAAGAAATCCAGGTTTAATGCCAATTCTGGAGAGAAGGCATGAAAATAATGCCAATTTCATAGAACAAAATATCACTTCAAAGGCTACTGCTACACTAAACCTGAAAGGATAAGCAGAATATGGTTTGTAAGATTGTTATGGTTTGCACTTACATGAGAAACCCTATTCTGAATTAAACTGCAGGATTTGTTGTTTTATAAATCTTATAGAAAAATTATTTTACTGTAATTATGTTGTTTAAAACATAATTTGAGTAGCCTGGATACCAATCTATTTACTTGATGAAGTGCCCAAACCAGGATCTAATACCTTCTGCATACTTTCCGTACCCCTTTAGGGCACTAGAGGTTACAGGGAGTGACGTGCTTAATGTGAACCATGCTGTACTTATGGAGAGTCCCCTTCCTTGGATTTCAAACCATGTCAATGATTTTGGCAATCAGCATGTTTAGTGCCCATTTTTCTCTAATTTCTCTGGATATCTATGTACTGGGAATCAGTTATTTTATTCTGTTACTCCAGTTTCAGATTTACAAATCAGAGCTAGTGACAATTAGTAGTGGTCCTTTGTTAATGTGTAGAAGTGCTTTGAAATCCTTTGAAGAATGTTGTTGTAGGAATTCAAGGTGGTTATTAGTCTAATTAACCGAATAATTTAATGAATCGAATAGTTCTCAACTTTGTACTTCTCGTAGCCTATTAAAAAAGTAATTACCACTTCTGCCTTTGATCAAGATTAAGTAGCTGATATCAGACTAACCTTCCTGCTAAGAGCAACTAAAAAACAGACATTTGAAGCAACAATGGGAAATTAAGGAAGCCAGGACTTGATCAAAATTCCAAAAAGAAGAAAAGTGCATTGAAGTGAGCCCTACGTTTACCATCAGCTTTTCCCTGTGGGCACTTGCCAATTGTAGGGTAGGGCACAGAGTCTGGACAGAAACCTTGTCATAAGTGTACTCACTGCGCAGGGAGTCAAATATTAGAGTTCAAGGCTTCCAAGGCAGCCAAGACTGGAGGAGCAAGATCCTGGAGGAAAGAGTGCTATAGACTATTGAGCCCACTATTCTGCCTGCAATTTTCTTCTTGAGTCATTTGTTGCATCCTAAAAAGTACATGCTTTGGATGAGATGCTGATAAACTAAGCAGAAAGCTGCAAGAAGCTAAAAAGCAAAGAGAGTAGTATCACAGTGCTTTGGAGACTGAAATTGAGTTCAGGAAGAGGGGCTCTGGTAAATAGTGGAGGCTTTCATGTGAGACTCTTAAAGGGCCAAGCTGCAGAACAAGGGAAAACCAGAAATAGACTCACTTTACCTGGATGAGGATAATCTCTCAGTTCTCCATCTGTATTCCAGAAAAAAAAAAATCCTTTCTGTGGAATTATGCACAGACAGAATTCCTCACAAATTAAAATAAAAGATTACCAGGCATGATAAGAAAGAGAATCAAATAAAAAAGGAAACACAAAACAAAATCCAAAATCAAGCAAACAACTCCCTCCTTCTATGATAAGGAAACATGACAAAAGAAACACACCCGCAGGTGATCCACACATTGGGGTTTTAGACACAGGCATAGTTTAAAATAACTATGATTAATGTGCTCAAAAAATAGAGAAAACAATAGAAATTTTCACCAGAAAATAAGAACCTGTAAAAATGAAGCAAAAACAAGAACCTATATGAGTATAGCTGAAATTATAATAAGCAAATTTAATAATTCAGTAGATGGGTTTAATAGCAGACTAACATTCAGTAAACCAGGATTGTTGAATTGAAAAATAGCTCAGGTGAAAATATTCAGATTGATGTACAGAGGGAGAAAAAAGGATGGAAAACATGCAATAAAAATAAAAATAAAAATATATATATGAAAAATGGTAAAAGTTCCAAATATATGTAATTGGAGTCCCAGAAAACAAAAAGAGAGACAATGGTCAGAAGGAATACTTGAAGATATATTGGCTGACAATTTTCATAAGTCCATGGGACATCAAACCACAGGTGCAAATGTTCTATGGAAAAATGCAGAGAAAACTGTTCTGAGGCATACCAAAATAAACTGATGAAAAACAAAGACAAAACCAGAATTTTAAAATAGCCATACAGAAAAGAAACAAGTTCACAGGAAAAACAATATGACTGATACCTGACTTTTAAGAGAACTAATAGAAGCTAGATAAAAATAGTATGTCTTTAGTGTCAAAAGAAAATAATTGTTAATTTAGAATTTTATATCAAGGAAAATATTCTTCAAGATGAAGATAAAATAATAAAAATGACAATTTGACACAAACAAAAGCTGATAGAATTCATCTCTGGCATATGAACACTAAAAGAAATAGGAAAGGAAGTTCTTCAGGAAGGAGGAAAATGATCTTATATCAGTATTAATGATACTAATATCAGATAAAGTAGATTTTCGGGCAAGAGATATTTCCATAAATTGGGGTTTCTTCATTAGGTACAATTGGTATTTTGGACTGATGATGCTTTGTTGTGGGGACTGCCCTGTGCATTGTAAGATGCTTATCAGCAACCCAGCGTCTACTCAATAGACAAGTAGCATCCTGCCCCACAAATTGTAACAACTGAAAAATTTTCCAGACATTACCAAATGTCCCCAGTTGAAAAGCATTGTTATGGATAAAAAGAGACATTCCACAATGTTAAGAGTCAATTCAAAAAGAAGATAAAACAACTCCAAATTTAAGCTTTACTCTTCTCCCAACATAAGCATTAAAGTTATCAATTTTTCTCTAAGCATTGCTTCACTTAGTTCATTGTGAATATTTCTTTGGTTCATGGGTTAATTAGTATTGTGCTGTTTAATTTTTAAACATTTGGTGATTTTCTAATTATTTTTCTGTTATTGATTTCCAGACAACAAAAATTAGTAAGCATGTAGAAAATGGGACAGCATTATCCATGACATTTACCTAACTGCACATATGGAACATTGTATGGAATGACTATAGATAATACACTTTTTTTCAAGTGAATGTGGAACATTTGACAAAATAGAGTATATGCCTGGCCATAAAGCATGTTTCAATCAATTTCAAAAGCCAAAATTGTACAGAGTATATTTTCTAACCATAATGAAATTAAGTAGAAATTTTAACAAAGTGAAGGAGAAAAAATATGATCACCTCAATAAAATAAGAAACCACATTGAATAAAGTTTAATACCAACTCATGGAAAAATCCTTTGAAAGGTAGGAATGCAAAGTAATTTCCTTAGTTATAAAAGTTATCACCCACTCCCAAATCCAAATCAATAGCAAACATCGCTCACTTTTACTGATTAAATACTGAAAATATTTTTTCTGGTATTAGGAATGAGTCACAGATGTCTTTTATTGCCACTTTTATTCATCACTGTTTTGAAATTCCTAGCCATTGCAATGAGACAAGAAAAAAAATACAAATATTATAAAGAAATAAAACTGCTTTTGTTTGCAGATGACAAGATTGTGCACACAAAAGTTCCAAAATAATCTACAAATGAACTATTAGAATTAATAATAGTTAATTTATCAAGGCCACTGTATACAACAAAGTCAATACATAAAAGTGAACTGTGTAATATTTACAGATATATCAGCCACACCAAATTACAAAATTAATTTTTTAAAACATGCCATTTGTACTGGCATGAAAAAATTAAATAGGAAAATTGTAAAAAGTGAAAGGCCTCTACACAGAAGACTATAAAATATTACTGAGAGGAATTACTGACCTAAATAAATGGAGGAGTATATAGCAATCTCATAGATTGTAAGGTTCAATATTGAAAAGATGCCAGTTCTCAAATTCATCTATCTTAATAAATATTCCATCAGATTTTTTGATGGAAATTGACAACTTGATTCTAAAATTTACATGTAAATGCAAAGGGTTAAGAATAGTGAAGACAATCATGTAGAAGTACAACGCTGGAGGATGTAGACTTCCAGATATCAAGATTTCTTATGAAACCATGGGAGAAATTAACACTGTTTTGCTGACCCAAGGATTGATAAATTGACTAAAGGAATAGAAAAGTCCAGAAACAGACCCACAAATATGCCTGGCCACCTGATTTATGATAAAGGTGCCATAGCAAGACAGTGCCAAAGCCTATTTTTCTTTATGCAATAAATGGTGCTGCACCAGTTGGATATAAATGTAGGGAAAAAAAAGAACTTTGCCCTTTACCTCAAACCATACACAAAAATCAATTCTCAGTAGGTCATTGACCTTAATGTGAAATAAATATTATAGATAATAACATTGAAGAATGTATTCAAGACTTTGGAACATGCAAAACTTGCTTAAATAGGGCACAAAAAGAGCTAACCATAAAATGAAAAGTTGATAAACTGACTTGATTAAAATAAAAAAATCTCTTTTCTTACCACTAAGGAAAATAAAATGACAAGCAACAAAAGAAGATATTTATATTAAGCAGAAGATATTTATATCATTAGTATCAGACAGGAAAGTAGCATCTACAATTTATTTTTAAAAATCTTACAAATCAACAAGAAAAGGAGAAAATCCAATTAAAAATGAACAGAAGGCTCAAATAGCACTTTTTGAAAAAAAGTTCTCAGCAGCCAATGCATACAAAAGATGCTCAATATCAATAACTATCAGGGAAATACATATTAATACCACAATGTGCTATTACCAACTACCCATGAGAACGCTTAAAATTTTACAAATTGACAATACTAAGTGATGTAGAGCATGTGAAAGACCGGAACTCATATATTAGTAGAGGTATAAATTGGTAAAATCGTATTGAAAGCTGACAATATCTTCTAAAACTGAACACACATGCACTCTATGATGCACCAGTTCCACTTCTAGGTATGAATCCTGCAGAAATTCATAAATATGTATGCCAAAAAACATATACAAGAATGTTTGTAGCAGCATTATTCATAATTGCTGAAATTAGAAATAACCCAGGTTTCTATCAACAGTAGAGTGGATAAATAAGGTGTGGTATATTCATATAATGGAAAATCATACAGCAGTGAAAAAGAATGAGTTAATGATACTCACCTCAACATAGAATCATGTCATGGATGTAATAACTGAGCAAGAGAATCTAGACATAAAAGAGTATGTATGGTATGATTCCATTTAAATATATAAAGTTGAAAACCAGGCAAAGGTCATTTACGGTGACAGAAATAAAAATTGTAGTTACAGTTGGCTGAGTTAGTGACTAGAAGGAGGTATGTAGGAGGCTTCTGGGACACCAGTACCATCATATATCTTGATCTGGGTGCTAGTTGACAATGTGAACATGGGGTGCTCCCTTTGTAAAAACTCATTAGGTATACACTTAAAATTTGTGTACATTTATGTATTTATACAACAATAAAAAATTTACAAAGGTAGTTACTATCAATAATCTAGAGATAAAACCAGGGTAGTGGAGAAGCACTTTCAGTGGAGCTGAATCATAGCAGCTTTCTAACTGCAACTTTCTAAAAGGGAAGATTGTCCTCAAATTCCTCTGATTCTTTGTTTTCATGGTGATTCCATTGTATGCTAAATACAAGGGGTATGTTTTTTTTTTTTTAACCAGTTAGCCTGATTGGTTAAGTCTGGTTCAATGACAAAGTGTTGTTTAAAGAATCTTGTGAGAAAAACCACACTTGGGATTAACAGACTCATTTTACTACCTTTTCTCTGAGAACAAGGAGCCAAGAGGCTGAATTGGTAAGCTTCTTATACTTGGATTTTCAATAAAAGAAAGATGACTTCTAGCTGGGCATCTCTTGGGGCAAAACAAACAAAAGGAGACGTGTGGGCTAGGGTCATGATGTGGGGCATGAGACCCTGCAAGCGGATTGAGAAGGACCAAAAGAGCAGAATTCAGAGCATCCGAGGGAGGGACAGGGAGTGTCACAAGCTGAGAGTTAAAAGATAGTCAGGGAACCTGAAGAGAATCAGTATTTGTTCATTTGGTTATGTAAAACACCTAAGGGAGAGGAAAACAGGTGCAATATGAATGCATTAATGGAATGGAAGATGAGGCTTGACCTATGAATAAATATGTGGAATAAAAGCATTTTAAAATGTATCTTGGTTTTAGGGCACTTACTTTGGCAGCTAATGCAAAATTTCCATGGTCACACATACTCACATGGTTTGCCAGCTCCATGGGGCTGAGACACCCTCCGAGGGTCCCTGGGTCTGTGTTGTCCGTCCTCTTCTGTTGCCCAGTCATATTTCTTTTATCAGCAGAGTCTGCTTAAATTGTATGAAATAAGATCCTTATTATATGGATTCAGATGTACATATTACATCACCAGAAACCATAACCTAGACCTAAGGCCTCTATTAGTAATCCTTGAGGCTGGTTGGTTTCCCTCAGGTTTCCCAGAAGACCATTTGGTGCACTGGTACTATGGCCTTAGATTTTGCTCTAGTCCTATGACCAAAATCTTACTAGAAACTGATTAAAGGAAAGAATGTTATTTCCCCTTAGAAATGTGGCTTGTGGCAGGTTGGGGGGAAACCCCAATTAGTTCAGATCTGTGGGGAGCATCTCTGGAAAACAAGGAAATAGGCTTTCAACAAAGAAATTTTCTCAGATTGGAGATGTTTGGGGCATCAGGAAACGAATTCCACCCACAGCTGTTCCTCTGGCCTGAGACATGGGTACAGAAATGGGGCTTCCTGCAGTTTACAAGAGGGGCCCCCTGTCCTCTGCCTAAATATTGAAAAATTTTTTTGGACCAAAGGGAGACTCGTCTGATGAGGCAACTTAAGATCTCTCGCTGCAGGCAGGCTTCTATGGCCCCACGTACATCCCCTCTCTGGATTGCCAGGAGCAACGCTCAGTCTTCTCCATCCCCACTTTGCTGAGTTCTGTCTCAGCCTGCCCCCTCTACACTGGCCTTTGAAGGAGCTGTCCTGCCTCAGCTTCTTCAGAATTGTTATTTGGCTTTTGAACCTTTGTGAGAGTCCAAGATAGAAAGTACATTTTTACTATAGAACGACATTTGGATTTCATCAATTTCTTTAGGCTGCAGATAGGCAAGAGGATTGGTATGGCACAGACAGAATACAAAGCTATTCAGGGAGTGGGCATGGGATCAGGTGGGTACATCATGATGCCTTCATGACAATTATCTGCCCCTATTGTAGTCACTTGTGAAAAATGACCCCAGATCTTTCACTTCTCTGAATCCCACCCCTTCCCCTTCTCTAAGACCAGCTTTCAAGAAAATTTCAGTTGGTGCAATGCTATGATTGACTGAGTGTTCCTTTTACACAGTTGTACCTCCTCTGGAAAAGGGGTCTTTTATAATAGGAAAGAGCCTGTACTTTTTCCCCAACACTTAACATTTTTGCCCTGGCTGGTGTGGCTCAGTTGGTTGGGCTTCCTCCTATAAACCAAAGATAGCAGGTTGGATTCCTGGTCAGGGCACTTGCCTAGATTTCAGACTGGACTCCTGTCAGGTTGCGTACCAGAGGCAACCCATCAGGGTTTCTCTCCTTCTCTTTGTCCCTCCCTTCCTCTTTTCCAAAAATTGATAAACATGTCTTCAGTGAGGATAAATAAAAAAAATATTTTAAATTTTCAAAATTGTGGAAGTTGACCTTAAACAAATAGACAGAAAAATGAGTTTCTTTGGGAACAACAAAGAATTGCATTTGTGGATATGCTGTGAAACAACAAACCAGGTGCAATTTCACAGAAAACCCCTCTTTTTATGGACTTGGGAGGGGCTTTTGTAACCGAGACTCACTACATTGGAGGAAACTGAGACTTGGAATTTATTGACTTTTCATTGGCTAAACTCTGGCAGTCTCCCAAAAGGCAAAGGAAATCAGAACAAGATTACAGGGTTGACATTTGAGTAAGGCCTAGTGAGAAAACAAAACAAAAACAATTACTTGAGATATACGTTTGCTATATAAAAATGCAAACTGCACAGAGTATATGGAAAAAGAAGGGATAAACTACTCCCTTTCAGAAGTGTCTGTTAAAATTTTAATATATATTATTTTAGACATTTTTTATATATTTACATTCTATATATTCTTTCAAACATTTCTTATATATTTACACCTACTAGCATAGAGTTAGGTCTCAAACTAAATGGGTGTGGATTATACACACTGTCCTGTACAGTGTCCCCCCAACTGATTGATAATGTGTTAGAGATTTTTCTGTGTCATATCATATAGGTCCATTTCATTCTTTCAGTTGTTCCATAATACTTGATTAAACGGTTATAGCACAGTTTATTTACAATCATGCTACTGATGGGCATTTTGTTTATTTCTATTTTTTTTTTTTTGCTCTCATAAACAATGCTGCCATACAAATATGCACATATGCCACTGTCACTATGTGTTTGGCATATATATTATTGTAACTGTATAGAATTTCTTTGGTGTATATGCTCATTTCAAAATTTGATATACACTGACAATTTACCTCCAGTAAGGCTGTTCCAACCGCTGACTGCCCTTTCCTCCTACGCTCGCCCATGTTGGATATTAGCAGTCTTAAAATTTAACCAATGTGATCATTAAAAATGATACATCATTATTTTAAACTTCATTCCCCTGAACACTAAAATGTTTATCCTTGCTTTTATCATTATGCTTTGTGCTTTCAGTTTTTAAGTTGTTATTACTATCATTCTGTTGTCAGGATTTTGCTGTGTGAGGCATCTTTTTCTCTTTCCTTGGTGATTTGTATGCCTGACATCCTGCTGGAAATTTCATATTGCATGCCTCTTGGGGGTTCAAAAACTTTCTTCAGTTTACATTTCATTCGAGATCAAAGAATTTAAAGTTTCCTTTTGACATGCTCCTGTACCATGCAAGATGGATTCCTCAGCATTATTTTACTGTATTCTTTATTCTCTGCTACTCATCACCTCACATCCTCTTGGTTCTTCTTGCTGACTTTGGGGATCCAGATTACTATTCTTATATTATTATCCTTTTACTTTTCACACCTTCTCTTTAAAGAACATTTCTAGGTAGATGTGGTTGATTTTGTATCCCTATACACATATTATTTTTTGCCTTTGACTATTTACAATATTTACTGTTAATCTTTTTATACCACAACTCTCAGGTGTTTATTTTGACTTATTACCCATTTGATTAGAGTAGGTATTCAATTATTTTTTTTGAAGAAGGGGAAGAGTATGGTATGTGTTTTGAGTCCCTATATACTTGAGGATATTTTTCCATTCCCTTGACACATGAATGATGACTCAGCTGGGAATATAATTTTAGAATTTTTTGTTTGTCTTTTGTCAAAATTATCTTTTTGGATTTAGTGTATGGAGGAGATGTATGAGCTCAGATTGATTTTTTTTTAATTGTAGGAGTTTCCCCTTTCCAAATCGGTTGCTTATCTCCTCCTTCCTTTCCTTCTTGTGTTTAGGGAAGTTTAAAAGGTACTCAAAAGACAAAGAATAAAACAAACATTAAATACTCTCAATATCCATAATAAATGATTCTGTCTCCCTTGCTTCAAGCCTTGTCTTTTTTAAAAATATATTTTATTGATTATGCTATTACAGTTGTCCCACTTTTTTCTCCCCTTTCTTCCCCTCTGCCCTGTACCCACCCATCCTCCCACCATCATTCCCCCACCTTAGTTCATGTCCATGGGTCATACACATAAATTCTGTGGCTTCTACATTTCCCATTCTATTCTTAACCTCCCTTTGCCTATTTTGTACCTGCCATTTATGCTTATTCCCTGTGCCTTTCCCCCCATCCTTCCCCATCCCCTTCCCCACTGATAACCCTCCATGTGATCTCCATCTCCGTGTTCTGTACCTGTTCTAGTTGTTTGCTTAGTTTGCCTTTTTTTTTTTTTTGGTTCAGTTGTGATAGGTGTGTGTTTGTTGTCATTTTACTGTTTGTATTTTTGATCTTCTTTTTTTTTAGATAAGTCCCTTTAACACTTCATATAATAAGAGCTTGGTGATGATGAACTCTTTTAACTTGACCTTATCTGAGAAGCACTTTATCTGCCCTTCCATTCTAAATGAAAGCTTTGCTGGATAGAGTAATCTTGGATGTAGGTCCTTGCCTTTCATGACTTGGAATACTTCTTTCCAGCCCCTTCTTGCCTGTAAGGTTTCTTTTGAGAAGTCAGCTGATGGTGTTATGGGAACTCCTTTGTAGGTAACTGTCTCCTTTTCTCTTGCTGCTTTTAAGATTCTCTCCTTATCTTTAATCTTGGGTAATGTAATTATGATGTGCCTTGGTGTGTGCTTCCTTGGGTCCAACTTCTTTGGTACTCTCTGAGCTTCCTAGACTTCCTGGAAGTCTATTTACTTTGCCAGATTGGGGAAGTTCTCCTTCATTATTTTTTCAAATAAGTTTTCAATTTCTTCCTCTTCCTCCTCCCCTTCTGGCACCCTATGATTCGGATATTTGAATGCTTAAAGTTGTACTGGAGGTTCCTAAGCCTCTTCTCATTTTTTTGAATTCTTGTTTCTTCATTCTGTTCTGGTCGAATGATTATTTCTTCCTTGACTTGAGTTCCAGTTTCCTTTCCATCACTGTTGGTTTCCTGTGCATTTTTCTTTATTTCACTTTTCACAGCCTTCACTTTCTCCTCCATTTTGTGACCATGCTCAACCATTTCTGTGAGCATCCTGATTACCAGGGTTTTGAACTCTGCCTCTGATAGGTAGGCTATTTCTTCATCACTTAGTTGTATTTTTTTGGTTTTTGATCTGTCCTTTCATTTGGGCCATATTTTTTGGTCTCGGAGCCCCTGTTATGTAATAAGGGGTGGAGCCTTAGATATTTGCCAGGGTGGAGCAATCCATGTCACTGCGTTGTGATGCTGCATGTGGAGGAGGGGTCCTAGAGGGAACAATGCCACTTGCTCAGCTCTCCCCTGGCTTTCAGTCACTTTCTCTGCTACCCACAAGCAAATTGGTGCCTTCTGGTACTGATTCCTGAGTAGGTGGGTTTGTGTACATTCTAGGATCCTGTGGGTTTCTCTAGTGAACTCTCCTTTGAGGCTGGGAGTTTCTTCTAACACCTCAACCCCCACAGGTATTTTCAGTCAGAGGTTTTGAGGCTTTATTTCCCTGTGCCAGAACCCTGGGTTGTGTGGTCTGTCTCACTGCCCAGCTCCTCGTGGTTTATCTGCACACAAATGTGGGACCACCTTGTCCACCTTTGCTATAGGCACTGCCTTGCTGTGAGTCCTCTCCATCCCAGCTGCCCATCTCTGCCCCTCCTACAGGTCTGGATGAATATTTCTTCTTTAACTCCTTGGTTGTCAGACTTCCATACAGTTCAATTTTCTGGCAGTTCTGGTTATTTTTGTTTTTAAATTTGTTGTTGCCCTTCTTTTGGTTGTATGAAGAGGCAAAGTATATCTACTTATGCCTCCATCTTTGTCAGAAATCAAGTCTTTTCTTTCTTTCCTCCTTTCCCTCCCTTCCTACCTCCTTTTCCTTCTTCCTTGCTTTCTCCCTTTCAAAAAAATATTGCAGATATAACCAAAGTGCCCTTCAACCAGCACCCCACTTCCCATTTCACTCACTAGCCCCTTCCACAGCCACTTAAGGACAGCCACTATTAAGAATTTGATGGTAATTTTCAGGCCATTTTTATAATTGCATATACACATTTATACATACATAAATAATATATAGTATTATTCTGAGTGTGTATATGTTTTCCATATTTGTATAAATGGTATCATACTAGGGATATTCTATATCTGCCTTTTAAAGAGATTTATTTTCCTTAACCCCCGTACTTAAAAAAATTGCCATGATGCATTGAGGTGTGGCTGTTTTACTAATTTCAAAGAGTATATTTTGATCCCCTTTAATTTGTACATTCAGTTTTTTATCAGGTATTTGTACATTCAGCTTTTTCTCAGGTCAAATTTTTAAAAATTATATGTGTGTTTATTGCTTCTGGGTGAAATGTTCTAGTCTTCCATTGGGAATATTTCCAATTTGTAGGGTGGGTCTAATTGTTGATCACTTGTTTTTTTCTCCTTACTCATGTTTTGATGAGGAGAGAGTAATACTGAGCCAGAGTTCATGAACAGAGAGACACATGAATTTTGCTATTAACATGCGCTCTGTTATCATCCTTTTAAAGGTCATAGCTATAGGAAAGGTTGATATTCTCCTTTCTCGGCCTAATTCCCAGTTTTTCCTAGTATTATCTTGGACGGCTCTACTGTACTGGGGTGGAGTCATTTTTTACTCTTCAGTTCTGTGTTCCTTGGTGAATTGGTGAATTGGAGAGAGAGTTACCAAAAAAATCTAAAATCTCCATGTCTCCTCATTCAGGAATTGTTTTATATCTGGCCGAACCTACCTAATTTATATATATACAGAATAAATTTTGCAGGATCAGCAGAATTTCCACCTCTTTTTTTCATTTCAGTTCCTGTGTTGTTTACTGAAATTTGCTGTTTCAGAATGGATAAAGAAAAATTTGGGAGGAGCATGTTTGGGGTACAGAACTCTAGACTTCTCTGGACTTCTATATGCCACATAGATCCTGGCAATAAGCTACCTATAACTTAAGGTCTTAGCTTTGGATGATATTATAAGTCCTCTCCTTCTTTCTGTCTCTGTGTGTGTGTGTGTGTGTGTGTGTGTTTATCCTATCTAGTTTAATGGTAGCTTAAGAAGGTGTAGTTAACCAGATCCTATTTAACTGAATATATTTTGATTGTTTCAACTCTAGGCCACCTTAGCTATTTCTTTTATGCCTTGGAACTTGGATGAGGCATAGTTAAGAAGGGATGGTTAACCAAATCCTGTTTAACTGAATAAATTTTGATTGTTTCAACTCTAGGACACCTCAGCTATTTCCTTTATGCCTTGGAACTTATGTCTTGGAACTTGGATGAGTGTTTTTTTCTTTTTTTTTTTCTGGTAAAGCCTTATTATCCCTACTCAGCATTGATCCCCATGTTGGCTGTATACTCCTGAGTCTCTCAGTTTCTTTTACCTGCCAGTTTAAAGTACCATTGAACTAGGTACTTAAGAGTAGCAGTAGTTCCTTAGGAAGGTAAGGGTGGAGTGATGTGGTGCTGGGCTCAGTGGTGATAAAGGGAAAAATATGCAATAAGAAGAAGATGGGAAGAACATAGTGCATGTGGGGAGTGTTAAATTGTTGATGATACTATCTTAGTCCTAAGAATCCAGGTTTTATTATTAGACCAGCTGCATTAACTTTTACAAGTCACTGAAACATTCTTCACCTTCCTCAACTGTAAATTAGAGACACTAAGAGCAGCTAGCTCATATGTTTTTTTACACAGATTAAATGATGTGCATGCATAGCACAGAATAATGGTCTGCTACTGTTATTGTTATCATTCATGGTTAATCTTGACCTAAAATGCAGTTGGAGCCATAGGTGTTGTTAAAGGATGATGACATGGTTGTGGTCAGAGGTGTGGTCAGAGGATGACCCGTGGTCAGAGCCATAGGTGTGGTCAGATCATGAGAATCCACAAAGAAGAGTAGGAACATTGACATGACCAAATTTGTGCTGAAATGTCTGTCTACTGTGATTTCAAGAGCAGTCTGAGTGCAGAAATTCAGAATAGGGCTGTGGCATGTTGGAGTAGGTGCATATCAGCTTGTGAGAGCCAATTGTGAAATTCTCAGGGATTTTCTGAGCAGGTTGTTGGTATTACATATTAAATTACATAGTTGTAATTAAATTATATTAAAAACCAAGACAATAAAACTTAAAGGTTATAACTTCCTAATTATTTTACTATATCTTATCATCTATGCTCTTGAGGTTATTTACATCCACTGTGTCTGTTTGGTGGAAACACTACATGATTCTATGCTACTGAGCATCTCTTCCCAACACTGTCATCAGTGGGTCACTTTAGTAGCTTGGAATGAGCCAGGGTAGGAGTATTTATATCATGCAGATCAGTAGATTGTACAAATCAGGGCATATCCACCCCCTGGAGAGTTGGTTGTTAAAACTTTACTAGCACACTACTGGTCCAGAGAGACCCTTAGAAACCTATTGAAGCAGTTCTGTAGAAAGATGAGTGCTTGAATCTTAGCACTTGAAGTGGAGAGGAGACAGATTTGAGAGCTACTTTAGTGCTGGGGAAACTGAGTGTGGGGGCAAAGAAGATAAAGATTGAATCCTGAAAAGGAGGTGTCTGGCTTGAGGAACTCCCCCTTGTTGTCTTTGATCTGCCCTAGGGAAAGGCCCATGTGGTAAGGAACTGAAGGTGGCATCTGGCTGAAAGCCAGTGAGTAACTGAAGCCTTCAGTCCAACAGCCTGGAAAGCACTAAACCTTAACAACTGTATGAGCTTATAACCATATCCTTTCCCAGGGAAGCCTTCAGACAGGACTCCAGCTCTGGCTGACACTTTGATTACAGTTTCCCAAGAGACACTGAAGTAGAGGACCCAACTAAGCTGTGCCTGGATTTCTGACCCACCAAAACCATGAGATAATAAATGTGTAGTATATTGAGCTGCTAAGTTGTGACATAGAGTTCTGTAGCAGTAGGTAACAAATTCAAGGCCTTTCACTGCTTAATTCTAGGGAGCACCTTTATGGCTTGGGGATGAGCCTGACCTTCCAGTCCACTGAGCAAAGTTCTACAGTGAAAACTGCAATGGGGACTTGTCCTTTGGGTGACAAGTGAGAAGCTCAGAGCTTGTCATGCTGCACTCTATTTTCTTGCATGCACTGAGTGAAGCCTTCATGCTTCTGGAAAAGGTCAGCATGCCCTGGGATCAGAATGGTAGCTGATGTAAACCCTGCTCCAGCAGGCGGAGCCCAGCCACCGATCCAGCTTTGGCTGTGAAGAGCTATTCTCTGGTGAAGGAGCCATGATCCTCCCCCAGTGCATGACCTCTGAGATGGGCCAGAATTCATGCCAAAAGATCTGCTCATTTTCCAGAGGTCGGGGGAAGGACCCTCAAGGGAGACATGGGTCCTTTTTTATATTAATTCTTTGACATGAGAAAGACCACATGATACTACTCTTTTTTTGTCATTTTTCAGCGGAGAGGATTTGAAATATTTTCATGGAGATTTTGTTTATTTAACTTATGCAGCATAGAGGAAAACAGAGGGCACATATTTTGAGATTATTCTAGTCATAAAAGGAGCTCTGAATGCAGTTTGGGAACTAACTGGCAAAAGTGTGGGTCAGCATCTTTCTCCTGGTCCCTCAAGCTAAAGAGAACTTGTGTTTGATGCTCTGCCCCAGACATGGTGTTTAAGAAGGACCACGGTCAAGACAGGAATCTACTAAAGTGACTTATTTTCTCAGACACCCATTTTAAGAAGTCTAATTGCCTATGGGGAATTTAAATAACAAAATAATGTAATTTATTTTTTTAAACCAATTACCAGCATTTAAAAGACTGTCTCTGTAGGATGTCAAATTGAACCCCTTATTTAAACTGACCCCTTAATAACACACTTATTGAATTTTTTTTGTTTAAAACAGGCTAATTTTAAATAAGCATTTTTGGGAGTAAGATTCACTTATTTATTCAACAAATATATATGGCATGACTACTTGGTGCCAGGCACTGTTCTGGGTACCGTCTTCATTCTAGTAAGGAAGAAAAACAACAAAGATACAATATGTTTTATTGTGTGATAACACAATAAAATGTCATCAATAAAATATAAGTAACATATAGTACGATATTAATTTTACTGAGTAAATATGTTTATGACATAGAGTAAAATGAATATCTTGACAATTTTAATGTACTTTTAAAGAATAAATATGACTATAGTAATTATATAGCATAATGTTAGGTAGTGATATTATTAAATTTATAAGTGCACAAAATCTAGAAGTTTATTCTTTTATAGCATCATGGTAAAATGGAAAAAATATAATTTACTTCTCAGAAAAATAAAGACTATTAAACAAAGGCTCTTTTTCAAAGTGGTAAAGGGATAAAGAAACTTCTGAAGGTAGCTATGGGAATACATTTGGTGGCCCTGGTATGTTACATAGGAATGCTTTTGCCTGCATGTGAGAAAAGACCCAGTTACAGTAGCCCATATAACAAAGGAGGCAGGTAGCTGCTAGAGTTGACTTGACAATGTCAAGGCAAGCTTTCCAGTGTACTTGTTGCCTCATTGACTCATAATGGCTGCTACAGAATCAGGTGTTAAACTCACCTTCAAAGCAGAAAGATGGAAGGGAGGGAGGGTTGGGATAAGGACAGCTGTATTTGCCTTTCTTATCAGGAAACCAAAAGCTTTGCCAGGACTATTCTCACTTCAGTAGACTTCTACTACATCTTATTGAACAGAACTGGGCCGTATGGTGCTCCCCATTTGTGGAAGAGTCTGCGCAGGTGCATACTTCATCATTCCATGTTCTGTAGTGAAAAGGACTGAAGAATAAAAGGAGCCAGAAATTGACTATGGATGTTGCATTAGCCAATGAGCAGGTGTTGCCACAGAGGTCTCTGACTTAGGGCTGTAAAATGAATTGGCTTGTTCTCAAAGCTTTTCCTGCATTCCATTACTTACCTGCTACCATGGTTTCCTCTGATTTGGAGAAAGGTGGAAGCAGTTTGATAGCAACAAATTCAGGATAAACTATATTTATTCATTTATTTATTTATTTAGGTGAAGGCATTTTAGAGAAATGGATGAATCATAATAATGGCCTAAAATGAGCTTTTGGTTTAAAGTGGTAAACATAACAGGGAATTGACAATAATGGACTGGCTCCATGCTAGGGGTGGGGAAGTCCATGGGTTAATGGTGTTGTAAGAAACAAAGCAAATTGCAGCTCGTTGGCAGGAAGAGTGGTGGGAGGGATAATCCACTTGCCAGGCTCGTCCAAATATGATACAACAGAGGTAGTTAAAATAAAATGATAGGTTGTGGAATATACAGGAAGATGTGATATGGACTATAGAACCCAGTATTGGGGGAAGCAGGTGGAAAGAGTTCTGATGCTGGGTTGAAGCACAGGCTGTGCAGATACTGAGAGCTGGTAGAAATAAAGAAGGAGAAGGCCGGCCCTGCCATCCTTTTGGAGGACTTGGGTAGAACACTGGCATGGTGCCAGGACAGGAAGTAAATATGGAAACACAAAAAAAGTGAAAGGCACCAGAGGTTGTATGATTGACTACCCATCTACCTTTAGAAACTAGTAAGTGGGACAAACCCCATTATTGTTATTGGTATAGCTGGATTTGTACTGGTTCAATACATGCTCAATTGAACTAGATTGAAATAACTGTGGGTCAATGGAAAGCTCTGGCACATGAGGATGATTCACGTGTACACAGGGTGATCTTTGTTATACAGTGTGATCTTTACTGATTAATTGAGAAAATATTTGTCATGTTTTTTCTCTTTCTCATGTTTTTATTTTATAAAATATATTTTATTGATTATACTATGATAGTTGTCCCAATTTTTTGCCCTTTGACCCCCATCCACCTGGTACCTCCCATTCCTTCCAGCAATCCCCCTTGCTTAATTCATGTCCATGGATCATGCATGTAAGTTTTTTGGCTACTCCAATTTCTATACTGTTCTTAACATTCCCCTATTTAGTACCTACCAATTTGTACTTCTTAATCCCTGTAACTTTTCACTCTTTTTCCCCCACCCCAACTGATAACCCTCCAAATGATCTTCAAATCTATGATTATGTTCCTGTTCTGCTTGTTTTCTTAGTTTGTTATTTGTATTCAATTGTTGGTAGTTGTGAATTTGCTGTCATTTTAATGTTCATAGTTTTGATCTTCTTTTTCTTAAATAAATCCCTTTGATATTTATATAATAATGGTTTGGTGATGATGAACTCCTTTAGGTTTATCTTGTCTGGGAAGCACTTTATCTGCCCTTGCATTCTAAATGATAGCTTTGCTATATAGAATAATATAGGTTGTAGGTCCTTGCTTTTCATCACTTTGACTTCTTGCCAGTGTCTTCTAGCCTGCAAAGTTTCTTTTAAAAAATCAGTTGAAAGTCTTATGGGAACTCCCTTGTAGGTAACTATCTGTTTTTCTCTTGCTGCTTTTAAGATTCTCTCTCTATCCTTAACCTAAGCATTTTAATTATGATGTCTCTTGGTGTGTTCCTCTTTGGGTCCCTCTTTTTTTGAACTCTCTGTGCTTCCTGGACTTGAATATCTATTTCCTTCACCAAATTAGGAAAGTTTTCTTTCATTGTTTTTTCAAATAAGTTTTCAAATAAGTTTCTTGCTGTTTCTCTTTTCCTTCCAGCACCCCTATAATTCAAATGTTGGTACATTTGAAGATGTCTCAGAAGCTCCTTAGCCTATCCTCTTTTCTTTAAATTCTTTTTTCTTCTTGTTGTTCTGATTGAATGTTTTTTGCTTTCTTATGTTCCAAATAATTGATTTGATTCTTGGCTTCATCCACTCCACTGTTAGTCCCTTGTAAATTTTTCTTTATTTCAGTTAATGTAAACTTCATTTTTGCCTGGATCATTTTTATGTTGTTGAAGTAACTAATGAGTTCTTTAAGCATCCTAATAATCAGTGTTTTTAATTCTGCATCTGATAGATGGGTTATCTCCATTTTGCTTCATTTTTTTCTGGAGTTTTGTTCTATTCTTTCATTTGGGCCATATTTCTTTGTTTCCTCATTTTGGCAGCCTTTCCTGTGTTTGTTCTGTGTATTAGGTAGAGCTGCTTTGACTCCCTGTCTTAGTAGCATGGCCTATTGTAGAAAAGCTCATTGGTAAGTTGGATTGGCCAGAGCCTTAGGTAATCACCAGGGTGGAGGTAATCTGAGTTGCTTCTCTGTGGCTCTATGTGTGGGGACTTAGAGGATAATGCCACTGCCTGGCCTCTGGAGTTTTGTCCAGGAAGAAGCAATCTTTTGGCACTTGCCCTGAGGCTAGTCACTTCAATTTCTCCCTGTATGCTACTGGTGCCCTTCCAGCATGCCTCCAGCTATTGCCCTCGGGTTGAAACCCAGAGAAAGTGAGTCTGTGTACATCCCAAGTCGTTTAAGAGGAGACACTTGAGAATCCTGCAGTTTCTTCCACTGCCTCAAACCCCACTGGTTTTTACAGCCAGAGGTTATGGGGATTTATCTTCTTGGTGCTGAAACTCTGGGCTGGGTGGTCTGATATGGGGCAGGGATCCCTCACTTCTGAGGTATCTCTTCTAATTTTTATGTACCACATGTGAGTGTTGGACTACCCACTCTGCATCTCCACTTCTCTGTGCTTCTCCATGTTTCTGCGCCTCCTACCTGTTTGGATGAATGTGGCTTCTTTAATTCCTTGGTTGTTGGACTTCCATGCAGCTCAATTCTATGATGTTTCTGGGTGATACTTGTTTTGTAGTCTAGTTGTAATTTTTGCTGTGGTTGTGTGAGCAGGCAGGCTGTGTTTACCTGTGCCTCCATTTTGACCAGAAGTCTCTCATGTTGAAGGAACCCCATCAAAACTCTAGACAATGGTTTATAGGCTTATGTAAGAATGGTGAACATCAGCCTTTGACTGGTGTGCACAGATATTTTAGGTGGAAAGCAGGCTCTTGGTTTTAAGGGATTATAGGCATTAGGCTCAGTTTGTGAGAGTTAAATATTATCACCATCATTAAGAAATTTAATTTCCTAGATTCAGAAGTATAAATTTAGTGCTCTTTTGTAGGGTTAGTTGAAAGAATAACTGTCTTGAAGTTTTATAAAAACCTTGGCTTGACTATTGAATATGAGGCCAGTGGCTTGCCTCATATTTTAAGAAACAGTCACCAACCATAAGAAAAAGTGGTTCACTATTCCTTTGCATCTCTTGAAGGATTAGAGAGATATTTAATTTATACTTTATAGTCTTACTTATTCAGATCTCCTTGAAAATTTCTAAATCTTTCTCTCTTCATCAAGACTTTCTCCAGCATTCAGGACACTCTGTTTTTCTGTCTTCTTCATTTCCTGAGACCTTCAGTGTATTTTAGGCAGACAAATTGAGGACTTTTATTGTCTTATTTTGTTTTCCTGCCCCATGGACTCTTTTCCTGGGTTTTATGCAACATAGGAAAGGCCAGGAACTGACCCAGTAGGTAAGTTTACATCCTCCAGTGCTCAAAAATTTAGGATGTTTGAACCCATTTCAGTAGATACACCATGAGGAAGGTAACACACTCAGAAATATTGCCTTGAGGCAGTGCTTTTTGGTAACTTTATATATCAGAAATTTGTACAAGGGCCTTAAAAGTAGATTTTCTGGCTTCGTCTGAATCATTTGGCAAAAGCAATACATCTTATGCTGTTGGAACAGGGAAGGAGAGCCAAATTTGGGAACTTACCAAGGTCAAGGCAAAAGAAAAGGTACTTTGGTTTATTTTATTTACTTAGTTTGAACAGGAAAAGCCTAATATAAAGAATTATTCATTTTTGTAGGGGATTGCAACAATGAAAGGTTAGCTAATGAGATGTGAAAAGAACCTAAAGAAGACAGGCACCATGGATGGATACAAGGAGCAGCTATCACCCTTGTTCTAAGACTGAGATAGAGTGCCTGAGAAAGAGTGCTCCCCTCCAACACATTACCTTTCTGCCCCAGGGCTCAGTTCAACATCCTGGGGCTCAATGGATGGCAGAGTGCTTGCTGAGATGCTGTGCCATGAGAGTCTGTTGGAAATCTTCCTTTGGAATCCAGGGGAAAGGGTCGTAGGAAGGTGCAGCAACTCAGAGGAGGTGTTGGGAACCTGCAGGCCTGAGCACCAGAGAAGCAATGTGTGCTGCCCTTCATTTTATCTTTCTACCATAAAAAATACTCTAGGTATGAACTCGGTGGTGTATAAGTCTCAATTTTTCCCTTGTGAAATAACCAAGCAGCTACTTTCTGCCAGGTAACTATGGAGAAATAGCCAAAAGCCACTGCAAACTGTCTTCATAAGTTCACAACCATAGGAGTTTCCCTTCAGCATGAGGTTTTGTACTCTGTTAAAATGCAAATATCTTATAGAAGAAATGGCATTTTAAAACTGTTATCAATCATTTATACCTTAGTGTACATGAAGGTACTGTGTCCTATCCAGATACAGGGTTTGATGTGATGTCTGAGATGGGAGGGAGATGAGGTGATGCCAGGCAGCTAAGGACTTTGGAAATTGATGCTCCCAGCCTTACAGGCATGGAGAACAGGACCCAGGGGTCCCAGCCATGACCCAGCCTACTTCACAGTTTCTGGGAGTCCTGTCTTGCCTGAGTTCCATCAAAACATCAAATGCAAAATCCACTTTCTTTGTAGAACATTTCCCTTCTGTTTCTTCTCTTTTCTTACTTGCTTCAGGGAGGTTTATGGTTTGAAAAATTAAAGTGCGGATCTATTTTCATTACCAAAGGATTTGCAAAACTGAGCTGGGCCTGTCTGAGCTCACATTTGCATTTGCCATCCCTTAAGCTGATTTTCAATGCTGAGCAGCTATTTTAAATATTTTCAAGAGCCTCCTTTTTAACTCTTTTCCTTACTTGTGTTATCTATTTCTGCAGTTAAAAAAATTCCATTGCTGATTCCTGTTGGAAAGTCCCTTTGCCACAAGCCAGGTACAATCATGTGTAAGAGTATTTGCTTAGGGAATGACCAGCAGTCAGAACAAATATCCAAGGGGTGGCTCACCCCCAAAAGCCGGCTGGTAGGGGGCAGTGGCAGCAGCTCTGGAGCCTCAGAGGATTTAGATGACTTCAAAGTTTCTTTATGGCTGGAGCATTGTCCCAGAGTTGGTACTTAAACAATATTTGTTGAACACATGAGTGGGCTAAAGGAAAATAAAATCCTGGGCAACTGAGGCAACAAGCCATTGTTCAATAATGCTAGGTGAATGGCTTATGTAGCGGCTACCCTTTTCCTACAGGATAGACTTCAGTCCTTCAGGTGACATGACCCTTCATAATGTGGTACTTGCTTGCCTATTCATCTGGATCCCTCTCTTTCCCAGTCTTCACATTTTGAACTTTGACCTGGAATACTGCTGAGGCTTCTTTGGGAGGCCTTCCCTGACTCTTCTAGGACATGGCTCTTCAGGGATCCCACTCTACCTTATACAACCCTCATTAAAATAATGGCCATCTTGTTTTTACATACTATACTATAATTATTTTGCTTGTCTATCTTCCTACTAGACTAAAAATTTGATGCTATCGGGTATCATGTCTTAATATTTGAGCCCTTCATTAAGTGTTTGTTGAATGAATAAGTAAACTAGTAACTATATACTAAAAGCAAATTAGCAGAGGCGTATCTAAGTAGCCAGAAGTACTCATGGCTTTTGAGTTGGCTCCTGTGGCAGTTAGTGGTGAACCCTGGTGCTGGCTGCTGAACAGCCACTCAAGGAGAATGATATACCAGAAGGGTCAGCCCAGTGCTGATTTCAGGACCAACTGTTAGCCCCAGCTAAGTGTTTGCAAAAAAAAGATGGTTGTGGTTGACTTTTTGTATTTTATTTGTGTACTATTTTACTTGTGTAAGTTTATTTCTGTTTCAAACTTGTTTTTTTTTTCTTTTTTGGGTAGTAGCTTTTATATGACTTGTACTTGAAAATCCAACCCTAGGAGAGAGAAAGTGGAGAGTCGCTGGCAGAGAGTGGGGAGTCTCCAAACCTGATCCCCCTTCAACTCTGTCAGTGGTAGACCCTCAGACTCCAAGGAGCACCATTTGAATACCATTGATTTGGATTAAGGAATAAAGTGAACACATGAGAATAAATCCTTTCCTGATATATTAAGTAGAAACCCTTTGGCAACCAGGTAGTATATTTACCAAGCCTTTCATATGACTTGAAACTATAATTCCAAGTCAGTTTTTACAGCTTAAAAATTGGTATTGAAATAGTTACTTAGCTTTAATTTTAGGCAACTCAGGTCAATCAATATGTATGACTTTTAAGTTTAATCCTTCCTGTGGGGATCACGGAAGCTCCTTCCGGCTCCAGTGCTCTTTGATTTTCTGATTGTGAAGGGCGAGGTGGGGAAGAAATAAACAAGGTGACTAGGTTTCAAGGGCTAGCTTTCTTGGCGTGAATGAGTAATTGGGAAGCCAGCATAATCAAAGTAATTTCATCCATCATGTACAGAAAGGGAAATGGAATTCAGGTTATTAAGGTTGCATGAAACTACTTTTTGAATGTATGTACATATTTCTTCCTAGGGGCCAGATAACGTTTCCCATTTTTATTTCTATGCGGATTTATGGAAAAAAACAACTGAAAATAAAACAGAAACTGTGGTCTCAGAGCAAAATTAGAATAATTCATTCAAGAAAAGAAAAGGGTTTTAGGTTTCCCTTTTAAAAGAAGAAGCTTGAAAACCAGAACACAGATTTTCAGTCCCTGAAGGGCCCCAGGCCATGAGTCAGCAAGTCTTTCCTGGCACCTGCCCAGCTCAGGGACAGCCTGAAGAGGCCAGCAAGAACCTCAGTTCTTAGCTCCTCAGACTGCCCTTGTTCCCTGGAGGAAGAAATCACGTAACTACCTTTGGGTTTCCTAATCGTGTAGGTATGTGATCTTTTGGAGTTTGGGGAAAACAGACAATCGGGGAATCTAGGAAAAGAGAGCCTGTCACCCAGGTAAGAGGGATAGAGAAAGAGTCAAGGAAGGCCAGCTGCATAAAGCAGAAGAGAATTACATGGTTAACTAGAAAGACGAGGAGAGGAGTTCTGAAAAGGAACCAGCAGAGACAGGTACATGTCTAGACTCTGTCCGAAAGCTGAATTTTCCCTGTGGAATAGATTTAAAAAATAAATCTAGGTTGACTTTCATTATTAGAGCCCAAGTATATTCAGCTTTGTTTACCTCATTTAAAAGAAAATCTACGATGGAGAATATTTTCCATTGACACAAACATTCCAAAATTGTAAGGAATTTACCTGTTTGTTCACAGCTGTGTCCCTAGCACCTAAAGCAGTAGTAGGTATGTAATAAAAGTTTTTAGAGTAAATGGGGGAATAAAATGACCTTTATTTCCTTATTTTCCACTCTTTTAATTTTTATTTCTTTTTAAAATATATTGGAATAAGCAGAGAAAATTCACCCTCGGGAGCTATGATGCATTCTGCAGTTATTAGGGATGCATGGATAGAGAGCATGGTTGCATTTCCCCAGTATTGAATAGGTCCAGATCGCTGAGCCTTCAGTGTTTTGCCTCATTCATCATTATTAGTAGGTACCACTCGCTATTACTAGCTTGTCTTACATACACAGCCTCCCCCCTTTCCTCTTACTATTTCAAATTTGCTCCTCCCTGAAATCTAGGAAGAACTGAAGATTGTCTAGAAAATAAGAACACCAAATTTATTACATTGTCAACATCCTTTTTTTATACTTTTCTAAGACATGGCCATGGGCAAAAGTGCTCCTTTTTTATTAATAAAAAATGAAAGGAGAGGAAAATGAAGCCATAAAGGTCATTTTACCAACATGAAATTCCATGCATGGTGTCCATTCTTTCCCTTGCCTATCTACCTGAGACTGGTTCTGGTAGCATCCTTCAAAGCCCCAGTGTGTGAATTCCATGAAGTCTTTCCCAATTATTCTGATTTTAATTTTCCTTCTCTGAACAGCTATGATATTAATTTATTACTTAATCATGAATTATGGCACACAATTCCCTAGCTGATGTTTGTGGATTTTTTCCCAGCTATATTTTAATTTCCTTGAGGACAGAAGCCTTGCTCTTATAGTATTAAAATACCCATCTCCTGAAGCTCTTAACACAGTGATCTGTGTATAGAGGGTATATGTTAGTTCACAAGTTTGTTCCTCACACCAAACGCCCAGGAAGATCTTACACTGAGCAAGAACAGACTAGATTCTCTAGCCTACCACAAACCAGTATGTACTCTGCAGTCACCATAGCTTCCTAAGTCTATAGGTTTCTCAGTTTGTTCCTGAAAAGAAAGGGGGGTAGGGGAGACTTTTCTTCTTGAGAAAGACAAAACCATGTGTGGACTCACCTGATTCCAGCTTGGAAGTCAGCATTTGGTCCTAAGTCAAGTTACCTTTGCCTCACTTAACTTATTCTTGGAGTTTTCCAAACAACAGTTACTTAGCATTAAAAAACCCCACAAAACTCTGAGATCCAAGAAGACCTTGGATTATTGTTATTTAACCATTGTTATTAATACTCATAACTATATATTTTGCACCTGTCCCCTGCAGGTTGAAATAAACCCTAGACATCTTCATTACATATAATGTCACTCTCTATGACACATCACATTCCACAGGGACCCTAAACCCTATTTAATGATGCTATTTCTGGCTTCACATCTTTCTTCTTTCATCCTCACATTATATCTGGATTTGCAAAAGCAAAAACAAAACTTCAACAGCATGAGGGGATGGGGATATAGACTTGGCATTATTTCTAAAGACTGACAAGCTTTGTTTGATATACTGTTTTTACAAAAGTTTCAGGTTTCCTGTGACTTGATTTTGCTACCTTGAGGGTTCATGCAAGATGCCATAAAGATGATGTAACCAAAATATGATTGTGTTTGAATTTTTTAGCTTAGTTCCTCAATTTTTTATTTTTTAATTTTATTTATTTAAAGATTTTATTTATTTTTAGAGAGGGAAGGGAGGAAGGGGGAGAGGGAGAGAGAGAGAGAGAGAGAGAGAGAGAGGGAGAGAGACATCAATGTGCGGCTGCTGGGGGTTCTGGCCTGCAACCCAGGAATGTACCCTGGCTAGAAATCGAACCTGGGACACTTTGGTTCCCAGCCCGTGCTCAATCCACTGAGCTATGCCAGCCAGGGATTTAGTTCCTCAATTTTTAACCTGTAGACTTCAAAATTATGAAAAAATACGATGAGTTGAATTTCTCTTGTTAATGGTTTTTCTCCTCATTTACAAGATTAAATTTTAATATAAAAAATGTGAGGTTTTCTTTTCATTGAATTAGGACTATATTATTTATGGAGAAATTACTTTTTACTTTATTTGATATAAGATACAGGGGAAATGATGGAATTTTAGAGTTATAAGTGGTTCTGGTTGGCTGTTAGCATCACCTGGGGAGGTTTTTAAAAATATGGATACCATTCCTCTTCCTTTTCTTCCAACAGAAGTAGTCACGCCACTGTAGTTAAAACAGACCTGATTTGGCCAATTGAAGAAGTGTAAATTGTTCAGGTTTCCCAAGAACCTTGATATTTTAATAAATGTTCTCTCTCAGGGCTCTCCAAAGGACACCTTGAAGGGAATGAATCTCTTTGAATAGCTGACCTTCCTGGATAAGTGAGGGTTACTCAAAGCTGACACCATCTTATTATGGCTTTGCACCTGGCACACTGCCTGGCACAGAGCTGCCTCTCAAAATGCTTTTTAAAGAATAAACGGATCAAGCCACAGTCTCCTCGTGTTGTTATTGTATATTATAGATGTCTTTGCCTTTTTAGACTATACCAAGTAGTATAACTTCTTTTCATGATGGTGTAGGCCATCACGCTGAGCCTAGTGCACTCAGGGGTCTCTTGTAGTGTGTAAGATGCTTTTATTCTTCCCTAAATGATCTTAAACTGCTGTGATTTTTATTTCTTTTGTTTGCTTTCTGTAGTTATTTTCCCATTTCCATCCTTGCTGTTAGGCCATCAGCTGTCACTCGTTACTGTTATTGATGTGCCTCTTCTAGTTTTCTTCTTTTAATTTGCTGCTCTTATTGGGCCATTCATTTGGAAACCATATCACCAAGCCTGCTAGAATCTCTGAAGAGGAAGACAGGCGCTGAGGAAGGACTTCATGGAATCTTTTTGGTAAAGTTCATTAATGAGGGCAGTCTCTGTGGTGTGGATATTTTGGCTGCTCAGAAGTCTCTTTTGTTTGTTTCCTGGTTCTCAGCTCTTTTCCAACAAAGTAAGTACTAAGTAAGAAAAATGACACTATGTCTTTAAAAAGAAGCAGAGCTTCCTTTTTCTGCATTCCAATTTCTTGTACTTCTTGGTAATTAGAGTTGATCAGCAAATATTTTTCTCTCCATGCTCCTCTGTTTAGAGAGGAATTAGCTTGAAGTAATAAGGAACCTGGCAAAGCAGATCAGGGCTAGTCTGGGGTCCTAACTAAGGTAGAGGTCCAGTATCCCTAGGATGAAGGAAGCAAAAAGGGTTGGTGCCCCTATACATTCAAGCCTTTATGAAGCAGGGTCAGAAGGAAAGTGAGAATTTTTAACCTTGTGAGGAAAGCAAGGCAAGCATTTTACTCTCATGTATTACTCTCACTTTACAGGGAGGAAAGTAGACATTAGCTACAAACTGTGACTCAACTTTAAACTTCTGCTAACATTAGATTTCACTCATCTTAAATTGCCTTATCTCATGGGCATTCTCAGCCCTCTTCTTGTGTGTTGGCATTCATGCTAGAAACTTCTCCTTTCCTGGGTTTTACAGAAAAACCTGCCTCTCCTGAGTTTCCTTCTACCCCTCAGGCCTCCCATCAGTCTCAAGACAAAACTTCCTCATCCTGTCATCTGAACATGGATCCTGGAGCCTCATCTGCAGCCTTCTTCTATCCTTTCTCCTTCATTTTCCGTCGTGATCACTTCCTAACTTTGGGCCTGCTTGATTTCATTTGTTCTTATAAATAACAACAACAACAACAACAACAACAACACAGAAGACCCACTGGAACAGTAACAGAAGCAAGTGGAGTTCCCATGAGACCTTTCCAAGGTATAAATATGATCAAATTATTATCCAGCTCAATTCTTCCAAGATTTGCAAAAATAAGTAAGTAAGTAAGTAAATAAATAAATAAATAAAAGGAAAGAAACAAACAAAAACCTAGGATGAAACAAATTCTTTTATGTAGCACGTGAGACTTCTTATTATCAAACTCTAACTACTTTCAGTCTCAGCTCTTGCTTTTCCCCTCCCAACACCAAATACTGTGTTCGAGCAAGCAAACATGTATTTTCCTGTACACAGTACTTTTTCTAAAGTATTAAACCTATGAATTGGCCATTCCTCTCCTTTCTTGCTATTCCATCTTGTAACATGCACAATGATGGTCTGACTAATAAAGTGCCACTCATCTTCGAAATCTTCTCTTCTCATTGATGCTTTACAGGCTCCACTGCTTTTTTTATGGGCTTCAGCTGCACTTCCTACACATCTCCACTGGTGTGTCCCTTCTGCAGCTGAAGGAACATGTCTGTGATCTGGTGGGAGAGACACCAGGGAAATATGGTGGTATTGAGGCTAAGAAACCTCCTTGGGAAAAAAGCCACACTGACCTCTCTTAATATTCAGGCAGGTCTGATGAAGTCTGTACACTTGGCAGGGTGGCCTGGCTCAAGGTTTTTCCAAGGATGTCAAGAAGTCTTGCAGGAGACTTGGATTTGTCTCCTGGCCAAACTCACACCGGCTTCAATGTGATATGTCCAAATCCTATGGGAGTGTCAGGAAAGGCTACAAATGCTGCTTCACTAAATTCTGTAAAATTTCATTAGGACCTGCAACACAGTAAAGCATAAATAGGGCTGTATCCTCCTAGTCTGCAACAGACTATGGGGTGGACGAGGGAAGATTCTGGATGAGAGAAAAGTAGTGAGGGCAATAGAGGCATGAGGGAGCCTTGTGCGCTACAATAGCCTCAGTGCTGCAGGGGAGACTCTGGTTCCCAGAACAGGAATGGGTGTCAGCACTGTGCCTGATAGGAGAGGAATTGCCTGGAGCCTCCACAAACTAATTAAAGGGGTCTGCTTGCAGCCTCTGTGATGATGCACACAGATAGTCAGAGGGACATTTTAGTTATGTACCAATTCTCATTTTGAATGGTAATTGTTACCAGGTTTGCCTCTTCACTAGACAGTATGCTTTTTGAAGACAGACCCTGAATTCCCACTGCTTGGCATACCTAAAATTTAATAAATACTGGAATAAGTGAATGAATGAATGAATGAATGAAGGAATGACTCTTTTCACCATATGGGACTGAGTTCTTTTCAATTTTAGGAGCAGTGTACTATGTGTTGAACTTTGAAAACAGATGGGACATGGGTATTTGGTCTTAGGTAAAAAAGCCTTTGGGAGGTCTATTGGGTTATTTACTGTAAATTTTAAAAATTGTCATCCAAAAGTATGTATTCATGAGTTTCTGATAGGAAATAATAATTTATGTCTGGTTCACAGATGCTTAACATCACTTGACTGGCAGCTTAGCCAATGAAGACTTCCTTTTCCCTTATTTCCTACAGAGTGCATATTAGGCCACTGGAGGTTAGAAGAGCAGACAATGTGGACAGTAGTTTCAAAGTGGTTCTAGTTGATTTGAAAACTACTGGCACAGATAATCTCCAGGGCCCCCTTTCTGCTTCACATGTCTCTAGCAGCTGCATCAAATTGATCCTATTTGACCATGAAACTTGGAAACTCCAGCCTCTTCTATTCCTACCCAGAAGGGAAAAAACAAACCGGAAAAAGATTCTTCTTATTGGACTCAAAGTTTGGCAAGGTTAGAGATGTGAGCAGGAGCTCAGGACTGGATGTGCAGAGACATTGTTCAGCAAAATCGTACATGATTAGATGTCTGGTTCCAGTGTAATTCCATTTGTCTCATTTTTTTCTGTAGAAACAATTAGAAAATTCAAATGCTATATTTGTAAATTGCATTTGGGACTTAATGGTGGTATTTGCTCCCCAACTGGAATGCCTCTGTGAGTTGCCCTATAATTCCCATTTATTTTTCCGTTAAGCTTGAGCCTAATTCACATGTGGATCAGAATAAAAGCATTTTGTGCAATCTCCTAACTGTTAAGTTTGCCATCCATAGAGATCTTGGGGTCCTGACAGAATGTCACTCTTTTGACTGCTGATGTTAGGAAAAGGAGCTCTCAGGAACTGTGGCAAAATCACTAACATTTGAATGTGGCTGTTCCTTAAAAATATATGTATTTCAATGATAGTCATCTTGCTGTTGACTTATCTATTTATTTATTTTGAATGAAATCTTCCATTGGTTGTCTTGAAATAAATAATGATATTTCTTATGTGTGTTTATATTAAAACACCATTATTTTCTAAATTACATGAATTAGATACAAAGGCACAGGAAAATTTATTTTTCAAACGCAAGATGACATTGGGTGTTTGAATGCAGAATCATGTGCTCCTTGTCCTTTTGTACAGTTGGTAAATATTCTTTCATTAGCTGTGTTATTTGAAACCCTCTGTACTTAAGAGGGGTTATTTTAATTTTATTTATTTTTGCCACACATTACTTTGTTAGAAGAATTGAGTTGCGGTGGATATTTATGAGGTACTTGAATTCATTTCAGGAATAGGTTCTTATATTTGTGTTCACCTACAATTGGTCCATGTGAACTTGGGTTGGCAGAGTCCTTTTGATCTAAACAGGGAAACTTGCCAGTATTTGGGTCTAGCCAGGGTAAACATCATTGAATTGACTAAGAGAAAGTAGCAGGTAATGCCTACATGATTAAGACTAACACTTAGTTGTCAATTATATATCTATAAAGGAAGACACCAGTGAATAAGTATTTATTGAGAATTCACAATATGTTAGCTACGGAGGGTTCACACACTCTCCTCCTACAGGAATTCAAAATATGCTGAAATTTACATTCATTTTCACATCAGTGAAAAGAATATGACCCTTGGAATTAAACAAACAGGGATTTAGCTATTTATTATGAGTTATTTTTAAGTCATTTAATCAACATGAGACTCTTTCCTTATTTGAATTATATAATGAGGACAATCAATACCTTCCTGATTGTTGTAAAGATGAGAGATAATGTGTATAAAGTACCTTGTATAGGGTCTGACCTGTACGGAAACGGAACTGATTATAATATATAAGTATGTTTAAAGTGGGGTTTCACCATTTTAAATAGGTTGAGAACATGGGTCTACATCATTTATGGTAGCTGATACCATCAAAGCTATTGTTCCAATCACATACCTTAATGAAAACTTGCAGTCAATTTTCTTACAGAAACAGCCACACCCCAGCCATCCAGGCAAGTCCTCCTTAGACGATCCTCCATGATTTGAAAGATGAGCAGCTGTGGCTCCTTGAGATGCCAAACATTAATATATGTTTTCTTTGGGAACTTCTGCTCTGGGTAACCAGAAATCTGCGCAGACCAGCCTTGCTGAGGAGGAAACTATGTGGCAGTTCTCTGGGAGGGTGGGCTGGCTGAATCTCACCAAAGGCCCGTCTTGCTTGGGAAGGAGCAGAGGACGTTTTCTCAATCCTTTTTGTCAACACAGTGGGAGTTATCTGAATTTCATTTGGGCATTAACTGCTGTGTGAGTTGGGTTTCTCTCTGTTAGAGGAGCTGCTGTTATTGGATTAGAACCACTGTAGCTGGGAAGCACTTAAGACTCCGTGGGGGATTTCCCTATCAAAGAACGGGGTCAGAGTTTTGTTTTTTCTCATTGCTAGCAACCCCACTCACCAACGATTCCATTGTTTGTTTGTTTGTTTTTTTTTAGGTAACTATACCACTTAGCTGAAGACCAAGGAGAGGCAGAATTTCTTTATTTTTTCTTTTTCTTAAAAAAATCTTGTTTATTCTATCACAGCTGCCCCAGTTTTGTCCCCCTTGCCCTCCTCTGTCCTGCTTGCCCCGCCCCCACAGTCAGTCCCCACACCCTTGTCCTTGTCCATGGGTTATTCATACATGTTCTTCAGCTAATCCCTTCTTCCTTTTTACACCAAGAATTTCTTTCTTATTACCAAGGTGCCAGACTAGTCAGCTTGGACATTGTCCAAAGTTTGATTTGGCTCTCGGCCGCAGGACTGGAACCACAGCCCATGTGGGGATGCAGAATTCAGCTGTAGGGAAGAATTTCATGAGCAACAAACTCCAGGTAAAGCCATACAATCTTACGTGTGGTCAAAAGGCCCTCTTATGAATATTTACTCACTCTCGGATTCTCCTGTGGTTTAGAGTCACTGTAGATTTTATCTTCTTATACAGTCCCTGGTGGCCTTGGCATGTCCCCAAGTGATATTCTGCCTTAGGTGAAAGCTAGAGGCCACTGCTGGAACCACTGGAATGTGCAGGTTGGCGTCCATGGGCCTACTGGTTGGAAAAACTAAAAGCCTGGGTTCTAACCCCAAACCTCGTCTGCCAGTGCTCAGCCAACAAATTTACCCAGTAAAGAAAAATACATTCGGATGCCTTGAAAGTTTAGCATCTGCTTCTCGTTGGCTCATGCTGCTTTAGAAAAACATTCGGAAGTTTCCATTGGATTTGGATGAGACAGAGATGGCATATTTTCTGCATCTCTGGAAGCCTACACCACCCCATTTGGGGAGCTTAATTTGCATGCACGTCGGATGCCGGCTGACTGCCTCGGACTGCACCTTTGAGCAGATCCGATGGGATCCCCACATGCATGTAAATGAAGCTCCCTTAGCCGGAGCCTCGCTCCAAAGAGGCAAAGAGCAGGCTTTTCTTGAAACTTGTTACCTCAACAATCTCAAACCACACACCACAATAAGGAATTTCTTTTTCCTAGCTTGTGTGTGTGCCAGGAGGATGCCACGTAACTTGGTTTTCCAGGCTGAGGTAATTTATTTAGACATGGATTATTTGAAAAATGGGAAGGGATACAGGGCTTGATTTTAATCCCTGCTAACACAGAGAAAAGAATGCTCGTGTCACAACTCAGTGACTGTAAAAATTAAAAAATGCTGAGACTATTGTTTGAAAACAGGCAAAATAATTAAAATTATTATGGAATAATCACATATCACACAACAACCTCCCACTCTTAGGAGCAACAATCCAAAACAGCTCCTCCGAAGCAGGCCCAAGGGCAGAGGTTCTGTATATCATTCAAAGACCATCTGTCGTGCAATTCCTGTAGCGCCTTTGCCCTATTCTGAGGGCAGGCTGAAATGTAGTCCTGGCAGTTCTCTTTCCATTTGCTAACAAACAGCAGTGATGGCAGATAAATATGGCAAACAATAGGCGTTTGTAATGAACTGGAAAGGGATGGGGAGTTTTGGAACCAGCACCAAAATCGGAAGTTGTTGGTCCTATGCTGGGCTCCTGAGACCCCCAGGGCCAGTTCTTGCCATGTGGCAGCTCAGGCAGACATCTGCAGTTTGAGTGAGGCTTCGGTGCACCCAGCCAATCCACGGAAAGCCTGATTTAACTAAACTTCTTTTTTCCTAAAAAAAATCACAAAAACTCAAGGCTAGTACACATGTAAGTATGTATGTATGTAATTATCTATTTATTTTTGCTTCAGGCAAGTCAAACATTGCAAATAGTTCCAAAAGCTGACTTTTTAGTTTTCAATCTTGTCCCTCCATAACTCCCCTCACTTGCGTGTTCTTGTATACTATCTCATTTTATGGTTTTATGGGGCCTGTTAAAGCATAATCTTGATGGTTAGGCTCAATATGATGTTTATTTTCATTGTTTTAGAAGTATAAATTTGAGATTTGATCGTTTGATGTTGATTCGGGGAAGCCAAGATATACTTACATTAATCTTTAATAATTATAGTTTTAATTCACAAATTAGTAATACCTGCAGATCTCTAGATTAAGGCTGTTGTTCTGAATGTTCATAGCAATGTAGAATTCTGACCCAAATTTTCTTGTAAAATCATTTGTTGATCACTCTTTTGTGAACTATATTTATATACATACATATACATACACAGGCTCATGGACTCATATACCCAGCTATCCCCACTTTATTTCCACCTTCTTTCCTTCTTCACCTCTAACTCTCTTTCTCTTCCTCCCTCCCTCCCTCTCCCTCTCTATCTTCTCTCTCTGTCTTTACACACACACATACACACACAGAATTCATTAGTCAAAAGTATCTGTAAGGCATCATGGCAGGTTCAAGAATGGATCACATAATGAGTAGAACAGTGTTATTTGCAACAGGCACAGAATGGAATCTTTAGTAATTTTAATTTCTGGCTGAAGTAATAAAATGGTTGTTTCAGCCCATCCTGTAAAATGAGCACTTCATGCTAAGGAGGACACTGGTCTGAGTTGATGAGGAACCCATGTGGACCTTAAATAGCAAGGCCATCCTGCACGTTATGTGAACTCTGGGGACAGGTGGCATTTGTGTAGTTTGCAGTTCAGGCCATTAACAGGAACTACAGGAGGGTGGGTGTAGAGAAGCTCAAGGCAAATTTCAGTTCTCCGTTACTGAAATTATTAAAAAGCAAGGAGCTGATATGGGGTGCTCTTCCTGCACCACCTCCAATTTTGCTTCTCACCGACACTTCTGCCAGAGTGGTGTGCCCAGCTCCAGTGTTGAAGCCATATTGGAATCCAAGCATGTTTTTATTTCCACCAGTACTTTGCAGTGAGCATAGTTTTAAAGTCAAAACAACTGAAGTGATTTTTAAAAATTCCACTTAAAAGCTTAACATTGTAGAGCTGCAAAGGATTTTAGTGGATTATTTAGTTTATAGATGAGGCCAACTGAAACTTTGGCAAGTTATGTGATTTTTCCCACATCATTCAATAGTGGAATGAGAACTATATATATTTGGGGTTTTCCAATCCTGCATCAGTGCTTTTTGTCACGCCACACTGTCCCTTCAGGTCTCGGTAGCACAGGTCACTGAATCATGCTGTGGGTAATTTAACATGGTGTGCTTGTGAAAGTCGTGCAATCACGGGACTGCAAGTCTGAAATCCCTATCTTTAGACCAATGCATGCCAATATTACAGTAGTACAGCAGACAACTGAGACTTCTCTTTGGTCTTTGAGAATGATTGCCAAGTCTCAGTATGTCTCCTGTTACTCTGAGTTTGTGACAGTTTAGTTGGTTCTGCAGGTTACTGATTTATCTACCTATTCAGCTGTTGGCAAATAACTACAGTTCATGTTATCTGATTTCTAGAACAGTTGTTTCCCCCCTACCACTCCAACATTTTTTTTTCCCTCAATGGGTGGGGAAAATCCTCTCAGTTCATGTGGAATAATTTTGCCCCATGTAATTTCTTCCCCATCCAGTAGTATGCTGGTGCCAGCCTGTAGCAGCTCATGAGAGCCAACTATTGTTAGGAATTTTGCATGTCAGTCAATTGAATTGCTGGCAGCTTTAAATTTACCACATTGGAGTATTTACACCACATGAATTGGCAAACATTGCAAGTCTGGGTACCCCCTCTCTAGAGACCTGTTTGTTCAACATTTACCAGCACATGACCACTTCTCTCCTTACCTTCCTGTAGTTGCTGAGATCAAGAGGTGAATTAAAAGAAAGGTTAGAGTTGGGTACTTCTACTGCTGGGGAATGCCCAGTGAGACAAAAATAAACAACTTCCAGCAAACCTATGCTAACCAAACAATAGTCTAACAGCACTATCTTTTTTTATAACTGTATTAATAATGATGACTAAATTGGAGATGCATAGAAATACTTATTTTTAGATCTTTCTAGAAGTGTTTCTCTACTAATATAGACAATATTTTATAATACCTGAATCGTATCTATGTATGCTACCAGAAAGGAAGTCATTCAGACTACTGAATAAATTCACTGCATCTTTATAATATGTCTGTGGGTTCTTACTCTTTCCTCTCAGATGAGGAAATGAAGGCCTCTGGTTATGTTAGCGCTTGTGAAGAGTAATATCTCAACTGGACATGTCATTAAAACTAAAGCAATTTAAAATGTACTTAGGTAGGGCCTATTATATCTAAGGCACTGGACAATAAGAGCCCAACTAAATTAACAATAGTAGGAATAGCCCCATGTCTTCTAATTCTTTTTTTCAAATTCAAAACCTTTTCATGTGCATTTATTTCCTCCACAATGAGGGCTGAGCACGTTGGCTCTCCATTCACAAGCTCTCGGTTACTTTATCTCCTTTTCTCCCTCCTTTTCAGAGTCTTTACAACAAATGAGAAAGGAGTTTTATGCTCTTAGGCCAAAATTCTGAGAGGATTAAACAGCAGTGGGTGGCAGCTGGTCAGTTCATCAGACAGCTCTAATGTGGAGATGTTCCTAAAAAGAGTGGAGATTTTCCATTCTGCCCTGGGAGCTGGCCCATGCTTCCAGGGCAAGTGCAGGCTTGGTCTCTGCCAGACACAAGTAAAACTGGAATGCATGCTGAAAGCAGCTGCTGTTAAAAATCAAACAGGGATCTGGGCTCCTCCAGAACCTCATGGGTAGTGAAGGCAGGACACTGAATAGAGGGTTTAAAAATCAACAGCTGGGTCAACTAGGAAGTCACCAAACCTGGTTAGTAAATTTGCTATTCCTTGAAAACCTATGTGTATGCCAATGTGTACATTGCTGGGTTGTATTTTATCTCATGATGCTTCCTCTTCTGTCCTCCCATTTCAACTTGAGTGACAAGGAATGGGCTATCTGAGCACTACTTTTCTTAAAGATATAAAAACAGTAAAAATCCTAACCACTGGCATTGTTTTACACTGGAAAGCATACAGCTAGAATAGAGGAGACCTGAATTTTCATTCTACTTCTGTTATGGTTGGGCCAGCCCTGTGACACTGGACCAATGACCTAGTTACTTAAAGCCTCAGTCAACTCACCTCTAAATGGGATTAAAACTAGACGTGTGCATCTATGATAGGCTGGTAATTCTTTAGTACAAACATTTGGAATCCCTCTTCTTTTCTCCCCACCACCTACATTTTCTCCACGTAACTTATTTATTTTTACTTCTCCCGCATCTCTTGTAACATTCTAAGTAAAGTGCTCTTTCTTTATAGCCATCATTCTTAAAGAGTGCTCTCCAGACCAGTAACACTAACATCACCCAGGAACTTGGAAGTGCAGCTGTCAGGCTTGATCCTAGATCTGCTGAATCAGAACCTTCTTAGGTTGGGCCCAGCAATCGGGGTTTGTACAACCCTTCTAGGTGATCCTGGTGGACTGTTTCAGAGAGTCAGATTGAGGGGTGAACATGAGGAGGGGAATGGTAAGTGTGAGGAGCAGTTGTTCTAAAATCTCTTTGGCTATTAAGTTCCAAGTTCTCTTAGTAGTTGGAGCATAGTAACATGAATAGTGCTGTCTACATTTCAGTATTTTTACTTTAAGTTCTCATGTGAGACTTGGAGCTGGCAGCTAGAATAGTGATGAGGAGAGGCTGTGCTACTCTGAGTAGGGGCAGAGCAACAGAACATGCTGATTTCCATTCAAGGAGAAATGTGGTCCCTGCTCCAAGGCCATATTCTCTGGGGTGTGGTGATGGGCAGAGCCCCACCAGTGTCACACATGGACTCTGCTCCTCTCTGATTTGGATCAACAATCTTTTCTGAGGAAGTGTGGATCCGGCAGACTAATAATCACATATCTCAACCAATGACAGGTACCACAAGGGAAATAATTTTTAAATTTAAGTCACCCAAGTCCATGACCAAATAAGTTACAAGTGTAGATGGAAAAACTCTTGTTTCTGCAGCTCATGAGTAAGAGGAGCCAGCTGACTGGGAATTACTTACTCCCAAAGTCAGAAGGGGCTGCAGAATAGTATGACATATGGCCCTCGGGCCTCTCACTCCTGTGATTGGCAGGTCACACTCTCTGGTTTTTTGACTAAGGCCTGTCACAGTTGAAAAGACAGCTAGTGAAATGGTTTTCACTCCACTGAGGGCTATGCCACAGGTCACCCAGTGCTGCCACCCTAACAGTGAAATGCTGCAATGCATCTGGGTTAGGGACAATGCTTAGAGTTGTTTCGCTCGGCTTTGTGTTGTTGCTGGATGAAGTGTTTGCCAAATGGACTGATGGAAAGAAGAGGAACTATTGTAATCTATACATATCTGCTAAAGTCGACAAGATGATGCTTTATTTACTAACATGCTCATATGGAAGCTAGAGTCACAACTTAGTAAATGTAAGAAATGAGTGTGTTCAAAATAGCTTGTTTTGGACAAGAATTAAGATACAAATAAGAAAAATACCTCATTAACATACTGATTAAGTAGGAAATTTATAAGGAAGGTCTAGAGAATCAAGAGTGTCTTTCAGGGCATAGATTTGATCGAATCTGAAGTACCTTTGGCAGCAAACCTCAGCAGAGATTCTCTGGCTTACACATAAGAGTGTATATTCATATTAATGCAAATACATATTTAATTATCCTTAAAATGAAATTATATAGCATTTAGAAATGAATAAATGCATACACTTTGGAACTGTTTGTTGTGACATCTCTCATTGTGTGTGTGAGAGAGAGAAAGAGGAGGAGAGAGAGAGGCCACTTTCATCAGTAACTGTGTCCTAGGGTTCAGGAGAAGGATGTGGATCATTGTTGCAGATTATTCAATGTCACTACTTGATAGAAGTTGAATGGTAGGGAGCCACGTCTCTGTGTGTGTTTTTCTTAAGCAAGATTTCCCTTTCCCCTTTCTGATGTTTCTTTTCTTTCCTTTCTTTATTAAAAGAATTTAACCTTGAATTGGTACTCAGATTTGTTTTGGGACATGACTTGAAAAACAGAAAATAATGTCAAATCTGATAACATTGGCAAAACATAACTTTGAAGGGATTTAAAAAATCTAAACCACATAAATATAGGTATCTAGCTTTAAAATCTTCATTTCATCCTAATTCAGAGGGCATGTTGATTTTTGAGTGTCATCCTTGGTGCAGCTGTGGAGATCAGGAGATACCACAGTTTGTTCATCACAGGAAGGGAGCACATGGGACGGCCGAGGAGCAAACCACACTGAAAAAACTGTGTATCCTGCCAAAGTAAAATAATTCTGTGAAAATGGGAATCTCTTTCTTCGTCTCACTTTGTTTGCTTTTTTAAAGTTTTCAACCCTTTCTATTATTTTTATTTCTCACAATTACAACAAAAAAATAAGCTTTGACTTCAATATTTTTAACTTTCTGAGTGATGTATAATGTATATATTTTAATTAAAGATCAAACATTGGCAAATGTCCACCTGGTAAAAGTCAACTGGTAAGTTAATAAAACAGAGTGCTTTTTATTCTATATAATCAAAGCTAGTTATTTCTGCTTTTATTACTCCAGTGAAAACAATTAATCTGAATTTTCATAAATAGGTTTATATTTCATTCTTGTGGTAGTTCACAGCAGGGACCCAGGCTTAATTAGTATTTTTTTACAGTGAGACATTTCTTTTTCCTTAAAGTAACAAATGATCACCCTTCAAAGTTTTAAACAAATCTGCATTTAGTGAATGGTTGTCTCCTGACATGGATGTTATTATGTAGTGGTAGTTTGATGATATCTACTTAGTTATAGGGTTTATCACTATCTAATTTGGTCAGATAGGCAGTCTTTGTTCAAGATGTCCTCTGCTTGCTGTCTGCCCGCCTGGTCTCTTTGTAGCTGTTTTCCCTGGTGTTCAATCTGAGCTACACTTTCTCAGGCATTTTGCTCTTGGCTGTGTACATGTGAGGTCAAATGACAGAAAAGTTAAGAATTCTCTCACCAAGTAAGTAAATGTTCCACCTGGCTTACTAAGTACCTTTGTTTTCTTTAAGGAACTGAATTCTATTAGATTAGTTGTGCATGTGGGTATAGCCTGACTACACGATGTCAGAGGGAAGAGGTGTCTGTATTTCTAAGGGATATATTTCACCTTGATCTTGAGCTCCATAATTATTCAAGTTGTGACTTTCTCTGTCCTTCTACCCTGAAACTATCTGTGTTCCAAAAGTTGACAGACTGGAGTAGGTGGAGAATTCCATCATCTGCCCTTTTGGTTTTCATTCAATTGGCAACAAGGCCGCTTATGCCCATTTCTACTGTAAAGTTCACAGGCAAGATTAGATATTTACTTTGAAGGGTCTTAGGAAGTTGTGTACATGGCACTCTCGTTTTTTCATACTTCCAGGATATATTTAGTTCTGATTTTTAAGTTAGTTGGGTTAAGTTGTACAGCTTTGTCCTAGTGCATAGAGTTAGATAAAAATTATTAGCAATTCCTGGTCTGTATTAATTTTGAGTACTAAAAATTCTGTAAGTCTTTAGTTTCTAGTTATACCTAACCATTTTATTTTTATTTTTGGGGTGAATACTATGCTAGTCTTCCAAATTATGACCTATTTCCTAAGATAGCTAATGTCTTTTTCTCCCTTTTGAAAGACCTTTTTAAAGAACAATATATAAATATGCATCTTAAAATATTTTTCTTACTATGAAATTAAAGTTTATTGTAGAAAATATAGATTAGCAAAAAATACAATAGAAACCACCTTTAACTTCACTGTCTACAGATAAGCATGCTTAATATTTTGAGGGATTTACTTTACTAGACATTTTTCCTTATGCATATAAAAATTACTCTTTCTTCCTTATTGGGGCTGAAGGGGTTAACAAGGAAAGAGAATTATTTTACTTCTTGCTTACATTTTCAGCTCCCTCAAGGTCCCCTCTTTAACAGACTGTCTCTGGAGTGATTCAGGATGCTGAAGCAGTTGATCACTGAATAAATCTTCCCTGACTCTGAAAATGTTACAGTATTATGCAGCGCACACAACGAGGGTTGCAGCTGAGCTGCTCTGTGGCCAGAGATGATCTCTGGGTAAAGAAACTGCCTGGAATTACCCAGGGGAGTTTGCATTTCAGTAGCGAAATCGTGAGCGCAGAAATGGAATTGAGTGACTTGCTCAAGATTTGGGCCATATAAACACTAAGCACGGGCCCGGGAAGCGTAAGATAAAAGAAACCTTGGTATCTTTGGATTCAAGGAAGAGAAGGGCACCTTATAAATGTCACTCATTAGAGACCCCTAGAAATGGGCCATTTCAAATACATCACCAAACTGCTGGCAGGGTGGAATGTCCTAGAAGCCCCATTTCTCTTGGAGCCACTGTGAATGAGAAAGCCATGTAGCATGAGGTAACGTCTGCCTCAGAGCGTTGAAGAGCTTCGGATGTCAGCCTGTCTTTGTGTTGATATTGGGATGTGAGAGATGGGGAAGGAATACTTCAAAATAAATTCACCTAGAGATCAATTTCCACAGCATTTGGGCAGTAAGAAATCAGTTTTTACACTTGGATTTAAAAGAACATTTTCTTGCCATTCTGACCATCTGAATCATTTTGAAACAGATCCCTCCAAAGTGTGAGCTACTTGTCCTATTCAGTTTTATGTTTACAGTGCTGAAGCAAGTGCTTAAAACATACTAGGTGCCCAATAAAAACGTACTGAATGAAGAAATGAGTGGATGTATATATAATAGTTAACCATGATGTAGGATTAGCTGTAATTTGTGAGGGACATGGCTGTATGTGGCAGAAAATACTTTGTGTACCATTATTGTTTCATGTATCAACAGAAGTGACCCCTTAAGATGCGAGCAGTATGGTGTAGTCCGCAGAGATTCCAAACTACTGCCAGCCTCAATTCAGTACACAGTGGTGTTTTCCAGGGGTGAGGCAGGAGAAGGGATGGCAGAGGCAACTCACAGTGTTAGGAACATTCTTAATGTAAATGCCTTTGGATGGAATATTTATTTTCTTGTGCACAATTACTTTTGTTAAAAGACATTGTCCTATACACAAATTTACTTGCCTTGCTTGTGAGGTATTTGAACTTGAGGTCCTTGGTGTGGTGCAAAGCTCTCCGTATACCAAGTGTGCTGAATCTGACTCTCCTGGGGGAAAGGAGTTAGGAATTTGTAATTTTTTGAAAAAAGTTCTCCAGGTGATTTGAATACAGGTGGTCTGCACACAGGCATTTGGTATGGAGAAAAGTATAATGTGACTTTTCCCTTTTTCTATAATTAATGTGAACCATTTAGTCTTAATGTCCAATTACTATGCAGTGTCATAACAATTACCACGTGTATGTTGTTAAGTGTGTGCCTGATTAACTTTATTACAGGTTGTATTTGAAATAGCAGTAACTGTACCTACATGGGGTCTCAGTCTTCAGCTATTTTACGACCAGAATATTGGAAGCATTAAAGGGAGCACAGTTTAGGGCCAAACTTCAGCATAATGGCTTTCGTAAGTTTTTACATGTATACCTGTGTGGAAAGTTAAGCTATAAATTGTCATTGTTTTAAAAAATTATTTTTATTCTGGTGGAATATTGTTATCTCTTACTTGATGCTTGGATTTCATTTCCTTTGTGATCAATGTGGGAGAAAGGAAAAAGATGATCTACAAGTGTGCAGAATGAGCAAAATTCTGTCGTGTTAGCAGTCTCTTCTTTTCTGGGAGGTTGATCTAAAATCAGGGCACATTCCAGTGCCCACCAATCTCCCTGGTGATTATTGGGCATGGCCATGAAAGCTTGACCCAGAAGCCATATTGAATTCAAAGATTCATTCCAAGAAAAGGAAGAGCATTTCGTTTAGGACAGACTCTAGAAATGACCGATGCACCCCTTGTTCTACCACAGGCCTTTATTACACCAGCAATTGCTGGGCACCACTTGCTTATTTCACACACTGTGCCAAATAGGACCCTTTCTGACAGTGATCTTGAAGCCAAATTTTAGCATTCCAGTAAGAAAAGAGAAAAAAGAGGTAAGCTGAAAGAATAGTATGGATAAAATAATTATACCACAAAACAAAATTCTGAAGACAATTATTTTAAGTAACTACTGAGGATGGTGAATGGACAAGGAGGCACTGTCCCGAGTGCCACAGGAAATAGAACTACGACTGCTGTCACCTTCAGGAGTTCACAATTTGTCAGGCTTTTCCTGGGTCCAGCTATCATGGGATAGCAACAGAACTCTCTCTTCCTGAATGAGTCAGCCACTCACTGACACTAAGCCACCTAGGTTTAGTAAAGAGCTGGCACTCCAACAAAAAAAGAATGTGTCCTGCTTTAGCTTCCTTTTCACCTTGAGTGATCCTCAGGGAAGCAGTGATGCTTGTGCAAAGCCAGGAGTTGGGCAGTCAAGCCCACCTGACTTCACATTCTAGTCTTGATAACTTCCAGTGTGAACCTGAGCATGTTATTGTAGCCCTAAGAGCCTGTGCTTCTACAGGTGATAAACAAAGATGGTGATATCCACCTTATAGTGTTTCTCTGAGGATTGAGTTGGTATATGTACAGTGCCTGCCATGTGGTTAGGTATCACTATGGCAATTTCCCTTTGCTAGGGGCTGTGGAGGTGGCTCATAGTTACCCTGACCCCAGAGTGGTGGTCCAGATCCTGTGCCTGTGGGACCAGCTCCGCTTTCCAGGGGAGTTGATCCTTTGCAAATCAACTCTCTCCTCCTCTTTCCAAGTGTAACTGGACAATTCTCCATACCTAGAGACACTGTTTTGGATCTGGGACTAAGTACATCTTACTAGAAACACACTACTAGTCTTCTATACCCCATTGATGTGTAATAGAGGCATGGTGCAAAATCTGCTGCTTTGTTGGGCAAGCAGAGGGAGAAAAAGAGTCATGAGTGCCAGGAACTGCTAGGGTTCAAGGTTAGGAGGTGATTGTTGGTTCTTTTAAGAACCAGCAGTTGATTACAGCAGGGAATTTAAAGGGAAAAGATTAGTCAAAGATATTTTATGGCAGCTTCCCTGAAGGACATCTCATGTTGCCTTCTACCCACATCTGGTCTTGTCTTTGGCTAATGCTGACAGTTTGCCCTTCCAGTGATCTGCTGTGATTCTTTGCACTGTCTATTAACTATTTCACACATTTACTTCTTGTTTCCTCTAAGAGACTGTAAGCTTCTGGAGGGCAGGGAAAATTTTCCATTTCTTAGGCCATTTTTTCAGATCTCACCAGGGGCCCTATGCATGCTGGTAAGTGTGGTAATAAACACCAGCTGAAGGAACAAGTGCTCAAGTTTGGGTGCAGTCAGTGAGCTCTTATAGTGAGCTCTTATTATAAGAAAGACTTAAAAGGACTGGAATTTATTGGGAGAAGGATGCTTGCTTTATTAGCTTTCCTGGTCACCTGAATTTGATGCAGAATATTCAACATGGATAAATCTTTACTTGCTAATTTAGGAAATGATGGCTGCAGTGGTGGGGAGAAAAGCAGACCAGAAGTCATCCCTGGTTTTGCTTCTGAGAAGAGGTGTAACTCTTTAGACAATTTGCTTCTGCACTCTCGCCTTTGGCATTCTCATCTGTGAAATGGAGGTACTACAATACATAATGTCTAAGTCTCTGAGCCTAAATTTTTATTATCTTTCAGTGTTCTGAGGTCTCTGTTATAACATGAATACTCATTATGTAGTTCCATAGCTGTCTGGAAAGGTGTAGAAGTTAAATTATTTATCCTCTTAAAAAAATCACTTTTCTAGTAAATAATTTTTTTATTGTTGTTGCTTATTTTTAATAAAATTATAGAAATATCTGATAAATTTAGTGTTTGGGTCAATGAAGATTTTACACAACTTGAGGATTTGAAAGTTAGTTTTACAAAAATGCCTGTCTAGTATTTTTTATGAAGAATATTTTATAGCATTTTACAATTATGTTTTTAAATTATGTCTTTAATAAAAAAACCCTCAATGCTGTAAACTCAAGCTGTAAAAGGTAGAGAGATTAAAAAGAAATCTAATATCTAGAATAAATATATTTTTCCTGGTAAAATTATAGACAGTATTATGAATGTTCTGCCTGATTAACTTCCGATTACAGCATTCTAATTGGAAAAGTCCTTCAGGTAAAATAGGACAAGATGTAGAATAATAGCCTGAGAGGCACAGCTTCATGGGCATAGTCAGGCCTTAAGTATTTCTGCTTGCTCCTGGGGTGTCAACTTCTGGGCTGGAAGTTTGTAGGGAAACAATAAAAGTTCAGTAGATTCTGTCCTCAGAGCTCTTATATTTTTATGCAGGACTTGTAATTCCTACACACTATAAAATCTATATATATGTTTGCCCACCTAGATCTATCTATCAACTGAGGAAATAAACCCACCCAAACTCTTATTTTAAGAAGCAAAACATAAAATAGTAGTCTTGCAATTTTTTCCAAAAAAGTTTTCAAAGTTCCACTTGCTCTAAAAATTTTATATTGACTGTCTGCATTGGAAACCAGTTATTCGCATTCTGATAACTTTTGGCCTGCCCAGAATTTTTTGTTTTGTTTTGTTTTAGCTGAAAGCAACACAGAATTTGCCTAAAGACATCTTTGAGTTATCCTATAAACACCAGTGAGTTCCTTTAAAAACCAATTAGAAGGAAAAGAAAACAAAGAAAAGATACAAGCAAATTACCCTGATTTCTTGTAGGCCCCAGACTTGACTTGACTTTTGGGCCTAACTAAAAATTTTACATTTATTTATGCATGCTCTGCTTTGTTCCAAAAAGGATTTAAGGTTACTCTATGTTCTCTGTTTTCAGTTCTCAAGTGGAACTAATTTGAACAAATCAAGCAGATAGTACAAAGTAGGTCCTATGTTGAAAGTGTGGCAAGCACCCAACTGTTACTGAGAAATTAGAAGGGTGCTGAAAAGCCTTCTGAAGCTAGAATATTTTCCCCCATTGACCTTCCCATTATCAGATTTCATTAGAATCACTTCTTAGGAATCTTCTGTAGACAGACATTTTAACTGGGTTAAGATGTTACCTGGGAGAGGTGCCAAATAAACTAATCTGTGTTAATGCGTTATATATCTGATTAATTCGTGGTTGCAAACACAGTGCCGCAGGGGCCAGGCCGGCAGCTTTCGGGAGGGCGGCTGACTGGTGAGGGCAGGACAGGAGTGGTAGCCTGGGGCTCCTTTCCAGGCAGCTGTGGCTCAGCCCCTATGAGGATGTAAGATCAAGGTCCAGGCAGCTGGTTGGCCTTACTGTTAAGAACATTATTATTTGGAATATCCTGATTTCTAAATGTTGATAATTGATTCAGAATTTTTGAAAACAGTGCATGGTCTTAAAAAAAAATCTATCTGGCCGCCCTGATTTGGCCAAGCTTATCAGTCTCCAGTTTCCCACCTCTGCATCAGTGCATTCACTAGTCATGTTGTATCCTAATGGCAGATGTGGGAGCAGAGGACTGTCCTGAATGCTCTGATTGAGGAAGGCCAGGGTGAGAAGAGGTCTGCAGATAGATAATTCCCAGTATCTGGGCCGTGGGATATGGGGGTCAGGGGCAGGACTCAGGTCCTACAGACCAGGAGTCAGGTCTGAAAGAGGATGAAGTGCAGGAGAAGGCTGGATGGGGGTCACATCATCATTTATTCAGTCTGAGCTGAGACCCTGAATGCCTTGGGTGCTTCTGTCAGCTTCAGTAAATGACAGTTTCCTTTGCTGTTGTTAGCGGTTCAGAGAACTCGGTGTGTTCTTTGGTTCTCAAGGTGCTTCTGAGCAGAGCTGATACCAGGAGTCCTGCCCTATCAGCGAGCAAACAACCCCGCTATGAGAACTTCTGGCTGCTTCTCAGCCAGAGGATTTAAAGAAACACATGAGGACACTTGGAAGAGTGTGTTCTTGCACTGGAGTCAGCCAATAGTTGGCCTTCAGGAGAAATGCAATCCTTCAGTTTAGGACCCAAAATATAATTTTTCAAACAGTTCCTGAAGTCCATGGTGACAGTGTGGCAGTTATGACAAGGAGACACCATTTAAGCTAGCTTCAGTATGAAAGATCTTCACTGTGCCACAGGCATGGATCTTAGTGGGGGACAGAGGTATCCTAAGAAGTGGCACTTGACACAGAGTCTGGTGGTCATGGTAGGGAATTCTGTGGGTGGCAGGTGAGAAGGTACAAAGAGGGCAAGATTATCTTGAACAAGATTAGCATCTGAGAAGTGGCTTGTTTTGTTTTGCATCTATGGAAATGTAGGAAAATATGAAATTCTCGCTTTCCTTTTCTTTCCCCCTTCATGGTCTGGTCATTAGGGGGAGCTCTGTGCTTGACTAAGATTCAGAGATGGTTTGGTTCAGCAGGCATCTGAAATTTTCAGAGAACTCACAGATCTCATTTTATATTCTTTCTCATGCTCTGCTTTTGTCCTGCCGCAACAAGTGATTGCTTCAGGACGCTATTTCAGGAATGGAGATGAGAAGTCACTGGGGCTGAACAAAAGAGAGGTGGTTTGAGTTGATTTTGGTATTTTGGAACAAGAGGAATTTCTGTTGGAAAAGTAATTACGTGTGGATGGGAGAAAGGAAAAGAGAAAGGGAAGGGAGGAAGGAGGAAAAGGGAGAAAGAGAGGGGAAGATAAATTCTTCATTATTATAAGATGAATTCTACATTTGTGACTTAAGTGAGTCTTACACATGCTGGACCACTGCATTTTCTTTTCTTAGACCCTGATTATAGTCCTGGGTTAATCATCATGCAGCAGCAGATCGGCTGACCAGAACACCCAATGGAGTTAACTTTAGAACAATTAATGATAGTGCATTGCTTGGCAGCTGACAAGTGAGTGGTTGGAGTGACTGCATCCACAGCCAAGATTTTACGCGGTTCCTTTTGGTCTGTGCTGCCAGCTTCAACGGATTGACTTACGTAATTCCCAGTCAGTGCAGAGATCTGGAAGTATAAGTAGGATCTGTAACTGTTCTGTAACTGCACACACATAAACACCCTGCGTGTTGCCTTTGTAATAAGAAGGGATACATACTCTGACTTTCTCTCTCTGGCTCCACTCTTGTTTGTTTTCATTCTCATCAGTTAGGAAGAAATGGAAGAGAGAGTAACAAATGTGGTTGACTATGTTAATTTACCAGCTGTTTTGTTAAACAAATTAACAACAACAACAAAAAATTTTGGCCAAAATAAAATATAGATTTTGTTTATGGCATTCAGTGGTCCAGATAACCCTAGGCTTTCACTAACATCTATATGCACATTTTCTAAATGGCAGTATCTGCAAAACTTCACAGTCATTGGGGTGGGTAATCATATTTCTTTAAAATACTTAGGAGAAGTGAAAGTCATTTCAAAGGACTTTAATTGTCGTGGAGTGATTCCACTTCCCATTTAACTTTTTCTGCCTCAAGGTCCCCTTTACACAGACTGTCTAAGGCATGATTTAGGTTTTTGGAAGCAGCTGATAGTGGCATAAATCTGGCCAGACAGTGAGGGTGCTATGGAACTGGCAGTACACTCCGCTGGCCTGTGTACCTGAAAGTCACAGGAAACACTCTGGGATGAAGCAGGCAGGAACTGCTGGGCATCCGGACCAATGCAGATAAGTATTCATGCAAAGGGATGTTGGTTCATGTGTTTAATTTAGAGGGGTCCAATTCAAGTGTGGTTTTGGCCCCAACAGGAACAATGTTAGAAAGGCCTTGGGTGGTGTTCCTCAAAGTGGGACCTGAGAAATCCAGAAGGTAATGGGATGGCAGGAGCCTCAGTCTCACCTCTGACCTACTGCATCACCTCTGACTACTGCCACAGAGCAAGGGAATGTTTGCTTTAGAAAATGTCCTAGATGACTCTTTGCGAACTGCTGCTTTGGGGACTCAGTGTCCCTATCCTGAGAGGTTAGCACAAAAAAGGGAGGGTGCAGCCCAACATTTATCCAGCGACCTGTATGTTCTAGGCACAGTTCTCTGGCCCTTTAACCTGCACCCTCATAGTATCCTCAAGTGAGAGCAATGATACCAGGGAAAATGTGGAAGCACAGAGAGGTTAAGCAAATCATTCAAGGTCACAGAGCTGGTAGGAAGCTGAGCCAGCCCTTGATTCAAAAGTTAGTGCTCTTGTCACTAAAGCAGGAAATGGAAGGTTTTAAATTTCCTTGTCAAGGAATGTCCCCAGACATCACTCATTATAACATGGCATGAATAGAGTTTAATTCCAGTTTAAAAAATTTGTTCAGGCTCCTTTCAGCCTTTTGGGAGGGAAATCCTGACATCTGGCAGCTGTGGAAACAATCCAAGCTTACCCCTCACACTTCATAGCAGCCACCCTTTTCCTTGGGACGCTCGGGAACCTTGAGAGAGAGGAAAGATTCAGCTCTGCCTCCAGGGGGGCAGTTTAGATGCCACACTCCTTAAATTTTGTATTCCTAGCATCTCTTATACCAATCTTTGGTTTTCAATCATTTGTTGAAATAGAAATAAAGCCTTTTCTTATGTGAATTTTAGGTCAAACTACTCTATTTGTAGGTTTGGCAGGATTCATTATTTTTCAGAAGATTTTAATTTACAAAAGAAAAGCTCTCTTTGAAGAGGGCTTTCCCATGAGAATCTGTTGCTAGTCAAGGACCCAGCCTCTTATTTTTTGAGATACTGATTTTAGAGCACTGCACAAGTGCTTCTTAGTGAAATCTAACCTGCAGCATTTGTCTTTCAGATCAAGAGTGGAATCAGCACAATTCAGTGAAAAGATTATGGGCTCTGGAGGCTGACAGAAGCAAGCTATTGAACTGTTTGGGCACCTGTTTTCTCAACCGTTAAATAGGGATAATAAAACCAACTTTACAGGGAGGCTGGGATGATTAAATGAGATAAAGCATGTGAAGTGCCATTCTAGCATCTAACGTATGGAAGGAGTCAAATGTCACTTCCTTTCTTGTTTTTGGAGGGTGGAAGAGACAGGCAATGGCTACAGGCCGGGAGCCTGCAGCACGTGGAAACTTCACAGGGAAGGTCAAAGCAAAGGCCAGCAGCCTGCAGAGACCAAAACGTAAAGCACTTCACCCTTACTAGATGAGAACTGCGTGCATCTCGGCTTCTTTGGCTCCAAGCTACCCAGCCAGGTAGTGCCCTTCTTAAAGGTGCTTTGCAAGGTATAAACCTCCATCAGACCTACAGTTGACTGCTTGGCTCGTTATCCCAGCTATGCCATTCATTCGTTGTGTGACTTGGGGTGAGTTACTGACTCAATTTCTTCCTCTGTGAAAATGGAGATTCACTTACGGAAAAGTACCAGCTAAGAGGCTAAGAGGCTGAGCAAAGTGGAGGCTGAGAGCAGAGCAAAATGCACAGCAGTCTCTCACAGGCGTGGGTGGGGAGTGGATGTGTAGTCCCCACCAGGAAGAGGAGCTCTGGTAAATGCCCAAGGACTGCATCCGGGTCCCCTAAAGCAAATCTTCTTTATACCCGATGCTCTTGCTTTCACCATCCAAGTTGCTAGTGAATAGGTATTTGTAGTAGGTTAACCAAAGCCCACCATTCTAAACAACTGATACCCAACTGAAAAAAAAAAGCCACTGTGTTGGTGAGGAGACGGCATTTCCCAGGGTTAGTACTCCCCTCCTCTTAGCCCAATTGGTGTCAACCTTTGGTAAATCACGACTTCTTCATCAAGTCATGGGATCAGATAAATAGAAATGCAAAATTGTTATTCAGGTCTTGTAACTGAGTGGAAGTCCATGGAGTTGACATCCACTTAGAAATCTGTGGGCTATCCTATAAAGAGATGTTAAAATGTTAGTTAATGTTAGTTAATGTTAGATGTTAATGTTAGTTAATTAAAAGGGCAATGGTAACATAATTTATAGTAATATGTTTTTTCAAATTGTGTTGTATGTCTTAAACTCAGTATTTTCAGAATGCTATCTGTTGGATATTTTATTTCTTTGTTGGGATACTAGAGTAAGATGTATATGACCATAATTTGAAATTTGATCATATATGGTCATAATTCAAAATTGCTTTAGAATCCCAAAGTTGAAGAATATATAGCTTAAGGTAGCATGCAATTTTTGCTTTATTGATTTTCTTTTATACATGAAAATTTGTCAGTATTGTGCATGACTGCCATCAATAACTTCTGTATTCATTAGAGATTGGGGAAGACTTTGAGTACAGGATGTATTAGATCTGGTAAAAGAGATAAACTCACAGTAAGATGGGTACAATGTGCTAGTGAATCTGTGTAATTTCCTCCGTTTTGAGCAGCTATTTAAATGAAATAACTGAGGAAGATGCAGTACTGACTTAAAGGCTTAAATATTTTAAAACATATTTTTGTTTGGAAATAATTTCATACTCACAGAAAACTTAGAAGAATTAGAATAGTACAAAGAACACCATGAAGTCTTTAGCCATATTTACCAATTGTTAACATTTTATCCCATTTGCTGTCTTATTTGTGCTCTTTCTTTACATGTACTTATATTTATACTCTATGATATATGTAAATGCATATATACTCAGACTATTTTGCTCTGAACCATTTAAGGATCACTTACATGTATTATAGCATTGTATCCCTAATACTCCTGAGTGTATTCTTAGCATAGGGATATTTTCTTACATAATCACAGTAGAGCTATCAGCTTCAGGAAATTGGGTATTGGTACGATACTTTTTGTCTAAGCTAATGTCCATATTTTAATTTTCTTAATTTCACAATAGTGACCTTAACAGCATTTTGCCCCTCAATATAGCATTTCTCTTCCTTTAATTTAGAACATTTCCATAGCCTTTCTTTGTCTTTTTTGACATTGAAAAAACTTAAGGAATGTAGCCCTCTTCCCCCATTTTTTTTAACAGAACATACCCCATTTTGCCAGACATTTTTCTCATGCTTTGAGTCAGGCTATGTGTTGGCACACCCAGAGGCAAATGATGGACCTCTCCCTGCTTTGGGGATGTTAATTTCATCACTCAGTCAGTATGTTTTCTGGTGTCTCCATTATATAATTACTGTACTTCCCCTTGCAACTGAAAGCAGTCTGTGGGTAGGCACTTTAAGACCACACAAGTATTTTGCCCTTCATGGAAATTCCCCCTGGTTTTGCACTCACTGATTCTTGCCTGATGGAGTGTTCACTCTAATGGTAATGTGCAGGCTTTTTAATGGTAAATATTAGGCAGTTAAAAGGTCATTAGTTTTAGAATGTGTGTATTTAATAGCCACTGGCAGCTTTGAAAGTGTAATGTCTCTTTCCCCTTTCTTTTTTATCCAGGACACCCAATAGTGTTGAGGTTAAGTCCCCATTTTCCTGGCCTGCTACCATTATTATGAGATTCAGACAAACGTGCCACCGCTCCCCCCTTGCACTCCGTCTGTCTTCAGCTGCCTGATGTGGGGCTTGGTGAGGGTGGTGTGATTGGGACTCATTATAGCACTCAGAAATGAGTTTACTGCCCGTTTTGTCTTCTCCTTGTCCCATCACAATGGATTGATCCACACTTGGGCTTCTCAGGGTTTGCTTTACTTGTTAACTGGGTTTTCTTCCCTTGACCCTGAACTCTTGGGAAAAGAGAGGGGTTGTGGGGGACTCTGGCGAGGAGAAACACTTACTTCTCAAGTATTGACAAAACAGTGTGCTGAAAGAATAAATAAATAAATAAGGGAAGGCAGGGAGCCAACTCAGAGGAGCTTGCAGTCCTGCCCCCTGCCGGGAGTTTGCACTTTGGGGCTCACAATTCGTACATTACAACAAGATAAGCAGGAAGAGAGTGGTGCTGTGCTTCTCTGCCTCAGGGGGGTGGGTTGCTTTTCCTGTAGCAGAAACTATCTGTGCTCCCCAGTAAGTCTAGGAACAATCTTCACTTATTATACCAGCTCAAAATCCAGGACTGTTTACAGCCTCTCGCCAACGAGATACTAACCCTCACTCATTACTGTCGCTGTGGGGATTGATCTGCACCGCACTCTCCTTGCATGTGGCCCACATTTTCATCCAGTAAAATCACATGTTGTTAACTCAATGTGTACAGCGAAAACAGCATGAATAATGGAACCTTTAATCCTTATTTCTCAAAATTAGATTTCCGCTTTATCCTTCTCCCCTTTCCTCTCTTCAAAAAAAAAATTCCTCTCAGTGCCAAGCAGACTAGATATTGTCTAAATCTTAGCTCTGAGCAGATTCTGTGGCATTTCCTTCCATTATCAGGTACCTTTGCAGATACAATTTCTGGGTGGATTGATTGTATTTCCTTCCCTGATCACTTCACACATGACTCTGGAGAAATTAACATCATCCTTGTCACAGAGAAAGAGATGAGCCCATTGACACTGGGCACATTTCAGCAAATGGGGTGAAAACTTTGTCTGATTAAACTTGTATCTATAATATCAGACCATGAAGGCACATTCATAGCCTGTCTTTTTTTCTTAGTTTTCCTCTGTGAACAGATTTATTGGGTTGCAATATTTTTTGTATTAAATCAGAAACCAGCAATACTAAATCAAACTTCAAGGATGAGTATGTCAAAACTGGTGTGAGGCATTAGGACTTCTCTGTAAACAAAACTCCTTTGAGTATTACATGATATTCAGCAATACACCTAAGCATTTTACAAGGATATTCAGCCTTGTTAAATTTTCATGATTCCAGATATAGGTAAGTAAAACAAATGGACCAGATTTGCGCAGGCCGTTAGGATGGTCAGCCTGCATGGATCGACGATCCATTCCTTTGGAAAGTTTAGAAATGTCACTTATATTTCTCAAGTTTCACAGCTCTGAATATCTGATTACACATACATGGTGGGGCAAAAGTAGCTTTACAGTCATTTGTATGAAAAAGAATACAATCATTAGTAAATAATGATACAAGAATAAACTGTCTCACATATCACGACTGCAAGCCTATTTTTGCCCCACCCTGTACATACGCGTATTTGTGTGTTATCTAAAACTTGATTCCATGTGTGAATACACTGAGTTCTGGTCCTGACTCTGTTCCTATTTGCGAGGTAACCTTGGCCAAGTTCCTCATTTTTCTATCTGTAAACTAGGGATAATCGTGAAGCCTACCGTGCAAGGCTGTAAAGTACATGTGAAGAGCTAGCGTGGTGCCTGGCACATACTCAAAGTGCAATAAATGTTAGTTGTTGTTACCAGAGAGGCAGTGTAAGAAAGAGTGGGCGAACTGAACTGTGGCTCCTAGGATCCTGATCTGAAACCATAGTCTTGGGAAAAAAAAAAGAAAAAAACAAAAACATTATACAGTACATAATAGGAGATGGAGTAGCCAAAGAACTTATTATACACATGACCCACGGACATGAACAATGTGGGGGATTGCCTGAGGGAGTGAGGGGTGCTGGGTGGAGGGAGGGGGCAAAGGGGGTACATCAGGACAACTGTAATTTTATTGATTAATAAAATATAATTTAAAAAATTAAAACTAATATATGCTCTAGCTATAACCAGATTGATCTACATCAATCATCCAGGGGGCCAAGAAAATAAATTGGTTAGCCTGTGATTTATTAATTTTATGAATTTAAATCATCTTAAGAATTTTTTTTAAAGAATACAATATTTTTTTTAGATTTTATTTATTTATTTTTAGAGAGGGAAGGGAGGGAGATAGAGAGAGAGAGAGACAGAGAAACATCACTGTGCGGTTGCTGGGGGTTATGGCCTGCAACCCAGGCATGTACCCTGGCTGGGAATCGAACCTGGGACACTTTGGTTCCCAGCCCACGCTCAATCCACTGAGCTATGCCAGCCAGAAAGAATTTCTTTTGAAATACCTTAAAAATGTATCTCTTCTGTCATCCCCAGATATTAAAGAGATAGAAGCAACTTTTTCTCTTTTAGATGCCTCCCCCTTTGGATGGCCTTTTTAAAAAAGATTTTACTTATTTTTAGAGAGATGGGAAGGGAAGGAGAAAGAGGGAGAGAAACATCAATGTGTGGTTGTCTCTCATGTGCCCCCTACTGGGGACCTGGCCTGCAACCCAGGCATGTGCTCTGACTGGGAATCGAACTGGCAACCCTTTGGTTTGCAGGCCTGTGTTCAATCTACTGAGCTACATCAGCCAGGGCTGGATAGCTTATTTTTAACAAATCAAAGTCTTGAATAGCTGTTTGGAAAGATGCATAACCTTCCTTAATGAAAAGTTTCTGGTGGGAGATAAGTGGGGCTTGCTATCATGTGCCTTTCTGTCCTCCAGGCCGAGGCCTGTGGGTAAGGCCGACCACGCAGTATGGTGGCCCTGTTCCCATGGCTGTCAGCACTTGTTCCCAGCACACTCGACCGTGTGTGCATCCTCCTCATTTTAGTGATAAAACTATCTGTGTAGAAGGGGGAAGGGTGTGTGAGTAGGTCTGGTGCTCAGGCCCAAACAGAATGCTGGAGGGTAGCATCAGGTTCTGCGGTATCAGGCAGCCAGCCATGTCCAGGATCGTCTGCTCCTGCTCTGTGCCGTCAGGCCAGTAAGACCTATCACTTGGCACAGTTGAGGCACTTTTCAGGCATCAGCCAAATACCTTTTTCAGGAAAGTAGATATTTCTGCTCATACTTCATACAGAAGGGTATAAAGGTGGAAGACAGGAAAAGATTCTCCCCCTCCCCACCAAATCTACCTGTGCTGGCAGATGAGCCAATTTCCGAATGCAGGAGAGGTTGATTCCTTTTCCCCACCTGGTTGCCTAAGTCTTTCTTAGTAGGTTTATTAAGTGTTAGGGAATTTATAACAAAGTGACAAAATGGCCACATCCAAAAAATATCTTTACACACATGTGGAGACTTGTGAATTGTAGTTTCAAACTCTGTTAGATGAGCAGGATCACTGAGGCATTCAAGACACACACAGGTGTATCCATCTGCCACAGGTGTGTGCAGGCAGCCCTGAGGTTAGAGAACAGGGTCCACTGGTGGCAGTCCAAACAAGAGAAGAGCCAACAGGGACCGTAGCAAGTTGGAGACAGCTATCCTTTGTGAATTTCCTGAAGTTTAATAGTGTTATAACACGGTCATTCACCTGTTGTGGCTTCTCTTCTGTTCTTTACCTGATGACTATAAAGGTAGCATTGGTCTCCTCTGTTTGCCTTATTGTTATAATTTGTGTTCCCCCAACCCCTACATGAGCACAGGACCCTGAGATGAGGTAAATGGCCTCTATCCCAGAACAGTCCAGGGTTCTGCTGCCCTGTGGCGATCAAGTTTAGTCATGGCTGGCGGGTGTGCTCATTAGCAGATGGACAGATTTACAGTGCAGCATTACTGCATTTCTAGTCCATCTCGTTGTGACCCCACGGCCGACTTAATGACTGGACATGTGATTACTTCAGCAATGTGTCATTTTCTCAGAAATGATATTTGGTTTAAATGAGGCTAAGGTTTTAGTAGTTGTGGTCCGGGATCTTGCCAAAGCATAATTAACATGAGTCAAGGAAGATGAATAAAATGGGAAATTCACTCAATTTTTATTAATTGCTGATAGGTTCTCTCTAACAGGAGCTAGGCGACTGCCCTTTCTCTCAGTGTGACCTGTCCCAGACTCTAAAGTCAGTGCCGTCTGGCTTAAATCTTCAAGGCGACGGGCAGGGTCCGTTTCAGTGCAGCTGAACAGCATGTGGCACATCGGTGCTGCTGACATGCTGTTTGATTATTCTGATGAAGTCCTAGCTGTGGCTTCTCTGTGGTGAAGATGCAATAAGATTCATTCTTTCAAATTTAAGTGAGTTTATATTTAATTCCATATGTTACTTCATTTTGACAGTGGAAAAAAATAGATCTAGAAAATGCCATAATTCTAAAAAGTAGAATAAATGAAAGTTAAATAGTTAAAAAAAGTTAAATCCAAGGCTTATTTCTGAATTCGTAATGGATTTAGTGCATATCAGTGCTCCGGATCAGAGATGTGCTGAAATTCTTTTTTTTTAATTTAGACTTTAGGAAACACCTTCATAGCAAGGGAAATTTCTTCTTTTATTGTGCCTTAAGAGCAAAGCATGTGTACTGATGCTGCAAATATGAGCGAATGACAAAAAGTCCCAGTAAATGCATTCACAGCATGGTTTGGTGGCTGAAGGATGTTATGATAGGTAGTTAGGCAACTGATGTGCATGTGTGGAATTGATCTTTGTGCACATGGGCGTGAGTGAGCTGCATTAATTTAAACTTCTCTACAGTTTATCCAGCTTTGATTTTTCATAAAACGTGTCCTATTCCTTTAGAAAGCTGGTAGAACTTGCAGTGAGCGGTAAGCCCACTACAAAACGGTACAGAAACAAATCCAAGTTTACCCTTGGTAGGGTCACTTCTGCAGTGTTGTGCTGCATCAAGATCTAGACAAAGTAAAAGGATATGACCAAGGCAAGTGCCTTGTAATTTTTTTGAAACTGTTCATAGCCTTCTGAACTGTGAGTAAAATAAAATAGAACACTCATGAAGGAAATAGGAAATAGGAGGTTGGTGGTCCTTTCTAAAGTACTTAAGTTTTTTTCTTCTTTCTCTGTCCAGCAGGGGGTAGTCTGACACCAGAATTGTTTATAAAAGGCAGGAAAACTCAATCTGTAGTTACTAGCTTTCTTCAGTGGAGGAAGAGTCATCCCAACTAGGATCTTGCTATCTTGATGAATCAGACATGCTGCTCAAACATAATGTTAAGTGATATTAGCATAGAGGGAACCACTCAGCTATTCTAAACTGTGTCATTACTGCAGGTAAAAGAAAGAAGAGTTCGAGTTAGTCCCTTGCACGAGCATCTCATGTTTCTATTCTTCCAGGTGTGTGCACATTGCTTTATTTCCCCTCTTTGGAGCCTGTCCTTTAAGGTTGTGATGTTGGCCCCAGAACCTCTATTGCTAACTCATTGCTCTGACTGGGTGTCACCATAACAATGGACAGTTTTTCCCCTCCTGCTCTCTTCTTAGTAGGCTGAACTCCAGATTTGATCTCTTCTCTAGTAAAAGTCGAGATGGTTTCCAGTGCACAAAACTATTCTTAAGTGTTCGAAACTTGAACAAGTGCAGCATCTACTGATTCCTAGAAAACAAAATGGTGTGTGTGTGTGTGTATATATATATATATACACACACACACACACACACACACGCATACACTTGATTATCTAGATTTTTATTGTCCAACATGGTAGCCACTAACCACATATGCCTTTTAAACTCATTAAAATTAGATAAAATTAAACTCTCAGTTCCTCAGTCATACTAGACACATTTCAATACTCAATAGCTACATGTGGTGAGTGGCTACTGTACTGGACTCTATAGAAACAGAACATTTTCCATCATCTGAGAAAGTGCTCTTGAACAGAACTGGCTGAGAAGCAGTATGTAGGTCCTCATTCTGGGTCCTTAAATAAAACTTTCTAAAAGATTTTTTCTCTATGCTACTACTTTCTATAGTCACCCAACCAAGGTCAATGGTGGAAGGACATGCCTCCTCTGTAGAGGCGTCCAGTCCTACTCTCTTTCAGGACATGAACTATTGAGATCATGGTGATAAATGTCTGTATCTACAGGGGATTTCCTAAACGCTGCCCTCTTTTGTGACAGCTTTCGCCAGATCAGCTCAACATGGGCAGCAGAGAACAATGCTTTTTGTCTTTGTTTTTTTTAATACTTGGAAAGACGAGAGAAATTAGGTTATAAACGAACCCTGTGCAATCTCTCCACAGGCAGCATTTCTTCCACCCGAAGTGTTAGAAAAGAAGGCTGATCTTAGGAAGGAAAAGGGCTGTAATCCTGGTTCACATTTTTGTAGTTATGGAAAACCCTTCTCCATGCTCATTTTTTTTTACCTCTATCCCAGTTTCTTCACCAAAAGGTGAGGTTTTTGTGACATTTGGAGAGTATTTATATAAGAATACCCACTTAAAGACTGTAATACCTGGATTTCTAGCTTAGCTGCAAAGAAATGAGAAAGGTACAACTAGTGTAATTATTAATGGTACCTTCTTTCTCTCTCAAAAACCGGGAAGTTTGGGTGATACATTATACTGTCACTGTATATGTTGTGTAATAAATGTTTACAAATTGACCAAATTTAGAAATGCCCTCCTAAAAAGACCTGCTAATTTAGTTTGAATTTCCCTGTGCACTGCCTTGAAACTGACTTTCAATATCTCCAGGTCCCCTATCTGTTCTGATCAAAACTTTACCACCCTTAAGAGGTCCCTTTTAGGGCTCATCCCTGTTCCTCTTTCTTTTTTCTGGGGCATCATTCTAAATTCTGAGATAGGATTCTGTGATTCTATTTGGATTTACTGACTCCTGAAAGAACATCAGTCTTGTCATCACAAAACTATTCTTTTGTTGTGATACAGATTTGTTTTACTACTTCAGCCAATTCTGTGCTTTTGCACCCCAATTTTTTTTCATTGTTTAAGTGGGGATATTAATGCTTGAGAGCTGCCTCATAGTAATGGGATGGGAGAAATGTGGGTGTGATTTTTAAAGGTCTTTGAAGTTTCTAGATGAAAGATAATGCTATCGTTCAAAGCATTAGTTAAGAATGATACTAAATTATTTTATATATGTATATTATTTAACATCTTCAGAACACAGCCATTCTGAAAAAAAAAAAAAAAACAACTTGCCCCTCCTGCCTTATGATTAGTCACCACACCAAAGACTTGGGAAAATAGTGGATTCTCATGCCCTCACAAAAGAGCTGGACATACTGCTTATGGGGTCTTCCCCTTCCTCCCAAATATGTGCAAATAGAGGAAGAGGGGCACATTTGTAGGGTACAATAAGTCAGCAGCCTCTGACAGAAAGACAGCTGCCAAAAGCCCTGTCTGGGGTGTACATGATTTCATTTGCATTTTGATTTCTGTGATTTAACTGAAGGCACAGGTTGTCTCTGCCAAATTCCCTGGCCTACCGAGGGATGCCAGGTAGAGCTGCCCAGAGCAGGCTGACTCATGAGGACCCCACAGCCTCACAACCAGTGCATCTCTAAACATCCAGTAATAAAAAGTCTGTTGTTCTTTGGTCGCCAGGATTTAACAAGCCTAATCCCTAGGAGAGGTGATAAAAATTCATTAATCTAATTAAATACTTCTTATTGCCAAAGTGACTTTGTAGAGTAGCTTTGCTGAAGGATAAGTGCAAAGTAAAATGGGGTCCCAGCAGAGAAACAAACGTTAGACTTGAGCAAGCTGGTGCACGCTTCATTAAACTCATAATTATCCTTTGGTTCTAAGTAGCTGATAATATTTAATGAGTATCCAGGATAATTTAAAGAAAATGTTTACTAATGAGGTACAAACAGTGCCACGGAACACGGATACCGAGGGTGCCATAACCGTGTATCTGCCTCCTGAATCTTGTTCATGGGATATTGGGAGGGAGTCCACAGGCTTCGTGACAGGCTTTTGAACTGAGTAAAGTGAATTTGTTGGTAAAAACACATCACTAGAAGCCAAAAAGTTCTATGAGGCAGAGAGGATGCTAAGGGAATTTATTACTGGAATAGAGAGTTGGAAAAACAAATTTGTTGAGGAAAGTTCCAAATTCCATGTTACATGAGAAATAGTTGAAAGGCTTGGGTGTTTCTGATCTTTGAGAAGCTGTCCCATGGAAAATAACTAAATTTGTCCTCATGCTCAACATCACTAATCATCAAGAAAACGCAAATTAAAAGCACAATGAGGTGTCACTTCACACCTGTCAGAACGTCTATCATCAGTAAATCAACAAACAAGTGTTGGTGAGAATGTGGAGAAAAGGGAACCCTTGTGCACTATTTGGTGGGACCGTAAATTGGTGCAGCCACTGTGGAAAGCAGTATGGAGTTACCTCAAAAATTAAAAATGGATCTGCCTTATGACCCAGCAATTCTACTTCTGGAGGTTTATCCTTCTTTTATCCAAAACTAATTTGAAAAGACATATGCACTCATGCACTCCTATGTTCATTGCTGCATTATTTATAATAGCCAAGAAACAAAAGCAACCTAAGCGTGCATCAGTACACCAAGGGATAAAGAAGATATGATACATATACATAAGGGAATACTACTCAACCATAAAAAGAAAGAAATCTTGTCATTTGCGATGACATGGATGGACCTAGAAGGTATTATGCTAAGTGAAATAAGTCAGAGAAAGACAAATATTATATGACTTCATTGATATGTGGAATCTAAAAAACAAAATAAATGAACAAACAAAACAGAAACTAATGCACAGATTCAGAGAACATTTTGATGGTTGTTAGATGGGAGAAGGTATTCAGGGATGGGTGAAAAAGATTAAGAAGTACAAATTGTCAGTTATAAAAATAGTCACAGGGATGAAAAGTACAGCATAGAGAATATAGTCAATAATAATGTAATAACTATGTATAGTATCAGATAGGTGCTAAACTTACCTGAGAAATCACTTCATAAGTTATACTAATGTTTAATAATGTTGTACACCTGAAACTAATATAACATTGTATGTCAACTATAATTAGAAAATAATTTTTTTAAAAAAAAGCATACAATGAGGACCAATGGTTGGAAGCTTCAAAGAGTCAAATTTGTAACCAACCTGAGGGAGAATTATCTAACCCTTACGACTAACCGAAAATAGAGTGGGCTTCTTTGAGGGGTGTTGAAGTTCTAAGTATTGGTTGGATGGCCATTTGGGGAAACACTAAAGACTAAAGTCTTTAGAAGTTTAGTAAATATTCTCTTCTCTCTCTGAAAGAGAATTATACATCTCTGAACTGTTGAACTGAAGAGTGATCATATGACTTGCTCTGGCCAAGGAAGGTGTGAGTAGAAATGACATCTGCCTCCTCCAGGCAGAAGTTTTAAGAGAAGGGCATGGCTTGCTACATCTTTTTTTTTTCTGTTTGCCACAACAACTGGCCATATGTAGTCAGTTTGGGTCTCAGCCGAACATGGTGCAGAGCAGAACCCACAGTAGCTAACCCACAGCTAAGCCACAATACACGTGTAGCTTGAACAGAGACAAACCTTTAATGTTTTTAAACCATTGGGATTGGGAGGTTGTATACAGCCTATCCCAACTGATACAGACTATATTCTGCACAAAATGACCCCCAATTACTTCTATAGCTGTGGTATTATATCATCCTAAAAAGCACTTAAGTATGTGCTATACTATCTATGATATTGTTTACTTCTAATTATTTAATTTTTTTACTTCTTTTGTCAGAAGTGAGTTGTAATTATCAGAGGTTATAAAGTCAGTGTAAAATCATGAATTGTCAAAATTACCCTTGAAAACAATTAAAAACATCCATGAACAGCAATAAATACAAAAGTATATATACAATTCTATAAGTGTTGTATATGCATTTATAATGAAGTGGTTGGATTGTCTTTAAGGATCATGTTGCATGACAATACATATCTTTAATTTTTGAATTATGAACAGTGTAGCAAGGTACTTATGGTTTTTTTAAAGATTTTATTTATTTATTTTTTAGAGAGGGAAGGGAGGGAAAAAGAGAGAGAGAGAGAGAAACATCAATGTGTGGTTGCTGGGGGTCATGGCCTGCAACCCAGGCATATACCCTGACTGGGAATCAAACCTGTGACATTTTGGTTTGCAGCCCGCGCTCAATCCACTGAGCTATGCCAGCCAGGAAGATACTTATGTTTTGAAAGCTATTGGGAAACTTAGACCAAGCTGAGGAAATAGAAATTTGTGTCTCCCATTTCATGCTAACTGAGGTATCTACTCACTGAGTGGAATGGCAGGTGGAAACTCCTCATGGTTTAAATTTTGTCTCTTTCTTCCTATCCTCAACCCAGTGTTTTAAGTGAATTCATCTAAGTTGCAGAGGCTTCTGATGCAGTGCTGTTGTACTGCCCCTCCTTTCTTCTGTATTGTAGTGTGAGTGTTGGAAAACAAGGCTGGATCCTGAATTCAAATTTAAGGTGGTCACAGGTTTTGGAAGACTATCAAATTTGGACAATATTCTTTTGTGTTTATTTCTTGCCAAGGATATTTTGGGTTGGGGTGGGGGGAGATGTGGCCTTACATCCCTCCACCAGAGTATCTACCGATCCTCACCTTGGCCAGGAGTTGGCAGAACAATGGTATCAAAAGACAGGGCAGCACATTTTCTTAGCCTGTTTCATCTGAGAATAAAGTAGAAAGGAAATAAATATAACACAAAAGAAAAGTTTTTGGAAGGCAGCTGAATTGAGAATGAAGCTAAGTCATTGTATCACTAGGATTCTGTGAACTATGCTTCATTTTCTTGCCCACTCACTTTGGGAGAAGACAAGTAAAAAAAAGTTGTAAAGCATTTTACTGAGGTTCCCTTTCTTCTTAGTAACAGAAGCAGTGTTGCTGTGATGGTCAAACGGAAGGTAGTAGGAGAGATGATGAAGGTGAGTGGCAGGATCAAAGGGCAAGACCAGCCTTATTCAAGTCTTCTAGCACAGATGCACCAACAAAGCCCAAATGTTCTGGCACATATGAGAGGAAAACGTTGGAATAAACCAACAGCCTCATGTCAATCAGCAATTGCACCAATTCTCAAAAACTGTGGTTACTCAAGGATTATGATTTTGGATATTGTTATTAAATCCTAATCCCTAGAATTTGTGAATGTTACTTTATTTGGAAAAGGGGTCGTTGCAGACAGACATCATTGTTAACAACCTTGAGTAGAAGGGGTTATCCTAAATTACCTGAGTGAGTCCTACAGTGCCACCATGAATGCTGTTAAAAGAGAGAGGCAAAGGGAGGTAAAATGGACTGAAGAATCACTGTGATCATGGAGCAGAGACTGGAAAAATATGGCCACAAGTGAAGGAATGCTGATAGCCACCAGGAGCTGGAAGAGACAAAGAAAGATTCTCTTCTAGAGCCTTGATTTATGACTTCTGGCCCCAGAACTGTGAGAGATAAGCCACCCAGTTTGTGGCAGTTTGTTCCAGTAGCCCCAGGAAACCAAAACAGATTTCTAATGAAAAATGTGAGAGAGTTCCGGAGCCACTAGTGCATGAGTGCTGCTGTCTGCACATCAGCCTGCTAGGAAACAGGCAGAGATTTCCATGAAGGCTTCTGTCAGATCCTTGCTTTCAAACAAGAGCCCTGATTTTATAACAAGGAGCTTCATGCTCTAAAAGTTCTCCTCTGGAGAAATTAGAGGTGCCCAGTTTCTCTAGTGTAAGGTTTAGCACAACCCAGGCCGACTCGGATGATTCTGGTGGGCTGCTGGGTTGTGAATGGGCTAGGGAGACTGAAGGGCTTTGTACAAGAAGAGCAAATGGAATTGGAATGGGAAACTTCTGATTTTCACCACCTTGAGATGTCCTCTTCTACTGAAATGAGTGTTTCTGGTTAAGCTCTATATGCATGCAAATTTCAGCCTTTTCCAACCCAGTGGGAGACTGGTTGCCTAATAGGTAAGAATTAGGGGGTCTATAAGCTGTAATGGTTTGGTTTCTGTTGCTTCACAAGAGGTGGAATTCTTGCTAATAATAGAAGACTGGCAACACGCCATGATATTTTCAGAGGACTACCTATATATATATAAAAAACTCATCAACAGGGATCAGGCAAGATGACTTCTCTACAGAACTCACAAAGCTCACAACTGGGGGATGGTTTTAATGCAGGAAGAGTGTAATTTTAACAGCTGCCTTTTCTGCTTCTGAGTGTGGTTTTGCAGATGTGTTACCTATTGTGCGGCACAAAAGGTGCCAGAATAGTAAGCAGTCATCAATACAGAGTCAGGAGCTGTCTGTTCACATCCTGGAAATATAAGCACATGATAATGGCCTGAATGCTTCATCTTGTAGACACAGTGAGATTCATAAAACTGTCTTTTAGCAATTTTAGACTTGAATCTTTCTCACCCTCCAAAGCACTCCTTCAAAAACTAGCAGGCATTTTACAACTGAGCGGAGAGGCTGATACTTTAAAAACTGCTTTAAGGGGCACAGTAAATGGAAATAGCTGTCTTAACTTCAGACCGGCTGGGAATGCAATCTCTATTATATGTAAAATGGAATACCTGGTTAGCTTTATTTTTTTTTAATACTCACCTTTATTATTTTTTCCTGAATTTTATGGATGCTATAGAAATATTCTACTTATAAAATCATATTCCCAATGTTAAGTTATGCAGGATGATTGTTTAAAGCTGTTAGAAACTTTCCTGTCTCAATTCATTCCTGATTCATTTGTTCCCCCACCCCCGACCTCATCAGTAAATGGCTTTGCCCATATCTATACTTGTAGCATGAAATGAAAATTTCAGGCAATTTTCTGGGTAATTGAAAGTGTAAAACCTTATTTTACTTGGCAAATACTTTGGGCTAATTATCCAAATACTAGTTATTTCAATTTTCACTTTTCCAGGTAAGACCATTTGAACTCTATATCCTTAAATTTTCTTTCTATCTGCCTTCCAACCTACAGATTTTTTTAAAAAAAAATCTGTTCTACGTCTCATTCTCTTCAGACCTTGCTTTCTACCTCCCAACATGACACCTAGGTTTTTTGCTAAAAGAGATGCTAGATTTTGTACTTAGTTTCCTGTGTTTGTTTAGGAAGAGAAATGTACCTCTGAGCTTTTATTTTAAAACATACTCTCTATTTGAAGAAACCATGTTATACATATATCCAGATAGGCAGAAAAAAGCATGAGCGATCTCCTCCCTATTGTTTTGTTTTGGATTACAAAAAAAAAGTTTAAGAAGCTGATGCTGAGCTTTCCCATTATTTATAGATAATATATTTCTTAAAAAATACATCTTTGCTTAGAACATGTACACGAAAAAGATATGTTTCAACCCCAGTCAAAGCAAATTCCCTCCTTGGAAGCTGTATGTTGCTGAGGGATGGGGGGAGAGGATTGCACACATTTCGTTGACCTTGAGTGAGAGAGCACAGTGATCCAAGCTGAAAAGAGGAAGATGAGGTTACATTCTGCAATATACCGGTACATCCGTACATTGGTCATGGAGACAAAAACACCATTGGAAACAGAAAAGAGTTCAGTGTGCCTGTAACATAAAAAGAGCTTATCTATATTTACTCAAAAAGTACTACCATTTATAAGTATGGATCTACAGGTTTTTGTGTTTTTGAGAATCAGTTGTCAAATTTTTACATTAGCATGCCCTTGTTATCCTGTCCTTAGAAAGTCATTTGATTTCCAGCAGATCCTACAGCAACTCCACTGTGTACCACCAGTATGAACTGAAATGCAGGCCTCATATGTGCTTTACCGTGTTTTCAGCTGTTGGCTTTCTTGATGTGATTTTCTACTTTTATGATCCCACATTTTGTATGGTATATAGACCACACTGCAGAGTTCAGCATTTTGTGGAGAATTCTTATGTATAGATTAAATCTCATTTTAGGAAGGTAATTTTTAAAGTCTGACTTAGATTTATAATTTCTTGTACCTCCAGAGCAGTTTTTAGTGAATAGTTTTAGTTAACATCCTAAGCCTATGGTGGTCAAAGACTACTAAACTAGAGAATTCCCAGAAAAGTTGTTATGGAAAGCTATCCACTCCCAGTTCCTTTCAGACTACTTTAAGCCAGGTCACATCAAACAAAGAGAAAAACCAGGCTTTGCTAGATTTCACTACATTTAGGCCAGAACTTTTTTTGGTTGCTAACTTTTTTTGAGAAGATAAATAAAACTACAGGTTCTTTGTCTCTGTTGGTATAGTTCATATATATAAACAACTCTTTGTGTATTAACCCTATAAAACTCATCTACTAACTTTCATTAATTTAGATGTGATTAAATTTATTTTAAATTTAATTTATTGTATTAAAATAACAATATTGAAATAAGATGTAGTATTGAAAAATGTAAAATGAAATGAACAATCTATACCATATATCCAATGGCTCAAGAAACTATGACCAGAGAGTGACAATTATGTAAGCGTTCTGGTTGCCTTTCACTTAACACATTGTGGGGTGGGAGGGATGGGCCAAAGCATCCCTGACACTCTTTGTTTCGATCACTCGCAGCGAAAGAAATGGATATGACACATTTAGTGGATATACTATCAAATATAATGTTTTAGCCAAACAATTAGACTTTTGGTGAATAATTTTGTTCCTCTTGTTTTACGAATAATATTGATGACAATCTCCATTTCCATCATTATGACTGATATCTTGCCTAGTACTGGCTATCATGGACGTTTGTGCCATTGAAAATTGAGGTTCAGAAGAACAATCTGGGACAATGTAAATAGACGTTTATGATATATTACTTCAATTATTTATTATTTTAACAGGTATTTAATAAGGGCCCCTATGTGCCAGGCTCAAATTTTTGCTGGGGATATAGTAATGAGCAAGACAGATATGATTTGGAATAAACTTTGTATGTCTTTAAATAAATGGAATGATTTCTCCATGGCTAATAAAAATTGATTATAAGGAGCAAATGTATACTTTATATATGTTTCTCTTTAAAAAATGTCAGCAACTGGTCTCTGAATTATCTGAAATGTGCTCTAGTAGAGCACTTGGTGAAAGCACCTCCTCTCACTATTTGAATGTGAATTTCTCTTAACTATTCCCTACGCTGAGGACTTGCCATTCCTGCCATCAGTCATAACAACTTTTGCCATTAAAACCCATCATATTGGCCTCCTATTTCCAGTCTCACCAAGTCTAGAAAATTACCCTACCTCTTGACTGTGAGACAAGCTCACAATCATAATAAGTTCTAAGGTAAGAAGATTTCTGAAAGACCTGAGGAAAGTCTAGCGAATCAATTATCCCTGCAACCATAAAAGAGCTTCCTCCTTTGTAGACAAAGATGAGAACAGCAATGAAAGCCTGCAAGGAACCGACATACCAGCTTCTGTTAATATGCCTGCCTGCCTTATGGAAAAGGCTGACTGTAGGTGATAAAGCTGTCAAGGTGTAAAGGGCACTTGCCAGGATGGCAAAGGGGACACACGTTGTGCCAGGCCCTCTGGCCTGCGTTCCTTTGAAAAAGGAAAGTAAAGCAAAGAATGATTTTCAAACTTACCATAACAGCAAAATGCCATCAGCTGTTTTTCTCTATATAATAAAAGTATGACAGGAAGGCTCTTGTTACTCAAGTTGGTTGTTATTAAGAGTAGTTATTTTTTTTTATTTCTTTCACCCTTTAGTATATGGGGAAGCTAATTTTAGAAGAGAGATGAAAATGAAGTGATAAATTACAAGTAAAAAATAAGTGATAAAATTAGGTTTCAGGCCATACATTTATTATGTATTTCTACAGCTTCTCACAGTTTAGGTTGGAATCCTGGGAAGTTTGAAAATAATAAGTTATGTCAAGGTAAAATATTTCTCCTCACTTATGACTTAAGCATTTACATCACCTGTAAATTACCATACTGAGCAGTTTGGTACATGAGAGAGTTGCCAGTTGCACAGGGGAAGAAATCCAGGATGACAGCTGTAGCGGGCTTCTCTCAGCCATGGCTGCTCAGCAGTTTTTGTGCACCATTTCCAAACTTCGATGGGTTTCCCTATTGCGAGTATTGTTTTCTCAAGACAGAATCTAAACCTATATTTCCCAGCTGTTACCTTCAACTGGGGAGCAGATATGTGACTTAACACTGCCATTCTGATGCACAAGAGTGAGACTTGAACACAGAAGTGACCAACATGAGGCCATGTCCAGGTGAGGGTGTCCTCTGGGCTGTACAGTAGTGGAGGTGTGTCATTCTCTAGAGCTCTGTGATGGAGCCCCTGGATCCTTAGATATTGCGTTGATTTTGCTGTGTACTTTATGAATTTGAGTTTCATTGTAGCCAGAGTGGCTACTGTTGTTTGCAACCAAGACCACTGCCCAATGTAGGAAGTTGAACAATTGCCTTGCAATTACCTGGTAAACTAGAGAAAGACCCAGAATTAGCAGTAAGCTGTCTGTTTTCCAAGTTTCAGCTCCTAGGCAGAATTAATATAACATGGAAATTGCAAGTTTGTGTTCATATTCTTTCCACTTAGTTGAGTTGCAGCCTGAAGTCCTTCTCCATTCATTGCTCTAGGCTAGGAGTCTGGAGTCAGCAGACCAAATCTGGCCCACTGTCTGTATTTGTAAATAAAGTTTTATTGGGACACGGACACACCCATTTGTTGATGTATTACCTGTGTTCGCTTTCATACTATAACAGCAGAGTTGAATAATTGCCAAAGAGACTGTACGGCATGTAAAGCCTAAAATATCTACCTTCTTGCCCTTTACAGATAAAGTTTACTGACCCCCAATTGGTCGGCAGTCACTACCAATCAGCAGGATCTGGCAGGTGAAATCAAGCCTATTTGGCATGCTTGGTCTAACACGTCCCGTTAATCATCCATTACTGCTTTCATTAGCAATATTAGCATTCCACATATTCTCTCACCAGAAGGCTGGTGGAGATGGGGACCGCACAGACAAAAATAAGAGAATATATCCACACGTATGTTGGAGGATATGTACACTATTCTCTTGCTTCTAAATGACTTTTTATTGAAGTGAGTAGTTAGAAAGCTGTGCTTTTTCACTAAGTAGACATTATTATCTCTGTAAATGATTTGATTGATAGATTTCAACTAAACAAAAAAGATTGTGATCAAGATTGTTTCCTTTCTAATCTGGCATTTAGTAAATGTCTTCAATCAAACTGGACATTGGCTACTCTTAAAATGATTGATTCAAGTCCATAGGTCACAGGTTCATATCCAGAGGGTCAATATTGTCTTGATGCCAATACCTGGACTTTGGACACAGAGTGATCCAGATAAAAGAAATTTAGCTTCTTAAAATCTTAGGCGGAAGTTACTGAGTTGACCATACCTCCAGCAGATAACCTGTTTCGTTGCCCCAGCTACGGAGAGTGACTGGCAGTTTCCTGAATCTGCTGATCTGTCTAATGTAATGTTTTGCACATGCTACTTGCGCCCTCTCTGCAGCATGTGCATTCCTTATTGCCTAACTAGCTTCTCCTGGTCCTTTGAGATTCAAGCTTAGTGCCACCCCCTCCAGAAAGATTTTCCCGATCCCCATCCTCTGGGCTTACCTCTGTCCTGGGCTCTTCATAGCACGTGGTGTTCATTTACTTCTCTTCCTCCCACAGTTGACTGTGCAGGTGCTGGAGCATTTATCTCTGTTTCCTGCACATCACAGAGTGCTCAGCACACAGATGGTGTTCAGATATGTTTATTAAAAGAAGTGGCATCCATTTTGTGGTCCAGAGGTAAGGCCTTAGATCCAGAGGGATCTAAGCTTTCTTTGTGGCTTTTTTTCCCCCCAGCAGAGGATTACAATGCAGTAGGGCTTTTAATTTGATTCCAAACTAATTTATTTACTTTGTAGTGAATGAAGGGAGAAAGAGGAAGAAAATGTATCAAAATGCAATGACATGTAATTTGAGGTGGTAGGATTTTGAGTGATTTTTTATTGTGTTTTTATGCTTTTCTGTAATTTCTAAACTTTCTATATGGGTATGTATTCTTACTAACAGTTAAAAATTAAAAACAGTTAAAAATTAAAAAACTGAAATAAGATAAATAGATTAGCTACTATTTATTATAAAAATTAAAACTTTGTAACAAGCATGTTAGTTTTAAAATTCTGAATAAAATATGAGTAAGCAGGAGACTAAAATAACCTCATTCTAATTATATAAAAAAGTATAGGATAATGTTGAAGCCTTAAGATGGTTAGAATGAGTATTTGTTATTACAAGCCTCAGTTTGGCCCTGGATGAACTTGAGAGTGGGGTTCTGTGTTCAGCTTGCTCTTTTTCTCATTCATCCCACTGAGCACCGAAGGATAGTTCCTGAGAACTGTCTTCGTCAATAGGTCATCTGTATCCTATAGAAGGAATGCAAATGAAGAGGTTTCCAGGAGGAGAAAAGGAAAAATTCATTGTCTACCAGATTCAGGGAAAGCTCTCACTACACACTCAGGAAAGGGTTGTGGATCGGAGGAGCATTTGTAGGCCCAGCCATCAGCTGCAGGGCTGGGAGTGAAAACAACCCAGTGCCACAGCCAAGGGGCTGGTGAGGAAAGTACCACAGTTACCTGCAGACAAACTTAAACAAAAGACTCAAATACCAAACCCTGCTATTATGAGCATAAATGAGGAAAATCCTCAAAGGAAAAGTGCTGCTGGTTCTGATCAAGGCCCAGGGAACCGGTGAAGGGAAGCTGGGTGGGGAGTCTCAGGGGATTTCCAGGGTGGGGCAAATGGTATTAGCCAGTTTGATAGAGTCTCTGATACGACTCTTGCCTGACAGCATGGTGTCTCTGCTGGGCTGGGATGGGGGGAGGGTTCAGACAAGGGGCAATGGCCTCTGCCCTCCTTTCTGTCTGGGAGAAAGCTGTCCCCCAGCACTCACCTTGATCCCAGACACTTTAGTTCCTCCCTGTATGCCACTGGTGCCTTTCAAGCTGCTACCCCAGTGCTAGAGCTCAGAGGGAGTGAGTCTGGGTAAGTCTGTGTGTGGGTTTTTTAAGAGGAGCTGCTTGGGACTCCGGAAGTTTCTTCCATGGACTCAATCCCTGAGGGTTTTTGCAGCCAGAAGTTATGGGGACTTCCCTTTCTTGTACTGGAACCCTAGGCTGAGCAGTCTGGTGTGGAGCTGGGACTCCTTGCTCCCGAGATACCCCGCCTAAATTTTTATCCATCACACGTGGATGTGGGACCAGCCTGTTCTGGGTCTATGCCCCTCCTACCAGTCTGGATGGATGTAGTTTCTTTAATTCTGTAGTTATCAGACTTCTGTTCAACTCCATTTCTGATGGTTCTGGGAATGGTTATTCTATAATTTTGATGTGGTTGTGCAAGGGGGTGAGCCATGTCTGCTTATGCCACCATCTTGACTAGAAGTCTAGTCTGTTTTTCTTTATTTCTGATCTCAGAGCTTTGTGATGACTCATCCTGCAGATGTAGGCTGAATGAAGTGCCATTAACTCTGCTTAGTTGACACTATCCCTAGCTCTGTTACTCAGTGTTGCTGAGGTATCATAACTTTAATATTTTCTCCTGTAAAATCTTGACAAAGGTTAGAATACTTTTGTGTTAAAGTGTGATTAAGTTGCTGCTCCTTAGGAAAATCTTACATTTTAAAACCTAAATGCTTGTTCAGTTCCAGCTGACATGTGGGGTGTCCCTTTCTGAATATTGGAGCCTTCTCTTCTCTAAGCTGGGAGGGTGTCTTGGTGGAATTGGATGGATAATTACATTTGTCTTTTGGAGGTTTTTTTTTTAATCATCATTTATGCTCCTCGAGGCCACCAAACTACCTTGTTAATTAATGTTTCAGGCTCTCTTCATCTGCCAAGTGCTCACTCTTCATGGGACCTGGGAGAGGTAACTCCATTTTACCATTTTCCAGATGAGAAAAATAAAACTCAAAGGGATGAAGTAACTTCCTCAGATTTAGACCTTGTCTGTCCATGCAGTGTGGAGTAGAGGAACGATGGAGCTATAACTGTGTTCAGAAAAGACCATAAACATGATTAATTCAGGACATTGCCCTGTTCATTCCTCTTCCTTCCTCTCCTCTCTTCAATAAGTCTTTTCCATACACTCCCTGGTTAAGTGACTCAACTGTCCCCTCCCCAACATTTACTTTACTTGTGTGAATGGAGCCTTAGAGAGCTAGGAATGGTGACATTTTGCTGGACTGTGTGTAGTTTGTCATTCCTGGTCAGAGCATCTTGAGAAAAAGTTGAACACTCTTTTACTTCTCAGCACTGGACTTATGCTGGGTATCCATCACAGAGGTCCTTCAGCTATGCTATTTTTTATTTGCTCAGGGCTTTTTGACTCTAGGAGAATGAGGTTGGTAAGGTACCATTGGGACAACTATCCCCAGTTGGGGATTATTATGTCCACTTCTCTGTAGACACTATTAATTCATTCATTCATTTCCTCAGTCAACATATCTTAATGTGCCAGGAACTGCCACAATGATATAATGGCCAACAAGAATAAGAGCTACTATGCTCATAGAGCTTGTTCTAGAGGGAGAGAGGAACAATAACCAAGGACACAAACAAGATAATCACCTTGTGACATATAATGCAGGAAATAAATGGGGAACTTACCAGAGAATATCCCAAGAGGATGATTCTGTAATTGGGGTTGTCTAGAAGACCACTTTAAAGGGCTGTCTTCTGTACTGACACCTGACAGACAAGAAGGGCTTAGTTAATACAGAACCTGGAGAAAGACCATACCAGGCAGTGGGAAGAGGAGAATGCTCAGAGGTGAGGATGAGTCTGACTTAGTTGAAGGGTTGAAAATGGGCCAGTGTAACTGGACCATAGTGAGGGAGGACATACAGTAAGAAATGGGCTAGGGCCTGACCTTGATGGGCTTTGTCAGCAGCAGTGATTTTTAGCTGTAACACAACAGCACAGTCACACTGGCTATTTCCAGTAAGTATTCATTTGACTGGCTTATGCTTTGTGTTAGATATTTAGATTCTCACTCCTGTCATAAGCCATGGCAAGGATGATTGTACCATAAAAGCATGTATTTTACTATTTCCTGTTAATCTTCCCAGACTAGCAACATTAGGTGAGCTGTCAAGAGCTGAGGAGCTTGGTCCCCAGAGAGGTGACCATTTCACCCCCAAGGACATGAGCTGGAGTGGAGCACAGGTTGCTCCTGTTCCTGTTCTGACCTTCCTGTTTATCCAAATCATTCTGAGACACTTGCGTTTCCTTTGGCAGCCCACACAGCACTTAACCTTCACCATGCAAATTAGTATTAATCTATCAAGGATTCTAGGCCAGTCTGTTTTTGTCCCCATTAACCTCTGGCTAGCCCTACACTTTTTCAATAAAGAGAACTCCATTTCCTAATCAATGGTCACTTCCAGATGGAAATCATAATTATGGCTATGCAGCATTCAGTTAGCATGCACAGCTTTTATAAGTGTGATTGATAGAAATGAGGCAATGGGACTGAGTGGGTCTCATGGCCACTTGCTTTGTTCACCTTACTTGGCATGTTATGTAGTATGGCCATATATTTTATTGTTCTAATAGATACACTTTAGGGAATGAAGGGAACTCTGTTAATAATTACACCACAAAAACAGACATAAACTGGGGTGGGCAGTCATCCTAGGTTTTCAGTATTTGGATACCATACTGTTATTATGTTTTCTAGGCTTTTCCATATAACAATGAGTAACGATCACTCTTTCTTGCTCCTTCTATTTCAGTCAAGTACATGAAGTCTGTCCATTTTATGGGTGTAGAGAGAAAGTCACAAAATCACTTTTTACACAGACCGTGGTTTATTGGTGGCTTATGCCAAGCTTAAGAAGGAAATAGCTAAGCCCTTTGTAGCTGCAGGTCTGTCCTGAGGCCCTAGATGGTTAGGGAATTGGCACAGAGGTCTCAGAGTGGTTTGCTTCCCTCACTCCACAGTCACCTCCTGCACGACGAAAGCACCTGAGAGGAGAGAGGTGGAGGTGGCACGGAGATAATTTGCCTGATGATCTCTAGTCAGACCACATGCTAGTGACAGGAAAGGTGGAAAATGAGTTATTTTCAAGTCAGCAAATAATTTTCCACAGTGAGAACCTGTTGTGTGTGCTAATAAGAAATGGACTGTCTTGACAGAAACGGATAAATGGGGTGAAACCAATTTACTCTTAGCATTACAGGAAAGAAAAATATATAACTCTGAATATCCTCAATTGGCAATAGTAATTTTTATTATTCTTTAATTTATTAGAAAATCTTTAAAAAGAATCTTGGCTGAATGCTTGTTTACTTTTTTGCTTAAAGAGCACACAACTGTTGGATAAATTAACATTATATTCCATCTTCCCTCCCCAAAACGTATCTAACCTAAGGTCTATCAGTCAAGTTAAAGATGTTCTTCAGATATCACTTCCAATGAATCTGTCAATAATAGATTCTTTCACTTGGGGTGAGGTTCTTGAAGATGCAAATGATTGCTAAATAGAACCTGGTGGTTCATCTTTCCTGAGGACCACTTTTCTTCTTTAACCTGAGAACTGACTGAGGCTTCCTAAGAGAATATATAGTTAGATGAATTAGACTAACAAAATATCTGATACCACAATTGTCCACTAGGCTTTAAGTAAGCCATACCAACACTCTGAGATGTTGTTGACATTTATAGGGAAGCTCACCTAATTCTCCAATGGCCCATACCCTCCTCCCTGGCCCGCTATTGTTTTCTATGCTTTTTCATTGTTATTTTTTACAACTGCAAAAAAGTGAACCTTCTCTCATATTAGGACAGCTGCCCCCTCAGTTTAGTGCAGCTCAGCCTGAAATAGATGTTTTTAGGAAATAACTGGGATATAACTATATAACTAACAAATAAAACAGGGATGGAGTTGTGGTTTGATTCTATGGAAAAATAACAAATTACCTAGTGTGAATCACATAAATGCAGGATTAAAGATGCTCAACACTAAAATTATTTTGCCATCTAGACCAGTGCCCCAAACAAAGTACAATGTGAGCCACATATGCAATGTAAAATTTCCTGGTAGCTGCATACTCACACAAAAAGAGAAATTAATTTTAATCATTTATTTTATTTAACCCAATATATGCAAAATGTTATCATCTCAACACATGATCAATATAAAATGTATTAATGAGATATTTTACATTTCTTTCATACTAAGTCTTTGAAATCTGGAGCATGTTTCAATCCACACTAGCCACATATCCCATGTTCGACAGCCACGTGTGGCTAGTGACTGCTGTGTTGGACAGACAGGACAGCCTCAGGGGTGTCAAACTCATTTTCACTGTGGACCACATCAGCCTTGTGGTTGCCTTCAAAGGGCCAAATGTAATTTTAGGACTGTATAAATGTGACTACTCCTTAACTAGGGGCAAGGAAGTTAACTACTCAGTGCTGCCACTGGGTAGAAACAAGGTGCTGGGCTGGGTAAAACACCTTGGTGGATGTAAAACACAAGGTGGAAGGTCGGATTCAGCTAGTGACCTGTGGCCTAGGTGTAGACTTTTGCTACTTAGAATGTAGCCTATGGAGAGATGCCATTCTGTGAGCTCTTTGGTGTACAGGTCCACAGTAAGATAAGCTTAGAAACTGAAAGAAAGTGTTTAAAAACTCTTATAGCAATTTGATATTGCCATGATATCTAAACATGCAATCATTTTAAAAATAATTGTTTCTTAATGTATTTTGCAGAATATTAGTCTGCATTTGATTGGGGGTAGGAATGGGACAACAACCTGAATCTTCCTTACAGATAGCTTGAGAAGCCCTGCTCTGGGCCTGCCACCCTCCTTGCTTCTCAACCTCAGGTTAGTCTGACAATCTGTAAAAATGGACCCCTCAAAACTCACTAGTATAGTGCATCATGGAAGTGCAGTTTCTTCTGGTTCTTATTGTCTTCAGTGTTTCATGATATTTAATTCTTGATTGCTTTTTTTCTTTTTTTCCTTAAAACTTGATCTCCCTAAAACTTTTTCTTAACTGATTTTGTTATTATCCTTCTGCCTTCTAAATCCAAGGTCACCAGGGGGTAGCATGGTTGGAAGCGAGCTAATTTAGGAAGAGTAATTTGTCCATTAAGCATAGTATGATGAGGGTGAGAAGAAGGGAGGTGGGTCTCCAGGGAGAGGAAGTGTGCATGTATGAGTCATGACTCCTGAGACAAATAAAACCAATAGTTCCTTCCTTCCTTCCTTCCTTCCTTCCTTCCTTCCTTCCTTCCTTCCTTCCTTCCTTTCTTTCTTTCTTCTTTCTTTCATCTATCTATCTATCTATCTATCTATACATCTATCTAGAGGGAAAGAGAAGGGCAGAGAGAGAGACAGAGACAGAGAGAGAAATTATAAGGAATTGGATTATGCAATTATGTAGGCTAAGAAGTTCTAAGATATGCAGTGGGCAACCTGGATACTTGGGAGATCCAGTGTGTAGTTTCAGTCGGAATCTACAGAACTGAGAACTAGAAGAGCCAATGATATAAGTTCCAGTCCCCAAACCTGCAGGGTTGACACTCAGGAAGAGCCAAAGTTCAGCCTGATTTTGAAAGCCAGAAAAGACCAATGTCCCAGCTCAGAACAATCAGGCAGGGCAAATTCCCACTTACTCTCTGGAGAATCAACCTTTTTGTTCTATTCAGACCTTCAACAGAATGGATGAGGCCCACCAGACTGGAGAGAGCAATCAGCTTTACTCAATCTACTGATTCAAATATGAATCTCATCCAAAAAACACCCCCACAGACATACCCAGAATAATGTTTAATTAAATATCATGCCATCCTATGGTCCAGTCAAGTTGACACATAAATACCCATCATAGTGCATATGGAATTCAGATGAGAGGTGATAGAGCTTGTATATAGGCAGTAGTCAGGTGTGAAAAGGAGAAGAAAGGACTAAGTTGAGAGACTATTAGGCAGGGCATGGGTTGTGAGAGAGAAGGAGCAGATGAGGTTGATGTCCAGGCTTGGCTAGCATAATTCTGGGGGGTGTGGGGGGGGAATCCACTTGACTGTTTCCCTAGCACCTGAAAGTTAAAGTCAAAGTATCAAAAATGGACCCCTCTCCTCCTCTTCTCTCAGTTCCTTCCTCTCACCCCTAACTCCTTCTTCTGCCTGCCATTCTGTGAGTGACATCACCATTCTTTCTAACCTGTAGGGTCAAAATCTGGAGTCATTTCTGCTTTCCTTCTTCTCTTATGTCCCATCTCTTCTGGAGTCCTACAATATCTATATCTACAGACTCTCTCTCTTTCAGCTTCTCTTTTCCATTCATATTCCTTAGCAACCAGCTAGACCAGATTCATTACCTTTAGACAGACTCTTGAAATATTTTATTAATACATCTCATGCCAGCCTCTCTGTGCTCTATACTACCTTGTATATCACTGATAACTTGTCTTAAGAAGCAACTTCAAGCAGCCCAAGTGTCCATCTGTTGATAAGTGGATAGAACAGCTATGGGACATTTACACAATGGAATACTACTTGGCCATATAAAAGAAGAAAATTTTACCCTTTGTGACAGTATGGATGGACCTGGAAAATGATGCTAAGTGAAATAAGCCAGTCAGAGAAAGACAAATACCATATGATTTCACTCATATGTGGAATCCAATGAACAAACTGAATTAACAAGAAAAATGGGGACAGACTCGTAGATGGAGAGCAGGATGACAGCTATTGGTGGGGGAGGTGAGGGAGTGGAGGGATGGAGTAAAAATGAAAAAACACTCAAGTACATGGACAACAGTGTGGTGATTACTGGGGGGAGGGGGTATAAGGGGATTAAATAGTAATGGAAAAAATACAATAAAGATTAAATTAAAAAAAAGCAGCAACTTCAAGCCTGTTCTCCATCCCTTGAAACCCCAGTGTCTGCTCATTGCCTACTAATGATGTTTAGTCTCCTTCCCCGGGAACTCAAGATCCTCTCTGACCTGGCTCTAGCAAATGTTTTAAGGCTCATCTTCACTTTATGTTACTGAGGTCTATGCATGTCAGGTACTGTGATAGATCCTGAGAGTGCAGCCCTAATAGCATGTGAGGTCCTGGAGCAAAAAGTGGCATTCACTGGGAGCACTTGGTAAGAGGCTTTAACCTGAGTCAGGGTTGTCATTAAGGTGATCCTTAAAGAATATTTAGGAATTAGTCAGGAACAAAAAGCCATAAATATTCAGGCCTAGACATTAGAAAGAATGAGATTCATTCAAGGGCTCAGATGAAAAGCACATGGCTTAATCCACAGAGGAAAAGGACAAGCTCAAAATGGTGCCAGAAGGGCATAAGGCAACTATCTTAAGAACATGGGACTTAATTCTAAGGGCTGTGGGAAACCATGGAAGGATTTTAAGTAGGGATGTAAAATGATCAGAGTTCACTTTTAAAAAGTTCACTCTAGGCATGTCCGATCATGGTGCAGGGGCAACGTAAGTTCCAGGCACAGAGGCTGTCCAAGAGCAAGGCGGTGGCAGCGGCCTCAGGGCGGAGTCGGGGTCCGAGGAAGGGAGGTTGTGTTATCGCTCCTAAGAAGGCTTGCATTGTGCAGCAGCAGAAGCTCAAGGAAGGCCTATAGGTGGGGATCTGGAAGAAGATTGAACATGACGTGGTAATGAAAGCCAGCACCAGCCTGCCCAAGAAGCTGGCGCTGCTGAAGGCCCCTGTCAAGAAGTAGGTAGCCTCTTCCTCCACTACCAAGACAAGACACCTTACTAAGGATACAGCACCTGCCTCCATGCCCATACCTCTGCGACTAGCTCCATGGGCAGTACTGTGCACCAAAGGAGCCTTGCCCCCAAGAGCCTTGGCTTGCTGCTCGAACTTTGGGTAGGGGTGGCCTGGCCTGTGGGCAGCTGATCAGCACATCTGTAGTGCATGAGTCAGCTTCCCAGGATGCCAAGAATTCAGCAATGGCCCTGAGGACATGTTCACCAACTTTGTGTGCTCCCCTCCCCCTTCAAATCCTGTGTCCACTGGTTTAACCTGGAGCAATAAACCTGGCTTTGTCATTCCTCCTGCAGTCACATGTTCCTGTGAACAGCCTGTGCTGGGACTGTAGGCCAGGTACACTGACCCAGTCAACCCCAGCAATTTCTGCAGACCAGCCACGTTCTCAGGGAAGGGTGATTGGGCTTCTGCATGTCCATCCTGGGAGCTGGTGGAGAGTCTTTAGCTTCCTGCAAGCTCAGGTGGTTCACACCAACCTCCTTACTCGCACACTCTCACCAGACATGCCCAGTTCACCCCCTGTGACCAGCACAACCCAGGAGATGTAGGGAGCCATTTTCCCATCTGTAGAATGGGTATTGACACCATCATGGTACCAATTCAACCAGAATGTATTTAAGAACTGCTTGACAGCACCTTGATCTATAAAAAAATAGTCAAAATGTCTATTAGGCCTATGGCCCAGGCATTGTTCTAGTGCTTTCTATACATCACTTCATCCCAGGGTGGGTCATGTTGTTAACATTCTAGAGCCAGTACTTGAACCCAACACTGGCTGAGTCCCAGTGTACACTCTCAGCTAACCATCTGCTGCCTCTGTTTCCACACCAAGATTCTCACCTGTTCCATCCTGGGTGCCCCCTTCCCCGAAGCTTCACTTGAATCTGCTAGACGGGAAATGCCTATGGAGTCAACCAGGAGCTCCGGCTTGGTGACTGCCCTTCCCTCTATTGGAAGAGAGAAGAGAAGCCATTGCTCAGTGACCAGGCTGGGCCCAGGGAAACTTCAAAATGGAAAGTCTTTCCTACAAATTCTGGCTCTACTGCCACAACTGCTGTTTTTGAGATGTAGATTACGATTTTTATGTGTATGAAATTACTATCCCTGCTTTTGTGTATGTATGTGTGTGTGGTTAAAGCTCACCTATACGTGCTGGTTGGTGTGGCCCAGTGGACTGAGTGCCAGCCTGCGAACCAAAGTGTTGCAGGTTCAATTCCCAGTCAGGGCATGTGCCTGGGTTGCAGGCCAGGTCCCCAGTTGGGGACATGAGAGGCACCAATCGGTGTATCTCTCACACACTGATGTTTTTCTCCCTCGCTTTCTCCCTCCCTTTCCCTCTCTCTAAAAATAAATAAAAATCATAAAAATTTTTTACTCTAACTGCTGTAGATGTTAACTAGTGCTAACTTCTTTTTTTAAAAAAATATTTTATTTATTTATTTTTAGAGAGGGAAGGGAGGGAGAAAGACAGAGAGAGAGAAACATCAATGTGCGGTTGCTGGAGATCATGGCTCACAACCCAGGCATGTACCCTGACTGGGAATTGAACCTGCAACACTTTGGTTCTCAGCCTACACTCAATCCACTGAGCTACACCAGCCAGGGCTGTGCTAACTTCTTTTCTTGCTTAAACTTTCTCTAACATTTTAAAACCTATGTTAATTTTTATCTTCACATAAGTTGGAAATTCCAAAACTTATTTATCAAAGAAACTATTTTCTAACATCTCTTTGCATGCCTTTTGTTCTTTGGAACACAATTTGAGAAATGCCGACTTAAATAATGTCCTCTGCCTGAGATGCCTCCTGTGAATCCCAGTGCACCTTACCGGACACACGTCCAGCCAGCCTGTCTGTCCGGTGCTAGCACAATGCCTGGAGCCTTTCCCAGATTGTGCTGTCAGCTCTAAAGTCAGCTTTCTTCATCCCTGAACCCAGGGCTCTTTTCAGATCTTAAAAGGCTGCCATTCTAGGGTATCAGAGGCCTCTGTCTTTTCTGAATGCCTATAGTGCATCATTGATATTTCTCTTGGGCACTCATCAATAGATCTTGTGTAAGAAGGTACGGGTTGACAGTTATTAGTTTTTGTATCTCTCTCACACTCTGTCTTGTCCAGAGGAGGAACTTGTTTGCTACTTATTAATATAAGTATATTAATAAGAGAATATATATAATCTCACCCCTTCAGCAGCCACCCTTCCACATCTTGGGCAGAACTACAATCCTCACAACCTTGTATGGGTGTCTGTCAGCCCACGTGCCTGCAGGCATGCCAGAGGGCAGAGCTCTTCCTGTGCTCAGTTTACTGGGATCCTTAAAGCCTTGGCAAATTCCTATCACCCACCCTATATTTTTAGCCTGCTCTGGAATGTTATTTTATTTTATTTTTTTTCTATCCTCACCCAAGGACACCTTTTCATTGTTTCTAGAGAGAGAAAAGAAGGGAGAGAAAGGGAGAGAGAAGGAGAAGGGGAGGGAGAGAGAAACACTGATTTGCTGTCTCCTGCATGCACCCCATCCAGGGATTGAACCCTCAACCCAGGTATGTGCCTGACCAGGAATCAAATCTGTCACCTTTCTGGGCCCGGGGCAATGCTCCAAACAATTGAGTCACACTGGCCAGGGCAGGAATGCTTTTTGGAGATCTTCAAGAACATCTGGAATACACAGACTAAGACAGGCATGTGAAGGGCACATTCATTTCTTCACTTGGTGCTTCTCAGGTTCCCAGTCAGTCAACTGATGGAACAGAAGGCTTGTTTCCTATTGTGCCTTTGGGTGTTTCTCAGCCTGCACCTAAGAAGAGGCTTCGTTTGGTCCAAAGGGTGTCACAGCTGCATTTCCCTTTTGTGATAGTATATGTGTGGAGAAGGCAAATGGGGAGTAATGGCTTTGGTCACGGAGTGTGTCCCCCACCCCCCACGTCAGTGTCAGCTCCCCTTGCCAGGGCTTGTTCCTTTCACTCCTTGTGGGAAGGACTGTCAAAAATGTCAGGATAAATTCTCTGCTTCTACTTGCGCCTTTTCTTTCTCTCACTCTCCCTCCCTCTTGTCTTTTGATTCTGTCTTGATGTCATCCCTTCAAAGTATACTACCTGTAAAATATTGATTCACAGCAGGCTGCATCTGCCAAGATCAGCTTTCTCTTCTGCTGGCGGCAAGTAATAAACCACGCAGACACCACAGACCCAGGTGCCAGCTTCAACGTCGCCTCACACACATCTGTCTGTCTTACGTTGCCTGATTCTACATAATGAAACAGCAGTCAGAGACACTTCAGAAGTAGAGAAACCAAGTAACAACCAGTGGGGACATAAAAGAGCCACTGCAGTCTGCAAACAGAGTGTAACAGGTATCACCTCCAGCAGCAGAGGCATCAGAAGCTCCCTGGGTCCCTGATAGCAACTAGAAAAATGTTGAAGGAAAGCAAAGCCCCCCAGTTAACTGCCCACAGGAGCATAATTGCAATGGTCCTCCACCTCCTGTCTTTCCTCCTTTCACCCAGTCGTCGTGGGCTGGCTTGTGGCACTGACAACTTATGAACCTGCTGGGAATATCAAATGTAGAGGGAGATCTTATGAAGTAGGCAGTGAATTTTGTTTGCATAGAAAAAAAAAGAGTATTATTGGCCAGAGAGCAGGGCAGGGTGGTGAAGAGCTTGGGCTCTGGACCCAGGACCTGGGTTTGGTGCTTGGCTTTATGGCTTACCATCCATGTTATTTGGGGCAAATTACTAAACTTACATCTCCATTTCTTTGTCAGTGTTAATGGGATTATTCTTATGATTAAGTGAATTAATAGTTGTAAAGCATTAAGAATAGTGCTTGGCTGTTGGTGGGAATGCAGACTGGTGCAGCCACTGTGGAAAACAGTATGGAATTTCCTCAGAAAACTAACAATGAAACTGCCTTTTGACCCACCAATTCCACTGCTGGGATTATATCCTAAGAATCCCAAAACACCAATCCAAAAGAACCCAGTGTTCATAGCAACACAATTTACAATAGCCAAGTGCTGGAAGCAACCTAAGTGCCCATCAGTAAATGAGTGGACCAAAAAACTGTGGTACATTTACACAATGGAATACTATGCAGCAGAGAGAAAGAAGGAGCTTCTACCCTTTGTGACAGCATGGATGGAACTGGAGAGCATTAGGCTAAGTGAAATAAGCCAGGAGGTGAGGGACAAATACCATATGATCTCACCTTTAATTGGAACATAATCAACAAAAGAAAAAACAAACAAAATATAACCAGAGACATTGAAATTAAGAACAATCTAAAATAGCCAGAGGTGAGGTGGGAGGGGACAATGGAGGGAAGGGCTTTCAGGAACTACTATAATGGACACATGGACAAAACTGAGTGGAAGCAAGGGAGGGAGGTGAGTTTGGCTGGGGTGGTGGGGAGTGGTGGGGGGAAAATTCAGACAATTGTAATTGAACAATAAAATAACAAAAAATAAAGAATAGTGCTTGGCACATAGCGCTATTAAAATAATTATTAAATACATACATACAATTTCCCTGATTGGAAGTCAAAAGTCCCAGTTAATGGGAGCAGTGTGGGCATTCCTCTTCCCTTTTGGGGCTATAACTCATCCTCCTGGAAGGCTCCAGAGCGGATACACGCTGGGGAACCAGTGAACAGTGGTGAGAGCAGGGCTGAACGTTCTCCTCTTGCTTTGTCTGCAAATGTGTACTTTTTCTGAGGTGTCCCATTCTCTGAGAAGGTGACTTTTTATTCAGAAGCATAGAAGTTGTGGGAAGAGTTTCCTGAACCTCAGTGACATGTGTCTGTGTCATTCGCATCCTGGCTGGGGCAACAAAGTATTAAAAACAGAAGCAGCCGTCCAAAGTCAGTAAATTCATCATCAGAGATGACAGCTGTGGGTTTGCATCCTTGTTTTACTGTGACTTTGAGCAAGCTGGTGAAGGTGGCCATGGCATTCAGCTCTGGCCTGTGAAGAGTGATGATTTTTTTACTCTATGAAGCTACTGAGGAGACCTTACCACTTACTATCCTCCAGGGAACCTTCCCTTTTGCAGTACAGGGAAATTTACCCCTTGTGACTGACTGTTAAGCTTCCTTTGAAGTCTGTTTTAATTCAGATTTGGTTCATCTCATGATAGCTTTAGAGTCAGTGGGGAGAACATTTATAATATGACAAACTAGCAACCTGTATTTTTTAATGTTCTGTTAGAGCAATCACGGGTCTTTTTTACTCAATGGTCTTTTGCTTTTTGTTGGAAAAGATGCCCTTTGAGACCCCTCAGTTTCTCACTTTATATTCTTTCTCCTCTTCAAGCCTCTGCACAGTAGTAGGCTTCCCTTTGAAGAGGCAGGCTGGAGAAAGTTTTGTCTGAAGCCTGCCATTGTCAGTGGTGTGTGGTCAAAAGGGAGACTGCCAAGTCAAGTGGAGCATCCATGCCACCACTGGGGCGGGGGCGGGGCTAGCTCCTCCGGAATGAGAGTGCTTATTTCCATTTCCCAAAGGCCTTGAAGGGCACTACAATCTCATGGGCTTTGTGTGGGTTCAATGGGCTCACCCTGCCATCCTCTCTGTGGCATGCTCCACAGAACTGTCTTGTTCTTCTTTAAGCCAGGATCCTAAGTTATCATTTGTGTTCCTTTTCAGATATACAGCAGGAGATTAGCACTATTCAAAGCATTTTGGGATAGCCAATGGTGAAGCTATGGGACATGGACTATCTGGGCATAAAGAGTGATAAGTGAGGTGCCCACAGGAAGACACAGGCTAAATCTTGACCCTGAGCCAGGTTTTGTCAAAAACATGATGTGGAGAATAAATGTCTTCTATTTAAAAAGGGAGATGAAGTGGGGGGGGGGTCACTTGGCAGTCACATATAGGGGTCCAGTGAGGTGATCAACTGCCTGGGCTTGTAGATGACTTCCCCAGTTGTAAGCCTTGGGGAAAATGACTTTGCCTGTCTATCTTCAGCTCCTTATCTTTAAAATGGGTTGCTATGTGGATTGAATTTGATAATCCATGTAAAGTACTTAGTAAGGTTCAGATTAATATTAACATGTTAGTATAAAGAAGTATTGAGAGTAAGGAGTTCCTCAGGATCTATAATCCCTTTGGAATGCAATGGGAAAACCTTGGAAAAGGAATCTTTTAAAGGCCAGTTAATAAAGAACTTAAAGGTCACCCTTGGTTTTTACCTACTAGCAAAATTGTTCATACTCTTCCTCCTATTCTACCTGCTCACCTCCCTGGTGAGTAGTAGGCCCTCAATAAATATTTGTTTGACAAATGAACAAACATATTCAGTCTCATATTTATGTCTGTGACCTTAGTAATTATCAGTAGCCTAAAAAATGTCACCATTGGCTCCACTGATCTAATTTCAATTTTATTGTTCTTTTCAATTTAAAAAATTGTCCTATTTTTTATTTGGTTATTTTTCAGGTCTGAGACTTAAGAGTCTGTGTTAATTTGCATGACTGAGCCAACCTAAATCATATTAAGTATTATCTACATATTGATTTAACCAATATTTATTGATAATCTTCCATATTTCACTAGGTGCTGTGGTTTAGTTTCTACTTTCAAGATCTGAAAGAGAATAAAATAGAATAGAACAATATACCTCAAGAAGTATGGAGACAGATGTGAATAGTGGCTGCTATGTAAATACAAAGGAAGATAATTTTACCCACCTCATGAGAGTGTGCACATGTGGGGATGGAGGGGCTCAGGGAAGTTTTCTACAGAGGATGGCATCTAATATTTGCCTAGTAATGTGTCACATTTCAGTGAATAGGTAGATACTAAGGTGAGAAAATGTTTTTAGACCAACTAAACATTTAGTAAAATATACTCTGGTACAAGGGGATGAAAATCCTAGGATGTGGAAGTTGACACTCAACATGCAGCCTTCAAAATATAAAACAAAAATATCCGGCTGAACTTCCATAGTGTAGCCTCTTTAATCTTTCTTTCTTTCTTTCTTTCTTTCTTTCTTTCTTTCTTTCTTTCTTTCTTTCTTTCCTTCTTTCCTTCTTTCCTTCTTTCCTTCTTTCCTTCTTCTTTCTTTCTTTCTTTCTTTCTTTCTTTCTTTCTTTCTTTCTTTCTTTCTTTCTTTCTTTCTCTTCTTTCTTCTTTCTCTCCCTCCTCTCTCCATACCTCCATCCCTCCTCTTTCCCTCTCTCCCTCCCTTCCGTCTATTTTATTATCTCCTTTACTGAGATATACTTGCCAGCTTTAACTTTGGGGAGTGGAGGTAGGAAAGGGTAAAAGAGGAACAAATGGTGATGGAGAAGAATTGACCTGGGATGGTGAACACACAATATAATGTACATACTTTTTAAAAATTAAAAAAAAGCAATTTGGTTCTGTGACTATTCCACTAGAAAGTCAATGAGAATTTGGAGAACAGACCAATGAGTCCTTCATGACTAACTAAACTACAATTTTAGCTTTAAGCTTCTGGTGGCAGGAATCAACCAAAGAAATCAAGGGTATTGTGTAGGCATGACTCTCACAGGTTTTGTTCCTGAAGAGAAACAATGAGTGAGCTTTATTTTGTGTTGACTAATATCTGTTAAGAAAGAACAATGGCAAGAGTTAGGTAGAAATATCAGTAAATCGCTTTTATTAAAACATTGAGATAGGACACACAGTGCCTGACATATTACTTAGGAAATTGGATAACAAAAGCCCTTCTACTTCATGAGTAAACACAAGCACGGGTATAGGAGTCACAGGGAGGCTAGTTCAGCTAATGGTTGGCATCTGCAATGATAATAAAAAATGGTCAAGGTTTGGAAAGTGAAAGAAAACTCATTTGAAGAGGGAGAATCAATAATGTTAGCTAGCATGTTTGCTCATGTATAAAATGAGGAGTTTGGGGCTAGATCAAGCCCAAGGTTCTTGCCATCTTCGACACATTATGAACCTATGGATCCAATAAGGAGCTGACAGGCTATAGAGGGAACTGACAGGCTTATTTATAAAAACTTATTATGTTGTTCTTTTCTCAAGAATAGAAGGTTCTGCAAATAATGTTTAAATCTAGGGCATTTTAAAAGAGAAAAATGAAAAAAGAACAAAATGCGGGAACAAATAACAGAACACACACACAAAGAAGCGTCACACTATCAGACTGATGCTTCAATGCACATGCCATTTTCTCTGGGAGTGAGATATTTGGAAAGTTCATTAAATCTTTGGAACATTGAATAGCATTTACTATACAGCTAATTTGTTGTACTAAAGAGTTAATCCAAAGCCCCCAAGAGTGGGGAATTTTAGGACACTTCAGTAACTTACAGCCATGTATAGCTTTGGTTTTAAGAGAAGTTGCTTTGAAACAGAAAATTAGACTAGTGCATGACATTTCTATGTTCAGTTGAACATTTTGGAAGAGAGAGAAATGTGTGCTTCCCAATCATGAGTTGTCACTGGAAAGTGGTTGCCCAATCATGAACACCTTTGTCAAAAACCCTTGCCTCTCGGTAGGATCATATGACTATTCTTGTCAGTGGTCTATTAGTGGAAGTACTGTATCTCCTTTTGTGGCCCAAGATGTTAAGAATTTAGTAGACTTTCATCATATCTCTGTTTGCCCTTAAGATGGGATGTAGAAGACTCCACAGTCCTAAGGGATAGCAAAACCTGATAACACAAGTAGCTCAGCTCCCTGATGCACCACATAAAGAAATATTCCCATCTACCAGAAACCCTGTTAAGTGAATAAGAAGTAAACTTCTACTGAACCTTTAGGGTTTATTTTATAGCACTTTTCTGATTGATAAAGATACCAAACCCCTTGGTCCTGTACAGGATGGTAAATTAGTTAATTGGAGAGAAATACATACCCTCTGATTTGTGAGTGTGGAACCTATTGAGAATTCTGATATGTCCCATGATCTAAAGCTATAAGGAAAGAGAAATCAGTAATCCTTTTTTAGTGGTGTTAAGCTCTTACTAGAATGCTCCAGTTTTCTTCTTGTTTATGTCAAGGTGGGGCATTTTACTGCAACCATTCAGAGTATTGAAGAGTTGCTTCTTGATAATTTACAACTTGATTTCAGGGAGAAGCACAAGTTTCTTACTTTTTTGCAGCTATACATGATGAGAGGGGATAAGTGTGATTGGTATGAAGTGGGAAAGAAATGTGGCTAAAACTAGCAGAAAATGCCATTTATTTTTATACTTACTCCACAAACTTATGAAATAAACCATAGAGTCTTTAAGTCAATAGCCATGGCACATTTCTGCTATTGCTAGCATTAAAAAAAACTCAATGGGCCAAATAACATGTGTCATAGATATAGCTGAGGGTCAAAGGAATTTCCTGTTAAAACCCAATCTTACCCCTTTAATGGGTATTCACAGTTCTTTGTAGCTGCTTGCAGTCAGCACACTCTTTAAGCACCGAGCCACAAGTAAACCCAAGAGTTAGATGAACAGTCTCATATAATCTTAAATGCAGAGCTATATATACTTGTATAAAAATAGCACCATTGTAAAATAGCACCATTGATAGAAAATGATCATAACCAAACCTGAGCAAGGGAAAATTATACTATACACTATAACAAATGTTATGTAGTAAAACAATTTAATTAGTATGATGACAAGGTGAAGGAGAAAAGGGCAATTACTGTTAAGATTGTTATGGACATGTTAGTATATTAAATACACCAACTAAGTTGGACAATATGAACACAAACCTCCCTCCTAGGGTGAAGATTAATGTTTGCAGATACTTTTGTGTTTTGAATACCTCAAAGAGTCCTGCTGTCTCTCTGGGGTGACTGTGTGTGTGTGTGTGTGTGTGTGTGTAATTCACAGAAAGACTTTATCAGTCAATGCCTACTTTACTCAACTCTATTTGTGTGAAGATCAAATATTAAATCACTGTTCTTTGAAAGTCTCCTAAGCAACCCAGAACACATTTTAGTGGGGTACTAAAATTTATTTATATCTTCTTTTTTAATGATTGGGGATTACTTAGAATTAACAAGTTCCTCCAGGGCCAGGACCAAGGTAAAGAATTAAGGTACCTATAGAGTAAAATTTAAGGAGGCACTATTCTCACCCTGCATCTGCATGACCCTGAGAGTAAGTTCCTCCTCTAGGCCTCACCCTAGTCCCATCATTGAATGACACAGATTAAGTAGTTTGAAAGGTGCACATCTGAGGTGTACAGAGCAAACTGGGACTGCTTAAACATAGTGTCAGAGTTGGGGTGTCTGGTAGTAACTTCTGAATGAAAAATGTAAGTAAATCAGCTCCAATGTCAGGCAAGTACCTGCTGAGCAAATGACACCAGGAAAGAAAAGCTCCTTTTTTGGTCTTTGCTTGAATAATAATAATAAAAAGGACCTATAATTGGATTTCCTTAAAGACTTGGAGAACTTGCGGTCTTTATGACTTTTCAGATTGAAAGGTAGACTTTTTGAATTCTATTAACTTTGCAGCCTACATTTTTTAGAAAGTAAGATTATGTAGCTTCTGAAGGAAATCAGGAACAATGAAGTGCGCAATATTTGCATTCACAAGTTATTCTGTGTTGGAAGATTGTCATCTTTTATAGAAATATCATAATTTTTCAAAAGGACCACTTTGAAGATAAAGAATAATCTTTAATCATTTCTTAAATATAAAAGTCATTTTGAATGCTCACTTTGACAATCAAAGATCCCATCACCCTGTGGCACGGTGCAGCCCACTTCAGGTAACCATATTGCAATCAAGGGCACCATTCCCCTCTCATCTTCAACTCTGCCAGGATAATAGCCCACATTCACCCCCTTGTCCCTTAAGTTTCTAAAGGTTCCTGTTAGCAGAGGAACGAGAACCCTGTTATGTGGGAAATTTTAGTAGTCTGACCTCTAAAGAAATAGCAGCTAATAGCTACAGTAAAATAGAGTAGCTAGCAAATTTCATGATGGATCAGAAAACTGTATTTTTATATTCCTATCTTAGTTTAAAATCTTAAGTCTCTGCAAGAACGAGTCGCCTACACTAAGGTCACTGATAAGGAAACAAGATCTCTAAAAAAGACTCCTTTTTTTACTTACAGAAGTTTCAAGGGATCAGGGTTGGTAGATTGAATTGTCTCTCTTAGAAAGTGGTAAATTTTCACATCATGTGAAAAATGGTGGCAGTTTTTATGCATACTAACTAGACATTTGTATCATAGTCAGGGCTCAGAAGATGATCATAAATGTAAATGCTATGTTGAATGCATGACTTCTTGGATACGACAAAATGCTGTTCTGGATTTTCTTCTACTGCTTCTCTGAAATTTAGGCTGTGGGGAGACTCTTTCTCTGTCCTTGGATGGAAGATCCCATGACTGTTACATTAATTATTTTTAATATTAAAAAAGTTTATTTATATATTTTTAGAGAGAAAAGGAGGGAGAAAGAGAGGAATAGAAACACTGATGTGAGAGAGAAACATCAATCAGTTGCCTCTTGCATGGCCCCAGCCAGGCACTTGCCCTGACCAGGAATCCAACTGTCGATCCCTTTTTTCCCTAGATGATGCCCAACCCACTGAGCCACACCAATCAGGGCTACACTAATTCCTAAGAAAAATACCGGTATATGATTCCTTTAAGCTAAAAACAAAGTCTCAGTTCAGCAATTAGATCTTCTGGCCTAAATGCTATTGCTTTCATCCTCTCTTAAAGGTAAGATTTCTGCACTGAATCCTCACCCCCATGCAAAGAACTGACCTACTTAGTTTTCTGTTTGCTAGCTGCTTTTCATCTCCACAAGAGTCAAAACTAGTAGAGGGAGGAGAAATGAGGGCATAGGGTTCCTTCTCTAGGGTGCTCTCTTAGCTCTTCAGAGATTCCCTCACTTGTGGGTCCCTTAGTATTGGTGGGTCTACATGTGACCTCTTCCTGGACTCCTGGGCAGTGGTGGGTCATCTCCAGACTCCAGCTGGAGCCTAAGATCCAATCTCACTTCCTTGTGGCATTCTTCTGGTGCAGCAGAAACACTGTTTCCATAGGCACAGACTGACTCAGGGAGCTGCTCACTCTGCCACCATGGTTTTCGGGTGTGTTGGGGGTGGCCCTCAGTGGCTCCATTGCAGAGAATGCCCTCACTAGTCTTGAAGTGAAGGAATTGTAGCCCCAGTGAGGATTCTTACACTACTAGTATGCAACAATAATAGCTTCCTCCAAATAAATATCATCACAAAATCACTTCCCCCTTCCTTACAGTTCTGGCCCTTTGATGTCCTTGTTGGTGGTGACCCTTGTGATGAAGTTAGTGCCTGTTACTTTGGTGCCATGGTCAAAATGGAGGCCAGAGGAGCCCATTTTAACACTGTGATATACAACTGAAACAGAATAATCAAAATATTTTCTATGAAAAACATTATTTTAAAAAATATCCAATTATTTCATCATTTTTGCCTGCAATCAGTTTGATAAAATACAATCAGTTTGATAAAAATCCTTTGCTGAAGACTGCTTTGTCCCAGCTCTGGTAGAGCTCACACCCCACTAGATTGTGTGCTGTGTAGGTGTGCTTTTACACAAACACCAACCCAGCTGACTTCTCAAGTGCAGAGACACATGCTCCCTACTCACCTGGGCCTAGGCAGGACATGGGTGTTCCCACCTGTCATTCATTCCTTGACTGATTTTAGGGAACTATGTCCAGTCCCTCCAAAGATGGAGATACTATCTATTGGGTTGGCCAACAAGTTTGTTTATTTTTTCTGTAAAATAAAAGACATTTTTCTTTTCCACCAATAACTTTATTGATTTGGATATTTTCAGTATGTCAGCTATCTCTTGCGTGGTATAATGTTGATTGTTTTCAATTAATGTCTTGATTTGATCGCTATCAACTTCAACTCATCTACCCAACCATGAAGAATCGTTCAGCAAGAAATCTCCAGCACCTAATTCTGCAAACCACTTTTGACACATTTGATTAGTCATGGCACCTTCTCCATATACTGCACAAATCTTTTTTTTTTCTGTGTTTCAGTTATGTTTTTATCTTTCTTGAAATAATAAAGCATAATATGATGAAAATGTCATGTATTTTCTTCCATCTTCAATATTAAAATGGCTACACGAAAATTCACCAATTTGATAAGTTGTTTTTTAAATGAATGCTGATATGACAGCTGTCACAATACAATCTAACAAAATTGTTTTTGAATGAAGTTAAAGACAACTAAGTGCTACTGGAGCCATCTTACAGAAATAAAACTGAACTAACTTCTTGGCCAACCCATACATGTCTATTATTTTTAAAGAGCAATTAATATTTTCCCTTGTTATATACTCTGTTAAATCTATAACTCACAAAAAATAATTTCATAAACCATTGACCTTTACAGATAATTTAACCTCCTCAGGAAGGGATCTTGTCCAGCATCTGGGACATAGAGACAATAACTAGGTCACAAAAACTGCCATACACATGTTTAGAAAAATAAACTTGATTCCAGCCTGGCCTCTTGGTGGTCTGGATGGAGCTGAAGGGTTCATTTCCTTATGGTGGTCTGAGGCATACTGATATTTGAGAACACAGAACTTCTAGAAGGACCTCAGGTATGTGGCATAGAAGGATTATAATCTAGGAAATCTGGAGGGGTTATGTTAACAGCCAACATCTAAAGAACCTTCCCCTTTATATGTTGCTTCTTTTTTCCTCTTAGTTTTGGAGCAGTGCATTGTAGGGACTTGGAGAGTGTGTTGTGGCTGAGATAAGAAGCTGGAAGCTGACTCTTTCAGGAGAGCCTCAGGCTGGAGGCTTTTAGGAGGCAATTGGTGTTTCTTCCTGGGATGTTTTGCTCAGCTCACCAGGGAGAGAAGTTGACAGGTACTGCAGAAACACAGGGAAAGAAGGGAGCCTAGTAGAAAATAAAATTATAAGAAAATCAAAATTTATTACATTAATATTCAAACCACATTTTCTGCTCATGAAAGCTTTAATGCAGACAAAAATATTACTTAAGCAAAATATTTACCTTGAAAGCAAAATATGAACAGCCCAAATGATGTAATTCCCTATAATTTTCCATTCTTTACTATAGACAATTCAATTTAACATATTTTACTAAATATCTCCTCCATGATTGCAATGGAGATATACTTTTAAATAGGATGCAGGCCCTGCCTTCTAGGAGCTTACAGTAAGACAGATATTAAGTAGTATTTGGTAGTTAACCATCTATTGTTTTAAACTAAAATTCGGTTTCAAAGCAGCAATGAAACTACCAGTTTTCTACTATGTGATGACCATTACAAAAGTCTAATGTTAATAATTTCTCCTACCCAGAGAACTTAGGGGATGTTAATAGCACAATGGCATCCAACACCAAAAGCGATATACTCTCTTCTTTTATTCATGAGAGAAGACTTAAAATTTACCTGAGAATATGCATGTTCCTCCTTGACAAGCATTATTTTTACTAGTATCTTCTAATTCCAACTGGATACTTCCTATCTCTGTGATTCAAGCAAAAAGTTAAATCTCATACTCAGGACTTATTCTTTCCCTTACTCAGTGAACCTGGTTTTGTGGCCTATCATGCACCATTATCCACCCTGTAACTTAGCATATCATTTTACTCTCAAGCTTAACAATCTTATATATTTGCTGTAGAGCAAATTTATTTTTTCTCCAGCATAATTTTTTTTGAATGAACTACCACTTTTTGTTCCAGTTAAGTGAGATTCTTTCCTATAATATTGCCAAATGCTTTCCTATCTTGATGTTTTTGTCTCTCTTCCCTCTTCAGTCTCTATCTATTTAAATATTTCTCACTTTTTATGTAGAACACAAATGGTACCATTCTTCATTACCTCCAGTAAGTTTCCCCTGATATCCCAACCCAAAGCAAAATTTTTTTGTGAGCATCGTATTAGTCATCAATGCTGCTCACTGTATTTGGTTCTCTCTCTCATTTGGGGCATGTGGTAAGATTGTTCCTTCCTGGTTCTGAGCTCAAGCATAGTCACGACACATTTTGAGCCAACACAATGTGAGTAGAAGTGAAATATGTCACCTCCATGTGGAAACGTCAGGAGTCACTATGTGCTTTGGCATCTTCTTCTTCCCCTTTGCCATGGCAACCAGTGATATTCTAGGTAGTGATTGATCTATCACCCTGGATGATAGAGCGAGAGTGCATGATGATGACATGAAATGGAGCTCCCAGTCAATCTGTAATAGACATGTAATATGAGCAAGAAATAAACCTTTGTTGTTTAACCCATTGAGATTTTGAGGTTGTTCGTTATTGCAGCAGAACCTAATTTATTCTGACTGATGATGTGGATACACAGTGCTGATGTTTCTTTTTATCCCATTCACTTCAAAAATGTCTGTTTATATTCAGTACAGTTGAGCCTTCAAGTGACTGCAGCCCCAGCCTGTATCTGACTGACACCATCAGAGGGAATCCAAGGAAGAATTAACAAAGAAAGTAGAGTTTTTGGTCACTTATTTTCTCACTGGCCATGGAAATTCTTTTCCAAGGAGTTATTTGGACATAAGGAGTGTGTGCAAGTTAGAAGTAAAAAATAAAACAAAACAAAAAAAACCTTATTTTTTTGGTTGACTCCATAAAGACTGGTGTTCTCTATATAGATACTTTTATTAATTCTCAGAGTAACCTCAGAGGCAGGTACTATCAGTATTGCCATTTTATGGAAGAAGTAACTGAGGCACAAATTTAATACCCAAAGTTACACAGTTAGTAAGTAGTAGAGTCAAGCAATTCACCATCAGAGGTGGTGGTCTTCACCATTATTTTTTTATTCTCTCTATTTTCAGAACTCCCAGCCATCCCTCCTTTAGTCTGATCACACTTGGAGGGCTTAATAAAACAGTATTTGATGCTGAACCTCATTTTTCAATGGCTAATAAATGACCATCTTTCCCTGACTGAGGAAATAAATCAATTATATTCTGGGTTTATGGGAGCATTTTCTGAAATAGGGTCTGTGAGGGTCAGCCAAGAACATATTAAGTGGTATAGCAATATCATTACCAATGCTTTCACCACTCTGTTTCTGTATTGCTAGATATTTGCAACAATAATCACTATAAATCTATATATGAAATTTGCATTTCTTAAAAAAGAAGAGAGAGAACCTCAAAAAATGAATTCTATAGAGTTCTGTATATGTAGTGCAAAGTTACATTTCAAGGTGACTTACCCAAATAACAGAAGTATCATTCACAGAAAAGATCAAAGGTGCAGCTACAGACAAAAACAATCTAAAAACTACATTGTTAAATATAATATAATTAAATACATTTCTATTTTTTATGAAATTTGTGAGATATAATCCAATAAACTAAAGTACCTTAATGATTAAAATGTATGTTTTTTGGGGGGGTGAAAACAGAGAAGTGAATTTTGAAAATGATTATAACTATCAATACTTTACATATGCATGGTGTCTTTGCCACAGGGACCTTCATATACTTCAGGAATGACTTATCAAACATGCATTAATCCTCCCAACATCCTCAGAGAATATGTGAGAAATAAACAGTGTTTATCAATAAGTTTCATTCTCTTGCAAAAAGAAACCTGATCTTGGCAACCAAAAGGTGATAGAAGTTGCTATGACAATATCAGTAAGCTCATTGACTGTGAATGAAGCTACAACATCTGGACTGAACCTGTCAGTTTCAGATAGACATTGATTGAAATGCGGTGGGGAGGCTGGTCCCTTCCTCCTTTCCTCCCTTCCTCCCTCCTTCTTTCCTCCCTCCTTTCCTTCCTTCTTCCTTCCTTCCTTCCTTCCTTCCTTCCTTCCTTCCTTCCTTCCTTCCTTCCCACCCTCTCTCTATTCCCCCCTCCCTCTTTCCCTTGTTGGATATTTTCTGAAATGGCTCAAATTCTGATTAGGCATTAAAAGGAAATCTAGTTCTTGCCTTTTCCCTTTTTTCTTCCTTTATGCTTAATACGAAAACATAATTTCATCATAGTAGTTTCTGATTTACATTTCTGCTCCATTGGTGGATTTCTCCCTCGGTGTTCAGCAACATTTCACTCCTAATGACTATTTATAGCCTCCCAGGGTTTCTGTGGCCCTAAGTACCACTGTTGAATATATCAGAGTTCTTGCCTATCCTGATTGCCTAGGTGCACCTGCTGTGGGATTTATAGCCTTAAAAATAAGTGCCAAACACCTAGTGGCTTCTAAACTTTTTAAAAAATGCGTTTTGAGATAGGCTGTTTCTCATCCTTCCTCCTTAGGAGGTCCACAGTAGCTGTTTCTATACAATGTTGAATCATCCAGATGAAAAGTGAAAATTCTGTCAATTTCTTGTTCTCAGCTGCAGTTTAAGGTAAGAGGCATTTGTGTGGCTGTTGCAATGAAAACAAGCTTGGGAGGAGGGGCAGGAACTAGATCTCTGCCTCCCGGGCTCTCATATCCCTCATCCTGAATTACTAGGCCTCTTTATCCCACCAGCGTCATCTTGAGACTAAAACAGATGCTGTCTGCTTTTGAGATCAAATTCTGGGTACCAATATTTTCTGTCCCCCAATCTGTTCTTCCTGCCCCATGCACTTGGTCCTGCCCATACCCTATTCTTTAGTCCTTTGCACAAAGACTGAATATTTGTTACATGGGTTTACTTCCTTTCCAGTCACAAATAGTGGCAATCATCTCAGTTAAAGACCACATGATGTATGTATTCTGCTGCATCTGTCAGCTGAGAGCAGGGCAAACATGAAGGATGAGAGACTTCTGATGAGAGATGATGAATAAATTGTTACATCTGGATCATGTGCTCTATTTCTGATGTGAAGAAGTAGGGGACTGAAAGCACAAAACCCCCCAAATGAAGCCAGTGAGTGGACTAATGTGGCACCTTGATAGTTTATGAGACAACAATGAGATCAATTCTGCTTTTCCACATAGCCCCCAGGGCTGATAACTCTGGGCATGGTTAGGTGGTGTGGCTAGAATGGTTTGAGAATTTGCTTTCGCATGCATCGCCTGTGTTCCCTTTCAGAGCAGCCACAACACACAGAACGGGCACAATATGATGCCTGGGGTCATATTCCTAGGACTGAGGGTAAGGTTCTATGATTTTTCCTACTGAGCTGATGTATGGAACCTCTTCATTTTAAGCTGAGGTATTAATGTGCTTGGTTTGATAGCATCCTGCCTTTGGGAGCTGGGCGGGTGGGGGTGAGGCCCTCTTTAGGCTCATCACTCTGGCTTTGGGTCACCGCATTGCCCACTAATGGTCCAGCTTGGTTTCTGGCATCTGGGGAAGAAGAAAGTTCTCTGTGTCATGGCTCAACAGTGGCACATATGGTATTTCTTTGTCTCTAGTAGTGAGGGAAACTTTGTTTCCCCACTATCTATCCTTCTCCTGGGCCAGCATGGATCCTGAAATCTTCCGTAATGCTTCTTATCAGTTGTGCTTTGCTTTCTCTATTGTTCCTATTTTAACTTTTTTTAAAAATAACAATACTCACTATAACCTATACCTGACTCTTGTTACCCAAATACTAATTTCTTTCATCACCCCCAAGCACCTACCCATCACTTTGCTCTGGCTGAGCAGTTCCTGGCTTATTGCATTGGTCCCATGTTCTTTGCGTTAACTTTTTTTTTTAATATATTTTATTGATTATGCTATTACATTTGTCCCATTTCCCCCTTCTCTCCCCTCCACGCTGTACCCCCCTCCCACCCACATTTCCCCCTTTAGTTCATGTCCATGTGTCATACTTATGAGTTCTTTAGTTTCTACATTTACCGTACTATTCTTGCCCTCCCCCTATCTATTTTCAACCTACATTCTATGCTACTTATTCTCTATACCTTTTCCCCCTCTCTCCTCCTCCCATCCCCCTGCTGCTAACCCTCCATGTGCCCTCCATTTCTGTGGTTCTGTTCCTGTTCTAATTGTTTACTTAGTTTCTTTTGGTTTTGCTTTAGGTGTGGTTGTTAATATTTGTGAGTTTGCTGTCCTTTTACTATACATGTCTTTTCTTTATCTTCTTTTCTTAGATAAGTCCCTTTAGCATTTCATAAAGTAAGGGCTTGGTGATGATGAACTCCTTTAACTTGACCTTATCTGAGAAGCACTTTATCTGCCCTTCCATTCTAAATGAGAGCTTTGCTGGATAGAGCAATCTGGGATGTAGGTCCTTGTCTTTCATGACTTGGAATATTTCTTTCCAGCCCCTTCTTGCCTGTAAGGTCTCTTTGGAGAAATCAGCTGACAGTCTGATGGGAACTCCTTTGTAGGTTACTGTCCCCTTACCTCTCGCTGCTTCTAGGATTCTCTCTTCGTTTTTACCTTGGCTAATGTAATTATGATGTGCCTTGGTGTGTTTCTTCTTGGGTCCAACTTCTTTGGGGCTCTCTGAGCTTCTTGGATTTCTTGGAAGACTGTTCCCTTTGCCAGATTGGGGAAGTTCTCCTTTATTATTTGTTCAAATACGTGCTCAATCTGTTGCTTTTCCCCTTCCGATTCTGGTACCCCTATAATTCGGATATTGAAACGTTTAAAGGTGTCTTGGATGCTCTTAATCTTTTCCTCAATTTTTTGAATTCTTATTTCATCATGCTTTCCTGCTTGGTTGATTCTATCTTCCTTCTGGTCCACTGTATTGTTTTGAGACTCATATTCCTTCCTTTCACTATTGGCTCTCCTCCGCGTGTCTTCCTGCATCTGTTTTATGGTAATCTTCATTCTTTCATCTAAATTTCGTCCAAAATCAACCAGTTCCGTGAGCTTTCTGATCACCAGTGTTTTGAACTGCGCATCTGATAGATTGGCTAATTCTTGGTCGCTCAAAAGGATGAGTCCTGGGGGCCTGATCTGCTCTGTTGAAAACATTTTTTTTTTTCCCCTGTCTCTCCTTTTTTTTTTTCCCGGTCTGGTTGCTCTTGTTACGGTGGGGGGCAGAGCCTTAGGTGCTCACCGGGGCTGGGCACCCCAGTCGCTAGATTGTGATGTTATAAGTGGGGGCGGGGCAGGAGCGGGGCGGGAGAAAACAATGGCGGTAGTTCCGTTCCCCTGGACTCAGACCCTTCTCTGGGCTCCTGGGCTGTGAGCTCTGCCCTGGTCCACAATCGCTACCCCTCTGGGTCTGCCAGCCGCAGCTTGCGTACTCAGGGATCACCGCTGCCTTCTTGCACGCCGGATGGCTTTTGCACCGATTTCGCGCCAAACCTTCCCCCGACCTCCGCGCGCTGCCAACCCGAGCCAGCCCTGCGCCTGCCCAGCTCGTCTTTTCCTACCAGTCCGGATGGACGCATCTACTTCAACTTCTTGGCTGCCCGACTTCCATTCAGATAAATCCTCTGCCGGATCTGGGTGTTATTCTGATAGTAAATTATTGTTGTAAATTATTGGTTTTCTAATCTTGGTTGTACAAGGAGGTACGGTACGTCCACCTATTCCTCCATCTTGCCGGAAGTCCTCTTTGCATTAACTTTATGTCCTGTCTTGGGACTCCACACATTTTAGTGCTGGTGTACTCCGCCCACATCCAGCAACTGCCGTAGTATCTGTATCATTTGTTCATCATCATCAACAAAGGCACGCATGTGCGCATGGAAATACACATAATCGTGTGTGGAAAAATATAGTTTCTTTACAAGTCTTATAAAATAAGTTAGTACCAACAGTGGCCTAAACAACCACTGAAGACCATCAGACCAGTGGAAGACATTTGGCACATGGATGTTTTTATTTTTGGTATATTAACTGAAAATTTGGTGCTGTGAAATCATAGACGTGGTAAACAAGAACCATTCAAAGCTGCCTGCCTGGTATACTTTTGCCCTCTGGGCCAGACAATGACAGCCAAATGATACCATGGAGAAGAAAATGCTGTGCTTTGGACTCGTTAAAAAGTCCTTTACAGTGGTCAGTGATTTCACTTCCTATTTTTGTTCTTTTTTAAAAGTATATTTTATTAATTACACTATTACAGTTTTTCCAATTTTTCTCCCTTTATCCCCCCTCCACCCTGCACCCCCAGCCCTCCAGCATTCCCTCGCCTTAGTTCATGTCCATGGGTTGTACATATAAGTACTTTGAATTCTGTTTCCTATACCATTCTTAACCTTGCCCAATTTATTTCATGCCTAAAAATTATGCTTCTTATTCCCTGTACCTTCCCCCATTCCTTCCCTCTCCCTCCCCACTGAAAACCCTCCATGTGATGTCCGTTTCTCTGATTCTGTTCCTGTTCTAGTTGTTTGCTTAGTTTTTGTTTTCATTGTATTTCTTTTTTTTTAGGCTCAGTTGTTGATAGTTGTGAGTTAGTTGTCATTTTACTATTCATAGTTTTTGATCTTCTTCAATTTCTTTGATAAATCCTTTTAACATTTTATATAATAAAGGCTTGGTGATGATGAACTCCTTTAACTTGACCTTATCTGGGAAGCACTTCATCTGCCCATCCATTCTAAATGAAAGCTTTACTGGATAGAGTAATCTTGGATGTAGGTCCTTGCCTTTCATGACTGAATACTTCTTTCCAGTCCCTTCTTGCCTGTAAGGTTTCTTTTGAGAAATTAGCTGATAGCCTTATGGGAACTCCTTTGTAGGTAACTGTCTTCTTTCTGCTTGCTGCTTTTAAGATTCTCTCCTTATCTTGGGTAACTTAATAATCATGTGCTGTGGTGTGTTCCTCTTTGGGTCCAACTTCTTTGGGACTCTCTGGGCTTCATGGACTTCCTGGAAGTCTATTTCCTCCATCAGACTGAAGAACTTTCCCTGCATTATTTGTTCAAATAAGTTTTCAATTTCTTGCTCTTGTTCTTCTCCTTCTGGTACCCCTATGATTCAGATATTGGAACATTTAAAGCTGTCCCAGAGGTTACTAAGCCTCTCTTCATTTTTTTTGAATTCTTATTTTTTCATTCTGTTCTGGTTGAATGTTTATTTCTTCCTTTTGTTCCAAATCATTGACTTGAGACCTGGTTTCCTTCCTGGCACTGTTGGTTAGCTGAATATTTTGCTTTATTTCACTTTGTGTAGCCTTCATTTGTTCCTTCATTTTGCAACAGAGCTCAATCAGTTCTGTGAGCATCCTGATCCCCAGTGTTTTGAACTCCGTATCAGATAAATTGTCTATCTCCTCCTCAGTTAGCTCTTTTTTTTGAGTTTTGACGTGTTCTTTCATTTGGGCCATATTTCTTTGTCTTGGCACACCTGTTAAGTTGTAAGGGGGCATGGTCTTAGGTATTCACCAGGGCAGGGAAACCCTCTTTGCTGTGCTGCAGCGCTGCCTGTGGGGGAGGGGCTAGAGAGGGAAGAATGAGGCTTGCTTGCTTGGCTCTAGCCCCACTTTCCAATGGACTCTCATGTGAGACTGGGAGTTTCTCCCTCTGTGGCAACCCCTGCAGTAGTCCACAGTCAACTTTGAGTCTCAGTTTCCCATTCAGCCAGCTCTGCCTACTCGGTCCACTGCCTTGCCACCTTGCCGTGGGTCTCCTTTGCCTGCCTGGCTGCTTGTCTCCTTCCTACCAGTCTGGTTGAATGTTTCTTTATTTCCTTCATTGTCAGTGTTCCATGCAGTTTGATTTTCTGGCACTTCTGGTTGTTTATTGTTTTTAGATTAGTTATTATCCTGCTTTTGGTTGTGTGAAGAAGTGAAGGGTTTCTACCTATACCTCCATCTTGGCCGCAACCTTATTGTTGTTCTAATTACAGTAATATTTCTGAGATGACTGATCCCTGTGTTTTATTTCCATAGATTGCAACCCCCTCCACTCTGGCTTTGTCCCCTGTGTCTGCTATACTTTTCCTCAGATATAGAGACCCAGGAGCAAGCAGTCATCACAAGCCTCCCTCTCACCTGAAACAAGTTTGCGAGAGCTGGCATGGAGGGCTGTCTGCATTCCATTTGAGCTCTTCACCATTTCCCCTGCCATGTCAGCCAGAGTAGAAGGCTGGTTGATGTTCCAATACCCATGTCAATGCCAACATGTGGTCATGGAGTTGGGCTCTCCAGGTAACGAGAGCTGCAAGAGGCCACACCCTTCCCATGGTCCCTGATATTCTCTGAGCTCTCTCCTCTTCTCTTCTGCTGCCTTCTTTTCCCCTCAGGGCCACATTTTCCAAACCATTGGTATGGCTGTCTGCCTTATACTTAAATCAAGTAAAATACATATATTGGGGGAGGGAAGTAAAGTTTGAGATATTGTAAGAAAAAATATTAAAAATTTAACTAGGTAGTCCAAATTAATATGTGCACACAACTCTGTTCCCTACACCTGGAATGAGCTTCCCTTTCCCTATTACCCTCCAGCTCTCTACTCAATGTCACTTTCTCAAGGAACTTCCCTCACCCAGACCACATCCCCAGATTTCAGGCTCCCATGGTACCGCACACAAATCCTTAGGATCGCTAGTCACAGATGCAGGTTTACATTTTTTGTGTATGTTTATTTGCATAATGCTTATTTTCTCCCCAGTAGACTGTAAGTTTTATAAGGCTAGGAACAGAGTCTGTGGTCCAAACTACTATGGCATTTCCAGCCCCTAGCACAGTGCCTGGGACATGGTAATATTCAACATATATTTGTTGACAGATTTAATGCATTTGGTTGGAAGCCTCTTACCCAAAGAAACTGGACTAGAAACTCTTCTGCTGAGACTTTGTTGGAAATGTTAGCAATAAGCAAAATGTGCAGACTATATGGTGGGGTCTTGCTTAAGGCAAGAACTACAGACCTTGGATTTGGAGATCTCTCTGTGGAGCTACTCAGTCCACGTGAGTCTAAATTAACTAGTTCACAAAACTGCTAACTTGGGTGATATGATTGGTTATTGGGTGAGTTGGCCAAATGACCATATTGGCTTCAGATAACCATAGTAAACCTTAACCACTTTCATGTAACATCTAATACACTGTCCAACATTTAAATTTCCCACACTCCAGTTTTTCAACAAAGCAGTGGAACTTCATGACACATGAAGAATGCTTTGGGCCTCCTAGGGTATTTCAAAAGAATGAATAGGCTACTTGGAATTAATCTCTTGTCCTTCACCTCTATTTTGTTTTATAAAGTCAGGCAGGTGGAAATGTTGGGGAATTTTTTGATCTGTGTTGAAGACAGGTAACATGACACTTTGAACTTTCTGCTCTTCCCAGAAGTTCATTCTTTCCGCTGTTTCTCCCTTTCTCTAAACCTTTCTGCCAAACACGTCATACCTCCCTTTTGCAATGCCTGATTCTTGCTCTGTCCTTGAAAGCATTCTTTGATCTTCTTTCTTTTTGTCAGCGTTTCATTTTGGTAGAGTTGCTCAATGAATTACTGCATAAATGCTCTTATCAGAGTCTAAAATTATATCCCTGGAGATCTTTGTAGTTTTCTGGTTTCGATGAATATTCAAGTACTTGTCCAAGATGTCTCTTTCAGACTGCTGAGTACTTCACATTTTTGCCTTATATAAATCAATCCCAATTATGCACACACAATTGTAATTATTAATGAGAAGGACACTGTTCAGATGTTAACTATGGAGTTCATTCACTGACAAGGTGTTAATTCATATATTCATATTCCAGTGTAGTGGATGAACTACTTCAAAAGGTGATTATAGCACTATATTCATTAAGTAGATATTTATTGAGCATTCCTTATATATCAGGCACTCATTAGTCACTGGAGGTAAAATGTTAGTCAGACATAATACGTGCTCACACTAAGCTTATGGTACAATAAGAGATAATTTAACCCAATAATTACAATAATAAGCATAAAACTGTACCAATGATATGAGTCAGAAAGTAGAGGTGGGTATGATGCCCTGAAAGCCTGTAAGAGAGGGTTTGACCCAGCCAAGTATATAAAAGGAGGCTTCTCTTAGAAACAATGGTTGAGGTAATACCTGAAGGAAGAGTGGTTACTAAATAGGTAGGGGATATATTATAAGAGGGAAGAAGAGCATGTGCAAAGGCCCAGAGAACCATCAAGGAAGCCAAATTTTGTAGGACCAAATTACAGGAGAAACTATACTCAGATGAGCCTCATTCTTGCATCTATTTTTATTTTCAGACATTTGCCAATCCAAGAAATGGAGAAAGAAGCTAGGCAGGAAGTGGTGGCCTGAAGTTTTCTGCAGTTTCCCTGAACTGAAAAGATAAAATTTGGTGTTTAGAGTTGCCAAGGTAGTCAAGACTTATTCTTAAGTGGTTGCTAGGAGAGAAGGCAACCACTTAGAAATGATCCAGAAATTCTGTATGCAGTTTCTCTTTGAGAACTGTAATTTGTGAAGATGTAAGGAGAGATGCCAAGACACCCAACAAAATGCAGCACCTGGGAAGACAGTGAGCTGAGCAGGGGTATGAGCAGTCTACTAGGTCTGCTGAAGTGAGGGTGGGGTTCGGAGCCCACCAAAATGAAGGCAAACTGGTAAACAACCTAAGTTTTCATTGGAGACCCTAGCAGGGCTCCACCATAAGAGTAAGTATACCCCAAGAGCAAGACTAATCCAGAAACATATCAGTTCTGACTAAGCTTGGAACTCCACTTCAACTGGGTCAAGGTGGCCTGTTCATAGTCTGCCTTCCAGGAGAAAATTAAAATTTTTCTGGAAAAAAAGATATCAAATAGAACTTCTATGAGTTAAAAAATACATTGCCCATAATTCAATAAAAAAGTTACTAGGCATGTCAAGAAACTAGATCAAATATTCAAATTCAAAGAGAAAAAAAACAATAAAAAGGAATCTATAGTTTTCCTAGATACTAGAATTATCTGATAGGAAGTTAAAAATAGCTGTGGTTAATATGTTCAGGAACACATAGATAAATTCACAAAAGAACTGGAATATATTTTTAAAAAATCAAATGGAAATTTACAACTAATAAAAAAAACGAGAACTCAATAGACGGGTGTGTTAGTTTAAGTCCTCCTAGAAGATGACACCAAGGCAGCAAAAGATGTGCAAAAGATTTATTGGGAGGAATGCTTGTGCAGGAGGGTGGCGGGGACCGGTGAAGTTGGGGAGAGGCTTCAAATCATAATGCTCCTCTGATTCCTATGAAAGAAGAGAAGACGACTGATACAGTAAAGCCTCAGACTTAAAACAGTTCCAAGAAGGATTCCGAGGTCACAGTTGATCTTTGGAAGAGTCCTGTGTTTTGCTGGAATAAGCCTGCTTTAGTGCCCCTCTGTGCTCAGTCATTGGCTGGGACTTGCCCATGGAAGTGTTGCCTCTGCCTGAACATAATGATGGACCCACAGGGGCAGCAGGTGCAGTGCTCACTCAGCCACAATCCCCACAACAAGAGACATGACTGGTGTCGATTCAGTGCCACAGCATCCCAGTTGTGCCACACAGCTTTCCTTCTCTGTGCAGGTTCAGGGAGCACCTGCTCCACCGTCCCATGGGCCTCTTTTTCTGATGGGAAAATTAGAGATGGGGATTTGTAGGGTAAACCACACCCCTGGCTCTGCAGTTGATCTCGGGGTGTAACTGGTTCTCACCCTGATCCTTCTGCACTATTTATTCTGAATAACCCTTGCCCTCAGTTATCGCCTTGGCACATTCTCATGACTATGTAGCCTCCTTAGTCACTGAGACCATTTCATTTGTATGGCCACCTTGCCAGTTTTAAGTGGCTAATGATGAAGGCTGACTAGGGTCATTTTTCTACTTGGGTTGTTCACTGCCTTTTTCTGTAGTAGATACATTCTGGTAGACATTATTGTGTGATAGAAAAATTCTCACCCTTCCTGTCCATGCCTCTGCATATACTCATACCCCTCCACCCCAGACTGTTTTATCTCTAAACTTCCAGTCATTTTCTCTGAGGCTCCTGATTAGGCATTCAGGCTGCTAGTCACTGCCCAGAAATCTATATACATTCTCACCCGGGGCCATTTCTCCGTAGTAGAAGTATATTATATACTGAATAGTTGCTAAGAGAGTAGATGTTAAGTGTTCTCACAATACACAAAAGACTGTAATTATGTGAGGTGAATGGTGTGTTAACTAACCTTATCATGGCAATCATTTCACAATATACATTGTACATGTATCAATCAAATCATTGTGTTGGACACCTTACATTTACACAGTGTCATTTATCAATTATACCTCAATCATGCTGCAAAAATTAAAAAATAAATACATAGAAAAAGAATAGAAGGGTTTAATTTAAACAAAAAGAAAGCGGGTATAGCTTTACTAATATCAAAAATGGAATTTGACCTATCTTGTGCTGAATTCAACACTCAGTGAAAACTATGCTTTCTAACACCAAACTGCCAAAATAAGTAAATGTATGTTTCAAAAATATCTTGAAAATTATTTTGAAAATTGTCTAAATAAAAGGGCACAATTTGAGGCATATTATTTATTTGATATGTGCTTTGAGTAGATACTGATAGCATTAATAATGATGTTTAACTTTGAATAGAATGCTTTTAAGTCTGGAAGATTTGTGCAAGTTTAATGATTTATTATCCAAGTGTGCAAATAAAGGTAAAATTTTAAAGTATGCTATATAATTGTTTCCTAAAATACTTTTTAAATTTTAATAATAATGCTATATATAGTGAACTTTGCATTAATTTAGAAAGCAGCAACAAGCTTTAGAAAGCTCTGGATGAACTAGATTTAGAGAGCTCTGAATTAGATTACCTAATACTTTAGTAAAGAACAATAGTCCATTTAATTGGGGAAATAGCAATTGCTTCAAGTTACTGTGTGCTTTAACAAACCATTATCAAACTAACAAGGTGTAATTTACTTTATGTGATGATTAAATAATCAGAGCTAGCATTTCAGAATTAGTTTCAAAAGTAGAAGAAGGCTATTGAATATCACAAAGGAGGTCAGGTCAGTTAGCCTGAGATAGCCATCAACTTCAAAGTGTTTTGCCAGGCACAAGGATATTGGCATATTTTACACATTTATTAATCTTGTGTGAGGCTCTTTTCTGTCATAAAATAGTCTTTATTTGATGAAAATGGGAAAGAGGCACAAACACTGTGTCAGGTCTTTATTTGCAAAGAGAAACACAAAAAAGTCAGAAATGGAGCTTTGTCACCAATGTTTTAGGATGTTAATCACACAAGACCACATGTCCTATATAAAGTGGCTTGTATGGGCTCTGGCATCAGACCACTTGGCTCTAAATCCCTGTTCTACTTGCTGGGTGGCTATGGGCAAATTACTTAACACCTCCCTTTCTTTACTGTGAAATAAAGGTGATGAGAGTAACTGATAAGATCTTCCCTGATCAAGTTCTAGAATGAGATTTTTAAAGCACACTTCAGGAGGGGGTAGAATTTAGTAAATGTTCAATAGTATTATTTCATTGCTATTATAAATACCTGGCACACAATAGACCATTAAATATATCTCTACACAATGCACATATGTGTGTGTGTATATGTACATATCAATTAATATATTAATAAATATATTAAGATTAAAAATTAGTATATTATATATTAATTATATATAATATATTAATATACCAAGTAATATTATTCTATAGATAGTTAATGTAGTTGACATTTTTATATATATTAGATTAAATTATATATCCAATGCCTTTAATTCACAGTAAAAATATGAAGAGTCAAGTGATATCCACATCTGACAGCCTCTCACTTCCAAGCTTTGCATGCCCAATTGGAGGAAGGATTTATTCCAATAGTTTCTTATACTATTTACCTCAAATTCCTGGGAATCTCTTCTAAGGAAAACTTGGTTTTCCTAGGAAACTCAAGAATCTAGATGTGTAAACATTCCCTTTCATTGTAAAGCTTCCAGTTAAAGCTTCTCTATATTGGGAAAAGAAAACTAAGCAAACTCTGCTCTTATCAAAGTGTGAACCACAGGCTCTGTTTAGCCTCACAAAAATTTCTGAGTAGTTCAAAGAGAAAAAAAGAGGTGGTTTCAAGTGCATTTAATAAGAATTACATAGGTAACTGCTTCAATATTTCTATCAAATGTTTACTAAAGGCACTTTGCAAAACCTTCCATTATTCCTTAATAGATAGCCGTTTGAATAATGCTTTTGCTGTAGAGATTCTCTTGCAATGAAGTTTATAACTGGAATATGGCCACACTCCCCAGTTAATAGGAAAATAGCACATTTTATTAAGCTATTCTTTGGATGTTCCCTTAGAGAATCTTCTCATTCAGTTTGATCTCCCATTCTTGGTGATGCAGTAGTGCAAAGAAAAAAGGTTACCCAATTCTATGGGTAATTGAGATTTTATTTTAAAATTTAAATAAAGCAATAAGTAATGCATCTTTTGTGGTTTACACATGTGGAAAAAGGGGATTTCCCTGGTGTAAAATGAAACTGGCTTGATAGAGAGAGACATAGAACCATATATCTCCAGTTAGTACTTTACAAATGCCTGGTGCATGGTAAGCACTAACATGAGTCAGAGCCACATTATTACAATCTTCAAAAACATCCTTCTCATCGAACTTTTTCATTCTCTCCCTTTAGGGTCCAGCTAAGTGCCTGACTAATTTATATGAGGAATCAGTTCAAACAAATATGTAAATAACTGACAATTCTTTTTTTTCTTTCTTAGAGGATATTTGTACTGTTGCAGGCTTTTAGTAATAATGTGGAGGTAGGATAGGATGGTGCTAAAAGTCCCAGGCTCTGTAAACTTTTATCATAGCTGTAAACTTGAGTAAGTCACTTGGTCTCAGGTCCTCAACTGTAAAATGGGCTAGGAATGCATATTACCCCCAAATGAGATAACCCATACAGAGCACTTAGGTACATTATTGTGACCAATGGAACATGTGTGACTTGCAGAGATTCATAAATACAGAAATTTAGAGATACTTTGAGCAATGAAACATTTTTAAACACCATAAATTATGAGGGAGAACCTCCCCAAACCAGAATTATCTTCTGGAGGGCAGATCCCTTGTAGTAGAGGCTTCTCCTGGTATGTGAGTGTTCTAGGAATCCATCTGTGTCAGTGTTCCAGCTGGCATTGTTGTGAGAGGCTGTGTTTAGCTTCAGTGAAATTTTTGAAAGACTCTTCAAATGCATTTGCCCATTTCATGATGGGTAATTTATGAGTGCACCTGCCCACACCACACTGAGTGTTGAGCAGTTTTTGACTAAAAATGGCATGACCTCCATGCCCCACCCTGGATATTCACCTGGTCCCACCCGAGGAACTTTTGCTTCCCCAGATGAAAAAAGTCCTCAGAGGGAAATGTTTTGCCGATGTGGAAGTGGTGAAACAAAAAATGGCAGAAGCACTTAAAGGCATCAAAATCAATGAGTTCAAAATGATTTTGAGCAGTGGAGAAAATGCCTTAATAGGTATATTGCATCAAATGGAGAGTACTTTGAAGGTACTGAAGTTTAAACATGTAGGAATAAATACACAACTTTTTATAAATTCTGTTTTTTGTCCCCACCCCACCCTTGTATGTCTCTTAAGACATTATCTGGGCAACTACAGTAATGCCGGCCTCAAAAATACTATAATATATTTTTATGATCTCACTTCTGGGAATATATGCAAAGAAACCCAAAACACTAATTTGAAAGAATATATGCACCCCTATGTTCATTGTAGTGTGATCTACAATAGCCAAGGTATGGAGGCGACCTGTGTCCATAAGTAGATGAATAGACAAAAAAGTTGTGGTACATTTATGCAATGTCATTCAGCCATAAAAAATAATGAAATCTTACCATTTGAAACAGTATGGATTGACCTGGAGAGCATTATACTGAGTGAAATAAGCTAGTTACAGAAAGACAAATGCCATATGATTTTGCTCATATGTGGAATCTAATGAACAAACTGAACTGACAAGCAAAATAGGGACAGACTCATAGATGGAGAGCAGGGTGACAGCTGTTGACGCAGGGGTGGAAGGTGGGGAGGAGGGTCGTGGCTGGATGGGGACAGTAGAGGAATTGAGCAAAAAAGAAAAAAGGAGAAAAGCCTCATGAATATGGACAACAGTGTGGTGATTGCCAGTGCAGCGGGTGTGTGAAGATGGAGGAGGATATGGGGGAATAGACAGAGACTTGACTTGGGGAAGTGAACAGATGTACAGATGATGTATTATAAAATCGTGCACCTGAAATCTGCATAATTTTCTTAACTAGTGTCACCTCAAAAAATTCAACAAAAAGGGAAAAAATAATATACTATATAGCTCTCCATCTGATTCCCTCTTGTGACTGCACTGAAGATATTGGGTTAGCCAAAAAGTTTGTTTAGCTTTTCCATAGGATGGCTCAAGTAGTGCTTGATTGTCTTTAAGTTCATTCACAACAATTTTGTTAAATTGTGTTGTGACAGCTATCATATCAGTGTGCATTAAAAATTATCAAAATTGATGGATTTTTGTGCAGCGACTTTAATATTGAAGATGGAAAAAATATATAACATTTTAAGCATATGATGCTTTATTATTTCAAGAAAGGTAAAAACCCAACTGAAACACAAAAAGGGATTTGTGCAGTGCATGGAGAAGGTGCTGTGACTGACTGAACGTGTCAAAAGTGGTTTGCAAAGTTTCTTGGTACTATTGAAATGTTGGCCAAATAATTCATTGCTGTGGGCCTGTCTTATGCATTGAATGATGTTTAGTAGCACTGGCCTGTGCCTGCACCCCCCAGCCTCTACCCACTAGAAGGAGATAGCTGAAATACTCAAAATATCCAAATCAATAAAGTCATCAGTAAAAATGCAAAAGTGTCTTTTATTTTACGAAAAAAACTAAACAGACTTTTTGGCCAACCCTCCCTGCACCCTGCCAAAAAAAAGTCTGATATTCATACACCAATATTTATTTAGCACTTACTATGTGTCAAGCATTTGTAACGTACTAACCAGAAATATCAAAATGAATAAGACAAGAAACAGATCATTTGCAATTCAATGTGATTAATGCTTTGGGACCTTATTTCCTCCCTTCCTGCTTAACCAGCTTTATTCACTGGGAGAGTTGCCTAGAACAATTAACTTGGTTTCAAGTAGACATTTTTTCCTGTACTTCCTTTAGAGCTGACTTTACCTTTTTGAAAAAGTCTAGATGCATTTCTTTCCATCTTTCTGAACTGGCAGAGCTTTTTCTCATCTATTGCCAGGTTGCTGTCAGGATATGACCTCCTACTGCCCAGCAGAGACCCCTAATGAGGGCTGGATTGGCCATGTCTCATTCCAATGAATAATAGGCCTCGTCACCCCTCAGTGCCCTCCAGATTTACTCACAGGTCCCTGGGGACATTGCCAGCAAATAAATCCCCTGACTTGCTGCGGGATCCTTTACTCTCATTGAGGCCCTTCTGGAGGCTCCTTGCTGCCTCCTTAGCCAGGCTATCTCAGCCTCAACCAATCTGGATTTCAAATCCTAAATGCCCTCAGCCCCTCTATTGCATGTTTGTACCAGCGAGATTTCACCATGTTTTGGTCTATTGAAGGTAGAGCCACCGCCCTGTGAGTCTACCCTTTTATTATCGGTGGGTCTTCAATCTGTGAGGTATTTGTTAACCTGCAAGAACAGGTTCAGTCCTCACACAGGCCCTCTATTCATTTTAACCTAGGCTCAGAGGAGTCAGCTATGTCTCTGTGTGATGGGCCGAGCCCCCTTAGCCCCTCTGAAATCATAGCTGGTCAGATTTGACCCAGAGCTGCTGCACTGCTTCCAGACACAGTCTTGGGGTGATGCAAAATGGGAGAGAAATGAAATCAATAATGACAGCAGGGCTAATAAATCGTTTTCTCCTTGCTTCTGGTTGTCTCCATGGGTCTGTGAAGATCTGTTGGTGCCAAACACTGTCACTGCTACAGGGTCAGTCCCTTCACAACTAAGTATTTTATCCTATGACTTTGGAAGAATACTTTTGCAATCAGAGCAGAAATTTACTGAATAAACCAGAGGTACCAAAAAGAAATGACATCAGGTTGCTTGTTAGGCTTGTTAGTTGTTCTGTGGCCTAGTAGCCCGCACCCCACTTTACAGACGATCTGAGAGCAATTTTTGGCTTTCAGTGTAGTAACATCAAAGTAACACCCATCAAATGTTATCTCTGGTTGCTTTATACAGTTCAAGCTTCTGCAATGCCCCAGTATTTCAAGATAACATTTACTGTCATGTGCCTTGTGTAAATAAATGGATTTGAAATTTAAGTCTTTTATAATGTGGGGCTGACAATGTGGAAAAGGGGGAGGAAGATTTTTACGAAAATTTTAGGTGGCCAAATGCCAGCTCTATGTTTTGTACTCAATTTCCCTGGGTAACCTCGGGGCATCAGCCTCCATTCATTTCCTACCGCTCTAAGCCCAGAGCCGATGTTAGCGGTGACTACAGCCTGGATATTATCTAAACTCTCACTGAATCACAGCTGACAGTGCTGCTATTTCTAAGCCACAGAATCACTCTTTGAACAAAATGCAAGTGCTGTGTCTTTTCAACCTGTTCTTCAACAGCGGAAGCAGCAGGATTCCAGCACTGTATAATAACTGTCAGAAACAATTTCTGCTCTGTAAGTGAGGTGAAGCAAAATGTCAAAATATTTGAATACATTTCATTGAGGATATCTTCTTTTAAATTAGTGAAGGCTAGAGAAGAAGAATCCCATTCTCTCACATAATAAATATGCATAGAACCATGGAGCCACGTGCATTCTAATAAAGCTGAGTCCTGGCTTATTAATGCGTTATGGGTTCACAACAATAAAGCACAATAATTACTAGTTAAAGAGATGCCAGTGTTGGCCTTTTACTAACATCCCTGAACATATAATTCACAATAAATTTAGTAAGGCTGAAGTCAGCCTGTTAACAAACCTGTTTTCGGCAAATGCTGGGATGGAGGGAGCAATCGCGTACATCCATAAGTCCATAAGGCACCTTCCCAAGTGTGCACGACTCACTGTCGGTTGGACTGTGCGGTCTGGACACACGAATCCTTGCTTGTGTTAATACAGGTGAGAGTCTGGGGAAAAGTGGTGAGGAAATATCTTACTATAAAACTACCACAGTTAAAAAAAGAAGTCGCAGGACAGTGTACACACTGATTGGTGGTGTGAGGGAGTTGTTTTTTTTTTTTTAAGCCAAAGGTTTAGGCAAGAAAAGAGCTGAGCAGAGGGACTAAGAATCCTATGGGACTAGATTGGGATGGTGGACTGAGGACACATTTTTTCTCTTTTGCTTAAATCTCATTAAAATGACAGAAAAGATATAAGCGTGTCACAGTGCTAGTAAACAGAAAAGTATACCATTTTCTGCCAAATTAGGAAATTCTCAACTAGAGAAGACAGAAGGGATAGAGCTGCCAGAGCAGAGGGTGTCATAGCCTAACACAAATGAAGAAGAAAACCACCCCGGACTTCTGTTTTCCTGGATCTGCCATTACCAGCCAGTAAACTAATAGGGAGAGGAGAAAGAGGTCCTGGAAATTATGAGGATTTCTTCTTCATTTTTAAAAGCCTGCTTTAGAACATTTTGGTTCATTATCTTACATCAAACAACAAGTGGCAGAGGTGCTTACTACAAACCTTGAAGCCAAAAGCTACACTCTAAGGAAAATCAAGATGCCACACAAGGGGTCCTGGGAGTTGGATGTAGGACCTGAAGGAACACTAAATCTCCACAACAGATTTGGGTGGGGAGGCAAAGACATTACTGTCCTCAAATGAGTAATACGCTTATTTACGCATGGAAAGGAGGGGTTTGGAGTATGTGGGTGTTAAGCAGGCAGGCTGATGGAGACCCCTATCTCCCAGGAGGGGAGAGGCATGTTGGAGAAACAGAGGAAACCTTCTCCAATTTTATACATTAATCAACCTCACTCATTATTCATAAAATGCATGGGCACCCAAGGATCACCAGCCATTGGATAAAAACTCACAGTACAAGAGAGAAAAACCAAGTGAACTAACAGAATGGTTGGCAATAGAGGTAATTAAGAGAACTGAAGAGAATATTAAATCAGTTCTAATTAGTATCTTCAATGACAATCAAAAGACTATTGATCCATAAAAGTAGAACACAGTGCATAAGAAAGGAGCAATCAGACAATGAAGAATGCTTGGAAATTAATATTTTGATTACTGGATTTTAAAAATTAACAGAAGGCTTAAATAATAGGACATAGAAAAATTTATTTTTAATCTGGAAAATAAAGTTGAGAAAATCTCTTAGAACATGAATGGATAAAGAGATAAAAATATTGTAGGAACTGAGTTTAGGCACATGGAAGATCAATAGTTAAAATCCAACATCTATCTAATTTTTTTCCTGTAAGAAAGTGTTTGACAAAAGTGAAGATATAATAGAAATCATAGAAAAATACTTCCCCCAATGGAAGGTGCAAACTTCAGTCTATTGAATGGTAAGGAAAATGAACAAAAAAAGAACCATTGATCAAATTCAAATGAAATACCTGTTATATTCAATATTTGTTAACAAAATTTACTACTTTAATAGTTTAAAATCTAAAAGCTTTGTTAATTGTCAGAATAATATGTTCATATATACTCACCATTACTATTTATATTATATTGGTTTGTTAAGACAAGAAAAGTGATTACTAGGTATAAATATTGGTAAATAAACTGAAAGACTCAACCTTACTGTCAATAGCAGAAAGCAAATTAAAACAACAATTCAGTATTAATATGCTCTTCTGACATTTAAACATTTGAAAACAAGGAAACAGGCAGTCTCAAACACCGTTGCTAAGAGTGTAAAATGGAAAAGCTCTTACTTAGAAAGGGTGGCTTGATGTATTCATCCAAACTTAAAATCCAGAGATTGCTAGAGATAAAGTATCCTTCTCTAAGTGTCTGCTGCAGAGAAATGCTTGTGGGTATGCATGAAACTTTATGTGGAGGATGTTCATTGTCGTGCTACTATTTCTAAAAAGAAGAAATAGGCGGTAACCCAAATGTGAAAATAGAGGATTGGGTAAATGAAATGATGATATACAACTACTAAAACACAGGATGTAGTTGTAAAAAAAATTGAAATGCACTTCTTTAAAATCCTCAGAAGAACAACCAAGTGATGTTCGGAGCGGAAGCAGAGAAACACCAGAGTGGTGGGGTTTCGGGCTTGTCCTGTGTCTCCTGTACTGGTCCACAGCTCGTGTGCTGACCCTCAGAGCCCCAGTGTGATGCCCAGCCTGGGCCATCTTTACTCCCCCTTAGCCTGCTTCTTCCTTTAAAGTTTGGGCGCACACAGAGGCCTCAGAACTTTTGTTAAGAACATTTTTCCCCGATGCAATTTTTTTAACATTTATTTTCTTTCTAATCTAAACTATGCAGAAAGAGGCACATCCCCCACCCTGCCACCCCCCATAGTTTGTTTCTCAGAGAAACTAAAACTAATAGAATTGAGATTTGGTAAAGTTATCTGTAGAAAATCTGAATTTTAAGGATTTATATTATAAATCAATCCAGCACCTTAATGTCTTCCATGAGGATCACTATGCTGGGATCGACGAGGTATGATTTGGTATGATTTGGGCACTTGCCAATAAGGTTGTGGAAAAATAAAATTCTCTTCATCTTGCTAACAGATCCTAACAGAACCTAAACTGTTATCTGCTCCCTTTCCTACTTGGTTTCAGAAAAGTTAATCCTGTTATAGTTGGACATTTCTGTATTAAAATTTAGTATCTTTTGGACAGTTAGTCTTGTTCAAAAAAGTTTTTCTGTTCTAGTCCGAGTATTATTTCAGTATTATTTCAGCCCTGTCAAATTCAGAGCTGAACTTCTGAGTTCCTCTCCATTAGAGATTCAGTGGGTCCAGACCTCAGTCTCCGTGTGCAGTGGGGGGCAATGTGCCAAGGTGGCCTACTTTCCTGGTTTTGCGCAGTAGAAGGTGCCTAAGAGGGTCAGTTGTGATCAGGACTGTGGCTGATGTTGGCTCACAGGTAGCACAAGAGATATCCTTTAAGGCAGCTCCCTAGTGTAGGTAACCTCAAGAAGGCACAGCTCCCTAGTGTAGGTTAACCTCAAGAAGGCACAGAATGTGAAGGTCCTCTACATTCTCACTGGACGGTTTTTGGTGGGGACCCTGGCAGACTGTCTGTGCTTCAGGCTAATTTCTGTGCCATACTCCAGCATGAGAGAAATTTGGGACAACTCGTGAGCAATCTTTGCTCAGGCACTCCAACGTAGGCCATTCCACATTCCTGTTGTCTTTCTCCTACTCTGGCAACAGGAGATGTGCTGCAGGTTCTGCCAGAGAGCAAACACCAATGAGATGGAGAATCCATTTTCTTTATTGAGAATCACCCCAAATCAGAATTTCTGGAGAAATCCTCTTGGATACTTTCCCCTTCACTCATCACGCCTCTCCCCACTACAAAGCTCCCTCTAAGAAGGGAAAGCGCAACTTGTTACACTTGAGATGGTGCTTCCTTGAGCTTACAACCTAAGGAATTGAAAGCTTCCATTAGTTTTTTTTCCAACTGTGAACTTTCTCCAGGGTAACCTATGTTCTTTCTGTTTAAAAACCAGGTGGAGGAAGGCCCTGTTGGCAGTCTAGAAAAGGACGAGGCAACTTTAGCTAATTATTTATACCATCTCTGCAAAGAAACAGTACAAAAAGTGATTCAGTGAGTGAGAAATTAAGAAAGAATTTGAGAAATATAATGAGCAGATTACTTTTTAAAGTATTGTTGCTTAATAAAAATCTATAGGAATCTGTCTTTTTGCAAGTTCCCTAGGAGATGCATTGGTCAGGCAGGTTCAAGACAACCCCTCTGTTGACAGTGCTGTCTTTGCCAGCAGAGTGATGAGAGATCACTGTTGATTCCAGAGCATTTGTGAACACTTGGCATTTGGGTGGCTGCTTGTTCAAAGTAAGGGAAGCAGAAAGAAAGAGATGCGTAGAGAAAGCTCAGGTAGAGATGATGAATCCAGCTGTTGTTTGAACTACTCTGCAGTTCTTTGGAAGCCTGGCTGGTCTTACTGTAATTGGTCTGTGGAAGGTTCTCTAAGATCTGTATGATGAGTCCACTTGCCTTGTTTTGCTTTAGTTGAATGGGTACCTGAGCCTTAATCTCCCCAAAGGGGTGAAAGCTGAGCTTTTGCAAGGGAGCAAAAGGAGTCTTAGACATGGTATGGTTTGTGGTTCTCCAAAGCTCAACTCTACTCAACCAAATTTTATTCCTTAATATTTAATTCCCCTCATTGGGGAGAATTTTAATTTAACCTACATTTGAATTAATTAGTTAATTAGAATGATTTAATTTAAATCCATTCATTAAAATAATATTTTCTCCTTCTGGGAAAGGTAGAGAAAAAGATGTTGAGAAACATCCAACATGACTGAGGCATATACACTTTTCCCCAAATTATTTCTGAAAAAGAAAACCAAAACCAAAACAAAAAAAGCAAAAAGCAAAGCACTACTTTCACTCAAAGTTTTCAAGATTTTCTCATAATACCTGCAAAGTGAATATTAAATTCTGTGTACCTAGTCTACTCTTACAGCATCAAGAAGTAGTCCCTGTTCTTATCCTCCTGTCAGAGGGAGAGAACTTAGAATTGTTTTATGTCCAATAATCTATAAACTGTCTTGCACAGATGCTATCCAAACATTGATCTCCACTTCTCCATTTTGCACCTAAACTATTGGAGGATCAGCAAGCTTATATGACAAGAAATAAAATTTGGCTATAAAAATAATAAGCCAATCACATAACTTTTATAGCTTTTTATTATTGTTAGGAAAATAATATTCTTACTCTCAATACTGATAAAGCTTTAGAGAAAGGGCTTTATTTCTCCCCATGTTACCATCATTTACCATGTCACTCTCCTCTGAACTCTGAAAAATTACCTGCAAAAGTTTGGAGGCTTTGTTAATGTGTTATGCTGCCTTAAGCTCATAAAGCCTTTTATAAAACCAAACCAAACATATACTACCTCTGGAAGAAGGCAGGAGAAAATTCATACAGTTGGAAAACTCTCTTCCATACACTACAATGCTAACTATGAGAATCATTTCAATTGGAAATAAAACAGATAACAAAAGGCATTCACCTGCTCATTATAGCATCCACTACTTAAAGGTATATTGGTACTACCTGCTGCTACATAATCTTAATCATTTGATTATGGTACCATTAATACTGCAACCCTCTTACTCATTTCAATAGCTGCAGAGCCTCTTTGATGATAGAAAATGAGACTCTGCTTGGATCCTCACACATGTCTGGGTGATTTTAATTTTAAAGCATAGTGTAGCCTCTTGGCTAATTGGTTAAAAGGCTCACTTCCACTCACTTTTTAAAAAATCATCTTGAGTTTTGAAAATAATATAAGTGATCTTTCAAGTTGCCTTGTTCAATTCTCTTGAAATAAGCTATAAATATTTATCGAAAAGAAACCTGGATATTTTAAATTTTGTAGGAGACACAGTAAGAGCTCTGATAGTGGGTAGCTTTCTCGATTGATTGGCTTACCCCATTTATCAGAAATAAAAATATCTGACTTTTATTTAAAAATTTCAGTTCATTATAAGGTAAAGTCTGGGGCCTATATGTACTCATCTGTATTAGGTAACATAAATGTCACAGGTATTTATTTATAAATCAATAGGAAATGTTGCTAGCTAAAGACAAAAAACCAAAGCATAATTAATAGAAGAAGAGATAAAGATATTGAACATTCAGGGTCTTTCACTGACATTACAGATGAAGATTGGCGATTATTATTGACCATCGATGGCATTGGTAGGCATCATTTTTGTTCTTAATAAGATTCCTTTCTCAATAATAAGGTAGGATAGAGGTGGAGATCACAGCTCATACCCCATCTGACTGGGGGTCTCTTTCACATGTAGGTAACAGAAAATCCCCAAGTGTGAGGAGGATTTTTTGGCTCCTGTAAAGCCAGGGGTAGAGCCAGCTTTCAGGTACAGTGTATACAAGGCGGGCATCTCTCTGTGTCTCAGCAGGGCTCCACTGTCCTCTGTGAGTCAGCCTCTTTTTCAGGCTCTATTCTATGGCAAGAAGCCGGGGGGAAAAGATTCTGAGCCATGCCTGCCTGGACCTATAGTAGTTGTTTCATGTTCTTCTTTGACCTACATTGACCTCTAGCAACACTGTGCCTGTTCAGATTCCTGGTACCTTCTAGTCCTGCTTAACTGAGATTCTCAACTATTTATTTTTTACTAACTCATTGTATTGCTTTGTAGACATTGATATGATGTCTTAAGAGCACCAAAAACATGGTTGTTTTATTTAAAATCTCTCCAGTGATTCTAACATAAGCCTTAGTCAATGGCCTGCTGGTAAATGTTTAACAACCAGCTTCCTGCAGTGGAGGGGTGGGGACAAGGAAACTAATTTGCAGCACTTACTGATTTTCGTGGTACAGATACACCCACCATGGCCAATCAAGTTATAAACACGATATCACTGAACATGGAGATGGGAAGATTTGCGTACACCTGGCTCTGGTAAGCTGATGTGGCCTGTCTCCAGCACACAATACACACTAGTAGAATCATAGGTTTGGATGATTTGTTGCTAAATCTCTGCAGAATTTAACACTGTTGACTAATGCCTCTTTCTCCAAAATCTGTCTTCCCTTGATTTCTGTGGTATAGCATTTTCCCATTTCTCCTCCTGTCCCTGAATGCTCGCTCTATCTCCAATCCGCTTTTCAAACCTATCTTCTTTTAACCAAACTCATATGTGGGAGCACCCAATACTTGATCCTATGCTCTATTCTCCTTACACAAAGTTCTCTCTTACCCTTAAGGTTTCATCTCTGTTGTTGCCCTAATTACTATTCATGTAATTAATGACTGAATATTATACCTTCAGCAGTCACCTTCCTCCTGGGCAGACTCCAGTATCCACCTGCCTACTCCTCATCTCCATACATATGTCTCATCTATGCTCCAAATTTAACATTATAAAAATAGTACTTATGGTTCTTTCTTTATACTCCTAAACCTCACTGCCCTCAAGTCTCAGTGAATGGCACCACTATTCACACTGTTGGACAAGCCAGAACCCAGGGAGTCACTGTTGATACCTGCTCACCTTCGTATCAAACAATTACCACGTCCTGTGGATCTTTACTTCCTTCAATTGCTCTTGAAACCATCCACTTTTCCCCATGATCCATGCTGAAATAAACCCTAAAGGAAACAGACACCAGCTTCCCAGAGAGATGCATTTGAACTGACACGTGAAGGGTGAGTAGAAAATTGCTGAAGAAGGGGAGGAAGGTATTCTGGGCAGAGAAAACAGCAGACTTTTAACCGTGGCACACTCCTAGATGCCATGTTACATCTCTACCTGCCTGTCTACCGAGCATATCAAGTTTAACACAGGTAAAACAGAAACTTGATTCTGGTCACATCTGTCTATTTTTTATTCTTCTTCCCCATCTCAGGAAATGGCCCAACTATTCATTCACCAGTTATTAAATGCAAACACCTAGGAATCATCATTCTTTTTATCCTCACATCCAGTTCCTCAGCAAGTTGTATCTGCTCTATCTCTGTCTGTTTACTTCTTTCCATCTCCACTACTATTACCCTTGGCCAAGCTTACTGTATATCCTGCTTGAATCAAAGCAATGCCCTGCTAAACAGATTCCCAAAATTCCTTCTCAACATAGCAGTCAGAATGACTTCTATAAAAAGTGACCAGATCATATATCTCCCTTGCTTAAAGTCTTCCAGTTTGCTTCCCATCATACTTACAACCAATTCCATCTCCTAAGCCCTGTCCTGTAAGTCTCCACATGACCTGCTCTCTGACCACCTTCTCTACCATGTGCTACCAGCCTCACTCCAATCTCAATCTGGCATTGGTTTTCTTTCTGCTTTACAAACACATTAAGCTTCCTTCCCCATCAACATTTTCCTTCTCCCAAGTCTTAGGAGCCTTCATACTTGCTGTTCCTCTCTTGGAATGATCTGACACTAAATCATTATTTTTCTAGGAAGGTCTCCCTATCCATGTAGAAATAAAGACCTACCCCTCTTAACTGACCATCACATCACTTTGTTATATTTTCTTTATAGCACTTTTCATTATCTAAAACCTTATTCATTTATCTGTTTACTTCCCACCCTTCTACTACAATATATTCCCCTCTCTCACCTATAATAAAAGTCTCCATGCCTACATGGATCTTGCCTGTCTGGTTCATCACTATTTTCCTAGCATCTAGAATTGTGTCTGGCATGTAGCTAGTGCTTTGTAAATACTTACTGCTGATAAAATTTACTGCTGAAAATGTTTTCAGTGACTAGGAAAAAGGAAAGCAACTATTTATATAGTTTTTGTTCAATGACTTTGGCAATCAATTGTATCCGTTCTTTATTTTGTTCCTTACTCTGTAAAATGCAAATAATAATATTTCTTATATATTTGCCAATGTGAACAGTTTAAGATGTCTAAGAATATGAAGAATGTGAAGCTGTCTAAGAATATGAAATATTTTTGTAGCATAAATATACAGTAAATAAATATATAGCAGGAACACCAACTATTAAAGCAAGAGAAGTTATCTACATCCCCTCCCCAGCTGCTTCTAAAGAGCCCAAATGTTGGCCTGACCACATAAATTATGGTAAGGAGTGAGGAGGAAATTAAAGGGGAATAGAGGTTAATGGGATTTACATTGCAGATGGAGAGTAGTACTCATTGAAAAGAAAAAGAAAAGGCCAAGGGAGTGAAAAGAAAAATAAGAGCTAGGAATATTGTTTTGGCTGAACTGGGGAGTAGGTTTTGGAGGTCTGGGAGTAAGGAAAGAGCCTTAGGGTCAGCTCTGGCACCGAGTAGCTGTGCACGGGAAGGCAAGGGCCGGGGTGTAGATAGGGAAAGAGGATTTCAAAAAGATTTGCTGTGGTTTATGAGTCACTTTTGGCATTTCCAGGATATGACAGTAAAGTCTTAATTTGTTTTTCAATTAATTTTTTGGCTGCCAGTTTGTTTTTTCTTACTGTAAACTCACAGCCTCTTTCTGAAGCTGGCCATAGGGAGACAGCAAGCAGGCCTGGCTTTGCGAGAGCTGCAAGGGGAAATGTGTCATCAGCCCGCTCTTGACCATCTTCCACATTGCAATTTCCATGGCCTTAAATGGGAAATTGTGTCTCAAATGCAGCAACCTATTGGAAGGATGTGAAGACAGACACATAGAACTCAAATCAATGAAGTTCTCTATGCAGAAGGCACTGGGCTAGTATTTTGAGGGAAGTTCGTGACTTGCCCAAAGTTATACAGACAAGCAGAATTTTTCTGGGCTCTCTTTGATTCCAGAAAAGCCTTATGACACAACGACTTCCAGCTGCTGATGAAGTTAAAAAACGTTGGTCTTGGCACTGGAAAGCTGGGGGATGGGTCTGGCTTTGGCTTTTACCAGCCATGCAACTTGGGAACAACTTGGAAACATATCCTCACTTCTCAAATGAAACATTGCACCAGGTTGGTGGCTTCCAGACACCAGTCTGAGAGCCAGTGTTAGGCTGTGAGGAAGTTTTCATTGGTCAGTGAGTGGCAAGTTTAAAAAAAAGATAATGTTCCATCCACATCATTATATATTTGTTACTGGAATATTGTAAGTGGCTTTTCTTGGAAACGGCTGTTCTGTTTTTTTTTTCTTGTAAAAATGACTTTTATTTTATGATATCATGGTGATATAGATAGTAATTACTTTTGAAGAAAAAAATTTTCTTGGCTTATCAATATAAAAGTTCACAACCCTTTGTTGGCCCACCAACATCGGTGAATTCATTGAATTGGATTATTTCTAATGTCCCTTCTAGCTTCGAAAATTTCAACTAGGAAGGGGGATTGCAAACTCAAATGCTTGAAGGGTCTAGTCAGGTAGTTAAATATCAAATAAGGATAGCAGGTGCTCTCCTGTAACATTTACTAGCTTCCCTGCCTTTTAAAAACCAGTGCCCATCTCCAATAACTAACAGCCAAATAAAAGTACCTGCGGCTGAACTGTGACTTCTACACACCCCTTGTACATCCCCCTCAGTTCATCTCTCACAGTTTTCTTGCAGGTCTAATAGTGTGAGTTTCTGTTTGGAATCCCTCATCGAAATAATTAAGCACATAATCATTTTTATAATTTCATTCATTAGTTAGCATAGCAATAAAATTATGTAATGATGGGGCCTGTAAGTGGTCCATTCATGTCATCATGGAGATTGTTTGAGAGGAGCAGGCCTTTATATGCTACTATGTGCAGGCTTTTTGCTTGGTTAGGAAATGTGGAGTCAGGGACTGTTTGGAGTGTTTGAAAAAACATGTGCTGAACTTATGTATTATTGACTATGTCACAGCATATGATTGAACAGCAGAACTGTTAAGTTTCATTCTTTACATTTTTATTTTATTGTTTCTTCATGAATATGGTAATAGCATTCCCACAAAATTATTGAAATAAGCAGTTAGGCTATCATCTGCATTATAGAATCTCAAATACAAGAATTGAGGCTACTGTAATGATTTTCTAATTTCAGGAATAGCAGTGCAGACTTTCGAACATTTCCCTAAAGTTCTAGTTTGGTGGATTTTCAACTTTATAACTATTGGAAAGTATCCTTTTCTGCAATGTAACTTTAATCCATCTTCCTTTCTTAGGAGTAAAGAAAAGAATCAGGTACAAAAGAAATTTTCTCTTGGAGGTATGTAGAATGAGAAGACACGCCATCAATCTACCTGGATCTCTGTTTTGATGTGTGATTGTAGATGCAGCTACAAAGGGGAGCTTCCAGACATGAGAAGCATCCAGCCCTGATGGTGTTGGTTTCCACAAAAGTCCAATAAGGAAAAATAAAGCATGATGGGTTTGAGTATAAGCTGGAGTTAATGCTGAGAATCAAGAACAGGAAGCTCTGAGAGATAAATGACCATAAGCCTTTTGTTCAGAGGTGAGGCCTTCCTCAGACTGGAGACCATCAGAGACCCCTCAGGGGCTAAACGCAAAGCAATTATGAGAGCACATATCTCCTTGTTAGCATTCTGTTCTTTCTACTACTCCAGATGTATCACTAAACAATTGTTGTCCTTCACCATTTTTGCAAGTCTCTGTCACTTTTAATCTTTAGTCTCCATAGTTAATAATATCATCATTAAAATTTTATCCTTGGCCCTATTCCCTCTGATCCATATTTTAACTGTGAGCTTCTCAGAGAGCCCTCTGCTGCCATGCCAGTCTCCCCTTCCCCGTCTTTGCACTGCTTCAATTTGGGTGGCATCCATTGGTTTATGTATATTGTACTTCGGAATTCTCTGGTCTGCACCAGCTTTCCTTTTGAAGTCTCAAGGCATGGGGATCCTTCCTGATTTTTCTCTGGTCTGTCAGAAGCCGAGTGTACTGATACTTAAGGCTGCATTCCCACAGTGAGGACCACACAAAAATGAAGTTCTGTGGGGTAATTCCACAAGCTCCTGTTGTGGGAGGGTGAGTAGAAAAAGGATTCCATGATGAAATACATCTAAGAAACAAGGATTTGAATAATTGCAGACTTTTTTTTTCAAATAACTTCTCAGAACGTGAATTTCCAGGAGTGTGATATAGCAGGGCTTCTGTGGAATCTTCTTTTTTTTATTCAAGGAACTTACTCAGGACAATTTTAGTTCTCTGACAATGATAACCAAAGACTAGCACACAGAGAATAACCTGGGATGTTTAACAGTCAGATCTGTAGCCTCTCCTTCCATTGACTGGTTCCACAGGTTTTCCAGGAAACTCAGGACTCTGCATTTTAAAAAGCATCCTAGAGTTGTGCTTCTCAAACTTTTTTTGAATAGAAGTTACCCGGGATTTTGCTGAAATGCAGATTCTGATTCCATAGGCCTGTGGTGAGGCTGTAGATTCTGCATTTCTAATAGTTCCCAAATGAGCTACTTGTCTGAAGCCCACACACGGTTAGTATAGTAAGGCCTCAGTGATTCTGTCCATCCAATGCACTCCACTTCTGTGATTATCACAAATGTCACTATCTTCCAAGGTTTCTGTCACTTTCAACTCACAAACAAGTGTTGCCTTTTTGGTCATAATTAAGTTCAGAGTCATAATTTCCTTCATGGTTTATTCTACCACCTGAGAAGTGGAGTGGTTAGCAAATATGTCAAGATTTCTCAGATGTGTTTGTTCTAACCTAACATGATGGCCAGATAGTTGCAGTCTTCATAACCCACTAGGGGATCACTCATCTGTGCCAGCCCGTCTGATCCGACAGCTCAGACACTGCCATCCAGGCCTCCAGTCTTACTGAACTTATTTGCTACTTCCCTTTTTGCTATTGTCATACATTTGACTTTCTACATATTATAAAACCCATAAACATTATTAATGTGTTTTGGATGTAACAGTAAATAATTTTTTAAAGAAATTAAGAAAAAATAACCTTATGTGTGTTCATATATGTACAATTTCTGTCACTCTGTTTTCCTCTGTTTAGATTCATGTTTCCATGGGAATATCATCTCCTTTTACTCTGAAGAACTTTCTTTTTCATTTGTTATAGCGTAGATCTGCTGAGGCAAAATTCTCTCAGCTTATATATATCTAAAAATGTCTTTATTTCACCCTCATTTCTTCTCTTTTTTCTTTTTTAAATAGTCACAGAGTTACAGGAAATTCTAAAAATATATACAAGGCAGCCCTGTGTACTCTCCATCAATTCATTGCCATTTTTGAGTATAATACATATGTGGATTCATCTCAGGCTCCAAGTTCATAAATACTAGCCCCATTTTATATCCTAGAAGTGACTGGTGCTCTGTTTATTTTTCTTTAAGTCTTTTTCTCTTTTTCACTCAGTTTGAATAATTTCTCTTGATCTTTTTCAAGGTTATGGATTTTTTTCCTCTGTAGTGCCCAGTCTGCTGTTAAATCCTATCCAATTTACTTTTAATTTCAGATGTATTTTTTTTAGTTCTAGAGTTTTCCTTTGGTGTTAAAAATAGTTTTATTGTTCCCCTGCAATAACTCTTATATTTCCTCATTATATCTCTATTTTTCTGTAAGTTCCATAGTTATTTTAAAGTCTTCTGCTAATTCCAATACCTTTTTTATTGAATGCTTTCTTTTAGTATAGTTTACTTTTTTCTATTTACTCTCAAGTCTCCTAAGTTTGTACTATACTTTAAACATTGTGTATAAACAGTGGGAACTGAGGAAAAGTTCTTTCGCCATGTTTTACTTATTCACCAAAACATTGAAACCTTTTCCTCCATTTAGCTGTTAGGTCCATTTAGCTGTTAGGTGCACTCATTCAGATTTCTCCTAGAGTGGCGTTGAGCTGGAGCTAGGCTGCAGCGTTAATTAAATTGAAATCATGTGTGATTAGTCTGACCTCCCCCAAACTCCTGTGCCACCCTGTGGTTTAGATCTTGCACTATTTAAGCAGGGAGAGAGTTGGGCTGCAGTTTCAGATGTATTTTTCAGTGACCTTTGAGTTTATGTTTGGTAGGGCTCAAGAATCCAAGAGCAAGCTTATGTGATTTCTCCCTGATTTTCAGCCCTTCTTCACTGAATTTCTTTGTATCGTTCTGGGTAGGGTTAGGTAGAGGTGAGAAGAGAAAAATTGTCAGGCAGTTTGCGTTTGGGTCTTTTCCAGATACTAAGTCATTCGGCCACTGCAGGCTGTTGGAATGTCCCTGAAAAGTCTCTGCACGTATGGCCTCTGGCAATTTCTGTAATGTATCCTCCATAGATCAGGAATCTGCTTTTGGAGAGGGAAGCTTCTATCATTCTCTTCTAACCTATGAAGTGCTTGTTTCTCTTTGGAATTCAGTTGATCAAGGCTTTCTTGCATTTCCTGTTCTTTGCTAGCACCATTAACAAGTGTAATTTAAAATTTTTCCAGGCTTTGTTGTTACAATGGGAGCAGAGCTCTTTTGTTTCCTTCTTCATTCTAATCTAAATTTTAAATAAACACAAAACAAACGAATACCTCTTCCACTTTTTATTTGAAATAGGTAGACCTAGAGCACATTTAATTGTTAAGGAAATATTTCTTACTAGCATAAATGATGTTTACCATCCAATTTTCCTTGATCTAGTTAAAATAAGAAATCCTTCTTGAGGCATATAAAATCCTCTCCAGCTACACTGGGTTCTAGGGGCATTGCTGATTCTGTGTGTTGGATGGGTACTCCAGCTAGTATAACTTTTGTTAATACCCTCTTACTGGCTTTCCAGGGAAACAATTCGCTCAAGTACTTCCCCCTTTTATTATTCATTTCCTTTTTCTATATAACTGAAATAAAAAAGAAATTATTATATCTAGGACAGAATCTCACCCCAACTCTGCCACTGATAACTATTGGAAGCCTTCGATTTCTTTTTGACAGTTGGAGAAAAAGGTAAATGTCTCTTTTCCCACAAGTTTTCCAGGCAGAAATGACTAGTATTAATGTCACTAAAATTCATTTATAATTGCTGTTATGGCAGATCTTTAGCAGTAATTCAGGTAGCCTCAAATTCAAAACTTCCATTATTGTTTTCTGAAAGAATTTGTAATTCTTTTAAAGTATACATTGATTAAAATTTAAACTTATTTTTAAAAAGTTAATTTAAAATGATTTTATGACATTGCTGTTTGAATTACACTCATCATTGTTATCTTACATTTAAATTGACTATTTATGTTAATATCACTCAGTTTCTGCATAATTGGACAAGGGATTTAAAATGGAAATCAAACCCAGAGACATATATTGATGACAGTTGCTACAAACAGCAAACTCCATGAGTTCTATATGACCATAAGAAGATTAGTGTTTCGCTTCCTTTCCCTTCCTATTATTTCAAGATAGAAATTAGTGTTTCTATCTTGAGTCCTCTTCTGATTGTTAACAATGATTATAGTCATTGCCCCGTATGTTTTTCTACAGCCTATGTCTCACTGTGAGCTGAGAAAGAGGCAAAAAAGAGGACCGAGACAAAGGGGAACAAAGAGTCTCTCTATCTCTTTGATTCCTCAATCCAAATCTTTCTTTTTAAAAAAATATGTTTTATTGATTATGCTATTACAGTTGTCCTAATATTTTCCCCTTTGACCCCCTTCACCCCAAGCCCCTTTCCCTCCAGCAATACTCCCTTACCTTAGTTCATGTCCACAGGTCATACTTATAAGTTATTTGGCTTCTCCATTTCCTATACTATTCTTGACATCCCCTGTCTATTTTGTACCTACCAATTATGCTTGTCAATCCCTGCACCTTTCCCCCCATTCTCCCTATTTCCCTCACAGCTGACAACCTTCCCAATGATCTCCATATCTATGATTATATGCCTGTTCTAGCTATTTGCCTAGTTTGTTTTTCTTTTGTAGATACAGTTGTCTATAGTTGTGAGTTTGTTGCCATAATGTTCATAGCTTTGATCTTCTCCTTTTTCTTAAATAAGGCCCTTTAACATTTCATGTAATAATAATGGCTTGGCAATGATGAACTCCTTGAGCTTTACCTTGTGTGGGAAGCACTTTATCACCACTTACTTTCTAAATGATAGCTTTGCTGGACAGAGTAATCTTGGGTGTAGGTCCTTGCTTTTCATAACTTTGAATTTTTCTTGCCAGTCCCTTCTTGCCTGCAAAGTTTCTTTTGAGAAATCAGCTGACAGTCTTGTGGGAACTCCTTTGTAGGTAACTCTTTGCTTTTTTCTTGCTGCTTTTAAGATTCTCTCTTTATCTTTAATCTTTGACATTTTAATTATTATGTGTCTTGTGTGGTCTTCTTTGGGTCTAACTTGTTTGGAACTCTCTGTGCTTCCTGGACTTGTATGTATATTTCCTTTGCAAATTAGGGAAGTTTTCTTTATTTTTTTCAAATATGTTTTTTTTTAATTTCTTGGTCTTCCTCTTTTTTTGGAACCCCTATGATTTGAATGTTGGTACATTTAAAGTTATCCCAGATTCCTAAGAAGAGGTTCCTGAGATTATGCTCTTTTTTTAAAAAAAATTCCTTTTTCTTCCTGTTGTTCTGTTTGAATGCTTTTTCCTTCCTTGTGTTCAAAATCATTGATTTGGTTCTTTTCCTTTCCTTATGTTCAAAATCATTGATTTGATTTTTGGCTTCATCTTCTCCGCTATTTGTTCCCTGGAGATTTTTCTTTATTTCACTTAGTGTAAACTTCATTTCTACCCTTATGTTTTTGCTGCCCTCAATGAGTCCTTAGAGCATCCTGATCAGCAGTGTTTTGAACTTTGCATCTGATTGGTTGGCCTTTTTTATTTCATTTAGTTCTTTTTCTGTTCTTTCACTTGGGCCATGTTTCTTTGCCTCCTCCATTTGGCAACCTCCCTGTGTCTGTTTCTGTGTATTGCATAGAGCTGCTTTGACTCTCTGCCTTAGAAAAGGTACCTGTAAATTATGTTGGAGTTGGAGAGCCTTAGGTAATCACCAGGACGGGGCAACGTGCTTCATTGCTTTGTTGCTCTGTGTTGGGGGGAAGGTTTAGAGAGAGGATAACGGTGCTGCCTGGCTTCTGGAGCTTTGCCCAGCACTCGCCCAATTTTCAGTCACTTTATCCACTTCCTGTATGTGACTGGCGCCCTTCCAGCTATTTCCCTGGTGGCGAATCCCAGAGTGGGTGGGTTTATGTACGTTCTAAGTCCATGAGACATCTTTAAACAGACTGTCCTATAAATCTGTCACTTTCTTCTGTAGCCCAAACCCCTGCTGGTTTTTATAGCTGGAAGTTATAGGGATCTATCTGACTGGCACTGGAACCCTGGGCTATGTGGTCTGGCCTAGGGCTGGGATCATTCACTTCCAAGGTATCCCTCCCTGTTTTTATCCACCACATATGAGTGTGGGACCACCCATTCTGCTGCCACCGCCCTGCCTCTCTGCACCATGTGGCACCTCTGCACCTCTCTATCTGTATCCATGACTTCATCCCTCCTACCCATCTGGATGAATATGGCTTCTTTAAATCTTGGTTGTCCAATTTCCATACAGCTCCATTTTCTGACTGTTCTGGTTGTTATTTGTTTTGAGATATAGTTGTAATTCTTCCTGTGGTTGCAAGAGTAAGCAAAGTCTGTCTACCTACTCCTTCATACTGACCAGAAGTCCTCCAAACCTTTTTCCCCCATGTATTTTTCATACTCATTACCTTCTATTAAATACTTGTGTATTTATTTTAAAAAGTAGTGATATTGTCAGCATCAGTTCCCTTCTTCTCTCAGATCATATTTTTGCCATTCACATTAACCTTTGTCCTTGGTTACAACCAAACCATCCTATTTCTGACAAATCTGGAGAGTATTAAAAGAAACTTGAGCTACTAAAAATGTAGCCCCAATTCTAAATTTCCAAGTAGACTATCAAATGTATGATAAACTCTGAGTATTTAGTGTGTATCAGGCTAGGGTGATAGTTGAATACAATGTTTTAAGGATTATCACATAGATCAAGAAATTTCTCTCCAAAATACTTGATTATATATATTTTGAGTTTATGCACTTTATATAGCTTTCTTTATTTACAGGGTTATTCTTTTTGTCTGCTATGAATCTGTCATATATTAAGGCAAAATCCTGGTAGGGCAGGAATAATTAATAATTATTTTCTGTTAGTACTAGTGAGTATGACCCCTTTATCTTTTAGGAATTATACTAAGCAATTAATAACTGGAAAAAATAAAACTATTAAGGTAAACCAGAAATAACAGTGTCATAAATAAAACAGAAATTTATTTCTTTCATACCTAAAAGAAGTTTGAAAATTACATAGCTAAGCCCTGGTATGGAAAGTCTATGTTGTTATCCCCCAGAGTTCCTCATGCCTTTCTGTTTTGCTCTTTTAAAGACTGAGTGAACTACCAGAGTGAATGCCCAGAGAAGGGTCAATGGGTATTTTTTGAGTATTAGTAGTTTTTAACTGTTAACAAGTCCAGGAAAAGCTATAGCTTAAAATGGAGAATTAGACATATTATGAGAATCAAGAGCAGCTTTTACTTGAATTGGACTTGGTCAACAATAAAAACTTTTGTCTCAGGGTGTACAAAATTTTCTATCACTATAAAAGTTCAAAAAGAATCTGAGCTTCTAGAAACTTTTTCAAAGAAATAAATGGAAAAGTTTGTAAAGATATATAATCATAATTCCAATGTTTAAAATATAAGGAAATATGAAATAACATATTTATCCAACCAACAACAGAGGATTGATTGAATAAGTTGTGGTAGATCCACACACTATACACACTTTAAATTGACTACGTGAATTCTTATTTATAAAAGAGGCTCATGATATTTGGTAAATTAAATAAAACAGTTTTAGAACAAACTTTATAGCATGATTTTATATGTGTCTATAAATAGAAAGCTGTGCATCAAAGATTAATCAAGATGGTGAGATTGTGGGGACATTTTTTCCTTTTTAAGAACATTATATAATTCTCTATAGATAGATATATAGATAGATAGATAATTATCTAAATATTTGGCAATGAATATGGATAGTACTGGCTAATGTATTTAAGGCAGAAGGTTAGACTGTCTGACCTTTACTGTTTCTGCCAGATTAGATGATGCAAAAAATCCATGTTTATGATTCAAGTGTGTTGGATGATTGCCAGAATGAGTAATCCACACACCCACAGAAAATCAAGGAGAGATCTGGGGGGTATTGCTGGTGGAGCTCAGAAGGGCTCTCAGTTCCTGATCTCTGAGCCCATTATCCCCATGATTTGGTAATGTGCCTTTCTACGTTCTTTATTTCACTTTAAATTTTTCAAGAGGGTTAGGCCACAGACAGCTGTTGTTTTATAAGAAAACCATCTACCTAAACCTGTTTTATCTATGATTTCCTTTCTTCTAAATATTACTACAACCTTGCATATAAAAACATAATAGCTTGAAACTGACATCTTAAGATAGCATCCTTACCCACAGCTAAATGGAGTCTTGGCAAGAGAGATGGATGTCTAAAACCCTGTTACTTCAGAAGTGGCAAAACAACAATACAAACAACCAAAAGCCTGAAAAACTTTTACAGAATGGACAAAAAGGATGATGATTTTGGAAAATGTAATACTTTCTTTAGAAAATTTAGACAAAGAATGCACTACTTATTTCCTTCTCAAAATTTTGAATGAGGGGGACTGAATGAAAGAAGGTGAAGGGATTAGTCACAGAGGACATATGTGTAACCCATAAACACAGACAATAGTGTGGGTTCAGCTGAGGCTGGGAGCTGGGGCTGAGAGGAGGGGGGCAAAAGAGGTGAAAATGAGGATATCTGTAATAGTGTAAACAATAAAAAAGTTGGGAATGAGTAAATGTGCCCATCCTTATGCACCCTGAGGTTCCTTCCCAGGAGTGCTGACAGGTTTCCAAAGATCAATTCACCCATACATTCTGACATGGTTCTGCTCTTGATGCATGAGCAAAATGGCTGGCTGAGCTTACACACACATACATATGGACATACAGTTAATGGATAAGATTTCACACTAATTTCACCTTAGTATTTCACCAGCAATCCTGGCTAATACAGTAAAATAGATTTTGATAGAAAATAAGATTGTGCTTTCAATAAACACACAACACACAGACACACAAGTTAAAATTGACTAACGTAATAAAATGTAGGAAAAAGCTAAAGAGAACATATTAGCAAGGATTATTTTAAATTAAGCTTACTAGAGTAAGTAGCTCCGAAGTCAAAACATGGATATTACATAGGACTATTTTGAGATGGGGACAGTTGTTATATTATTGAGGAATTATAATGAATAGTGAGCCCATTTGTTATTTATTTTCTTCAAAATGTTAATAAATACTCCAGTTATAATTGCTGATTTTCTATATTTATGGAAAACTGGCATTTCATAAATATCAAATTGTGATATCATCTACTTGTATGCTGGTTTTCTATGAATATATAAATTTGGTAATTACCTCTAGAAATGTGAGTTAATTTTCTTTGTGTGTGGCTAAATCAAGAAGGAGAATGACAAATCTATTTAAATGGTAGAATCTGAAACATCCTTTTTTTTTGTTCTTTTTAAGAACATATCTAAAATGATGTTATGGAGTGACACAGAAAAATCTAGGATACAAGCTTTCCTATTGAAGCCACCGAGGCGTTCATCAAAACTAAATAAAAATGCAGGCATTTGATAGGGACAGCACATAGAGCTTTCTCAAAAGACCAAAAGGTTAGGAAGACTTTCTAGGTTCCAAATAATCAATGTTTAAAAGAAAACAATTGTACAGAGGTTATGTTAATTCAAACTAGTAGAGGATTTCTTCTTAAAATGAAGTTTTAGCTTATTTTAATTCCAGGGAAAAGAAATTCTCACTTGATATGTTTGCTATTATAATGCATTCTCTTGAATAGTGTTGGCAGAAACTCCCCATTAATATTTATCTTTAGAACTTTGCTCCATTTCATGGCTCAGTAGAGAATTAATATTTAGCAAATGTATGATCAGCCTTTTCCTCCTATGGCTTAAATGCACCCAAGTCCTTCATATGCAGGATTTGTTTTTATTATGAGTTTTATAATAAGTATGTATTTTACTCCACATTTTGGTAAAATTTTTTATTATGAGAGGCAACCTTTCTTTCAAAATTAAGTCACATCAAAATGGAATGCTTTAGTAGCTAAGGGGAAAAGATGAGTCTTTGACTAGAAAAAACTTGATCTCCTATTTATAGGTTTGATGCACCAAAATACGTAGACTGGCTAATATTGAAATAATAATCCCAAATCATGATAACACCTTTTCAAAGGTGTTAAGGATAACACCTTAAAATAAACCAGATCCTAATTTGAGTATTTCAAACTTTCTGCAGGAGGTAGGCCATGTGACTTAACAGATCACAATTTTCAAATGGTCTTTAAATCCTACTGAACTTGGACAGCAGTGACACGAAAGATAGATTTGATGGTGATGAAGGGCTGCCTACAGTAAATAAATTCTGTCTGTTAACAGAGACACCACAATTCTAACAAAAACCATACAATTGTGAACCTAGAAAGCAACTCAAGATCAAACTCTTCCTTTATGACAGGAATGTGTCCTTGCTGAAAATGGTTCATGAGCCATCTGGATGAAGGCTGTTTACAATCTAGGTATTAATGTCAACATTATCTTCCATAAGCATCTTGATCAGCAGGTTGAAGCACAAATGTGTTCAACAACCACCTCAGGTGAACTTAGAGCCCCACCTAAATATCTGGCCAGAGCAAGAGCCTCGCATGAGATGACCTAATCATAATCAGTCAATGCCATGCTTTTTCTTATTAGGGAATTAATAATAATCACTTTGTATTTAAATAAAATCATATATGTTACAGCGAAATTTGGAATGCTATAGAAGACATGGTTTGGGGGTCCAGTTTTCTAAGGCTAGAAACTGATCAAAACTTTGTTATGGCTTTGGTCTTCAGAGTTTTTAAAGCAAATTAATTAAGTGGTTTCCTGAGGTGCATACGAACATAAGGTGAACATTGACTATACCTCTGAGGAACCCTGAGTTGTATTCCACCATCTCCGTGTTTTCTGTAGCAATCCAGTTCAAGTGCTAGAATGTGTGTTGAACACAACTGAGGCAAATCTTTGACTCTCAAAGTGTGTTTGTTCTCAGGACAGGGACAAAATTTTCCTTAAATGTTTTCCTGAATCCTAATCCATATGCTGCTATAGAAGGAATTTCTTCTTTTTTCCAGGGTTTACATTTGCTTTAAATCTTTCAAATTTCAATTGGTTTTTTAAATTTCCCTTTGTTTTAGAACGCTTGCCTTTTATTTTCTCCTACACATTTATACAAAATGATTATCGACAAAGTTGTTCATTATCAACAGAGAAGGCTTCTTCACCCAAAACCTCCACAAGAAGTCTAAACTCCTAAAAATTCATAGAAACTATTCATTATAATTTCATCCTAAGGAACTCTTCCCATAAGGAAAAATCATAGCAAGTACTTTTTTGATATTATGCAAAATTGCCCAATAGTTATTTTAATCATCTTACTTTTGTGGGTGGCTCCATGATTCCACACAAGTGGGCTAGGTTTGGTACAATAATCTCAGCCTCTAATAAACATCATCTTTGTTGGCCATTGTCTTCATAGCCAATAAATAACTGGTCAGATAACTGCCTCACCTACCTCTCAGGGCACTCCTTAGAGGCCACTTTTTCAGGCTTCACTATCACTAAAATATTGATTCCCTAGTTTGTATTCTGATGTGAATCCACAAAACTTCTTGAAAGTAATGATGCTGGGTTTTAATCCTGAAAATTCATGGGGTGGCACATAAGTGAGATATCAACTTTTGAACCTATGTTCATTTATATATGGATTTTTAGCTCAGCTTGCCATTAAAACTGTGTATTACTAGATAACCTAGAGTATTGACTGCATCTAAATGACAAGTGTTCAAGAAGAGGTGCAAGGCTCATTTCTCTTTATTGACTGTGAATCAATGTGGGGACCATGAGTATGCAATGTCTTGAATAACAGTAACAATAATAATAGCTACTAACATTTACAAGGACTCCTTAGATTAGCTCCTAATTCTCAAACATCTCATTTTAGAGATGAGCAATAATTACTCCTGGAAGTAAAGAAACTTGTTCAAGTCTAAACAACTAGTCAGGGGCAGACCTGGCACTTAAACTCAGGCAGTTGGATCTTGAACCCAGGCTCTTAACTACTCTTTTTTTAAAAAGCTGCCCCTTTCTGTGAAATGGGTTCTATCTGGTCTTGAGTCCCTCAAAGAGCAACTCACCCACCAGAAATAAAGAAGTATTTAGTTTGTATTTTCCTCTAGTTCAGGAGTCTAAGCTGAGCCTTACTATAGGTAGTGGGGTCAGCAGACCTTTCTCTTGGGGTCAGGAGGAGGAATGAGAATTATTGAGTTCCACTTTCAAAAACAAAAGCAGCACAGGATACTAGTGGGGTTTCCAGCTGCCATTTCAGCTTGGTTGGAATGTTTGGAGTTATAGTGTGGGGTTATATTTTCTAAACTTTCTAAGATTTCTGAAGTTCCATAATTTGCCATAATTTTTTGTATTTCCTGTTTTTCAATGTGATTTGTAGTAAGCTCCTTAAAATTAAGAGGGCCCATGTATTGTTATTTGGAGGCATCAGGAAATGAGGGCTCTGGAGAGGCAGGGTTCTGCCCTTCAACTGGTCCTTTAGAGAGAATAATCTGATATGATAGTTTGGGTAATGGGCAGCTTTAAAAAAGAAAGAAGATATATATGAAATGATTAAAAACACAGTATTGATTGGAAAAGAGCAAGATGCGGAATGATACATATAGAACCATTCCATTTATTCAAATATAAATCTATAAAATAACAATATAGACTTTTGTGTATTCATTTATGTATGAAAGGAACAAAAAATGGAGCAAAAGACAGGAGCAAAAGACTCACAACAGTGTTGCTTCTGGGGAGGTGGAAAGGGTACTTACAGTTGCAGTATTTAATTTTTTATAACAGAAGGAAATATGGTATGTGTTATTTTGGATGGTGGAATGTGACATATTTTTTGAATTTTTCATACTTTAAAAATTCTCAAAATAAACCAACTTTAAAAAAGAAAACAAAAAATAGAGTGGAGAAAAGAAGACAAAGTCACTAGGAACATAGAGAGAAATGATAGGACACGTGGCGTTTGTCCTGGTTGCCAATAGGTCCTGCTGCTCTTTGGAGCTCACTCTAATCTACACCTAAATAACTATGAAAATCCCTAGACATCCTTCACATTACTTTAGAGGTTAGAAAGTGCAGGGCTCCTGTTTATGTGCGTGTGGAGGGGTAGTTTTGCTTGGGAAGGAACTATTTTTTGGAGGCAGGACTAGGTCACATGCACAAACAGCGTTACTAACAATCCAAGTCTTTGACCTGGAAGTAGAAAAGTCAAAAACAGTAGTCTGACCAAAGTTTGATTTTAATATATGGCTGTTCTTGATTTCTTTGATTCTATACAGCCCTCTCTTCTTCCACAAGTGATAAATAGTGCACTTCCCAGGGGTTTGCTCTGCGGGGTCGGATAGTAAGTTCCCTGAGAGCAAATGGATTCAACTAAGGCCATCAATTGCCGTGAGTTTCTTTTGCTTCGCTGGATTTATACAATTCTTACTCTGTTTCTATATTCATGCAAAATGCTTTGCCCTTTCACTTAAATCCCAGTGAAAGAGCCAGTGGAATCTTAGGAAAGGTCAGGCTGGAAACATTAGACATGGCATCAGAGAACAGCACTGTGATCAAACAAACCATGCAGAATGCCACATTTTCATACCAGCTCTTAGTTTAGGAGCATGTGAAAGAAAGTTAAGGGTTTTTTGCTTTTATCATTTTTTCAGTATCTCCTAAAAATATTCAACACCCCACCCCCCAACCAGACAAACAAATAAAAACAGGGAATCCCCAGGATCTAATTTACAACATGTTATGTATATAGGGGCCTATCCAGAAAGAAGGTGCCATTTCAGGGTTTAACCTATGATTTTCATTCAGAACATAATAATCCAAGTGAGATGGTTTTAAAAACTTTCAGAGCATTGCAAGAAACCAGCAGGCTTTGTATTCCAGCTTTTTGATGTCAATGACACCAACAGTGACATTCTCTCTGTGGTAAGGCAGAGAACCGAGAGGTAGTAATCCTGACTGTCGAAGAATACAGGGGAACTTTCTAATGAGCTCCTCCCCTTCCTGTCAAACTGGTGATTTCTAGATCAAGACTGATCCAGCATTCTCACCAGGGCCAAACTAGGCCAAAAGGTTACCATCTAGAACCAGCAGCAACCTTCACTGATCTTCCCTTTGCAGGGTCAGCAAAATCTGTCTTGCAGGCCAAGTCCTGCCCACCACCTATTTTCTTTTTTGTTTTTTTGTTTTGGTTTGTTATTTTTGGGTCCACCATCAAACTAAGAATGGTTTTCACATTTTTAAATGGCTATTTTTTGTGACATGTAAACATTATATAAAATTTAAAGTTTAGTAACCATAGTTATATTGGAACACGGCCATGTCCACTCAGGTTACATTTGGTCTCTGATTGCTTTCACACTACAATGAAAAGAGTGGAATAAGCATGGCAAGATTTTATGTGGCCTGCAAAGCCCAGAATATTTACTGTATAGTTTCCTTTTTTTTTTACAGAACATAATCTTGCATATCTGAGCCTCAGAACACTATTTACCACTACTGGAAAGGCTTTGAAATAATTGCTGCCAATTAGACTGACCATTTGGGAAACATCTGGTTTGCTTTGGTACTGTAGGTACAATTCCAGTTGGAGTGCTCCAGAAACTCTCAGGAAGCATTTTGCAAATAAAAAGTCTGCAGCCGCTGGCCAGTGTGGTTCAGTTGGTTGGAGCATTGTCTCATAACCGAAAGGTTGCTGGTTCTATTCCTGGTCAGGTCACATGCTGAGGTTGCTGGTTCTACCCCTGGTCTGGGCATGTATGATCCCCAGTCCAGGCACACAAGGGAGGCAATCAATTGATGCTTCTTTCTCTCATCGATGTTTCTCCCCCTTCCTCTGTCTCAAAAGGCATGATAAAATGTACTTGGGTAAAGATTAAAAAAGTATGCAGACTTATGTAAGGGATGCTGGATGCTCATACCTTACTAAAGCTATTTGCTTTCTTTTTATTGTTGACACTATTACAGATTTCCCCATATCCTGCCCTTTTGACCACCTCCACCCAGGCCTCACCCCACGTCCCCTTCACTCTGGCCATCACCACACTGTTGTCTGTATCTACTGGTTATGCGTATATGTTCTATGGCTAATCCCTTCAGCATCTTTTATCTAGTCCACTACTCCCTGCTCCTTGCTCACAGGGCTGCTGTGGAAGGCCGTGACAGTATGTATTTGCCCAACCCCAGGGCATACCATTAATACAGAGGGTGATATGAATGCCCCCCTCTTCTGCTGCCCCGCCTTGGGTTGTGCACTGCAATAACCTTCTTCCTAAAATTTGTGAGAGGAAACACTCATAAATTAGGGGTGGGGCAGTGAGTCTGTATATTAGTTTGGGTGTTTGGAAAAGCAGATACCAAGGCAAACATAGATGTACAAGAGACTTATTGGGGAAGCAGCTGTGGAGGATAAGGTTGGCAGGGAGCAGGAGTTGGTGGGGAGACCTTCAGGTTGAGATGTAGGTCTGACACCTGCGAAAGGATAGGAGACATGATTGGGAGAAAAGAGCCTCAGACTGCAGTGCAGCTGAGAAGTCTTGACCAGGCTGATGGGGAGCCCAGAGCACAGTTTTTGTTGGGGGAATTTGTAATTTAGAAGTCTCTGAACTTACTTCCCCTGCTGTGTTCCACTGTCACCTGGGAATAGCCCCGGGAGCATGTGAACACTACAGTGGATCCAAAGGTATTGAAAATGGGTCTGAGATGTTGAAGCTGGAGGCTGTGTGTACTCCTGAGGACAGGTTCTTCCCTGAAGGGAAATCTAGCTGTACAACCCCGTGGCCTCCACAGTGACTGTGAACAAGATGTGTGTGTGTGTGTGCTCGTGCGTGTGTATGTTTGTGTGAACTGCAGAGTGGAGAGTTGATTGTAGGAAGGAGATGTAAGTACACAGTTTGGAGCTGCCCTGGTTCCATTGGTCTTGCAAGTTATTTATGTCATTTGTGATTACTACACAGTGCCTTCCTGCACCAACATGCAAAAGGTCGAATAGCCATAGTCATTTCTAATCAAGGATACTGATAAGGTCATTCATACTTCCCTTAAAGTCTCTAATTATACCAATATCGTCCACAATTCCCTAAATGTAATCTTTGATTTCTCAGGTAGACTCCCTTTCCCACAACTCTTAAGCTCCCTTCAAGGTGATCAAGACGTGCCTCCCTTGGCTGGGTCAAGGACAACCCTACTGCTTTCTTAAAGCACAGGCACTTTTATGATATGATTGTATCCTTACACAATCTTGAGAGAAAAATGACAGGTATTATTTTGTACATTGTACCAATGAGAAGTCTAAAGCTTCAAGATTAAATATTTTTTTCCGGAGTCATAACTCAGATGTATGGCTCCTGGCCCTTTGTTCCATTCCTGGGACCAAGCAGCCACCTGTTGAAATAAGCCTCTTTTCAGGGGAGAAGGGTACCATGGCAGGGCTTTTGCTGAACTCGTGGTCTCTAACTCGGAGGATATCCCAATGGAATGCTCTCTGCCTCTCTGAGGAAATTTCATTATATTGATCTGCAAAATGACCCGAACTGCAGCCATATGTGCATCACTTAAAAGTTATGAAAATAAAATTCCTACAAAAGAATGTCACACTAGCAAAGAGCAAATATAGTGTGAAAGTATGCTCCCACTGCCAGAACTTTATCCTTCAAAGGAGATAATAAAAAATAAAAATATAATAAAATAGGATGCTCAAATAACCATTTAAGAAAAAAAAATGAAGCTGACTCCTTAAGCAAAATGTATTTTAAAGAGAGCAAAGATTTCCATGTGAAAAATAAAGGCATGAAATACTAGATTAAAATATAAAAGAATAATTTTACTGCCCTACACAGAGGAACTTCTTTCTATGCATGAGAAGTAACCCAGATACAAACACTGGTGGAGTAAGATTCTCCATTAAATCAGGGTTTCTCTGATTCCCTGGGCACGAAATAATCTGATCACGAGTCATCTTTCTACGTAGTAGTAGCAGTAAGTACTCTTTCAGCATTTACTTATCATTGTGATAAACATTTTACATTAATTTCTCCATTTAATCTCCCAGTGATTTTTAACTGGTGTGCTGAAAGAATTTTTCAAACATGTAATACCTGACTATTTAGTTGGGGGCACTGACCTCTTTTCCTTAGATTGTCAAATAAAAAAAAAATGACAACAGCCAACACAACAGTAGCTATCTAGTGTGAATGAATCAAAATTATACCTATTTTGTCATATCAGCAAAAAATATATTTTCTGTTGTGCCACGGAATTTTAGTAATTATTTATGCATGCCATGAGAAGAAAAAGGTTCAAAATCACTGGTATAACCTGATGAAAAACACTCTATTACTGTGCCAACTTCACCTTTTTGGAAACTATAGCACAGGGAGTTTAATTGACCAGGATCAGGCAGCCAGTGGGTGGAGATAAGATGTAGGTCCACTTGAAGCTGTGGCTTCAGGTCTTCTCCACCAGGTAGATTTTCCTACAGGAGAAGGTGCTAAAGAGCTGTGCTGAATTCCTGACTCACTGCGATATTAGGCTTCTCTTGACAAATTAATAAACTGGCATTTTCTTTATCATCTTGTCCAGTTCAATCAGCATGAGCTCAGCTCCTGAGCTCCATCATCACAGGGTGCAGAGACCGAACAAAAGACCCGAGGCATAGGGCTCAGGATGGAGAGACGTGAAGAAAGAGACTGTTTGGCTCAGAGTGGCTATCTTGCCACTCCTGCTGACAACTTTATATTATCTTTTCATGATTTAACTGCAGATTACTAGTTCTCAAAGGCAAACGCAAGCACACAGCAGATAAAACGTAATGTAGATAGCAGAGGATGAGGTTGCTACTCTGCTATGTAACAGTTGTCTTAATGGAATAAATTTCTGGCTTCTGAGGGGTCATGATATCAACCAAATGGCTCCCAAACTTATTTTGGCATGGCATTGCACAGAGCATATGCATATGATTGGTTATTTATGTTGAATAAAATTAATGTGAAATCAAGCTTGAAGTTAGATGAGCCTCCAAAGAAGCAACTAGAAGGCAGATTTAGTGTGCCCCCAAACCACTGTATTTCAGTGATTCCACAGTGTTGACCTACATCAGTGGAGAGTTTTATGTGATACACTATGTTCTGACAATTTACTCTGCACAGTATCATGGCTGTTTGTCACAGCCTTCTGAAATCAATAAACAGCACTGGCAAATTTTCCTGGCAGGGGAATTGTTTTTCAGTAAATTCTAGAAGGGCAGCTGCTGAGTGGCAAGGAGGAAGCCAGACTGCCGTTGACCTTAGAAAAGGGTCGATTTCCAAGCCTTGATCCTGACCACAAAGAATAATTGATGCACAAACAGTGGATTGATTAATTTGGTGGGAGAAAGGTTGATTTTGAAATATATAGCTAGGAAATTCCTAAGATGTCTTGAAACCAAATAAATGACTTATTATTTTAATAAATATGCAACAATAGGACTCCCTGGTTAGTGGGTATATCACAAACATGGTTGGTGTTCTCTGAAGTTTTTCTAGAATGTATGAATTTCTGAAAGAGAAGTCTTTATGCTTTCTCTTCTTCAGTAGCCATTCACTTCCTAACTCTAAAACCTGGCTTCTGCCCCACTGTTCTAGTCGCAGTCTTCTTTTGAGTTACCTTGCATCGGGCGTATTGCACATCTTTTTTGCTCTTTTCTTACCCTTGACCTCTCAGCTGAATTTGATAATGTTTAACACTTTTTTTAAGTGTCTCTTGCCTCAGGATTCATGGTTTGATACCCTCTGATTTCTGTTTCTTAGCTACATCGTGGTCTCTCTCACTAATTTCTTTTACATTTCAGATCTCCTAAATGTGATTGTCCACCCAGAGAATCTAGATTTGGTTCTTTTCTCTCTACATGTTCTGCCTCTTCAGTCTCATTGTCTCCTGTGGCTGTAACAACACACTGGTGAGCGTCTCTCTGGCCTGGGTCTCCAGCCGCCTGATTCCGGCTGCCCTCTCCAGTGCTGACAACCTGCACCTGGCCAGTCCCCTCTGTCCTGCTCTTGGTTTCCCACCTTACTTTACCTTCCTACCTCCCATAGTAAATAGCCTATTAGTTTATCTGTACTTCAGCAATTTTCTAGCATTTTTCTTCCCAGTCATTTGACTGGGGTGTTTTACTAATAGTACTGCTTAAGCAGCTTGTGGTAGATTCAGGGTTAAAAAAGCCTTGTTTGCCTTTTAAAATATGTGAGCAGATAAAATAGCCAAATAAACATGGAAGCAGCTGTATAAAGCCCAGGGCCGCCAGTTTGCTATGTCTCATTTAGAGAGTTAAGGGAGGAATTTTTGCTTTATTTTACTTTAATATGCTTTATGTTATGTTAGTTATGTTATGTTAGTTATGTTATGTTATTATTTTGCAGGTACTTGGTCAGCCGTAATCTAATCTTTGGGCATAATACCATCCTCTACAAAGTCTTTCTAACATGAAGGAATACCCCGGCAATTATGATTGATATGCAAGTCCCCAGGGCTTGGATGTTTTAAGTCATATTCCTTATTTAAGTACTCCTCCACCAGGTCTTCCCATACACAGCTTCTCTGTCAGTCTTTGTAGTTCTTAACATTATTTGCTTTATTTACAGTTATCCAATGCCTCTGGAAAGATTCATACAAATACTGAGAAGAAGGTAGCCTGGGTGGGTTGATTGTCAGTGGCAGATAGCATGTTAAGAACTGCTCATCTTTAGTGTAGAGTGAGACACGGTTGGGATGGAGCAGGGTGTGTCACTGGCCAGGACCCTTGGTGAGGAGTAGAGGATAGACCGTAGAGAGAAGATCTGTGTGCTGGGGGAAGCAGAGGCTGGCCAGCTGCAGACACGGCTGTGCTGTGAGGGAGTTCTGCTTCAGGCCTTTGATATATCTCAAAATGGCGTTGGGCATATCTGTCAGAGAGGAAGTCTGAGGATACACGGGGGTTTAGGTTGGACAAAGTACGATGGAAATGCCATATTTCCTTGAAACTAAGAAAGAAGAAATGCTGTTAACTAAATTATGATATCTCATAAATTTTAAGACACATTTTAGAAATGTTAAATTGTTCAAAAAAAGTTAAGTCTAAGAATTGATGAAATATAGTAACAGCATTTCATCATGCAAAAAAGAAAAAAAGACTATGCTAAAGAGAATTTTTTTTAACTCCCTGCCACTTCAAGTGGGCAGCTAAGATGAAACAGTACTGTGGAAATCTATAATTCATGAAAGGAGACGTTCTTTGGTTGACACTGAGTTAATGGAATTCTTTCTTTACCTGTAATCTTTAGGCAACTTGTAATCTTAAAATATAAGATAAATTATTTTTTCCTGGGGAAAACAAATAAAAATGTATCAGAATATAACTTTGTTCTTCCAGTTTAAAGAATTTAGGTTTCTTAAAAAATTAAGAGACACCTCTTCAAAAATGCAGTTTGCATCCTATCAGTTAGCAGCATGCTTCTCCCACCAGCTGTGACTCAGTAAGAACGCACTCTATCGGTGGGTACAGCCTGCAAAGGGTGCTCACTCCACACCTCTTGATAAATGTGGATTCACACCATATGGTGATTTCTCTGGTTTTGACTGATTTCGAGCCAAGGTGATAGTAATTTCCCACTGGGCCAGATTAGAGTGCTACTGCCACAGATCAGGTGAACATACTAGCAGTCACCAGGCAAAGTCTGCTTCCAAATTAGGAACAGCCAAATACAAGAGAGTTTTCAGAGCTGTTTGCCTGACTGATGTGTCTGCACCTGATTTCCATCATCCTTGATTGCAGCAGCTCTCAGAAAAATCCTTCCAAATGCTGTCAGAGCTAAGGTGCAAATTGTCTGCCCGACTCTTGGAGTTGGTGGTCTGAGCAGAGAATGAGTGCTAAGGAGATCAGAGGCTCCACTTAGCAAGGCCACTGTTGGGCCCAGCACAGCCCACGAGTCTCCGTTTTGAACCATTCCTGGAGCAATCACTGGATTCTTTAAAAGGGAAGAGTAGGGAGCTTTCTACCCAGAGAATGATGAAGAGATTTGTTATAACTCGTATCTTTTCTTCTAGTTGCCAGTAAAGTCTGGAGCACCCTCCTTGGGTGGAAACGAATCTTCTCCTATCAAATCTCCTACCTCACCAAGAAAATGACAAGTAGGGCCATGATTTGTTTTGACAACATCAAAGTAAGTGAAGAAAATGTTTCTCTTTTTTCTCCAAGTGGCATACATCATAAGTTATATTCTTGTGCCTCTTCTTGTTTTGGTACTATACATCCAAGAAAGATGCTCTTATTGAAACTGTAATTCCTGGATACCTGATACCATATTGAGTTATTTTGTTTTACCTCATTTTGCTGAGCTAAGGCTTCTGGAGTCACGCAAGTATATTTTTCCTTCAAATTCTACTGGATTTAAAAAAGGTTTACAATGCAACATTTAATACATTTTTATACAAGTATCCTTAATGTCCCTGATATGAACCATCACCATCTTTATGTTTGGGGACTGAAAATATAAATGAAACTGAATTCTTAAGAAGGTGCTTTGATCAAATTTTCATACTCTAAACCAGTAGTGATAAAGCTATACAGAAATTGTGAGACTTTCAACCTTCTCCTGTTTACTAATAAAAGCAGCATTTTTATGCAATCAAGCTTTTGTGTTCTGAGGTGAACATAATATAATGATTGCATTTGCATTTTCAAGTATTGATCATGGTAGCATCTTTTGCAGCACACCTGTGAAATTTATACTTCAGAGAAATTGCTTTGCGACGTGAGGAGACTCCATCCTAGTTTTGTTGTGTGAGGTGGCATTGTAGGGTAGTGGTTTAGAAAAACACAGTGGGCTTTTGGGTCAGGCAGAACTTCACCTGAGTCTCAGCTTTGTCACACCACCTGTGTGACCCTGAACACATAAATGAACCTTTCTTAATGCAGTTGTCCCACCTCTGGAATGGGTAATACCCACTTACAGGACAGATTATAATTAAATAAAATAATGCATATACAATGCTTAGCACAGAAACATGTACTCAATAATACTAACTGCTGTTGGTTTGTCATATTGGTGCTGCTGACGGGATTGTCATAACCTGACTACTAAAAAAGTCAGACTAGTAGTCTGTGACTTGTGGGTGGAGTGTCATAATATCCAAACCCATGGAGGGAAAAGGTCTACAGTTTAGGAGAGGAAAGAGAGTTGGGGAGGAGGTATTTTGCATATATAGACTTGAATTTATTTGCTCTGCACATCAGAACAAAAGGTTTTTTGCTTTTTTTTTTTTGGTAAGGAAGGGAGGTAGAAAAAAAGAGACTGTCTAAGGATGCTGCACTGCGAACAAGACCCAGAGCTACAGGGTTTTCAGTTTTCCTTGCATATGGAGGTTATCTGGGGTTCATTTAGACTATATCCATCTGTGCCGATATCTTTTTTTTCTCCCAAAAGGCAATTTTTTCTTTTCTTGTTTTTAAAAACTACCTAAATTGTTATCCCTTCAACAAACTTGGCCTCATGGGGGAATACCTAGGTTACTTGTGATTTTGATTGACACTCTATTTTTTTAAATTTTATTTTATAGATTATGCTATCACAGTTGTCCTGATTTTTCCCGCTTTGCCCGCCTTCACCCAGCATCCCCCACTCCCTCAGGTAATCCCCCCACCATTGTTCATGTCAATGGGTCATGTGTATAAGTTCTTTGGCTACTCCATTTCCTATACTGTCCTTGACATCCCCACTGCTATTCTGTAACTGCCTATTTGTACTTGTTAATCCCCTCACCTCTTCACCCATTCTCCCCTCCCTCCCCAAATCTGGCAACCTTCCAGTAACTAACTTCCTCTCTTTGCTTTTAAGAGTCTCTCTTTATCTTTAACCTTTGGCCTTTTGATAATGATGTGGCTTGGAGTGGGCCTCTTTGCATCCATCATAATTTGGACTCTGTACTTCGTGGACTTGCATGTCTATTTCCTTTACCAAATTAGGGATGTTTTCTTTCACTATTTTTTTTTCAAATAGAGTTCCAATTGCTTGCTCTTTCTCTTCTCCTTCTGGCACCCCTATGAAGCAAATGTTGGCCTCTTAATGTTGTCCCAGGGGCTGTTTATACTATTCTCATTTTTTTGGACTCTTTTCTTTTTCTAGTTGTTCTGTGTGGTGTTCCTTGGTTTCTTATGTTCCAAATAATTGATTTGATTCTCAGCTTCATCCATTCTACTCTTTGTTTCTCTGTAAATTGTTCTTTTTTAATTGGTGTACCCTTCGTTTCTGTCTGGACCTTTTTTATGCTGTTGGGTTCCTTGAACTCTGCTCTGATAGATTGCTTCTCTCCATTTCATTTAGCTCTTTTTCTGCAGTTTTGTTCTGTTCTTTCATTTGGGCCATGTTTCTTTGTCTCCTCTTTGCCAGCCCCCTGTGTTTGTTTCTATGTACTAGGTAGAGCTGCTTGACTCTGTGTCTGTAGTGTGCCTAATGTAGTAGACGTCTATAGGGTCCAGTGGCACTGCCTCCCCTATCACCCAAGCTGAATACTTGATGTGTGCCCTTCATGTGGGCTGAATACATTCTCTCCTTGTAGTTGAGCCTTGGTTGCTCATGGGAGGGATTAACCCAGGACAGTTAGCCACAAGGACTGGCTGTGACTACTCGCCACCAACCTCCACCCTCTGTGGAGGATCAGCTGTGCAGGGGCAGGGTGGGGTAGTGCCCTGATGTGGTCTGTAGCTGTCCATGAGTTGTCCACGATGGCCCTGGGTTTCCCTTGTGGTGCAGGCCAAGGTCAGCCCCCACCTGTGTTTTGCCTGGGGGCACCCTGCCTGAAACTATCAAGCAGCATGAGATAGCTGCTACTTGTGTTGGCCTTGGAGATTCCCATGTGAAGCCAAGCTGTCACTCTAATCTGGCCTGCCGCTAGGGCTCAATGAAGCCAACTGTAGCTTGTTTGATGGGATTTAGGAGCCAAGACTAGGCATTCTTATGGAAAAGCAGCTTGTCTGGATGGTAAATTGGGTGGGGTACAGCCTCTTAAATGTGATCACACCGTGTTAGCCTTAGCCAGGTTGATGGAGTCTAAGATATGGCACCAGCCTACCAGCTCTGTTAAGGGAGGGTTAAGCAGAGGGACAATGGCCTCTGCTTGCCCTGATGCCAGACACTTCAGTCTCTTCCTATATACTACTGGTGCCCTTCAAGCTGCCACCCAGATGCTGGAGCTCAGAGGGAGCAATCCTGAGCAGGTGAGTCCATGCATGGGTTCCCCAAGAGGAACTGCTTAGTGCTCCAGCAGCATCCTTGACTGACTCTATCCCCACTGGTTTTCACAGCCAAAGTTGTAGGGAGTTATGTTACTGGCACTGGAATACTGGGCTGAGGGGCCTGGTGTGGGTCTGGGACTTCTTGCTCCAGAGACATCCCTCCCAAATTTTATCCACGTGGGTCTGGGCTCAGCCCATTTTGCATCTGTGCTCCTCCTACCAGTCTGGATGGATGTGGTTTCTTCAATTGTGTAGTTGTCAGACTTCCAGTCAACTAAATTTCTGATATTCCTGAGTGATGGTTGTTCTATATTTTAGTTGTAATTTTGATGTGGTTGTGCAAAGAGGCAAGCCCTGTCTGCCTACATTGCCATTTTGATCAGAAACCCCAACACTCTATTTCTTTAAGTGTGAAAATTAGAGGAGTTAGTCACCGAAACTCTTTATTTCAGGAGTTCTTAATCTGGGAGGAGTGTAATAGACAGCTTTGAAAATTTGATGAAATTGAAGTGTTCTTTCCTCAGAAAAAATGCAAATGTACAACCATAAATATAATTTAATATATAATTATGGGAATCTCAAATCCTTCTAAAGCCCACAATATGATTTCAGATTAAGGGCCCTAGATATGGTTGTTTTCTAACTTCAGGTATCATGAAAGAAATGGTCCTTAAAATCCATGACTTTGTGTCTATGCCTTCTGGGACCATTGTAGCCTTCAAATTAGAGCAGGCATCTTGTTTCAAGGTAAACACATCAGAGCTGTGATTTTTAAAAATTTTTTAATTGTTTTTCAAGTTACAGTTTTCTGCCCTTACCCCCATCCTAGTCCCCTCCCACCACCCACAGCCAGAGATGTGATTTTGACTCTAGAATTAAAATGAGACTGAAGGGGACTTCCAGCCAAGATGGAGGTGTAGGTAGACACATCGTGCCTTCCGAACAACCAAAAGAAGGACAACAACAATTTAAAATAAAAAAAAACAACCAGAACTGCCAGAAAATCGAACTGTATGGAAGTCCAACAATGAGGGAGTTAAAGAAGACATCATTCAGACTGGTAGGAGGAGTGGAGTTGGGCAGCTGGGCAGAGAGGCTCATGGCAAAGTGGCAGCTGGTGGACCCACCTAGGAGGCGGATTGTGGAGGGGTGTTGCGCAGAGGCTGCAGGGTGGCAGACCGGGTGGTCCCACATTTGTGCACAGATGAACCAAATAAAACTGGGTGGCAGAACAGACCACAAAACCCAGGTCCCAGCTCTGGGAAATAAAGCCTCAAGCCACCAATTGAAAACACCTGTGGGGGTTGAGGAGCCAGGAGAAACTCCCAGCCTCATAGGAGAATTCGTTGGAGAGACCCACAGGGTCCTAGAACATACACAATCACCCACCTGGGAATCAGAAGGGCCCACTTTGCTTGTGAGAACGGGGGGAAGTGACTGAAATCTGGCAGAGAGTGGAGCAAGTGCCATTGTTCTCTCTCGAACACCTCCCCACATACTACATCACAACCCAGAGACTGGGTTGCCCCACCCAGGTGAACACCTAAGGCTCTGCCCCTCATTACATGACAGGTGTTTCAAGACAAAAAAAAAAATGGCCCAAATGAAAGAATAGATCAAAGCTCCAGAAAAAAGTACAACTAGGGAATGAAGAGGTAACCAAATCTATCAGACGCACAGTTCAAAACACTGGTAATCAGGATACTCACAGAATTGGTTGAATTTGGTCACAAATTAGATGAAAAAATGAAGGCTACACTAAGTGAAATAAAGGAAAATGTACAGGGAACCAAAGTGATGAGAAGAAAACTGGGACTTAAATCAATGGAGTAGACCAGAAAGAAGAAAGAAACAACCAAACAGAAAAGAATGAAGAAACAAGAATTCAAAAAAATGAGAAGAGGCTTAGGAACCTCTAGGACATCTTTAAACATTCCAACATCTGAATTATAGGGGTACCAGAAGGGGAAGAGGAAGAGCAACAAGTGGAAAACTTATTTGAACAAATAATAAAGGAGAACTTCCCCAATCTGGCAAAGGAAATAGACTTCCAGGAAGTTCAGGAAGCTCAGAGAGTCCCAAAGAAGTTTGGGGGAACACACCAAGACACATCAAAATTACATTACCCAAGATTAAGATAAGGAGAGAATCTTAAAAGCAGCAAGAGAAAAGGAGACAGTTACCTACAAAGGAATGCCCATAAGACTGTCAGCTGATTTCTCAAGAGATTTTACAGGCAAGAAGGGGCTGGAAAGAAGTATTCCAAGTCATGAAAGGCAAGGACCTACATCCAAGATTGTTCTATCCTGCAAAGCTTTCATGTAGAATGGAAGGGCAGATAAAGTGCTTCTCAAATAAGGCCAAGTTAAAGGAGTTCATCATCACCAAGCTCTTATATGAAATATTAAAGGGATTTATCTAAGAAAAAGAAGGTTAAAAAACATGTACAGTAAAATGACAGCAGACTCACAATTATTAACAACCACACCTAAAACAAAAACAGACTAAGCAATCAACTAGAACAGGAACAGAACCACAAAAATGGAGATCACACAGAGGGTTATCAACAGGGGAGTGGGAGGGGAAGAGATGGAGAAAAGGTACAGAGAATAAGTAGCATAGATGGTAGGTAGAAAATAGACAGGGGGAGGGTAAGAATAGTATGAGAAATGTAGAAGCCAAAGAACTCATATGTATGACACATGGACATGAACTAAAGGGGGGGAATGTGGGTCAGAGGAGGTGTGCAGGGTGGAGGGGAGTGAAGGGGGAAAATGGGACAACTATAATAGCATAGTCAATAAAATATATTTTAAAATAAAATAAAATGTGACTGAAGGGGAGACAGGCAGCAAATGATAGACAAGTGTGATTGATAGAGCCTGGAAGAGAGTAAGGAGGGTAAGGAAGAATGATTGATCCATGGACACAGACTACGAGTAAGAAGAGAGAGACTATACCTTCTTCAAAGGGTTAATGGCTCGTGCTTGAGTTCAAAATTGGGTTCAATGTTGTGTCTGAATTGAGGGGGTAATTCCACTTTAAAGTAGACTACCCTGACAAAGCATTGGTTGTTTTGCTTAGATATCTTATAGGTTAATTAATACCACAAGACTTTGTGAAAGAGATTGAAATTCTTCATAGGGAACCTTGCAAAATGAGCCCTGAGGGTGATTAAGCTGTATGTTTGAGGCTACAGAATATAAGAGACAAATCAAAACAACATTAGAATATTTTTATATATTCTTCTGAATGTGTGCTCCATTAGGAAAGAGGCAGTTCTAGTAATTGCTAAGCTGTTTTCCAGATAGGTCTTCATTTCTTGAGAAAGGAAGGAAATTGTTCAAATGACAGCTTTGTGAGAAACCCTGAAAGTAAGTTTCTGGAGTTTGCTAAGAGGGCTTTTCTTCCTCTGTCAAATTAGAGATACTAGCTCCTAATTTATATTTTAACATTTTAAAATTATTGTTTCTTACAATTTTGTAAAATATTCCTAATTATTTCTCTTAGTGTACTCTTCCAAGTATTATCACTTCATATCCTCAGGGCTGGGGGGGGGAGAATATGTTATTGTGAATACATTTTTTTTGCTGCTTAAAATTGGCCTAGCCTTGCCTTTGGGGATATGCCTGTGGAATTTTGCCAGAGCAGGTGCTGCAGTTTCAGGGCCTGGCGAGAACCTGGCTCTCTCCCTCATCAGTCAGTCTAGGGAGGGCCTAAGTGCACCACACAAGAGGTCTGTACCCTCAGGACTGGCCTCAGCCACTTACCACTCAGCCCAGTGAATCCAGTGCCAGTTCAGGCCTTCCCAATGTGCACTCAAGTTCAGATAAATGTAAATGGTCCATCAGTAGATATTTGTGGAATTTGTATATGCCTCTAGATCCATCTACTTCTCCAAAAGTTTTTTTTTCCCCCAAACTCTACATCTAAATTCCATCTATGTCCTTCCATAGCCCTTTCAGAGAGGGAAAAGCAGCCACTTGCAAGGACCCTCTTTTTTAGGATAATGCTAAAGTTCAAACAATATCTCATAGAATTTCTACTGAAAACCCCAGGTAGCACTTCAGAACACCCTTGGGTTCCCTATTTTAATTTTATGACAATAGAATTTTTAAACCTTTATTTTATGTTTAGATAAAATAGAAATATTCTGTGTGTTTCTGGCTCATGTTAATGTAGCAGTTTTGAAAGCTTGGAAATCCAAATGCTATGGGAGACCTGGGATCCATTTCTCCCCTTGGGAAAAGCTGCATATGGCTCTTGCCCAGGTATGCCACACCTAGCCAAAGGCATGTCGCCTCCTCATGTATAGCCTGAAAAAGGACTGGAGAAAGGGAAGGTAGACTAGAGAAAGGGAGATGGAAAGACCACAATGCCAAGACAGACAATATGTCAGACATGTAGAGATTTCTCTTCTGTTGTTACCTCCAGTAGAAAGCCATATTATCCACGGGGGGAAAGAAACTATCAAAACCAACACTTTTTAAAGCAATATGATTCCCCACTTACCACACAGGGTGACTATGCATGGATTTAATAACATTTTTGTTTTTAAGAATTGTAGAAGGTTGAAAGAAATCTAGATATCAATTAAGTTTAAGAAAAAACAGCCTGTGGATAGGAGCCCTAATTACCAAATTGGACAGGCTTCTTGGCCCTTTTTATTTTCCTTTGGACAGTGGGTTTAACACTTTCTTCAAAGTGTAAAATCAAGCACCTGTTGAGCTCCTTTTACTTTCCACTTCTATTCCCTTGGCCTTGCTGGTCTCTTAGTCTGGTCACCTGCAATGATCTCTTCCTCTACCTAGTGGTTCACATACCAGGCCTGTGCCACAGGCCTCCTGCTTTCAAGAAGGCCTGTACTGGGGCCCCACAGGAACCCACTCAGCACATGTGTGTGTACAACCTGCGAGTGCCCTGTGGGTGAACCGTTAACCAGGCCAAAGCCTAAGTGCTGTGTCTTGTTTCTCTGCAGAGCTGCTTCTGCAGCGTCGCATATGGCTCTTTAGACAGCAACCAGGTGGCCAGAGCAGGAGGCAGATCGAGAACATTTGTCCTCCTTCCTTTACTGTTTTTCTCCATAGTCCCTCACTTGTTCCCTGGACCATACTCTCCAATAAATAGGGTAACCCTAAGTTCTGGTTGCCCATGGTGGTGGCTAAATTATTGTCATGGCATTTATTAATAGCTTCTCCTTTTACTCTCAAAATTATCCCCATTAGATGATCAATTATGATCATCTAATTATGTACATGATGATAATTATCTGTTCTATATTTGAACTTTATAAAACTTTAGGCAAGTAATTTACCCAAGTAAAATACATTCAGATTGTGACTGATTACCAAAATGTGCAATGAAGAGAGACTATTGAGTGCCAGCCATAAGGTAGGCTGACACTAAGGTAAGCACTTAGGGTGAGGCAATGAATACAAGAAAGATCCTCAGACATTTATATGAGTGAGAAGAAACATGCAACATTAAATGTAATAAATAATTACATTATATACAATAGCATATTTTTTAAGTATTTGGGGGGTGGCAGGGGAAGGAAAAAAAAGAAAACAAATCTAGAATGATGAAGAGTTGGTTGCAATTTCAAATAGGATGATCAGAGTAGGTCTCACTGAGAGGGGATAGTCTTAAGGGAGATGAGGGTCAGCATTAGAGTGTGTGGGGAGAATCACTGCAGGTAGAGGGACAGCTCAGACAAAGACCCTCAGGGCACATTCAAGAAACAATGAGGGGGCCAGTGAGGCTGGATATGAATGAGCAAGCTAATGTGGTAGAAAAGAGGTCTCAGAGATTATATGGAAGAGTCAGTCCTGAACAAATCATTCCCTGCCATCAAACTAAGGCCTTGTACTGATCGGCCCAAGCCTGGATTTCTGAACCAGTTATGGGCAAGAGAGATCAGAAAAATCCCACAATCCCTCTCTTGGTGTATGTGTCTCAGAACCTGCCCTTGTTGATAAAACTAAGCCCCAAAGTACAGTGCTGTTATGTAGCAGGGAAAAAAGATGAATGTTGGGACCCAACCACAAATCCTCCACTTTCTTACGGAATGATTCCCTGAAACATCTTTAAAGTCTGAGTCCTATTATTGGCCACACATAGCTTCTCTGTGTTTGGCTATTACACTATAGGGGGCAACAAATTTTTGATTACAGAAACTGGAAGAAAAGGAAAAAGGCATAGATGAAGTAGATGAATGAGGAGATACATGAGGAAGAACTTACTGGAGGTAGGTAGCCATTTCTGAGAAGGATGTTGATGCCCCATCTCTGGAATTCTGTAGAGAGGGGTGCTCTGCCTGTGTGGCTTAGGTGAAACTGTGGGGTGGGGTGGAGCGGAGGGGTTGCCTCTGACAGTAGCTCCATGAGCTCTCCCTGTTCATCCCAGCTTTTGTCCTTTTGTGACCCAGGACCAAGGGGTGGTGGTTTAGAGGAATGCAGGAGCCAGCTTCATTCTTGCTGGTCTCCTGTTGCCTCCACATTCCCTTAGGTGTCAGCTTGAATAAATGTACTCACGCAATGTGAGAGTTTAGAGATGGTCTAATGCTAATCCAATGCCCTTGGATTTCAAATGTGAAAAGTGAGCTCAGAGGAGGTCAGTGACTTGCCCAAATGTACCCTCTTAAGGGTTCATTTTCTACCCTCTTAAACCAGTACCGTGTCTACAATAACACTAAACTAGCTATTATTCAATTTCTTAAAAGATGTCTCTTAGTACAGATTTGCTGAATCTTGATTATAAATGTCAAAAATAATCTCAAAGTCGTTTAGATGATGAGAGAGGACTCCTGTAGCCAGAAGGGATTATGTACGCTTAAGTCATGGGTTGGTTAGGTGGTTATTACCTACTTAAAAGCCAGACAGAGGATGTGAGAAAGTGTGTAGGATATATACCATTATGAACATTTACCTCCAGGAATATGAATAAATGAAAGTGAAATTTTACCTTAAGTAACATTATAATAGCAATGCACACTAGATTTTGAAATGGAAAACTTGAGTTTTAGGTGTCAAATCTACCATATCTGCATGACCTTGAGCCAAGATACTTCATCTCTCTGAACTGCAATGTCCTTTTCTATAAATAGGGACAATGGGATAAGCTTGTAGTTTTCGTAAAAAAAAATAAGTTAGAAATGAACATGGAAATACTTTATAACCTTGAAATCTTATCACAAATAGAAGACACTTTCTGAGTGTAGACTGACAGCACATTGCTCTGGTGGGGGTAGAAAGGTGATATGGTCCTCATTAACTTATGTGGAAGACAAAATGAATTATTGTAAATTGTTTATTATTGTAACTTCTGAGTCCAATGACCTGAGAGTTTACAAAGTAACCCATGTATTTCAATGACATTGGGGAGATCTACTTCTCTGCAAAGCTTGCACTTCCCTCTCTGACAGGTGTTATGATATAGTCTCACCTGTCTTACTTCAAGAGCCATTGGTGAGAACTGGATATTTATGGTGATCAAGGCTGGGTGGTAACAAAGCAGCAGGACCTGGGCCCATGAGAGAGAACATACACTGAGTGATGTGGCAGGTTGAAGGGTCTGGCCAACAGCAAAGTTTCATTGGTTGGGGAAGAGGAACTACTGTCTCATGACTACAAGGCTTGGCTGCCATTTTTATAGGAGCCTACAAGCTGGTGCCACAGAAAACATTCTTTATTCTTGGAGGCAGTGTGCATAATAGCTCCAAGTGAATGTTCTAGAATAAAATTTCTTAGATTCTTGGTTCTATTAAGCTTTAGTAGTGCAACCTTATGTAAGTTATTAAATACTCTAAGATTGTGTTTTCTCATCTATTAAATAGAGATAATAATACTAATTTTTGTAAAGATTAACTTAAATTATTTATTAAAAGGGCTTAGGCTAGGTATTAACTACCATATAGCAAGTGAACTGCCAATGTGACAATCAAACACATTCAAATAGGGTTTACCTAGATATAACAGAAGATAAATACTACATGTTTAAAAGCCTAAGTATTATTCTTTCTCTCTTTTTTTAAATCTCACCGGAGGATATGTTTATGATGAGAGGAAGAGAGAGGAGAGAGAGAGAGACGAGAGAGGAGAAGAGGTGGAGGAGAGATGAAGAGAGCGAGAGACGGAGAGTGAGACGAGAGAGAGAGGAGAGAGTGAGAGCGAGAGTGAGCGAGAGAGAGAGAGAGAGAGAGAGAGATATCAATTGGTTGCCTCCCATACATGCCCCAACAGGGATAGAACTGGCGGCCTAGGTTTGTGCCCTGACAGGGAATCAAACCTCCAACATTTTGGTGTACAGGATGATGCTCCAACCAACTTTGCCACCTGACCATGGCAGTATTATTCTTTCTTGTATTTGAATACTTAGTATTTCAAAAAATTTGACCCTAAATCTCTCTTTAACAGAAAAAAGAAGACTATTTTTAAAAATACAGTATTAGCTCATAGCTTTTTGCAAGACTGACAGTGATCATGTAATGATAACAATCTGTTGCTTCTTTTTCCTTCTGTTGGCCTTGGTTGTGGAGTCCCATTTTGGAGAGTGCAGGCTTTGTTTTCTGAGATTTTTGGCTATGCCACATCGTCTCTCCTTCAGAGCCTCCTGAGGGCCTCTGGAGGCCAAGCAGAGAGAAAGCCCGAGACTGAGACTTTCCAGAAGAGGAACAATGTGTGTCATTCAAGAAAACACCAAGCGCAACCTTGATTAGGAGAGTTTATAGCAAAGGACCACCTTTGCTATAAGGGAAAGGTGGGCTGGGGACACTGTGTCCTGGGGTATCAGTTCTATACAGGACTGTTCTATACAGTTCTATTCTATACAGGACTAAGAATTCTGGAGCTGAAGACTCAAAATCTCTCCCCCCCCCAGCAGTGTTCTCAGCCTATGAACCACTTGTGTAAATAATCTACACAGCTTCCCCACAGGATGCTTTTCCTGTACCCAGGGTTTCTATGTGAAGACAGTCAGCCAGAAATGCCTGGTGCATTTCTGCATCCCCATTAGCATCTTGGTGAGTAGGACACTGGATTGGGGAGTTATACTCATTAGCTGGAGATCTTTGGAGCCTCATTTCTAAGAATCCTACCTCCTACATTGTACAATCAACTAATGTGAATAAAAGGACAAATGACAGCTGCTGTTTCTAAGCTGGCTAACTGAAACTGGTTTTTAACACCACTGGAAAGAAAATGGAAAATGAAAATGAGTTGAAGTTTACATGAAAAGAAAAAAAAGGGAGGAGGTAGACCTTTAGAAATCCTGGGAGATATGGGTTCAAGGGGAAGCATTTATACCCTGCAAGGAAACCCCCGTGAGAACTGAAGGACAGCACATCATCTGCCCTAGCACACTCCCAGAGGGCCACCCTGTCACCTTCTCCTGAACCATAATAAGCTTTACTCTGGGGAGTAATTCACATCATGGCCCTTCCTTATGGAACTAGTGACTCAAACATGTTGCTTACAGTGAAGAATGACAAAGTATGACTTTGCTCAAATTCTGGGTGAGCAGAAACAAGTGAGTTAAGTAACACCAGCAACCCCTTCCTAGGCAGAACCAGGACTGCAGCCATCTTCACTGCCTCACCTATGGGCCCCCAGTGGGAAGCCAAAGAAGTCACTCTGCATACATTCTAACATTTTTTTTGCCAATCTTCTCTGTAACACACAATGCTCTTAAGTACTTAAGGTTTCTATCATAAAGCTAAAACAGTCATCTCCTCTTCAGTTTTGTAAATCCTTTAAACTAATGTCAAAGAGGCTTCTAATGAGTTCATGATTATGAGCTTTCTTCCTGAGGGATAAAGTTGGATTAATCTCGTGCCAATTCTCTTTGAATTAATCATCTTGAAATGCAGTGAGTCTCCCAACTTCCATCTTTCTCTTTAATATTTACTGCCCACCCACAGAACACTAGAGATACAGGAAATTCCTGAGAAGCAGATTCCAGGACACAGCAATAATGGGAGGAATGAGGAATGAATGAGGTTTCTCAACTTCTAGTCTGATTAGCAGCTATGCAAGCCTGCATTTCATCATCCAACCAGAGGGATTTTGTTGCAGCAGATAGACTTATAACCAAACCCAGGGCTGGCCATGCCATGGATCATTGGCATTGTTCAGAGTTCTTGATTATTCTTTTCAAATTGGGGTTGCAGAAACTCTAACTTTATTATCCCTGCCCAAATGATGTGTTCTGAGTTGCAGCTTCTAAGGAGAGCATGCACCAACCACGAGGACAAGAAAGAAACAGCTATTTGTTGAGCACATTATTGCTTGTATTATTGTAGCTCATAATATATAAAATTAATAGCTAACATTTGGAGGGAAGCTTATTTTCCCCTAGGCACTGGGCTAAGTGCTTTTGTTACATGCTTAAACTATGTAATGCTTGATAAGAGTTTTGATGAAACCCTATAAGAAAGGCAGATGTCTTATTATCCCTGTTTTTATAAACAATAAAATGACTTTTCAGGTGTTGAAGAAACTTGCACAAGGTTATTCCGGTAGTAGTATGTGGTGGGTCCAATTCAGTATTCAGTACTATACTTTTGGTACCCAAAACGGTACTCACTCTGTCAATCTCAGTCCCTTCAGAAGAGCAGAAACTATTTTAGGTCATCTGAGCAGGAAGCAATTTACCACAGGGAATTAGAGGCTTATAAAAGTATCAGCAGGACTTGGAGAGGAAAGCTCAGGAAGGCCACTCCTGATTTTCAGATAATCTAGATGGGCTGAAATTGCAGGAGGTTCCCTACTGATGATTTCAGCTTCCTGGAGCACAAAGTAGTTGATTCTTGAGAGGATGCTTGGAAGCTGCCGGCCAAACACAGAGATGTGCCGGCCAAACACATAGAGATGCGCTCAGACTGGTGCACTAGCCACTGCAGAGAGTAATGTCTTTCCTTCGCTTTCTCTTTCTAAATCTCATTGCAGTGCCTCTCATGGACAGAACTTAATCTGGAACCCTGCAAGCAAAGAGTTCTGGAAAATACAGTTCCCAGCCTTCTCCACTTGGATGGAGGGAAGAGAAGGAGCTGGGGATGGTGCTGAGGTGACCACAGTCTGTTATGGTCACTGCTTTCTCCTGCCTCTAAGTAACAGAAACTTTTCCCTGATAATGAACAGGCCTCTCCTCAGCAAATAGTTATCAAACATCTCCATGTGATAGACACAGGGATGGGAGGGTTTTAAAATCCTGGCTGTAAGTGCTTATCACAACACCCACTAATCCTATTCAAATGACTGAAAAAATTTCTACCCCATCACTCTTTACAATAGAACTTACTTCATTTAGTGAAATGCATCAACTCACATCAGGTTGGTAAGAATTGTAATCATTGCGATCAGTGTTTATACTCCCCCACCCCTCAGGTTTATTTATTACTTGTTTATCTTTCTCATACTACATTTTGAAAATTTAAGCATAGTTGGTATACAATATTAGTTATATTAGTTTCAGCTGTACAATATAGTGATTTGACATTTATAGTATGATCACCACACTAATCCTAGTAATCATCTATCACCATGCAAACTAATCACAATATTATTCCCCTTTACCTTTTCTCCCATTCCCTCTCCTTCTCCCCCTCTGGTAATTGTTCCTTTGGTCTCTTTCCCCATCTGGTAATTGTTCCTTTGGTCTCTGTTTCTGTGTATTACTTGTTTATCTTGAATGGTCTTCTTAAATGGTAGAGGAGTAAAATAAGATTGTCTTGTATTAGGGCTTTTCGTGTTGGTTCCTGAGAGTTTTTGTGGTTTATTATTTTTATTAAATCAGTGGCTGTGACATCTACATTAGACCCCCTCATCTGCCATAATGCATTATTCCCATAGGGCTGTCAGCATCTTGAATTCTGGAAGAACACCAAAGAGTTAAGCCACATCTCAGGTATCACTGGGAGACCTAGGCATGAGTAAGGAACACTGGGGAAAAGAATAGGGAATAAGGTCAAGTGAGAAGTAGAAGGGAAAGGAGAAGGGAGAATGGTAAGACAGAACTGTGTGTTACAGGAAATAAGTGCAGTAAATACCACCAACTGGCTGGAAGTTTACCAGAGAAATTGAAGCAATAGACTCTGTTCCCTTAATATGTTCCTTCCTCTTCCTCCCATACCAGCATCATCACCTTCCTAGATTATTTCGCCCAACTTCTTATTTGTCTGCATGTCTTCACCTTCAGTCCCACCAATGCAGTCTCCTTGGGACAACCTTACAGAAAAGAACATCTAGTGATTTTGAACCCCATCTTCCATAATCTTTCATATATACAAAATTTTTAATGTGGAAATCTTATAAAATTAAGTTTAAATGTGGCTATAAAATTGCTTTTATAGTAAAATCACAAGTAGGTAAAAAAATAATATGTTGAAAAATATAGGAAGAATCTGCCAAAATGTTAATTGTTTGTCTTTCTGTGGTAAGATTATGGATGATCTTTTTTGTGTGTGTGTGTGCCTTTCCAGTTTTTCTACAATGGGCATGTATTACTTTCAGGGTCAGTAAAGAGTGAAGTATTTCTTTAAATGACACAAAAATAAACCAAGGTACCATGTTATGATAAAACTCAGCCATTGTCTTTTTACTGATTTTGTAAAGACAATCAGCTTTACTGGCCAATTTAGCTTGAAAAAAAAAGAAGGAAACATTAAAAAGAATAAAAGTATCCTTTTGTGTTATTTGTTATCAGCCTTTTAATGAAATTTACTTCTCATTATTTTAATGAGAAGTAAAAAATACCATATATCATATATATCATAATTAATACATGTATGTGTATGTTTGCTTATGCGTGTGTTGTAAACTTGTTAAAGTCACTGTAAAAATTCTGTCTCTATACAGAGTATTAATTCCTAGAAGAGAAAATGGAGGCTCAGAGAAGTTCTGTAATCTTTTGAGTTTTCCCAGTAGGTATCGCCTCATGAACCTGATGCAGTACTGCTGACACCAGCCTTCTGTTAGCTACTGATCCTTGCTACCTGTCAGGTAAAGAATGGCAGAGTGCTCTAATCCTTTGAGTCACATTGATTAGGTTAAAATTTATTGGAAGTACTTATTGTTCTGGACAGTCTTTAAAATCCAGGAGCTAAAAAAATAATCTGAGGCAATTAAAAGAATGGTTTCTCTCTACTGTGAGAAATTAGCATCTTTTTTTTTGTTCTAATTTTCCTGGAAGTTTTGCAGTGGAGTCCAGACTTGGGCTAGTTTATGACTCTCTTGGTACTTAATTGATTTAACTGGCAGATAGGACATGCTCAGAAATTCTTCCTCTCTAGGTAAAGAGTTAATAAGAATCCATCCTTTCTGTCTTGATTTTAATGCAATTTATTCTATATAAGTAGTAAAATTTAAAAGACACTGAAAAAAACACAATATTATATCTCTTAATCCCCAAATATTCCTAAATTTAATCTATTCTTGTATAAACTTCTACCTAAGTAATATTTTCACTCTAAGTTTTTTCCCTCTATATTTGATGACATCTTTTTTTTTCCCAGTAGAATTAACCAATATGGAAAATTATTTCTAAGGCAAGCTTTTACCCACTTCATTTCTCACATTATTTTCTGTCTGTAGTTCAATGTGAATGAATTATTTTAAATGAAGTTCCAAGTTATCACAATGTATATTACCATCAGATGACTTATTTTTACACATAACAATCCTAAATTAGTGCCTCTTTATCTCAGCACTGTTGGGTACCTCTTTCTCCCTTCGGAAATGATTGTTAATACCTCTACCTATCCTAATAAAGTTATCAGTCATTTCATCAGATGCTTTGGAAGAAAGATAAAATTAAGGTTGAGTTTATCTGCCCAGCAGTAGAATGGGTTCCAGAAGTGCATTTGACTGTAATTTTTTGTAGAATCATTATATCACAGGGGCCCTTAAAATAAGAAAATTTTTGTTGAGTTAATCTGTACTATCAACACAACTTGTATTTTGAGGTCTTGACAATTTGTGTTGGTATATGAAAGGCTTCTAAATTATATTCTTGCTATAAAGACTAATGACAGAATAGCCCTAGAACCTTGACTAAATATAGTCTTGAAGATTGTTTCCTGGTACAATAGTAAAAGAAAAATAAATGTCCATGTTCTGAGAAAGTGTTTGGAATTTTTCATTGTGCCTATTAGCATTATTTTTTGGATTTAAATGTATATTCCTTCACTTCTACATTTCTTCTACTATTTTACCTTCACAGCCTCATTATATATTGGGTAAAATGACATTGGATTAAGAAAGAAAGAAGAGAGACATGAAGAGAATGGTAGGACAGGGAAAGGACAGTAAAGTCAGTGAGTTGGGGGACCAATTGAAATATTATTGAAATCAGGATATTACAGGGAATAAGCAAGAAACATAGCTGAATGAGAGACTTGTAATTGGGATTATGAAGGAGCTGCAGATATTGGTAATGACAAGAACTAGAATATGTATGACCATGAAAATGAATGTCTGAGATGGAGTAGAGGACAAGGCTTTTATTGGATATCAGAAGTATCATTCCCATGGATATACAAGTCACCAATAATTAATATTAAAGTGTGTGAAGAGGCAGCACTAAGCCTGGTACTAAGACCCCTGAATGATGAATGTTATGACTGGGGTTGGCAGGTGGGTGCAACAAGTAGGAATTCTGGTCGGTGAGGCCAGCAACTGAGGGTTTTAAAGGCAGGAGAGAGCTTCAGTGATCTGGAGTGAAGCGAGGATTAAGGATGCTGCTATATCAGCTCTAGGTCCATTTGTAAGTACAGTGTAAGAACAACAGCTTTCACTTGTTAAGCTTCCAGGGGAGGTGGTACCTTCAGGGTATTGCCAGTTATCAGTTAGAATAAGAAAGTAGAAGGCACTCTGGGAAGGCAGGTTAAGGATCAAGCGGATATGGGAGGGTTTAGAGAGCCAGAAGAGGTGGGGGATGTATAGAAGTCAAGGGGATGAGGATGGTGTACCTTCCTATAGAGTGGCATAGGGATGGGCTCATCCACATTAGCAGAATAGCAGTGCTGCGTGAATATTCAATTCAGAGCTGAAGGCCCCTAGAGTGACTTATCTTTTGTATGCTCAAAATCTTTGTGTAGCCCTTTGGGTCTTTGGGATCCAGGATCTCTGGGTCAGTCTGGAGCTGAGGGAGTCAGAACACAAAAGGGAGTGGACCCATTGCACTCATGTCCCATCCCACTCATTTATTCACTCAGTAAACCTTTTGAACCCTTGTCATACCCCATGTACTATGCAAGTGTTGGAATTAGGCCAGATCCCTGCCCTCAGGGTACTCATACTGAGACATGCAAATACATGAGTGCAATCTAATGTGATAGGGGAAAGATAAAGAGATAAGTTTAATTTAATAATTTAGTTTGGGGTTTTTTTGTATGCATTTTATGTACTAATGGAACATACAGAAAGAATTCTTTAAAAGCAATTGGCATATGGAGCTGGAGCTTCGTGGGGAGTAAGCAATTAAAATTTAAGTTTGTAAGTTTAGAGGGTTTGAGATGGTCCAATATAATAACATATAATACCCTTCTCCTTCACCTGAGTTGTAAGTCAAGCAAGAAATAAAACAAAAGAGAAAGGGAGAAAGAAGACTATACTGATTAAACTCACAGTGGAGAACATGTGCAGACAAGTAGGTTTTGTAACACTGAGCACTAGAATTAGACTGCATTCCCTACCCAGTGGTGGTGAACTGCCAGAGACCCTGCCTACTGGGTCAGGGTGTTCACCATGGAGCTTCTCACGAGCTTGTGAGCAACGACACGTGGTGCTAAGACAATCAGTGAAGTGCTGAGCCATATGTACACAGCTCATTCTTTCTAACTTTTCCAGTTTAATGACTGACTTGACTTACCACAGAGCCAGATAAGTAGGAGGGAAAGGACCCAGGAGCATTTCGCTTGTGGGGACATTCTGACATGGAAGGACATATCAGGAATGGAGAAGAAGTATCCTCCTTACCACCACTCCTTAATCAAATCAGGCAAACTGAGGGCACAGATGGGAAGAAGACAAGAACCTGGAGCAGGAACTCTGGGACACTAGCAACCAGGAGAGGGCAAATTGGGAGTGGATTGGGTAGAATGAAGAGAAGAAAGATCTCAAGAAGAATAAGATTCTCCTATTTAAGTGAATAAACCTGACTCTGGCTATCACTCCAAGAGCTACTTTAATGTGATGATTTTATATTAGCAAAATTTTGGATACATGATTCTCAGTGTTTTCTAATAGTTTCCTATATGTTTTTTGACTAGTACTTGCCACTTTGAAAACTATAAGATAACTAGTATTTTACTGCTGTCATATAAAGGAGGCCATCGGGATCCAGAGAACTGGAGCAACTTAATCAAGATCACTCAGCAAGTCAGAAGAAAGTTTAGTGCTAAATCCAAGATTTGGACATAGCCACATAGGCAGCATTCTCTTCAGGTGCATAATTAGAAAAATATATGTGGAGGATCTCTTTTGATTCTGTAATTGTTTAAAAGAAAGATTACCAAAATGATCATCTATTTTTAGTTATGACTCCTCAGATACTAATAGGACAAATAAAAAGAAAACATGAGATCCTTTTTTAATCTTCACCTGATATTTTTTTAGATTATTTTTTTAGAGAGAGAGCAAGGGGGAGAGAAACATCAATGTGAGAGAGAAACACTGATCAGTTGCCTCCTGTATGTTCCCCGGACTGAGGAATAAACCCATAACCTAGGTATGCACCCTGGCTGGGGATTGAGCCTACAGCCTTTTGGTGTATGTGTGATGCTCCAACCAACTGAGCCACCTGGCCAGGGTAATATCTTCTGTTCTTTTAAAGAGATAAATAATTATAAAAAATTATTTGTTTGGCATTAGATTATTATTATTCTAATTCTGTGACATAATCGGGTTCCTTTGGACTCTTTAGTACAGGGGAAGCCTCAAAGTGGAGACAAAAGTCACAAACGATCTGAGAAAACATGTATTTAGCATCAATGCTAAGCTGTGATTTGTATGGCAATTTCACCTAATAATTAAAAATAGCATTTAACATAAAAAAGCTGAGCCTTAGACCTTTTTTCCCCCTAAAGTGTACCTTTCCCCAATCTGTACTCCTCCAACATTCCTTAGGCTTTAATTAAATAAGAATAGGAGAGAGCATTGGGTTTGGGTTCAGGATAAATATCCCTGACTTGAACAGGAGATGTTGCTTTAATGACTTGGAATATGTCCAGAAAGCTCAGACTGGCGAGCAAGCAAATCTGACAGCTACTGGATCTTGCAGCAATAACATTCTAACCAATTAAAAGCTGAGCTAGAAATAATGGTTTGTCACTGAGTGGTGTTTCAGAAACCAATTGGTCCAGATTAACCAGAGGGTTAACTTTTCTAACTGAATTTAAAGGTCATGGGAAGCTCACTTTAATGAAAGAAAGAGAAAAGCATTCAATTAGAAGAGGAAAACTTAGATATAGAAATTAGGTTAATAGATCTTGCCATATTATTTATAGACAACTAACAAAATTGCTGTCTTATTTTATGGCAAGAGCTCATATTTAAGAATAAATATGTTCATTATAAAAAAGAAATTTAAATGAGCAAACTGGGATTTCTATGGGATTCCTCTAATGGGAAGGGCAGAGATATGTTTCCAACATCCAAAAGTTTTTAAAAGGATTCTTGGTCAATGTAGCCTGCTTTTGACTGATACTTAACTCTGATGGGATCAAGGTCAAGTTATGATTTGACCATTTGACTTGTGGGGACACCTGAGATCAACTTGTCAGATGGCTCTTTCATGTTTAAGGAGCATCAAAGGCCCATTCTTATCAAGGCCACTAAAACGTGTTTGAAGAGAAGCTTTCAGTGCCACTTGCAAAGCTTTTCACCACTGGATGAAGGATGAGTTTTTCTTGTTGAAAAAACCCTTCCTACTAGATGGACTCTTCCCACAGGACCCTGCCCTCCCTGTTGTGCTGTCAGTCATTTACACACAAAGCAAAAGCAGTTTGCTGTAGGTGGGAGAATCGTGGTAGACCCAAGATGACCTTGGGTGAATTACTGGTGTACAGTTAACTGTCAAAACAATCTCCTGTTTAAAGTTATTTTCGTTACCTAGCCACATGGTAGATTTTAATAAACACTTATGGGGAGAAGGTTGGGGCGGGGGCAGTTGAAAAAAGAGAGAGGGGGAAGCTGGTGTGAGAGAAGCAAGATACTTCTACTGAGTAAACGGGGAAAGAGTGACCAATAACAGAGTTGGTTTTAGTTCTGTTAGTATGTGCAGAGCGTAAGCTCTGCAACTGGGTCCCAAGTGCTGGATTTCAATGTAAAGAATTATGACACCCCAACTGCTTAAAGGCAGCCTTTGATCCCTCTCTGTGACATGTTTCACTAGCCCCCAACAGGCATCACTTGATCCTACCGAAGTGAGGCAGGGTTCGCAATTTAGGCATAATCTGAGTTCTTGTATTGGATCTATTAACAGACATACAGGGCACAGTCAATTTTCTGGACACTCCTCCCTGGTCAAATGTTCAGTGCAGCTGGAGTGTTCCTCTGAATGGGACTTATTAGAAGCTCCTCATGGGCAGAAACCATATTTATGCCTACGTTCAAGGATATATATTTTCAATTGGTGTGCACTGGTTTGGTTCTACTGACTGTTATGAGGTCAAAATGCTTTTGAACCAGCCGTAAATGGTGAATGCCACAAGTACCCCCCACCCCACTGTCCTATTCTACTTCGCCCCATACCCAATACCCCCACCTTTGCTACTGCCCTGGCCTCCTCCTCACTATTCATTAACTGAACGCCTGGCCCAGAAGGGGACCTCCAGGATGCTGAGACACTGCTGCTGCTAGTGCCCATTGTGAGGGGTCAGTGTGGAAGAGCTTGAATATTGCTCCTGGCTACATTTGTGCTATTCTCTTAGCAGTTACCAATGCTCATTATGCGTGTCCCTTTTATTGTTTCAGTTTAGAGAGGTCCCCTCACTGACACCTCCCTGTTCACAGGGAAGCACATAGGTAAAGTACCTGCAGCTGTTGGGGAAGCAGTTGGTCAGCATCTTCCGCCTATGTACAACAAAACTGGGTGTATGCATCCCAAAGTGAAGCTTAGATGTCACTGTCACCTGGCTTCTTTACATATGAAGGCAATCACACTAGGTTATTTCCTATAAAATATACTTTGCTGACTGATTCAAATTGTTTAGTTAGGGAGGTCAAGTTAACCCTATAGTTGACAGTCTCACTTTGTTCAAAGTATAACCTTATTATTAGCATATTATGTGGATTAATATGAGTATTTCAAACATTCTTTGCATTAACAAAAGTACTTTGTTGATAGTTCATTTTTCTAAGCCATCAATTTAAATTTTCTTCTCTTTTAAATCAGTTTTGCTCAAGATGTAAAAAATAACTGTGACCAAATTAATTGATAAATGTTCATATTTTATATCCTTAGTAAAAAGCCTTGTCCTTCTGCTAACATTTCATTTCAAACTAGTTACTTCTCCTAAATAGGGACAGCATGAGGTTGAGCAGAACAGAGAATGGTGTTTGTTCCACTTCTGAGACTCCACTGAGCTCCAGTTGATAGGTTTTGTGAAAAGTGCATTCGACAAATGCTGATAGAGTTTCTATTATGAGCCATGTACTCTTCTGAGTTGTAGGGATTCAGCAATTAGCAAAACAAAGTCCCTTCCCTCCTGGGCCTTCAAATAATCCTATACTACTGAGCTGCTTGCAGGAAAGGAATCATGAATCCCCTAAACACTCCGAGGATCTTTAAAAGACTCTGTTAAGTTATTTTTTATCTTATTTTTCATTCATTCTAGTAATCACACTTTTCTATTGTACATTATATCCTGGCTGGAGATGAGCAAACCTGAAAAGAAAAAGAAAAAATCTCAGAGAGCTACTTCTGGTTATATTTACCATGTATGTATGCTACAGGGCAGTAGATGTCATCCTAATAAAAAGACTTCCTTGTACATTTTTCACAGAATGAGCACCTTATCTGTTTCCTTTGATGGCATGCAAAGTGCTTAAAAATGTGTCTCTATCCTGAATCTCCCCTGCACTGTACTGGACCAGCCCTCCTGTATGTCCCCTTACATCTCCCTTTGTGCAAGTGCCATCTTCCTGGTCACTTTTAGATTCACTCTTCCCGTGGTGCATCCATTTTGTTCCATACATGGTACATTCTTTAAAGTTGAGGCTGTTAACAGCCATGTGAAGACCACCCGGCTTTCAAAGCCTTCTCAAACCTTGCCCGATCCAGAGCCCCTGGAATAGAACTCCTCTCTTTCCTCTCTCCCATGGCTCATTATTCAGTACTTCCTCTAGTCTGTCTTGAATCACGGCCCTGTGTATGCATCTGCCTCTTCCTCTATCACATGAGCTTCTAGAGGACTAAGGCTGTATTTTAATTATTTTTGTATTTCCCAGAGTAGCTGGCACAGTGAGTTACACAGAATAGTCACTTAATAAATACTTACTGACTTGAACAGGATAAAATAACTTAGCATCAGGGCAATCCTTTATCATGGACTTGAGAAAATGGAGAGGGGAAAGGAGAGGGAAAAATTGGTGGTTAAGCTGAACCATACTCATTTTTACAGCATACTATATCAGACATCAATATTGTTCAATAAATTTGTTTCAAGTTTCTCATGGAATATTCTTTCAATTCATAGATATACTGTATATTGGAGTGCTGAAGTGAATTACACATGAGGCACCCTGTCTGAAGTATATAGAGTTTACATAATTGCCTAGGCTTGGTGGGACCCCCAAAATAAGGGAAATAAATCAAGCTTTTTTTGAAAACCACTGGGAGGATAAAATACAAAAAGGTAATCATGCAGTAGCAGCAGCAACCAGACTCCCTAAATCGTGTCAAACTGCCTGACTAGTTAGAGCCATGTTCGAGCGTCTGCTGCCTTTTTCTCTAACTCTTCTCCATTCCCTCAGCTGCCTTGGGAAGCTTCCTCTCATTAAAGAGGATGGGAAACTAGCCACATCATTACATTCACTTAAGGCAGAGTTTAGCTGGTCAGTTCTCACCACTGTCAGTAACAGCTGCCACTTTGAGCCCTTATTGGCTTCATGGTTTGGGTTGGGATTTTTATTTGTCTTACTTTGAAATTTACATGTCTTTAGAACAACTAAAATTCACAAGAACAAACTAATTAATGGATTCCATTTTTGACAGCTACAAGAAGACGGATGAGAAAGGAACATGCTTCTGGCAGCGTGTTATCAATTGGGAGGCAACAGTGCATTCCCTCTATGTGGAACAGTGAGCTGGAACCGACACTGACAGATGACACATCCCTCTGACAGTGACGCCTGTACCAGCTGACAGCTCCACTTGCAGTCAGTCAAGTCCACGCTTTGCAGTAGAATTTTAACGGGCTTGATTTGCAGAATGTGCTTTGCCTACTTCTCAGCTTATAGTAGAAGCAAATAAAAATTTCAAAGCATTCACATTAAATAATGGATTCTAGGATCTGTTACCAAGTCCTCTTTTCCCCTCAAAGCTAAGAGTAATAAACAGTAAATAAAGCATAATTTGGGGGGGAATAAAAGAACACAAAACTGTAGAATATCTAGGAAAGAAACAACTAAGTTTTCTATCTATCATAGTAGTTTACATATTAGTCAAAATCTCTTAAGAAGGATGAGATGCCAAATTTCCCAAGGAAGTTATAATTTAATAAAAATATGCATGTGCATTGTGTATGTATCTACACAAAATCAGCCTAAGGGGACAAACTGATTTAATTATGCTTTTAAACTTACTGAATGTACCAAAAAGCTGCTTCCAAATATTAGAAAATATTTTCCTTTAAGGAAATTAGTCTTGCTCATTCATTTCCTGGTTTTAGGTCATGCTTTTTAGTTTACCTTTTGGCAATCTATTCTCTTTGAACGAGACACAGGCATGAAACTGCTTTTCCCGTGTGACTTTTGGAAAGTTACTATTCTGTGCTTCGATTCCTTCACCAATAAAATGTAGCTAATCACCCTGTCACCACCAACATACTGCACAGGCTCAGAGCAGGAAATAAGGGCGTCAGGGGTTGCAAACTAGAGCTTGGAAGGCCAAATTGGACTGGCAGGACTGTTGTGAATTTTTTGTTTTTGAATGCCCCTAGGCTGGGCAGGTGCCCTCCAGTTTACATAGCCTCTGCTCCCTGTCTAACAGTCTGTGTCTTCGCACATTTCTGTAACTTGCCTGGTCTCTGGAGGCAATTGAGATTGTGACTGTGGCATCATCAAACAATGCATTCTCACTCTCCCACATAACAATTCTAACATGGTTGGTTTCAAAAGATTCATCATAAATGGGAGAAATAAATAGAAGTTACTGGTGGAGACAGGCAAATATGAATGAAGTAAGCATTCAATTATAAATAACAACTAAAGTAAAAGGGTAATATTGACATATAATGCAACTTCTGTTCCAAGGGTGATAAACCAGCACTGAACCACACACCCTGGAACACTCCTAACTAGTCCTTTCCTTCCATCCCTGCCACTTCTCTCCCAGTAAACAAACATGGAGTGGAGAGCTGAGGCTAGCAATCTTTTCTCAGGCTGATATCAGTGACTCATTTGTTACTTGGGTTACCTGGCCAATTAAGATAACTGACCCAAACTTCATATATGCATAATTCTAAATGATTAAAGAAGTGACCGGGAAGGCATATGTAGGAGAGATGAGTTTCTGAAATGTCTTGAAGGAGAAAAGGTTCATGAATTGGTGGAGAAAAGGGAGAAAGCATTTTGAGCAGAGATGGTTTATGCAAAGGTTCAGAGATGAGAAAGACTAAGTCATCACTGCTAGAATGGAGCCCAATACACTTCGTAATGAGAAAAAGATAAGGTTGGGTTCCCTGGATTAACTACAGATACCAAGTATTACAGCATTGCAATTTGTAAGGAAGTGCACTTCACAGACTGCATACAGAAGCTAAGTAAGATATAATGACCTTCCATTTGTTTTATGGTAATTGGACATTTATTTCATAAAGTAAAGACTACTATTATACCATGGCCCATGATAAAAAGGAAAACTTTTCAGTTTACTATTTACCCATCATAACCTTGAATATTAAAATAAACTTACATGCTCCATTAACTAGGAAATAATTCTCTTCCATGATTTGAATTTGCCTAGGGTGTGGTTCTCAGTAAGGACACATTCAATTGATATGCTTGAAGAATTCTAATTAAGAAACAAGGTAATTTCAAAGGTATGACATTTAAGGCATTACTAGGATCTTTGTATTCTATCCTTCAGTTTTTTGAAACTCCATATTTTTTTAGGTTTAACTTTGTGATTTCTATATCAGTTAAACCTTATAAACCAAACCAAGCTCTTATCCCACAGATAAAAATTATCATAGGCTGATAAAGATATTTAATTAGTGCTTTCTCTGCCTAAACTAATGTATCAATGACAATTAGTTGGATATCCATGTGATAATGCCTTGCTAGCATTCAAAAGAATTATTGGACATATTTTTTTCCTCTAATGAAGCAGTTGAGGATATAAAACAGGTAATTGTTGAAAAATAGATTTCCTCACTAAATTAATTGTTCTCACCAGGTTTCCCTTTTTCTTGAATGTCTAAATAATCATTTTTATTTGTAAAGCCTTTGACCAATTTTTTGATAGAAAAATATAAAATGGTTACAATATCAAATAGACACATAAGAGTTTAGAATAAGATGGATTGATTATAAAAAACTATATAAAATTATATAAAATTAATTGTAAGAGAATTTTCTATTTTAGATGAAACAATGAGAAAACCAAAATTCAAATAAATAGCCTGAGTGAGGCAGCAGGGGAGTGTGCTTGGGCATCTGGGACTCTTGTCAGCCCTCTCACTGCCACTTTCAGAGCTGACAGCCCCCTGTGTTCCCACAGTGGAACTGAAAGCCTGTTTGCAGAAAGCCACACCTCAACCCCACGCCGTATTGCAGGGAGAGAAGTAAGCCATTTCCTGACGGAAATACATGATGATTTGGGTCATCCTTATGACTATGATTTTATTTTTTTTCCTCCTCTTTTTTAACCTGAATTTAAAAAATGATTTATGTTGGAACATCATCCTGAGCATTTATAAATGGCAGAGACCAAAAGTAATAGTGTTGGCTTAAATGAACACATCAAAACACAATAAAAATTAATTAAAAACTCTCTTTTTTGTTTGATAGCTCTTGTTCATTTTCTTACATACTCTGGTACAGAATTACAAATGGTATGAAGTAAATATAACACAGTAGACATCTGGAACAGTTAGGGCTTACACATAACATTTCGTGCACCCAGATAAAGTGTAATTGCTTCTCCCAGTGTTGAAGGCTCTAGGGTTCTGATGTGTTCCATCAACAATTTGCTGGCACAGCTTCCAAATGAAGCTACAGAATGCTTTGGCAGCATGCTTTATCCTTATGTTGAAGAAATAGTAAACTGAGAGTCTCGCAGTGACTCTGTGGCTTTACTCTCTTTTTTTTTTTATTGTTGACACTATTACATATGTTCCCATTTTCACCCTCTTTGTCTGCCTCTACCCAGCCCCTACCCTGACCCTCACCTTCTCCACACTGTTGTTTGTGTCCAAGAGCTATGCATATATGTTCTTTGGCTAATCTCTTCACCTTCTTTTATCCAGTCCCCCTCACCTCCCTCCCCTTTGAGATCTGTCAGTGTCTTCTATGTACCCATGACTCTGGTTCTATTTTTTTAGTCAGTTTACTTTGTTCATTAGATTACACATATAAGTGAGATCATATGGTATTTGTCTTTCTCCGATTGCCTTATTTCACTTAGCCTAATAATCTTCAGGTCCATCCATGCTGTTGCAAAGGGTAAGAGTTCTTTCCTTTTTCCTTTTTTTTTTTTTTTTTTACAGCCAAGTCACATTCCATTGTACAAATGTACCATTGCTCCTTTATCCACTCACCTACTGATGAGCATTTGGGCTGTTTCCAAATCTTGGCTATTGTAAATAACACTGCTATGAACATAGGGGTACTTACATATTTTCTGATTGGTGTTGGGATTCTTAGGGTATATTCCCAGAAGTGGAATCACTGGGTCAAAAGGCAGTTCTATTTTTAATTTTTTGAGGCTACTCTACACTGTTTTCAACAGTGGCTGCACCAATCTGCATTCCCACCAACAGTACTCAAGGGTTCCCTTTTCTCTACATCCTCACCAGCACTTGTTGTTTGTTGATTTATCAACAGTAGCTATTTTGGAAAGTGTGAAGTGATATATAGTTATAATTTTAATTTGCATTTCTTGGATGATTAGTGAAGCTCAGAACCCCAGAGCCTTCATGTGTCCATGGGCCACCTGTCTGTTCTTTTTGGAGAAGTATCTATCCATGTCCTTTGCCCATTTTTTAATGGGATTGTTTGTCTTCTTGGTGTGGAGTTCTATAAGTCATTTATACAAGGTCTGTCTGGGAAAAGTGCAGCCATTGTTAATATAACAAGAATGGTTTGCACAATATCCATGTAACCTGACAGCCAAGGAAAGTGGACTGAATGTACATGCATGAACAATGACAACTTCACTGTACTAGTCAGGTGGCTGTGGGGTGGTGAGATGCCATTGAGTGAGCCTGTGTACCAGGTGGTCATTGCATTCAAAATGACTGAGTAGAGCAATGAACCTGCATCAGATTTTGGAACATCACTACATGGAAACTATGAACTCAGAAGGCTGCAGCTCTGGGCAACTGGTGATTGGCAGCTTCATCATGACAACACTCTTGTTCATGCATCATGTCTCATGCAGAATTTTTTTTAAAGATTTTATTTATTTATTTTTAGAGAGGGAGGGGAGGGAGAGAGAGAGAGAGAGAGAGAGAGAGAGAGAGAGAGAGAGAGAAACATCAATGTGCGGTTGCTGGGGGTCACGGCCTGCGACCCAGGCATGTACCCTGACTGGGAATTGAACCTGCGACACTTTGGTTCGCAGCCCACGCTCAATCCACTGAGCTACACCAGCCAGGGCAGAATTTTTTGATGAAAAATCAAATCACCCACGTGACTCAGTCCTGCTACAGCCCAGATTTGGCACCCTGTGATTTTTGCATTTTCCTAAAACAAAAATCACCTTTGAAAGGGCAAAGACTTCAGGCCATTGATGAGATTCAGGAAAATATGACAGGGCAGCTGATGGTGATTGGGAGAATTGTATAAGGTCCCCAAGTGCTTACATTGAAGGGGACTGAGGCATCATTATCTTATGAATAATGTTTCCTTTATCTTGTATCTTCTTCAATAAATGTCTCTATTTTTCATATCACATGGCTGGATACCTTATGGACACACATCATATATTTTGGAAATTAACCCTTTATCAGATGTATTGGCAAATATATTCTCCCATACAGTGGGTTTTCTTTTCATTTTGTTAACAGTTTCTTTTGCTGTGCAGAAGCTTTTTAGTTTGATGAAGTACCATTTGTTTATTTTTTCCTTTGTTTCCCTTGATCTAGGAAATATATTGGCAAAAATATTGCTACATGAGATGTCTGAGTTTTTACTCCCCATGTTTTCTTCTAGGACTTTTATGATTTTGTGACTTACATTTAAGTCTTTTATCCTTGAATTTATTCTTGTATCAGAAGTGGTGTCATAGTGTCAGAAGGTGGTCTAATTTCATACTTTTACACATATCTGTCCAATCTTCTGCAAATCATTTATTGAGTAGACTATCTTTATTTCATTGCATGCTCTTGCCTCCTTTGTCAAATATTAATTGACCATAAGGCATGGGTTGATTTCCGGACTTTCTGTTCTGTTCCATTGGTCTATATGTCTGTTCTTGTGCCAGTACCAGGCTGTTTTGATTACAGTAGCCTTGGGGTATAGTTTGATATTTAGTATTGTTATCCTGCCAACTTTGTTCTTCTTTCTCAAGATTGCTGAGGCTCTTTGGGGTCTATTTTTGGTTCTATATAAATTTTTGGAAATTATATGAAACATTATTTTTGTTCTAGATTTCTGAAATACACCATTGGTATTTTAGTAGGAATTGCATTGAATATATAGATTGTTTTGGGAAGTATGGGCATTTTAATGATGTTAATTCTTCCAGTCCATGAATACAGTATATGCTTATTTGTATCTTTACTATTTCTTCAATGTTGTATAGTTTTCTGAGTACAGGTCTTTTACCTCCTGGGTTAAGTTTATTCCCAGGTACCTTATTTTTGTTGTATTTGTTGCAATAGTAAATGCGGTTATTTTCTTAGTTTCTCTTTCTGGGAATTCATTATTGGTATATAAAAATGCCACTGATTTCTGGATATTAATTTTGGTTTTTGCCACTTTGACAAATTTATTTATTAGATCAGTAGCTTTTTGGTGGAGTCTGTAGGGTTTTCTTTGTATAATATCATGTCAGCTATGAATAATGATGCTTTTACTTCCTCTTTTCCAATTTGGATACGTTTTATTTCCTCTTGGCTGATTGCTATGTCTAGGACTTCTAGTACTATGTTGAATATAAGTGGTGAAAGTGGACATCCTTGTCTTCCTCCTGATCTTAAGGGAAATGCTTTTAGTTTTTGTGCTCTGAGTATGATTTGGCTGTAGGTTTTTCAATATGGCCTTCATTATGTTGATGTATAATCCCTCTATTCCAACTTTGCTGAGGGTTTTTTTTTATCATAAATGGGTGCTGGATTTTATCAAATGTTTTTTCTGCATATATTGATATGATCATGTGATTTTTATCTTCCATTTTGTTTATGTGATGTGTCATATTTATTGATTTGTGAATGTTGTACCAACCTTGCATACCTGAACTAAATCCTACTTGATCATGGCATATGATCTTTTTAATGCATTACTGGATTCGAGTTGCTAATATTTTGTTGAGGACTTTAGTATCTGTGTTCATGAGGGATATTAGCCTATAATTTTCTTTCTTTGTAGTGTGTTTATCTGCTTTTGGAATTAGGATAATTCTGGCCTCATATAAAGAGCTTGGAAGTCTTCCTTCCTCTTGAATTTTTTGGAATAGTTTAAAGATGATAGGTATTAAATGTTTGCTAAAATTTATCTGTGTAGCCATCTGGTCCTTAAGTATTGTTTGCTGGGAGTATTTTGGTCACTGCTTCAATTTCATTAGTTGTTATCAGTCTATTCAGGTTTTCTGATTTTTTCCTCATTCAGTTTTGGAACATCGCATGTTTCTAGAAATTTGTCTGTATTTCCCAAATTGTCCAAGTTGTTGGCATATAGTTACCCATAGAAACTCTCTTTTTGATGGTTTTTATACACATAAATCAAGTTATTTGTTTTATGAATTTTCTAGAAAATAGGTCCTAAAAATTATGTTGGTTGACATATTTCTTAATTCTTATAAGTTGGATAAAACTAAAAAGGGGACAAGTCTATTGGATGACAAGTGACAATTTTGTTTAATAAAACCAACTTTGTAACATATATAGTTTGCAGTGAGTATATTAACTACAAATAGCCTTTGACTGTCAAAACTGGTCAACCTTATCGGTAATCACTTATTCTTTTTTTCTTGCTTTTTCAAACATAATTTTGGGCTAAGTTGCTCCAGTTTACCTTCCCACATCTTGTGGGACTCCACTGCATGCTCCGTACAGGAGCCAGGAAGACAAGGCAGCTCTGACTCAGTGTTCCCACCATCTCTCCCCTGGCATGCCCCTTTCTGTGTTCTCAGCCTACACATTTCTTCCCTTCTTTCTTTATTCATTCAATAAATGTTTATTGACTTTGTGTTGGGCTGTGCTAAATCCTGAAAAAACAACAATGAACAGTATAGGCTTGGTCACTTCCCTTTGGAGCTTACAGTCTCAGCAGAAGCAACTACACGAGCAATTATAATGCAAAATATAAGATGCCATAATAGGCACACATAGAGGAAAACCCAACCCAAAGGCCTGGGAAGGCTTCCTGGAGGCAATGGCACAGCAGATACCTAAAGGGTAGAAGGGAATTGGCCAATGAAAAGATGAAACAAGTTCCTAGCAAATGGTACAGCCAAGGCAAAAGAATGTGAAAAAAAATTCCATATGGCTGGAATATAGAACAGGTGTGGGAGTGGTGGTGATGACACTGAAGCTACACGGGTGGGCAGGGACAAGGTCATGTGGGGCCCTGTGAGCCATGCTAAGATTTCCTCCTTAGAACAATGGGAAGCCTTTCCCAGAGCTTCTGTTTGAAGCACATACATGTTTCCTATACTCCTCCTTGTTTTCATAGGCAAGGAAGGGAAGAGGGACATGATTCCTTCCTTGGCAAATACATTGTCCTCTTTATCTCATTATGCTTCTCTCTGTCTCTGTCACTCTGTGTATATGCATGCACTGGTGGGAGGAAAAGAATTTTCCATCTGGCTAATTGGGATTCTCTTTCCCCCAAAATAGTCTTTCAAAGGCCTCTCTGTTATTTTCAGTCTTCCAATCCTTTTTTTCTAAAGTGTGTCTTCACTGATTTGAAAAAATATATTTTTCACTGTGAGGAACAATGGTGTTTTTACAGATATACTGCCTACTCTTGTAATTTACTTTCTTTGTTACAGTTTCCTAAAGAAAACCCTAAATAAGTAACTAATAGATATTTCCCACTGATGAAGGACTAAAGCTTGGAAGCACAGAGTAACTTTTTCCCAAGAAGATCACTTCAGAGAAAGTAGATCTGGATGGAAATGAATTATTGGCTCATGTATAAGCCCTGTTGACATGATGACAAATACATATTTAGGCAAGCTGTAAACTGATATGTGAAGGCCACGGCAGTGTCTCAACTTCCCCATCTCCTTTCCCTGCTTCACTCAGAAATGTTTCGTGAAAATGTTTCAAACTGCTGCAGTATACTGTCACACTAAAGGCAGGTTTCCAGGAGGAAAAAAGTGGCAGCAGCTTCTCTGCTGCCACAGAGATTAATGTTCTTCACTTATTTATATCCGTAGCATGTGACTCCATGGCATGCCTGAAGGTGCTGGAGAGCAGGAAAGAAGAGTAGGAGGCCACGTGAGACAGGATTAAAACTCATGGCTGGAGAGAGAGGAAGCATGAAGATGGGAGAAAATAAAATGCAGTTTTTCATAGGTTTCGTGAGGAGCATATTAATTAAATCCACCTCACTGGCTAAACTCACATCCCAGAGGTGATATGTATTAAGGCTGATATACTGGTAAGGTGACTCTTTCTAAGTGTACAACAATTAGCCAATGAGTATGTATTGACTACCTTTGTACTAGATGGCACACAGAGATATAAAAAAACAAAAACCCAGGGCGGGTGTGGGAGAGTTTTGTTTTCTTTTACCTCTATGCCACTTGCTCCAATGCTCTGGTTAGGAGGAGCTGCTGGTCCCTGAGCTGGGGACACTGATCCCGTGGACAATTCTCAGAATCCAGTAGTCTCCCCTCTAGTTTCTCTTGTGCCATTCTGGGACCCTCTTGAATTGGCCAAACCCTTAGAGAGTTGAAAAGGGTATTTCTGTCATGAGCTACAGGTGCTGTGATATGGCTTTTTTTTTTATAACCAGGGAACTCTTGGGATCTGGGTTCCAGCTACAAGGGCCGGGGGTGCTCATCTGGCCAACAAAACTACTAGGGTAGTTTTAACTGAATTGAAAGTGGGACATTTGGGGCCAGATTCCCAAATCTGGCTATCTATCAGAATGCCTGTGAAAGCTTTTAAAAATACAAATTCATGGCCTAATGCTGAACCCTCTGATTGACTGAAAATTTTTAGAGTATCAGTATCCCAAATTTTCAAAAGGCTTCAGGGTGATTCTCATGCAATCAGTCTTGGAACGTGTTGGGGAAGACTCAACAGCAACTCATACTAAAACTATATTGTTTGACTCTAAAGTTTCCTTTCTGAATTTTGATCCAGTTCAAAAATGATAGTTTAAACATATACTAAGTATGATTTGGGAGCCACTAATACACATGAGTGAAAGTTATTTTTCTTAATGTAGATTAACAGTTACAATCATTAAGCTGTTGAGTGCTTCACAAACTATTATCTTATTTAATGATTACAATAGACCTAGGAGATAAATACTGTTATTATCCCATTTTACAGGCAGAGACACAGAGGGATAGGCAGCTTAAATATTTTGACTAAGTCATGTCAGGATTTGAATCTAGGTCAATATAATAATAACACGAGAGCCTGAACCCCTAAAGAGTTAATAAACAGTGTGTTTATTAAACACACTGTCTGTGTGTTTAATAAAGAGGCTTAGAGGGAAATACTGTCGAATGCTGTGTGGCGCATTGTTTAAACACCTGGAAAAAAATCACAAGCTTTCTGGGTAAAATGCTTCAAGTGGATTACTCACCTGAAGATTTTTTAAGTTAAATTAGTCAGTGAGCAATGTGGAAACTCCATTCAGAAGTAAGAATCCAAATTTAAAATATTGGCGAAGTAAATATTTATGAGTAGAGTAACATAACTTATTTATATAGGTAAATGTGAACATAGCCAAACATAGACATCTATGATTTTTTTCCTCAAACATTTTCTAGAATTCCTACTTTGATATATTTTAAGTTATTTATATTTACATCAATGCAGTGATGTTTATGCATTCCAGGGCTGGCAGATTTTAAAGAATCTTCTAATCCAGCATGTATGAAATAGAAACAAACAACAAAATGACTTTGATGTAAGTGACACTCTTTATTAAATTATGGGATATAATATATGTGACCACCATAGAGGTTCCCTCAATTATTTGATTGTGCTTTTAAAAATTGCCTATTTTTAGTACCTATCTATATAAAGTAAGTATTTTCATATAAAATGGTGTTATTTGCTAACAATTCTGGTTTTGGCCAGAAAAGAGGGTGTTAAAGATAAGACATTTACAACACAGATATTGGAAACCAATAACATATGTCATGATCTGGGAAGCTTCTTAACTTGTTTTCACCCCTTTAATCACAATGTGACTCTGAGCAAGTTATTTAATGGCTTTGTACTTCAGTTCCCTTATCAGTAAAATAGGGCTGATATTAGTACCCTCTTCTTAGGGGGATTGAAGGGTGATGTGAAATAATAAAAGTACTTGGCAAATAGTGAGCACTCAATACTATTGGCTCTTGTTATTAATTTAATTCAGCAAATATTTACTGGATGCCAGCCATAACAATTGCTGACCATTTGTGGACAATAACTGTGTGCTGGGTCCTATACCACACATTTTACACATATTAATTCATTTATTATTCACAATAAACCTTATAAAGTCAATGTACTTTTTACCTCATTTTACAGATGAAGAGTCGGAGGCCTAGAGAGGTGACACAGGTAGAAGATGCTGATGCCAGTATTCCAACAAGCAGTCTATCCCCAAAGCAAACCCTCCTGACTGCCAGGCTACAGCCTGAGCCAGGCTCTGGGAAGCAAGAGTGAGCTGACAGGACAGGGTCCCTTGCCCTTGGGAAGACATCCACTAATAAAAGCATTACAAAAATCATTATGGTCTGGCACCTCTCTGAGGAAGTGATGTTTGATTGATTGAAGAGCCAAGCAAAGTTAGCCTGGTAAAGAAAGGTGGCAGTCACTGGGAGAACACTCAGCTCAGAAAAAAATGGCATGAGCGAAGCCCCTAAGGTGAGATGGATCACAGCTCACACTAGGGAGTGTTATGTTAGGCCAAAACAGCAGAACATCAAGGCCAGAGAGGTATTCTGCAGAAGAAGAAGTGAATAACGGGAGAAGAGTGTCCCAAATCATGTTCAACTCAGAAAATATGGAAAACCTAAAGCCAAGAGAGTTATAAATGCCCTCTCATCATTGTACTCCACACATTCATAGATAAGAGAAACTCATAAACTAATAAGAAGTAGGCATTTCTAAATGAATTTGCATATGAAGATCAAGACCCTAGCCTAGGGATCAGCTGATTATGTTTGTGGGCCAAATACTCCCATCTTCCTGCTCTTTTACAGCCCACAAGCTATGAGAATGGTTTGCAGATATTTTAATAGTTGAAAGTACATCTAAAGGGGAACAGCATTTCATGGCACATGAAAATCAACTGAAATTTACACTTCCATGTCCATCAGTAAAGTTTTAATGAAACATAGTCATACCCACTTATATATGTTTCTGGCTGCTTTTATGCTACACAGGCACAATTGGATAGTTGTGACAGGGACAATATGCCCAGAAAGCTGATAGTGTTTACTAACTAGCCCTTTCTAGGAAAAGTTTGATGAGTTCGACTCTAGCCTGTCATTATTGGAAACTTCATAGTTACAAAAGGGAATTTAAAAAACAATACAAATGTCCTAATGTTTATATTAGATAAGGCAAAATGTCTTTGTATTTTAGAAACTGGACCTTGGAACCTTTGCAGACCATGAGAGGGAAAATTCAGTGCAATTAGTGTCTAATCTTCCATCCAAGGGAAAAATCTGCCTGGCAAGTTCCACTGTGGATCTGTGACTCAAAGCAGAGACTACGGCTTTGAGACCACCACTATCAGTCTTGCTCCTTTGTATATCCAATACTCAGAACAAGACCTACTTCACAGTGTAATAGGTTTAATAATTGCTGTTGAATGAGTCATTGACATCTTAAACAATAATGCAGAAGCAGGATAATACAATTTCAGGCTTCTGAACAGCATTAGAAGAACAACACCAGCCTACCCCCTTGTAGCTGAAAATCTCACTGATTTCCTAGTGATGAAAGACCATGATTATTCCTATAACCAGTTGTTGGACAGTCTGGGGTGGACAGTGAAAAAACAGTCTTTCCCCCACACCAGGTCACAGCCTTTAATTATATTCTGCCATATCCTCCTTTTCTAGTATCTTCAACAGTCCCTTTGGTTAAAAAGAAAACCATTCACTCTATTGGAAATTGTTAGTTTCATATCCAACTTGGTGTGTTTCCATTCTTCTCTCGAGAAACATCCTGGCTTTGCTAAAGTGCCTTGGCTTCTCCCACTGGTTCTCACTCTCCTACGGGTTTACACAGACAGGAGGACAGGTGAAAAGAACAAGAATCTCTTATTAATGTAGGTGTGGCCTTGGTCCTTTCCCGGCTGTCTCTTCTTCCTAGCAGAGAGTGATTGGTCATGAGGTCCTCTGCATGGCACATGTCCACATGCTGTTTCTCTCTTGGGACAGAGGTGTCCCAGGTCTTCTACATCAGGGTTCTAGCTCTTCAGTGAGGGCCTGTGGGGATATCACACTTCTTTCTACTCAAAAAGTCACTCAGAGTAGTATGCTGCACCTGTATGATACATGTTCAGTCAAAGAAAGAGAGACCAGTCTCTTCTTACAGACAACATCAATCTCCACAAGTAATTCTCTCAAAGCCCTTCCCCTAATCTGGCAACAGAGATGAGGGCTGTTAGAAAGACTGAAGGAAAAAGAAAGCCCAGACAGCATTCCCCACTAAGCTGATGACTTCTGATTCCCATGATCCCTTTAACTCACTGTAATAGGAGAACTAATATAGCCAGCTCTTAGTAAACTCTGAAGACTTGTTTGTCTCTCATTGTTTTTCATTTGTTTGTTTGTTTTCTGTCTTTATTATAAGGGGTAATTTGTTTCACTTCAGAGTTAGTCTTGGGCCTTACATGCCCATTTCAGGGGAATAAAAATAATTTCTAATCAATATCTTGTTATATCCTACATATTTCTTACAGTTGGCTATTCACAGATTTATGCTACCACCTGACATTAAGGGGGACAGAGCATTTCCTCCACCCCAGCTTCTGGGACACATTACTCCCTTGTGGTCCCATAAATCATCCATCACATTTGTTCATGTATTCTTTTTGCTGATATTTTTATGTGCTTACCAGTGCCAAGTGCTCTTTTGTGGCAATGAACAAAACAGACAAATTGATTGTCTTCATGGATCTTCTACTCTAGTGGAGGAGCAAACATTTTATGTCCGTAGATTATTACAGGTTCTTAACCTGAAAGTAGCTGGGTCTCACTGATTGCCTGAGCCATTCCAGATGTCAGTTCTTTTACAAGGTGAGCCTCTCTCTGTCTCTTGATGATTAACCCTTAGTCTACCCAAACTATATTCCTTTGGTCACCTACAAGTCCCTTCTTTCTAAAACTGTCCTCTGGCTTTGACCTACTCTACTGAGCTTAATTTTGACCACATGTACCCTGAAATTAGAACTACTGAGCTCCTCCTGGGTAACCCATACCTCTTTCCCATCTTTTGGAACAGATGTGTCCTGCCTCTTTGCTCCCACAGCCCTTAACTCAGTCTTCATTATGACAGTTTCCACACTTGACGGCAGGGACTGGGTCATTCTCTTTGGGGCTCTCTCCCTCTCACACACACAGACACCCCACCTCTAACAGCATCGCCACCACTGCCCAGGCCAAAGCTTCTAACACTACCATCGTTGTGCCTTGTACAAACTAGGAATTCAACAGAAATTGTTTGAGTCAAATTGTTTATCCATTAGCAATTAACTTTTCACAATGCCAGTGCAGTATTTTAATAACTCTGCCTGGTCAGGCAATATAAGAGCTCCCCGACTTCCAAGCTGGCAACAGGGACAATTCATCACAGATAATTCTGTAGGAAGTGACTGACCCTTGCCGCCTAGCTGTTGGTTCGCTGTGGCCATTGTAAGAATAACCAGAGGCCTTCAAATTCCATGTCCTCTCATGATCTGTGAACTCCCAGAAAGACAGATACATAAAGGAGAGGTCTGTTTCCAAAAGCTTTGCAGTGTTAGCCAGCCTTTAAAACCTTATTTATTGTGTTCATAATACGTCAATTTAGAGCTCATGTTTAGTCAACTCTGCTGAAAAATGTTAGAACTGCAATCTGAGCTTCCTTTGTTGGTTTGAATTTTCCATAAAAGAATTTCATCTATAATGAAAATAACCAAAAGGGCTTTCATTCATGAAAATATTTGAGGCATCTGAAAGCTTAGTACATGTAGGAGTACTTTTGTACTAGTCTTTTTGAAGAAAATTTCTTTTAACTCTTTTTTAACTGTATAAAAAAATGTTATGACAGATCTCTCAGCAATTGCCTCTTCACAAACGACCATAAAATAGACACTAATTTTTTAAAAAAAGATATTTTCATTGGGAGTGGACAAAAGTGGAGGGTAGATCAAGGTTATTCTCAGTCAAAGAAAACAAAGATCAAAATCTTTGTTTTGATCTTTCGAGTAATGAGCTGAAAAAAAAATGGATTTTCTAAGGCCAATTTGGGGCAAATTTTCTGTGGCAATTGCCTATTAAACAAAAGAATAAATTGGGAGATTTACATGTCATTTGTTCTCCTTCTGACTTTGAGAAATTGTGAAATATGATTTCCCTAATTTTGTCCCTTTTCTAGTTTGAAACTCAGCTAAAGACTTGGTCGTCTTGTTAAAACATTATAAGAACAATTCCTTGAACCTTTAGTCACTCAATAATTCCTAGAAAGATGGTCTTTAAAGAGATTTTGAAAGAAAATTATAAAATTTATCATAACAGAGGAGAATGTAAAGAAGGATTATACTGAGGATAGAAATAGATAGGATTATAGTCATTGATTTAAAATGGTTTAGAATACAATGAGATTTTATTTGCTTCTATTCAAAACAGGAAAATAATAGATGATTCCTCCACTAATCTATTCAAACATCTAACAAATATTTATTTTGTATCTACCATGTGCCACAATGAAGAGTAAGAGTAGATAATTAATGTTCATAATAAAAAATACCCAGGTAATAAAACTTAACTTACTTCTTTTGAAGATCCTATTATCATATTACCAGCATATCATTTCCTTGAAGCATACCATAATCCTCTGTATTAAGAATTTCTAGAAGTTTTATTAAGGCTAATTCAGACTTAAATGCCAGCTTCCATAAAACCTATAAAATGTCCATATTTCTGGGGTTTTCTAAAAATTATGAAAGGTGAAGCAGTAAAGTTGTGCAAATGAAGTTGGAAACTCAGGGCTGATGATAACATTAAGTGCATTCTACATGTGATAAAGTGTATGTCATAAAGCAAAGTATGTAACATGCTAAAAATAAAGATTTTAATAATATAATTGCTAATAAGTAATAATATCGGTTAAGAGGCAACCTTTCCTTTCTATCCTAAAAAATAAATTCAAAGTGAACAGACTCTATTAGTTTGATAATCAAGAATACAAATTAAAGTAGAAATGAGATACCATTTTGTCTCCAAATTAACAAATATCATTTTATAATGATAGTGTCTATTGTTGGTGGGAGTTCTTGAAAACAGGTAACTTCAAATAGCCATCAATGGGAATATCAATTGATACAGTCTTTCTGGAGGATATTTCATATATATCAAAAATCTACCAATTCTAACTTTAAGCCATCAGAGGTACACATAAAGATAAATCTAAGGATATTCATTGCAGCATTATATATAATAACCCCAAATTAAAAATTGCTCAATCAAAATGTTAAAAATTAGGGATTGTTAAGAATTTAGGTCACATTCATCTTTTGGCATATTTAAAAGCCATTAAAATCACATTGTAGAATACTTAATGCATGGGGAAATGTTCATCATATACTGTTAAGAAAACAACACAAATGATATAGCAGTATATAACATATGTGTATTAGTTTGCTCAGGCTACTGTAACAGAATACCATAAATATATTTTCCACAGTTCTGGAGGCTTGGAAGTTCAAGATCAAGGTGTCAACCAATGCAGTTTCTGGAGAGAATTCTCCTCCTGGCTTGCAGAATGCCATCACCTTCTTATTGTGCCATCACATGGTAGGAAGAGGAGGAAGAGAGGAGAGGGGGGGGAGAGAGAGAAAGAGAAAAGAAGAAGAAGGAGGAGGAGGAGGGGAAGAAGAGACTCTCTGGTGCCTCTTTTTATAAGGATATCAATCTTATGAGATCAGGGCCCCACCCTTATGACATCATTTAACCTTAATTATCTCCTAAAGGCCCTAATTCCAAAAACAGTCACATTGGGAGTTAAGGCTTCAACATATGAATGGGTTAGGTAGGATAAACATCCAGCTCATGGCAATATGTATATTTTCACATGTACAACATATATTATATATACATGGAAACAGGCCTGAAGGATATACATATATAATGTACATCAAAATGTCAACAATATTTATGTTTAGGTAGTAAGATTGAGGATAGTTCAGTTTTTTTCTTTGTGAATTCCTGTCATTTCAAAATGTTCAATTAAAAATGTATTATTTTTGTGCCCTGACCGGGTGGCTAAATTGATTGGAGCATCATCCCTGTACACCACAGGGTTGCGGGTTTGATTCCTGGTCAGGGCACATACATATATTGCAGGTTTGATTGCCATTTGGGGCCCAAATGGGAGGCAACCAATCGACGTTTCTCTTTCACATAGATGTTTCTTTCTCAGATCAATAAAACACACACACACACACACACACACACACACACTATCCTCAGGTGAGGATTAAAAGAAAAATGTATTACTTTTGTAATCAGAAAAACACTATAAAGAGCATATGTATTTCTAATCCCATTGCCTTAGCACCAACCCCCAAGGAGCCCACCATGCGTAGAGCTACCAGAACAGAACACTGTCCATTGTGAGGCTAGTCCTGGAATCGCTTTGGGCAATGTATGCACAGCACAGTAGGGAACAGAGAGCCGTGCTGAACTTCCAAAGGAACCCATGAGAGATAATACAAAGACAAAGCTTTCATAGGATTTCAAGAAACAGCCACTTCTCCAGGAGAGCCTTATTATAAATGGAGTGTCCAGAGAATATGAAAGCCAAATAAGAATAACGAATGCTTGAGTGGCACTTTTAACTTTTCCAAAGCACTCTCACATTTATTAATTCATTTGATCCTCATAACAACTATGCAGGCAGGGTAGCTATTAGTATTCCTGTTTTAACAATGAAGAAATAAAGATAGGGAGCGATTAAGAAACAAACTCAAATCACACAATTAGCAGAGCAGGGCTGCACTTGGGACCCGGGTCTGGAGCTCGGGTCCTCTTCTGCCCTTGCACCCTCATTCACAGGACTTACTTCACAGCAGAGCATCATGGAAACTCTAGGATCTTTGCAACACTGATTAACAGAAAACGTCCCCTAGCTTTCTTGTGAAAAGAATGGAGTCAAGTAGAGCTGTAAGGGATAATATAATTCAAAAGGCAAAATACAGACTGCTCTCACACAGACTGAGGCCTTGCAGCTACTGTGTGTTACATACCTAGTTCTGGGCTTAAGAAGGTGTCACCTTTTCCACTGAGTATATGCTGTTGCTCATTTGCCCTGAGACCTAGACAGGTAATAGCTTTTTAGAAGTTAAATGTAACAAATACTACCATGGTAAAGTGCTTAGGGACAATGCTTATTTAACCCTGAGTTGAGTGACTAGATGTATAAGATAAAATTACACAGACCTAACCTCTATCTTAATTTTAAAAAGGATTTCCTATCTAAGGACACGCTTTTGTATACTAGACAACTTCACAGTTCTAACCAAATGCAGTGTAAGCATATGATTTAATCATTTTTGTTTTAAACACTCAAATATGGCATTTTGAGAGATAGTTTGCAACTCTATTTTTAATGAACCGATTTAACTATAGATATTATAACTGCAAATAAAACACATTTCCAAAAAGCTGTTGTCTTTAGAATTGTAAATCTGGCAAGGTTTTTTTGCAGTGGAATCTTAGATAAATAAAAAAGTTGCATCTTTTTAAACTGTGGGTGTTAATTGGGCTTTTCTGATCATCAAGAGGAGTAAAAGCAGATGTTGGTTTGAAACAACCACTTACCATGTATAGTGGTCCAAAGAGATGGCATTTTCTTTGATGCCCTTATTCTGATTTACTATGGACCAGACTGACCTCCTGGTCACATAGTATTATGATTTGGAAATACCAACCAAGGATAAGTAATTCAGGAGATAGCTGTTACTGGAGAGGAAGTCCAACAAGAATGAATGTCACAATCATGTTCTGTCAGTGGACTATAGCCGTGTCAAGGTGAGATAAACTAATCGTTTCACCTTGATGTGCTAAATTAAGTAGTGTGAAGAAATCAGAAGACAATGGTGAATAAAATGAGCTGAGTGAATAACTTGCTATTTCCTTGCATAAATAAATTTTTTGTGATGATTAAAGCTTAGCAAATAAGTTCAAGGGTGGGAGTGGGAGAGGCAATTATTCCACATAACAGGAGAAAGCATCTGTAATTATTTCACGATAACTGTTTAGAGTCAAACAGGAGAAGGTATCAGAAGGGTTATAGTTTGTAGTAAGCTAGTAAGCTTATCTAGTAAGCTAGGAAAAGTAGAACTTGCCTTTCTAACTCAGACAACTGGGATTTAAATCCATCCTTTTTAAAATGAAAAATAAATATTACCATGGTCATGTAATAGAGGTTCAGGTACAAAATGAGTGCAAATACTAATGGTTCTCAGGTTTGAGGCAAGCTGTTGAGGAATAAACAAAAATGAGAAAGCCATCCATCCTCTTTCCCTCTCTCCTGACTTTACTCTTTCTTTCTCCCCCACTCAGTTCATTCCACGTCAAGGACAGTACTTCTCAAGGACCTTCTGAGTTCCAGGTCCTGTGCCCGTGGGCACTGAGGATGTGGTAGAAGCCGATCCTACTCTCAGGGAACTTCAGGGTAGAGAGGTAGTTCTATTACATGAATTTCTTCCTTCAGTTAAGTGCTACTCAATCAGAAGACTTACCACATCAGACTGGCTATGAAAAGTAGTCGCAAAGCAGCTGATAAAGTTCTGGGCAGGGAAGATGCACATTATTAGATAGTGTTAATGAGTGACAGCTTCCCTCTGGAATTGTCTGGTTTCCCCTCCCTCATATATAAGTGCACATGTGTGTATGTACATGCATATGTGTATGTAGGTGTGTAAGTGGGAGTATGAGTGGCTCTAGTAGAGCAGTGGTCAGTGTGCTATGGGATTTTGCAAGTCTGAGGGCCTAAGTCCAAGACTTGAACAATACTACTTTTACACTACTATTAATTCCATTTCTCAAATTGGTGACTTTTCCATTGCATATGTATTCTAAGAGAATTTCCCCAAATTTCTCTTGAACTTATACTGTTCCCATACAGGGGTTAACAATGTCTTCTTGCCTTGTAAAACCCTTTGGTTGAAACTTTTTTTGCCTACCCTAACTTTAAGTCTTTGGTTACACTATTTTTTAATGAACTCTGACTAAGCAAATGTTTACCATGTGTACTTGGAACTTTCTTGCTTTCCTTACAGAGGAACAAGCTGACAATGTCACTAAGATCTGTAACATATGCATTTTTTCATTAAAATTGGGCAAGGCAGGATCAAATGTCAAATCTATTAGCCTTAAGGTTTACTACTTAGTGCCATGTGAAAAGTGCTGTGATGTACTGTTGGACTCAAAGAGGGGCACCAGACCAAGGATGCACAGTCAAGGAAGTCTTCCCAGAAGAGATGTTGCCTAAACTGAGATGTGAAGGATGACTAAGAGTTAGCCAGGCAAAAGATGGGGAGGAACTATATTTCAGATAGGGGCTCAGCAATGACTATTTTAGAGTTTAGAGAAGGTTGTACATTCAAGGAATTTGTATTAGCTTGCCAGAACTGCCATAACAACACACCACAGACTGGATAGCTTAAACCATAGCAATTTACTTTCTCATAACTCTGGAGGCTGAAAATCTAAGATTAAGGTGCTGGCAGGGTTCATTTCCTCTGAGGCCTCTCTCCTTGGCTTGCAGATGGCTGCCCTCCTGCTGCCTGTTCAAGTGGTCTTTTCTCTGTGCATGTATACTCCTGGTGTCTCTTTTTGTATCTAAATTTCCTCTTATAAGAAGTCAGATTGGATTAGGGCCACCCTAACAGTCTCATTTTAATTCAGTGACCTCTTTAAAGGTCCTGTCTCCAACTGCAGTCACATTCTGAGATACTGGAGGATTGGACCTTCAACATATCAGTTTCAGAGAACCGCAATTCAGCCCATAACAGAGCTTAAAGCAAAATTTAATATTATCAGAACACTGATTAAAGAGAAAATTCTTGTGTAAATTCTGTGACCAAACCACAATATCAAACACATCGATGTTTTGGGACAATTCAAGAGATTGTGTTAATTGTTTCAAAAGGAACTACAGAGTTTTCTCTTTTCCCCTCCAAAGGAAATGACAACACTTTGCCCACATGAGTTGAAGATCTGGGCCTAACACCATCTCAGCAACTTCACTATTATAGCAGTCCCTGGAATATTTTGTTTAACAAACAAACAAACAAACAAACAAACATCTCTGCCTTTTAAAAAGAACATATTCCCCTCATTCTATTAGCATGACACCAATCAGCCTCCTTCAGGTCACTGGGGAAGAACTGGCAACACCACTATAGGTGATCCTTGTCCTGGAACCTAGAGTGACATAATCACTAAAAGATCTGAGGACCAAGAATAGCATTGCGTGGAATCATTTTTATTAATGTGAGCAAAAGTTCACTCATGAATAGGACATGTACCTGTGTAAACTGTAGTGAGAAAGATCAAGCCTTAGGGGCACATCACTGTAGTCTAACTAAGAGAATGACCTCTGTGCTGTCAAGAGACCTGGATTCAAGTACAAGTTCTGTTGCTTACTGTGATCTTGACGTTGCCCCTGGCACTAACATTCTATGATGCTTCATCCCTCATATATCAAGTCATGTCTAAAAGGGGTCACAGCTAAAGAGTTAAGGCTGCACTTACTCTTTGTCCACATCTCTAATCATAAATGATGATCCAATGTCAGAAAGCTGTCTTCACATGCCCCCAGCCCTGAGATGGTGAGAATGACACTATTAATGGTAGGACACCTGCTTTTATTTTCTGGGCCTCTGGGCAGTAGGCAGTGAAACTGTGCAGAACTTGGAAAGCTCTTGCCTGCATGATTTATGGCTCTAGCCATTTCTCTATTCCCTCACTTCCATAAGCACCAAATTCTGTTAGAAAACTTGAGGGGAAATCTGCCAATCCTGGCCTATTTTGGAGTTTCTTCATCATCTCTTGACCTTTGATTTGACAAGCCAAATAACAAAATGAAAAATGGGTTCTGTAGTCTTGACCATGATTACCAGCCAGGGCGGGCAGCATGAGGAAGAGGAAACAAAAAAGCTGCACTATTTGAAGTCAAAGAACTCTGAGCTAGTGGCAAAGGAGAAACTTGAAGTAAATTATGTTAAATATGACTACTTATGTTTCTAATTTGCAGCTATCCTTGTGGGGTAGAATTGGAAGCTTAAGGAATCTATACCATTTTAAGTGGCTCCTTATATCTTGAAGGATACTCCATGAGAATGGCTGTAGGCCCTATAAAACCTACTTGGTATTAATATCCTTAAGCTAATCCTCAAACTTAACATTTAAAATTTTTGTTTACCAATGATCATGATTTTCCTGTTATCATGTTGTAATTTTGGATGAATATCAAGGTGTTTCAGTATTGTTGAGACTTTCCATTCTTGCAATATATATAACATGTCTAAATTTGAAAGTGAAAGCAAAGTAATGAGGAAATTTGCAAAGCACTGAAATATATTCCATCCGTTACCTTTCTGAATTTTTCTCTTGCAGGTAAGGAAGAAAGTGCAATGTGCAAGTTAATCTATTTAAATGAAACCATAGCTTTTTAAGCTTTGAGGGAAAATATTTTTCAGACATTTACATGCATAAACAATTGTACTATGAAAGCTAAACTTAGTCATACAATCTACCTAGATCTTTAGAACATGCGCATACATTAAACAAGCTCAAAATTAATAAAACTCTCTAAATTATGCATGGCGCAGAGGGTGAAAAAAGTTGATAACAGGAACTGCTGCTTGCCTAGTGCTATGAATTTGGTAATGCACTGAGAGCAACCCTATGGCGATGCACTGGAGAAGATCATAATAAGGTATAATTGTTGCTTGCTCATTTGCTTGAACTCCAAAACTATATCAAATAACACTTAATTATACACATAGAATACCATTATAGCAAAGAACTCACACTTGAATAGTTCAGTATAAGTGAGGACATTTAATATTATTTGGCTCCAATAGGTGCAAAAAAGATACAAATAGCAGCTGCTAATTAATCTGGAGTTCTAGGTTTGCAACCTCAAAAGAAAATCGAAAGAATATGTCCTGGAGTTTGAATATGTAAAGTTTTAACAGCTCCATCTGGTACATGCCCTCTGATTACCCAGAATGTTGGCTGGCAGTCTGAGGGACTCATTTGATAGCTGGCCAAGTTTAAAGGTCTATTGGAGGTAAAACAATGCCCACCCTTTAACAAGAGGGCCATTGTTCCTGAACAATGCGGCTCTCTGGCTTATTTGAATGTCAACAATTCAGAAAAGTTGATGTTTGGAGCCATCAAATAAAATGTTTTTGTGAAACAGTTTATTATTTCAGTGGTAATTATTTGAATCATTCATGGTAAAGGATGTTTGCTAATGAGAGCTTGGCTGCTGTAAATTCCAGAGAGACTGAATGCTCTTTGTGCTGACAAAAAGACCCAAATCACTGGAGAGTGACTGACTGGACAAATCATTCATCTATGCAAATGCCAGCCGGAATGGTCAGATGCATTTATTACCCTCCTCATTATAGTAAACAAGGCAGGAATCGTGACTGGCAGTTATCAACTTGCCCTGAAGTATGATTTGTTCTCCTACCACTATTTAAATGAGAGGAAAAAAGGCATGCCACCAGGGACTTTGTTGGTTTATAAAAGAGTAAATGTCACATAGCCCAGTGCTTAAAGACTTTTGATTGACAAATGTTTTATTTGACATATCAAACAATGATGGTTTTCATATCAAATAGTCCATATTTGTTAGCAAAAACCTTAACCCCTTGAAGTTTGGCCAATGCTTTTTGCTCACTTCTGCCAATGCTTAGAAACTAGAACACAGATGGCAAGTTACATTAAAGGCAATACCAAATATCTCTACACACAATGTGCAAAGACCTAAAAATACTCTGCATTGGGTGACAGAAATGACACAGTGTTTTATCACAACACATATAGTGTAAAATGTTCTTCTGAACTGATAATGCAAATTAAAGTGATGTTGACCTACTTGCACTTACTAAGTATTCTTCTGCTGTTTAGTGCAAGATAAGCTAAACATTAAAGAATTTATACAGCATATGTCACAGTGAAATCTAAATTGTCTGGTGTAACTCTTCTTAAATGTCACAACAGTGTCACAACACTCTCAGGCTTTCAGGGCTTACAGTTAAAGCCACAGTACCCTCATATAATTTCTTGTTCTCATGTGCTCAAAACTTTTCCCTTCTTTTTCCCTGTGACTTCAGTTTTGTATGCTTAATTTATGCCCAGTTGATATTTATAAGTACACCTGAAAGTGCAGAAGCATGCCAGGCAGATATGCGAGCTTACAGAATTTGTAATTAGGGTTGTGACTTTATGAAAGTCACACAACAACCTGCCCTGGAGACACTTAGGGTGATGTCTTCCCACACTTGCTTTCTCTTTTTTTGTCATATATTTTAGGCCATCACCACTGCTGAAGTCGAACACCTCTTCTTTCTTAGAACCAAGAGAGGACTGTTCATTTTGAAAAGCCAGAAAGTAACTATTGCACAATCACTAGAAGCTCTAAACACACCCACAACTGCGGCATGTTTTCCTAGCACAGACCACAATATAAAATTTCCATCCACTAAAATAAGGGTTAGTCAGTCCACTCTGTTTCATTCAGTTAAGCTTCCCTATTTCTAGGCATGTATATTATGACTCTGAACATAAAAATAAATTGTCATTTTATTGATATGATTTGAGAATTTTATCAAAGAAATATACTTTCTTTTAATATATGATTGTAAAAGTGGTAGATCTCAATGAAAATCATATCATCATGGATATAAAATTTCTCCACAGAAATATGTCCATTGTGATAAGCTGCCATTACAAAAGAGAATGTGGTTATTAGGAGAGAACGCTCATTGCCAGTACTGCAGCTTCCTTCTGCATGGAGGGCCATCCATGAGGAAACTCTTGGCCTGTGTCTTACCCATCATTCAGTGTATTCTCTGGCTCGTGTACTTGGGAAATGTCTGAGCCTCTTTCTCTGCCTGTCACTTGGGGGTGTACCCACCTGGCTCTCTGGAGGAAGCATGAATTCTGATCTGCCCCTGGAGTGGGAAAGTTGGATCTCCAGCCCCTCCCGAGGCTGAGTGAGTATACCTGCCTAGCTCTGGGCCCATTGTTGATTCCTTTATCTCTCACATGGTTCAGAACGTGAGTGATCAGGAAAAATATATTAATATTAATATACAGTGAAATTTGCTTTATTGATACGAGTTGGGGAACACATGTCTTCTGAACAAAATGGTGCAAATGCATTAGAAAAGCCTAGACTCAGGTGGCTCTGGTAAAGTTCAGAGATGTCAGGGTTGAACAAAGAAAAGACAGGATCCCAGGAGGCTTTCCTGGGGAGTGTTTGGATGAGGTGTCATGACAGGCAAAGCCCCTTCTACAAAGAGACCTGCCAGACACAGCAACACAAGGCCACCACCTAAAAGAAGAATAGAGTGAGGGAACCCCCCAGATTTTCATACATAGGAAGCTAGAAAACTGAGAGGTTTTTCTTAAAAAAATATTTTATTTATTTATTTTTAGAGAGAGGGAAAGGAATGGAGAAAGAGAGGGAGAGAAACATTGATGTGTGAGAGATACATAGACTGGTTGCCTCTTACACACCCCCAACTAGGGACCTGGCCCACAACTCAGGCATGTGCCCCAACTGGAATCAAAACAGTGACCTTTGGGTTTGCAGGCTGGCACTCAGTCCACTGAGCTACACCAGCCAGGGCAGGTTTGTTTGTTTGTTTGTTTGTTTGTTTTTATTACACTGCTGGACTGCGCTTTGTCTTGTTTGTCTCTGTTGACATTATTCTCAGGCTTGCATGCTTCCTGGGGTGCAAGATTGCTGTTGACTGCCCTTAGGGTGTAGTCTTCCTGGCCCATACCCACCAGAAATGTATGAGAGTATTTGTTCTAGCATTCTCATTAAAATTTCTGACATTTACTCTGATTGGACCAGTTCTGATCACGAGCTCATCTTTGAATGAATGACTGCAGTTCTGAAATTCGACTTATTGATTGGCTTAGGCCTGGTTCTACCCTGTAAGGGAAGGAAAGGAGTCTCATCTCACCCCACAAGAAGAACTGAGAGGTGAGGAGTGCATTGCTAGTTAAAAGTTATCCAAGCACACAAACAACAGATGTCCACTCTGTCTTTCTGGACACCTTCACGTGAAGGGACCAAGAGAAGAGCCAGGATGTTGATAGCAGTAGTCCTCTGACTCTCTCAGCATATACCTGAATTACCTTTTCTATGTTGGCTACTATGATTTTTGTTGTGAAGAGTTATAAAAATGATTTCATTTCCCATCACATTTATATTGTCTGGTGTATAGCACCTAAATCCCAGTTATAGGTTTTTAAAAATTTATTGTAAGCTCTGAAGAGTATGTACACATATATGGTCAGCCTAACATTTTTTGAAGGGCTAATTAGCAATGTTTGTTAACAATGGTAATAAACTCTTTAGAATCCAACAATGACTTTTCTAGCCTATATATTGTCTAACGACACATAATAGGAATTTTAGGTCACATTTGGAATGTTTAGCTTAAAGATTTGACAGGAGAAGGAAACACTCAAATTATTAATATATGTCAAATTTGATGAAGTTAATGCTTAGAAAAATTGGTACATATACTCTAGATGATTCTGGAACTAAAGTTTAAAAAACTGGCAATTCACTAAAGCACATATAGAATCCTATAAATCATAGAGACTTACTAAATCAACAGTTGATCTACAGTAACAGACTGAATATACAAACACAATTGTCAGGCCATGTATAAAAATAGAACTTTGATCCATAATTTACAGCAACCAGACCAGGAAATCAACCCATTATCTACAATAATCAACCAGGAAGGCAACCTGCTAAGCCAGACTTGTAGAAAGTCAGATCACTCTCTCTAGGAACTGACCCAAGAAGCCAAACAATAACCTCTGCAACAAAATGGCCATGACTTGACAATGAGACTTCTGGTCGAGAGGAAGGCATAGAGCAGATAACCCTAGGATTAAAACTAATCTCAAAATACAAAACACCCAGTGTTGCCATAAAATCAAACTGTGTGGAAATCCAACAACCAAGGATTTAAAGAAGATTATGTTCATCTAGATGTGTAGGAGGGGTGGAGACGGGGAGCTGCAGCACAGCCAGGGAGCCAGGGTGGAGAGGACATGGTGTGGCTGCAGTGCAGTAGTGGCAATCAGGCAGTGGTGGTAGTGGCCATTGGCAGAACTGGTGGTCTCACATTAGGGACACCTGGGGAGTGGACCCAACCCCAGGCCATGCTGCACAACCCAGGATTCCAGCGATGGGAAAATAAAGCCTCATAACTCCTGACTATAAAAAATAGCAGGGGTTGGGGTGATGGAAAAAACTACCAGTCTCTCAGGAGAGTCTGTTTAAAGGGCCTGTAGGTCCTAGAACATACACAAAACTACCCACTCTGGGAATCACCCTGAGGGCAACAGCTAGACTGGTGCCAGTCACAGAAATGATTGGAAACAGGGCAAATGCCCAATGAGCCTCCAGCAGCTGCCTGATTAGGCAGCTGCATTACTCCCTCACTGACCCCTCCCCAACATACAGCACCACAAAGCAGTGAAGCGGGCTGCCCCCACCCTGGTGATTACCTAAGGCTCCACCCTTAACAATGTAACAAGTGCACCAAGACAGAGAGTCAAAGCAGCTCTACCTAATACACAGAAACAGGTAGAGGGAGGCTGCCAAATTGGGAAGGCAAAGAAATATGGTCCAAATGAAAGAACAGAATAAAACTCCAGAAAAAGAACTAAGTGAAATGGAGATAGCCAACCTATCAGATACAGAGTTTAAAACAGTAGTGATAAGGATACTTAGAGATCTCATTTAGTATGGCAAAAACATAAGGGAAGGAATGAAGGGTACACTAAGTGAAATAAAGAAAAATCCACAGGGAGCTAACAGTGAAGGGAAGAAAGCCGGGGTTCAATACAATGAGTTGGAACATAGAGAAAAAATAAACAGCCGACAAAAACAGAATGAAGAAACAAAAATTCAAAAAATGAGGAGAGAATGAGAAAACTCTGGGGCACCTTCGAAAGCACCAACATCCAAATCATAGGGATGCCAGAAGGAGAAGAGGAAAAGCAAGAAATTGAAAACTTATTTCAAAATATAATGAATAAAAACTTCCCTAAGTTTTGGCAATGGAAATAGAGATACGAATGCAGGAAGAACAGAGAGTCCTGAACAAGTTGCACCCAAAAAGGACCACACCAAGATGCATCATAATTAAATTGTCAAAGATTAAAGATAAAGAGAATTTTAAAATCAGCAAGAGAAAAGCACAGAGTAACCTATGAAGGAGTTCCTATAAGACTGTCAGCTGATTGCTCAAAAGAAACTTTGCAGTCTAGAAGGAATTGGCAAGAAGTATTCAAAGTGATGAAAAGCAAGGATCTACAACCTAGATGGCTTTACCCAGCAAAGCTATCATTTAGAATGGAAGGACAGATAAAGTGCTTCCCAGATAAGGTAAAGCTAGAGGAGTTCATCATTACCAAGTCCTTATTATACAAAGTGTTAAAGGAACTTACTTAAGAAAATGAAAAGGCCTTACTTAAGGCCAAGCAAACAACCACAATAGGAACAAAATCATAGATATGGAGATCACTTGGAGAGTTATCAGCTAGTAGGAGAAAATGGTGGAAAAGGTGTAGGGATTAAGAAGCATAATTTATAGGCACAGTATAGGCAGGGGGATGTTAGGAACAGTATAGGAAATGGAGAAGCCAAAGAACTTTTTGCACAACCCATGGACATGAACTAAGGGGTGGAATTGCTGGAGGGAGGGGGTTAACAGGTGGAAGGGGACAAAAGGAATAAAATTTGATAACTGTAATAGCATAATGAATAAACCATACTTAAAAAAACAAAATTGTCATGACTTGATTGATAACTGACAGCTTCCCTAATATGTATCCCAACACACAACTAAGGATCAACCAGAGAAAGCCAATATGCGCTCCTAACCAATCACTTAGGATACCCCCTTCTAGCTAGCCTCTCTACAGCTTCCCCATGCCAACAGCCTCCAACCAGGACATACCAAAGGTTTTCTTTTATCTACTACAAAACTTTCCCACTCCTTCACCTGCTTTTGTGTCTCTGCCCAAGTGCAAGTGGTGGTGGCTCACTCCCTTGCTACAGCAATCTCTGAATGAAAAGCCTCTGTTTGTTCTCATTCATATGGTCTTCGTTTTTTTCATAAGTTACTTGAGAAGTCACCTAATTGTCTAATGCATGTATCCCACAGTCTTTTCCATATGTGCAAAGAAAATGGATTTTGTTCACTTAATTAGTATTTATCAGTAACATAGTATCAGATATTTTTAAAATATTCATTAATTCTACCTAGATTCTCGTATTGGTATCTGTTTGTTACAAATGGAGTGACCCAAAATCACTAAAGTGAGCAACATATAAAAAAATGAAAGGCCAAGTTCGAATTCTAACATGACATTTTCATTTCACAGCTGGTCTTTAAACAAACATAATAAGAATTGTAAGAGAACAGTATGTCTAGAACTAGATTTCATATTTTGTAAATCAAGATATGTGGAAAGATAAGATCTAAGTTGCCAATTGTTTTTATTAAAGTTTTTTTTAAACCATGGCCATCCTCTGGTATTTGAAAGGGAATATTCATAAGGTGAAATGAAAGAAATTGCTATTTTATTTGACTGGTATGTTTTCATTTTTCTTAGCTGCTGTGTTCTGTGGACTGGTACAGAATAGCAGACAAGTGGAAAAATTGTGTAGTTAGTTAAACGAAAATCAAAGGCCTCATTTCTGTCCCATGACTGATCGTACCTACCTGAGTAACCATGGTCAAGAAACTTCAGCTCTCTGGACCCCAGTTTCTTCATCTAGGATGAGGTTTGTAACCTCTGTCTGCCAGACTTTTGTAGGAATTAAGTTAGATAACATGTGGCAGGAAAATTAATTTTGTTTCCTTGTTTCCTCTCTGTTCAGAGTGCTGTTACTCTCAGAGTCATAGCTGCACATTGTCATTGATTTGCCAGTCATTTTCTCTCCAGATTGCACTCCACCAGAAAAGTGACGGGGTCTAACTCATCTCTGTATAACCAGTGCTGATAGGACATAAACACTCTGCAAAGTCCAAATACAGAGGAAGTATTACATGTGATTTCAACTTCAGGAAGCACATATTGTATAAGAAAAGAATAACCTGCATGATGTAATGAAGGAATGACATGAGACAGAAAATAGGTAAAGGATGAAATGTGTGGCACTGAATAAATGAAAAATAATGTGTAAGTGAAGTTAGGAAAAACATCACCAAGGATGGATGAACCATGAGGTACACATGAGCAAAAGAGAGATCTTTGCCACCAGGAGTAAAGTACAAAATGTGGTGCCAGAGGAACCTACAAAAGCACAGAAGGAGAAATAGACATGGATGGCTTGGAGGCATAGTGAAAATATGACCTTCATAAGTGGAAAATTTATTGTGAGGAGATGAAGAAAGATTGAGCACTTATGATTAGATCAAATGAGGCCTTGAATTTGTCAGCAGGTATTTCTGAGTACTTATATATGCCTATGCTTGCAACAGCCTCCATCCTCTACTAATCTCCCCTGAGCTCCAACTCCTTCTGTTTCTGGAACATTCTAAGAACCATCTTGCCTTAAGGTCTTTGTGTTTGCTGTTTCTTCTGCCTGGAATGCTCTTTCCCCATATATTATTCTGTTTATTTCCCTCATATGCTTCAGGTTTATGCTCCTATATCACCTCCTCCATGAGGTCTACCTTGATCTCCATATTTCATACAGCAGCTCCTCTGCTCCATTCCCTCCTCTACCTGCTATTCTTCTCAGAGCACTAATTTCCTCCTCACATGTCATAGATTTACTTATTTATAATGCTTATTGTCTTATACCCTCACTCAACTACAAGCTTTATGAATGAAAGGTCTTAATTCACTGCATCACCCCAAGTACTTGGCACACAGTATACACCAATAAGGCTCATTAAATGAATAAATGAAGTAGAAAATATTTTTAAAAATAATAATATAAAAGAAGTAGAAAATATTCAGTTTTAGTAAAATGAAAACAAGACTGAGTTTCCAAATTTAAGTACATCCTCTGCCAACCAGTATTAGCATTATAGTTTTATCTTCCTAGTATAAGATTCTGATCACTTTGGTAATACATACTCAAACCTAAACAGAATCTGAACTTGTATTCTCTCAACTGCAAGTCACTCAAACGTTATAGAGATTAGAGGAAAAAGAGAAAGTAATGGATAGAGCTCCACAGATTTCGCACTGACATTAGGTAAAGCCGAGGAGACAAATGCAGAACAGAAAGCTCTCAATCAATGAACTAGGTTTCAAATGTGTATTAGGAAAGCCTGACGTCTTAATTCCTTTACTCAGAGATATAGAAAGGTCAGGAACTTTTGTGACAGAATTTTGTTTGATCTTCTAGCTGATGTTTCCAAATGTTTTTCAGATATTTAAATGTGGATAAAAGGTCAAACGTCTCAAACTAAAAGTTACAATCAGTCTTTAAAACTTAGTGTGTTAAACAGTTACACTAACTAAATCACCATTCATCAGGGAGCAAGAATCAGGTAGAAACAAAAGCTGTGGCGCTTCAACATTGTCAGCACAAATGGTAATTTGGCAATCAGTTTAATTCTGGGCAAGAAAACTTCTTTTCCCAATGGGACAATGGTTGTTAAGTATAATGAGACTTTTGTGCCAACTGGAGAAAAATAATTTAGCCAACAATAAAAATTCACATTGAAGTTTCTTATTAGAATTAATAATATCCATGAGACTTCAGTCATGTGACTTGGGTACTTTAACCAGGAATAAAAAATTGGAAAACAGGAGTCATCTTTAACTCATGTTAGGTGGCCCTCCTTCCTCTATATTCCCTGCTGGAGGACCTGGACTGATGGATTCTCTGTTCTCTCATCCATCCTAGAACATGGGCGTCATGCTAGAATCTTTCTGGCATGTCAGTTTTACTCTCTGAATATCTCTTCCTCAAATTACTTTCTATTCCACAGACAGAGTCTTAGTATGGTCAGTTATTTTCTGTAACTAATGCAGAAATCTCCTACTAAATTGGTATCCATTCTTGTTCCCCTCAGTCCTCATTGTGTTCAGAGCAATATTTTGAAAATATACCTACCCAGCATAGCTATCATTTAGACTCCAAAGACAGATAAAGAGCTTCCTAGACAAGAGAAAGTTAAAGTAGTTCATCACCACCAAACCAATATTACACGAAATGTTAAAGGGTCTTCTTGAAGAAGAAGAAGAAAAAAAATATGAACAATAAAATGGCAATAAATATATATCTATCAATAATTGATTCTAAACAAACAAACAAACAAATGAACAAACATGCAGAACAGAAAGAGGATTATTGATACAGAGAATGTTTTGATGGTTGCCAGGTAGGAAGAGGGGTCAGGAGGATGGGCAAAAAGGGCGAAGGAATTAAGTACAGATTGGTGGTTACAGAATAGTCATGATGATGTAAAATACAGCATAGGGAATAGAATAGCCAAAGAAAATACATGCATGACCCATGGACATGGACAACTGTGTGGGGATTGCCTGAGGGAGTGGAGGAGGATGGGTGGAGGGAGGCAAAGGGGGAAAAATTGGTACAACTGTAATAGCATAAACAATAAAATATAATTAAAATAAAGTTTCTTGCCAATAAAAATATAAAGTATAAATCTTAGTCTGATGGACCCCATAATTCTTTTAATAGCTTCTATTACCTCCAGGATAAATCCAACTTTCTTGACATGGAATGCACTTTTTTTTTTTGGTTTGACCTTGTCTAACCTGAAATGTTGAGAGTGGGTGCCCAGGTGCCATTATGAGTGGCATCATTCGCACCGCTACTCTTTGTGTCCCAGACCTAAACATTCTGGTTACAAGATAGAGGGAGCAGTGCCGACCCAGCACAGTCTTCACTCTATATGGTCACATCTCAGCCTTGCAAAGGATTGTCTCTAAAGCAGTCAATTGAAGATTACCATTTTACTTAGTTCCAGAAAAGGAACTGAGAGTAGGTTCTTTTCCTCTAATCAAATGGTTCCTTTCCCAAGAACTCTAACTCACCAATTTGAAATCAAGCCTAGGAAAGCTTTAATGCTTCCCTCTAGCCTCTCTTGGACATGTGGATGAGGAGAGGTTACATTTCTAGTCTGGAGGACAACAGAGGGTACAGGACTGATTAGAAATAAAATTGGGAACTAGGGATTGGAGTCCTATCACACCGGGCATAATGAAAACACCCTTCTGAGCAGAAAAAGATCAGCATTTCAGCCAGTGGGGTTTCCTGTTTAGGCTGCCTGGGAGAGAGTCAAAGTGCACCCCCTTTTAGGGTGCTAATTGGGTGTAAATCAGCTTCTTACTGAGAGCAGTTAGGCCCTGGGGATAGTAAAGGGTTAACCCAGAAGGCCTTTGGTTGTTCAAATTCAAGGCCTATCTTCAGGGCTGGCCCTTGGCCAACTCCTGGGAGATAATCTCTGAGACCTTGGAATATTCTGTCTGATGAAAGTTGTTTTTATGCCCAAAGCTTTGGGTAATGCTACATCTGTTTACCAGGTACAATTACCTTAAAAATGTAATTTATGTGTGGAGCAACAGGAACTTTCATTCATTGTTGGTGGGAATGCAAAACGGTACAGCCACTTCGGAAGACAGTTTGTTGGTTTGTTACAAAACTGAACGTACTCTTATCCTGTGATCCAACAATCATCCTCCTTGGTATTTACCCAAAGGAGTTGAAAACACATGCAAACAAAAACCTGCACACGATGTTTATAACTGCTTTGTTTGTAACTGCCAAGTCTTGGAAGCAACAAAGTTGTCCTTCAGTAGGTAAATGGATAAATAGAAACAAGCTATCAAGCCATGAAAAGACATGGAGGAAACTTAAATACATATTACTAAGTGAAAAAAAGCCAATCTGATAAGATTACAGAAAGGTTTCAACTGTATGACATTCTGGAAAAGACAACACTATGGAAACAATATATATCTCTGAGTTTCCAGGTGCTGGGGAAAGGGAGGAATGAAGAGGCTGGGCACAGATACTACTTAGGCACTGACACTACTCTGTTATATTATAATGCTAGATATATATTACAAATTTGTTTAAACCTGAAGAATACACAACACCAAGAATGTTAATTCTTCAATGTAGGTTCTTCAGTTTTAACAAATTTGCCACCCTGGTGGAAAATGTTGATAATGAGGGAGGTTATGCATGTGAATGGCCAGGAGGCATGTGGGACATCTCTGTACCATCTGCCTAATATTGCTGTATGCCTAAAACTACTCTAAAAATAGGTATTTTTTTAAAAAAAATAAAGTGTGGTTTATGGAGAATGCCTGGGCAGGTGGTAGACTCTGAGCAGCTGTGATTGTCCGTTAGTTCTGAAAGCCTGCATGATGGACCTCCACCAGAATCCCAGGCCCCCAGGACTCAGGGGAGTGGCTTGTTTGGCAGCACTTCATAGGTGTGGTCAGGGTATCGTGAAGTCTGTACATTTCACTGTTTAACCATTTCATACCGATTGTAAGAGTAGGTGAGGGCCATGCCAAACCTGGAGCATCCACGCATTTTAAGGGTTCAAATTTATCAAAATAAATTCCCACTCCACCCTCAACTTTTTACAATACAGAATGATAAATGGTTTTCCACTTGGGACTTATTAATACATTTTCTACTCTTTGGCTATCTTTGCAGTTTTGAAACTAACTGTGCTAAGTCATTCTTAAACCTTTGAAAATATTTAAAGTAAATGGACTTATCTTTTACTTAGAAGTTTATGTCGGTGCTTTTAAGGGCTGCTGGTCTGAAGTTTGTGCTCTCCTTGTTAGATGATGCTAACTAACTTCACATAAGAAAGAAAGACAACTTCTTTCTTTATCTGTGTTCTGGACCAGTTTATATAACATAGAAACAATTTGTTCTTGGAAAGTTTGAAATCATTCATCTGTAAAACCATCTGGATCTTACACATTTTTGAGGAGTAGTTCTATAATAACTATTTTTTCCATAAAAAATGAATTATTTAGATTTTCTATCTCTTCAAGGGCCAAATTGGGTAATTTATATTTTCTTTGACTACTGTTCATTTTTTGTAGATTTTATTATTATAGAGCTATGCAAATTATTTTCTTGGAGTTCTTTTAATATCCTCTCTGTTCTCTTTTTCATTTCTAACTTTGTGTATGGGCCATTTCTGACAGCATAATTGGTTCTTCTATTATTGTTAGAAGTTAAATCATTATTAGACAAATTCTTTTTGTCCTACAGATAAAATGTTACAAATCAGAGTTCTCATCCTATTAATACTATAAAAATACCAAAATTAAATACCATCATAGAAGTAAATGCAAGCAAAATACAAAATACAATTGGTAACTAGAAATACATTCATAATGGATGTATAGATTCATAAAACAAATATTTGGAATAAAATGTAGATTGCAAACATACCTTTTTGAGGATTTTTTCCTGTGGAATTATACCAAGTAGGCTTCTTAAAATGAATTCAGAAAGTTTGGATTGAGTTGGCTTTTTTCTGTTTCTTGAAAGATTCTTTAAAACAAATAGAGATGCTCTTCGCCGATTCAGTTAAGATCTCCTTGAAAATTTCATTGTATGATTTTTGAATGGTAAATTCTTGGAGGTGGGGTTATTTGCACAAAAACTCCATACAGCTGATTATAGGATACAAAGAGTAGAGATGAATCTGAAGAGAAAGGCAGAAAATAGATTACATGTCATGTATGTTATGTACCATTTGTAAAATTTTGGGCCAAATTCTCTAGACAATGGGGAACTATTGAAGTTTTAGCCATTTATGTAGTATGGTGATATTGCATTTTATTAATCTATCTCTGGTAGCAATGAGAAGCATGGGTAAGAAGGGAGGAAACATAAAGGAAAAGATACCAGTTATGAAGGTAGGGAGGTGAATTAGGAGGCAGAAGGGAGAGAGTCAACTACTATTTTAAAAATGAAATAGCCAGTTTTAAAGACTAATTCAGTGTGAGGGTTAAGGTAGGGTGAGACATTTAGATTGGTTTTCAGATCATCCATGGCCTGAATAATTGGGTAAATAATGACATCATTAGTTAAGGTAATTTGGAGAAGAAACAGGTGTTAGCAGGAAGATGATAAACTACTTTGCACATATTGAATGTTCAATGAATATTCTATGGAACATTCAAGAAGAGCTCTTGATGAGCTCTTCTTTATGAACTTTATGAACTTTAGTCTTTATGAGCCTAAAGTTCAGTGAAGAGGTTTGAGGTTGGTTGTAATTTTGATATGGTTAGAAATGCTAGCCAAAGCCATGAGGTGCATTTGCCTAGAGAGAGTGTTTTGGGGAAGAAATAAAGAGGGTTGGGATCACATCTTGGGAAATACCAAAGTTTAAATCAATTATATTTAAATAAAGTGTTTTCATCATTTCCTCGCCAAACTGGATCTTCTCTTCTGGTCAATGTCTTCTCAAGTACTCAAGCTCAAGACTTGAGGTCATATTCCTGGCTCTCCTGTGTGTGATTTTTAGGTCCTGTTGGGTTCCCTTTCATCAGGTCTATCCTCTCTGTCCCTTACTCTCCAATCTCCCTGTCTCTGCCCTAGACCTCTTACATCACCCATTGACAAGAGCCCTCCAGACATAGAAGGCTCTCTTGTCTGAGATCATTGGGACCAATAGCTTGTCAATATTATTTTTAAGTCTGTGTTAACAGGGAATTATAAAAATTATGACACACATACCTTATGAAAATACAAGTGTATGAGGTCTGTCCAGAAAGAGTCCAGCCATTGTTAATATAACTAGAACAGTTTGCGTGACAGCAATGTAACCTGGCAGCCAAGGAGAGTGGACTGGAATGCATACGTGTGAGTAATGACCACTTCACTGTACTAGTCAGTGGGGGCCACAGATGCCATTGAGTGACCATATGTAATGTGTGGCCATGACATTCAAAATGACTGAGCAAGTAGAGCCACAAATCTGCATCAAATTTTGCATTAATTGGAACATTCCTCCATGGAAACTATTGGGATGATTCAGAAGGCAGCAGCTATGGGCAACTGGTGATTGGCAGCTTCATCACAACAACACTCACGTATCATGTCTCATGCAGAGTTTTTTGGCGAAACATCTAATCACCCAGGTAATTCAGCCTCCCTATAGCCCATATTTGGCCCCCTGTGACTTCTGGCTTTTCCCAAAACTAAAATCACCTTTAAAAGGGAAAATATTTCAGACTGTTGATGAGATTTAAGAAAATATGACAGGGCAGCTGATGGTGATTAGGAGAATTGTGTGAGGTCCCCAGGTGCCTACTTTGAAGGGGACTATAGCATCATTGTCCTATTCACAATGTTTCTTATATCCTGTCTCTTCTTCAATAAGTGTCTCTACTTTTCACATTATATGGCTTGATACTTTCTGGACAGACCACATATATTCATTCATCATCTTTGATGTGGTGTAGCATTTTTCTATTAATTTATTGATCTTCTGCACTGTCCTTCTTTCAAAAGCTATATCATAGTGCATAATAATAATAATAGTAATAATAGCCTTCCTTTAACACTTTCTAAGTAGCAGGTATTCTTTTATGCACTTTAAAATTTTTAATTCTATTAAACCCAACTGTAAGCAATGAGATAGTACTATTAGTAACTCTACATTACCGATAAGGAAACTGAGGCACATAAAAGCTAAGTATATTACTCAAAGTCACATAGATAGCAAATGGTAGAACTGGAATAGGATTCACTAAGTTTAGCTCTTTGGCTTTTAACCACTCTGCTATGCTGAAAAACTCTTCCAAAGTAACCTGCCTATAGAATCCCTCCATATTTTCATTCATTCCCAATTTTTTACCCTTGTCTCACCCACCCTTATTGCTGCAGCACTTATTAAATCCTTATTTAGTTTTCCGCAAAGCAGGTAGTTTGGTTTTACCAAAATAACCACCCTCATTTCCTTTGCCCTCATAACTAATTATTTTTAAAAAATATTTGATTGAATTATGCAACTAAAGTTCATAAACTGATGTAGGAGCCAACATCCTGACTGTTGGTAAGCAAGCAGCTCATCTGGAAGGAGTAGGAATGAATACAAGACAGGGTTGGGGGCAGTGTTGAATACAAGACCAGTCTCACTGGTCTCAGCTTCCAGCGTGTAAATCAGTCCATGGATTTTAGAGACAACATTAAGAGCAGAAATTAATGAGGCCTTTCAGTTAAGAGGAGGTCATTTAAGAGAATTTCTGTTTTCTCCTACTTTTCGATCTCTTGACAACCTGCCTAGGACTTTCAAAGTGCATCATTTTCCTAAATGATTATGTCACTCATCTGATCAAAACTACGCAATCATTTCTCCATTGCCATAGAACAAAGTCCAGCATCTGGCATAAACCTAAATTCTCATCATGGCATTTAAAGACCTCAAGGGTTTATACCAAAGCACTTCTCCAATTACATTTATCTTTTCCATGCTTCAGAAATATATCAATCTACATTGAGCTTGAATATTGAGAACCCATAATAAACTTTGTCAACAACTCCACTAAGCAGAGTCCAAGCTTCTTGTTAAGTCCTCTGTTTCTCTCTTTATTCAAGAAACTGCAACAGTTACAAGGACTAGAAGAAAGGGAAGGAGAGAGGGGCAGAAACAGGTTGCAGGGCAGTGTTTGATCTGTGAGCTCTCCAAGGTCCTGTGGCAGACTGTAGTTTCCAAATGGCTCTGGCAGTATTTCTGGTTTGACACACTTTTCAGAACCTGGCCATTCCTCGTCCCAAGAGGTGAGGTGTCTGTTTTCTCACTTGAATTTGGGGAGGAGCTTACAACCACTTCCACAAGTACAATATCACAGGAGTGATGCTATATGACTTCCAAAGCTGGGGCACACAAAGGACAATACTAGCCTACATTTGGCGCTCTCCCTTAGGACACTTGCCCTTTGAACTCTGCTACCACAATGTGATGAAGTCAAACAAGTTTTTTTTTTGCAGAGAGACCACATGCAGAAGCCCAACTATTGAGGAACTTTGGCCCCAGGTGACATGCCAATGTTAACTGCAAGACACGTGAGTGAGTGAGCCTTCAGATGACGCCAGCCCTGGAGAGATCAGAGCAGAGGAAAGAAGGCCCCACTATACTGTGTCAAAAACCAGATCCACAGAGTCTAAGTGCAGTAAACTGTTGTTTTTCTCCACACAGTTTTGGAGTAATTTATTATGCAGTCATAATAAGTGAATCAATCCCTTTGGGCAGAAACATAGATATATTGAGTGTTTAGGAGTCCTCTTCCCTTAATTTTGAGTTAGAGATGGTTGGAGAAGCCCTTCCACTGTATGATTACTTGCTCAATATTTTTATCCCAAAGCCCCAATCTCCTTCACTACGGGGAGTATGGAGTAATACTTGGTGCCTGAATTTGCAGTTTCAGATGAAGACTCTCGCCCCATGGCCTCTTATGCCTTGGCACTGTCTTCACTGTGCACTGGGCTTGTCAGACGGTCACCAGCACTACACTACCAGATGATTCTGTTTCCCTTTTGGGCGTTCCTTAGGCCTTGGTGAGTGTTTGAATGTTAGTTCATGCCATCCTCAGTGATCCTGGGCAGTTTGAAGCAGTGAAATTATTATAATGTTCTCTATGAAAAATCACATTCTGCTTTAGAATTTCTTCACTTATCAACCTGTATTAAAAAAAATAATATTTTCACAATATTGATGAAGAGGAGGTAAAATTATAATAAAGTGCTGTGGATGGAAAAGGGGTAGGAGATACTGTCCTGTACTCTGCAGCTCTCTTGTTGCCCATCCCAGAACATTGCCTGCCCTTCCCACCTCTCTGCCTACCCTCCCCATACCCACAGGCTTTTCTTCATGCCCTTGACTTTGCCTGATAATCCCTGGAATTTACCTTTTTAGCTCAGTTAAACATGCTGACTCCTTTAAGTTGTCATGCTTAGTGGCAATCTTGTTCAGCTTTATGCTCACAAACAATTTTGTTTATAATGCTTTTAAATCTCCTTTTCATTAAGATATTTGTACACATGAGTATTCGTACACATATATAGTGATGTCCTCATTGGTTTTTACTTCCTTTACAGCATTTAGCAGAATGCTTTTCCCATAATAGGCTCCAGTACATGTTATTTTGTTAAATTTCAGAATTAAATTCCTAAATAAAAATTAATGGTGAAAATAAAAAAAAAGAATATAATAAGAAGGTTTCTATAATTTATGTTATAGCATAATATAATAAGCTCAAAAATGTAAAACTGATTAGAGGACACAACTGGAGTCCAGGGTATGTGTGTGTGTGTATGCACACACACACATATATATACACACACATATATATATGTTTACATGTGATGTGGTATTTCTTTCCTTCAGCATTTCAATATGTCATTGTTCCCACTATTTAGGCTTAACTTTGTTTATAAACTCAGAAAAGCTCTAAGGGTCCTACCTGGGAGAATCCAGGGAATTTTAGTGAGGGCAAGTTATCGCACATTTAGTGTTTAATATGGATAGTTAGTGGAAGTATACCCTAATTACTAGTTATAATTAAGAATTAATAAACTCTTACAGCAAATGAATGTGAAAATTTGAATATGGAAAGTGGTAGAAAATATGATAAGAACAAGTAACAAAGAAATTTCAATGTTTTAACCACAGCTTTAAGTTAAGAAGTGTGTTAGCATATATCTGTTTCAAAATGCTCACTAAGTATATTGAATAGTTCCTTCTTCAGAACTGAGATAACCTACACAAATTGTTTACAACACATACACATGAATGAATTATTCCTTATGAACAATATGATCTACATTTTCATTCACATATATTTGTATCAATCCTTTCATTATGTAAGATTTTTTCCAGCTACAGCATTTCAATTAAAATACCCATCTATTTCCACACAAACAAGGATCTGTGTTAATTTTTCACTAATTCCTAAGATGAATAGTTGAGATATTGGATATAATGCCCCCAAAATTGAATCTTGTTTGGTGCTTGAAGTAACAAGTCCTACACCATGAATTGATCAAGAAAACTACAATAGGTCTTCATTAACATACCAAGAATCAGCCCACAAGTAACAAAATCGCTGAACATACACATTTAATGGTGTAAAATTCAATCACACCTAACTTGGCATGAAAATATCAGTATAAATAATTCTTTGTGTTTATGTATACTAGAACCCTTCCTGTGGAGAGAGCAAAGTTCTTTTGCATTTCTTTTTTGATGAACCACATTTAAGAGCAGGTGCCATTATCCACAAACTATCAAGAAGGCAAAGTAGCTCAACCAAGTTCACACTGACAGAGTGAAATCTAAATCAGTTCTAGATGTTTTGTCTCTAATTAGTGCTCTTCTGAATCCAGAAAGAAACAAGACAAAATATATTTCTATTCTTGGATACTTCAAAGATATTATATGGTCTCAAATGGTGCTGTCATCAGCCTCTGCCTCCCTCCCTATGCTGTTTCCAATGAACAAGGAAGAATAGAAGGAATGGAGGAGTCCCCCGACAAGAGCTGTAGGCCTCAATTCTGGAAAATGATATAAATAGAAACCAAAGACACATCTATGTGTCCAATGTTTATGAACTATGGCTTGGTCTGTAGAATGCTTTCAAGGGTTGCTGTAACATGACCATTCATAAGCATGGAATCAGGCACAAAGCATCAAGTAGTAACACTAACCCATTTGGAACTGCTTGAGGGTCAAGGTTGGCCTGTGTGTGGTTACCCAGATATTGATTAATTATGGAATAGGGGTAGAGGAAGTTTGAAAGCAAGGTGAAATCGGTAGAGTTGTACTGGGCTCATGACATAACCCTAATCCTCCCTCGGATATAATTTTGAAGCCTGGCTGATACTTGTACATACATTGGTGTTACCAGATAATGAATAAAGGAAAAAAGGAGGAAAGGAAGGAAGGAAGGAAGGAAGGAAGGAAGGAAGGAAGGAAGGAAGGAAGGAAGGAAGAAAGGGAGGGAGGGAGGGAGGGAGGAAAGAAGGGGGGAGGGAGGAAGGAAAGGAAGAAAGGAAAAGCAAAGCATGGACTAGAATTTGGGGTTGATACTAGATCTGTATTGGAAAATCAGAGGCACATCTGCCCTCATTCCTCTGTTGGAGGGCACTGGAAGTGACACCCATTGTCATCCTGGACCTCTTTATAAATCCTTCTAGTTATAGCATTATCTTATCTTGCTTAAGTAAAGAGCTTTTGAAAATTATAGAACAATAAAATTTATTTCCCACATGCTATATATTCTGTTAATTGCCCTCCCTGAAAATAGAGAAGTGTGGTTGTTTTTTAAAGAGACAACTTAAGGCAAGCAAAGTACTACAAGGTCATCTCAACAGCAACAGGTAAAAGAGCAAAGTGTCCTCTATTTAGATAAGTCAACAGCAAAGCTCACAGAGTATGTGAATAGACTGATTCAACATGTTTTCAGAAGATGAAGCTACATTAGAGTCCTGAAGAAAACAAGGTTGAGAAGATTCTGCCCATAAATCAGCAATTACTGGTAGTTAGTCAATATCACAGGTTTGATAAAGTGCCAGAGCTCACTAATGGTATGAGAACATTAAGTTTTTAGTCACAAAGTCACAGCAAGACCTTGTTCGGATTTCCTTTGGAGCTGTCTGGGCTTGGAGCTGTTGCTGTGAATATAAAATCTGATGTTTTTCTTATGCCCTCATTTCTGCGTTGCACTTGCACTTGGTGAAAACAAAGGCAGGCTGATGCAGAATAGCAGCTGGAGACATGACACATTCATTGAGAACTTTGACATATAGGAAGGTAAACTGGTCATGTGGAATTGTTACATGCTTAGAATTCTCTCCCCCAAACCCTTCTAATGTTGACTGTTGGCTTCTCATGAAAGATGAGTCAGCCATAGTCTTCTGAGACTAAAGGGATGCCCACTTGTGCCATCACTGCATAGATTTTTTTTCTTGCACCTACCTGCCTTTTCAGTGAAACCAAAATAGAATATGGATTAGCTTCCTGTACTTCCAAGGAAATCTAAAATTATCTAAAGGAATCAACACAACTGTTTAATAAGACTCTATCCATTTACTTTGTTCAAGACTCCAGTTAGAGTTGAGGTTTGCTTTATATTAGTACTTGTTCATGGTAAATCTACATAGTGCAGATACAACATTTGGCAAGTAAAATGGCCTAATCTTTCTACTCAACATATAGTTCAGGATTCAGTAGCATCCAGGTCATCTGGAACCTTGTTATAAGTTCAAAACTCGGGCTCCAACCCAGAATCAGAAACTACATTTTAATATAATTCCCAGAGGAATCATTTGAACATTAAAGTTGTTTTTTAATTGGATAAATTTGACATGTAGCATTGTTTAAGTTTAAGGTATACAATGTATTCACTATACGATACATTTATATATTATAATATTACATTACATGATTATAGTACCATACTACTGTCTATATTCAATATACTGTGAATTAGGTCCCTATAGCTTATTTACTACTTGTTATATGTTTGTACCCTTAAACATCATCACTTTTATCCCCTCTGATAACTACCATTTTACTTGTAATTTTTACAGATTTAATTTTACTAGATTTCACAAATAAGTGATATACAGTACTTGTCTTTGACTTTTCTCACTTAGCATAATGTGCTCAAGGTCCAACTACGGTGTCACAAATGGGAAGATTTCTTCCTTTCTTGTGGATGAATAATATACCATTGTACTTTAAAGATTGGGAAGCATTGATCTACAGGACTATTATTTTTACTGTAAATAGCATTTGTCCGGCATTCCATATAAAACAATACCTGCTTAGATTCCCATCTGTATTTGGAAGCACAGACAAAATTAGAATAGAAAAAAAACACCAAACACAATTTGTATGTGAGCTCCAACTCTTGGTCTAAATGAACATAAATTCTTATTAGTGGGAGAATAAAATACTGATATTGTCTTAACAAAAAAAATGGCCCCTCTCATCCTCAAAATATGACCTTCAAAGGAAGTAGCTCAAACACCCACTCTTCTGAATTTCAAATACTTGTGTTGGTTCCCTAAAGAGATATTTTTGAGTGATTGCATTAAGCTCACTTTGTAGCTGCATTAAAGGCTATGGAAAAATATTCATTATTAGGGAAATAGGATACACAAATATGAAATTGGCTCAAGACCTCTCATCCTATAAAATAATCCAACACCATATGAATAGCAATCTATTTAGTAAATAGTAAATAAAGTGCCCAGTTCCATAACAGATCGATCCCAGCCGACCGCTGTTAAATCTTGTCTGGCCCACCTCCAAGTTGTTTGTGCTGTCCTGGCAGCCACAGGCGTTCTCAGGGGACAGGAGGCCAGGAGGCGGCCGGAAGGGGGAATGCTGCCAGCAGCCCATCCTGTCCTCTCACCCTCTTCTCTTGGTGACTTTGTGAGTCATTTGATTTGGAGGAAAAGACCCCTCCTCTAAAGTAATCAAATATCTCAACATTAAAGGCTGAAATGATGAGCAAGAAAAAAATAGCAAGAAGATAGTATATAATAGGGAGCTTTATCTTTGGTAACATTTTGAGAGACCATTAGAGAGGAAAGTGAATTTCTCAAAATTCGGAAACCTTCTATTAATGTATAACCAGGGGTGGGAGGAAAAGGCAAGCCTTGTTTTAATTTTTTTTTATATCACTTTTTAAATAACTTTGAAACAGAGGAATTTTTCCCAATGAGATGTTGAGGACTCAGCCAAAACCCCCAAACCGTTATAGTATCACAAAGGATGACATTTTAAGATGCACTCTGGGGAGTGTCTGCCAGATTATGTTTGTCCTTCACACACTATCCACCAGAGAGGAAGAAAACACATCATCAAAGGGTACTGGGTGTGGGGAAAGGTTTAAGGAAAGTTCTTCAATCATTGTAAAGATTTCATTTTAAATGATGCTTAATGAATTACTCTGGAGTCATTTTTATTTACTACATATGTTATATTACTTATAATAAGTATATGAGAAAATATTTACTTATAGCTTAAAAAATAGGATACACTTCTTTTGCCTTTAAATATTTTTTTACTTTTCAATTACAGTTGAAATACAATATTATATTATTTTCAGGTATACAACCCAGTGATTAGACATTATGTAACTTACTAAGTAGTCACCCCAAATAAATCTAGTACCCATCTGACTCCACACACAGTTGTTATAATATTATTGACTATATTCCCTATACCATATTGTACATTCCATGACTATTCTGTAGGTACTAATTTGTACTTCTTAATCCTTTTACCTTTCCACCCATCCCTCCAACCCCCCTCCCATCTGGCACCATCAAAATGTTTCCTGTATCAATGAGTCTGTTCCTGTTCTGCCTATTTGTTTATTTTGTTTTTTGGATTCTACATATAAGTCAAATAATATGGCAGTAGTCTTCCTCCATCTGACTTATTTCACTCAGCAAAATACTCTCTAGGTCTCTCCATGTTGTTGCAGATGGCACGATTTCATTCTTTTTCATGGCTGAGTCATACTCCATTGTATATATGCACCACTTCTTCTTTATCCATTCATCTCTTGATGGACACTCAGGTTGCTTCCATATCTTGGCTATTGGAAATAATGCTGAAATGATGCATGGATGTATGTCTTTTGATTTAGTGTTTTGGCTTTCTTCAGATAAATACCCAGAACTGGAATTGTGCCCTTCTTTGTCTCTTGTTATATACAGCCTTTGTTTTAAAGTCTACTTTGTCTGGTATAAGTATTGCTACCCAAGATTTTTATTGTTTGTTTTTTTCCCATTTTCATGAAATATCGTTTTCTATCCCTTTACTCTCAGTCTGTGTGTGTCTTTAAATCCGAAGTGAGTCTCTTGTAGACAGCATATGTAAGGGTTTTGTTTGGATACACTTTTTTTAATGCTCGAAAAACATAGGTAACCCAGAAAAATCCTATAATCAATTTTTTTGTTTTAAATACACAGATTATGTTATAATGGGGAAGGGAATTCACAGTTGTGCAAGGGCACAAATAAATGGGTGAGTAATACCTATCTCGATAATGTAGTCCCCTCAAAACTTCCACTGAAGAGAAAATAATTGTGAGAGATTAAAGACTTTGAATTACATGAAACATTAATATTGAAACTCTGAGATAATCACATATCACTTTTGTTTTACTTGTATGGACAAAAAAATTTGCTTTTTTTTTCCTATTGATTATCAAGTCACTCTGTGACTAGACCACAGGGATCTGCCTACTACAGAGACACAGGAACTCTTTCAAAAGTTTACTTAAAAATGGAAAAAAATAGGAAGAAGAGGGATTACCTGGGGCAAAGACCACAAACTTCATTTTCATGGCTGTGAGTTCCATCCATCAGAGAACCACAGGCATGAAGTCACTTCAGGAAGAGATCTATTCTGTCTCCAGGTGATATTTCCCCTACAGTATTCTTGACCACTGACAATTTTTCATTAATGCTAAGTTGTAAAGAAATGATTCATTATAGAAAAAGGAAAAGTACAAGTCAAAACAGTATAAACAGTATAAGTTAGATAAGTTTTTTAAAGAATTTATTTATTTATTTTTAGAGAAAGGTGAAGGGAAGGAGGAAGTGAGAGAAAGAAACAGATATGAGAGAAAAACATGGACTGGTTGCCTCCTGTACATGTCCCAACTGGGGACTGAACATGCAGTCCAGGTATGTGCCTTGACTGGAAATCAAACCAGAGACCTTTTGCTTTGCAAGATGATGCCCAACAAACTGTGCCACACTGGCCAGTGCTAGTTAAATGTTTTTATACTTAAAATATTTTTACAAAATATTCCAAGATATCCCTTCCAGGCCTGTGCAAATTCAGTCTAAAGTTTTATCAGATTATTTTAAACAATATTACTAGTTTCTAGTTATCAGAGATATTAGAAATTGTTTATCGGAAGTCGCAAGTTAAGAGACCTACATTTGAGACTTGGCTTTGCCAGCAGCTTGCCATAAGTCTTTGAGTAAATTTTCCAGTCTTTCTAAGCTTTTCTTTTCTCTGGCAACAATGGAAAGGATTAGACTAAAATAAACTTGAAAGTTCTATTCTGATAATTTGTGCTGGGAAGACTCAACTTCTGAATTTCAACACATTTTAATAAATATTAATAATATTCATACATTTGCATACTACTTTATAGCTCACAAAGTGCTTTCACATATATGATCTCTTTTAAGTCTCTCCAGTGCCTGTGAGTTGGGCCCAGTTCACAGAAGTGAGAACAAGCACAGAGAAGTTGTGACTAATCCAAGATCACAGAGGCACATACATGGTGAGCTGGGTAGACAGGTCTTCCTACTCCCAAGCTAGATTTTCTCTCCACTGTATTCAGCTACTTAAAGGTGATGATAATATGGGTGTATGATTAGTTAAGTTTTTGTTAAATCATCAAGTAATGTGCTGTCATGGTTTAAAAACCATTGGATTTAAAGCTGGAACTGTGTTTCATTGACAGTTTGACACTATGATTTGGAGAAGACACTCAACCTCTCTGAGCCTCATTTTTCTCATCTGTAAAAAAAGGGGTTTAGACTCCTCTAGGTTTATTTCTTGCTTAAAATTTTTGTTTTCTTCTTCATGACTGTAACTGTTTCTAGATTAATATTTTGATAAATTAATATTAAAATGAAACTTTTATTGACTGTAAAAGGTTTTAAAAAGTGCACTAAGAGATCACTTCTACTGCATATTAGTCACAGGTTTTTAGTCACCAGCATATTAAAAACCTTGAACTAACACTACTGACTAAACACCACTTTCCAACCAACTAGCTAACATAAGATTTCACAAAGAGGTAAATAATTTTGGCTCAGTTATTTAGAGAATGCACAGAGTTGCATTTTCTGAGAGGTCTTGACTTAATAGAAAAACCTACTCGGGAACCAGAGATAGAAAACCTAAGGGAGCTCATTGTGAAGACAGTTTTGGCCCTTTCTGCAGTATGCTGAATGATATCTCTACTTCTCTGATATAGCATCTTACTGTCATGCTTACTCTTTATCCTGAAAGTTTATAATCAGTAGACATTTCATTTCAAAATAAAAAAAAATCACTTGAAAATAGTGAAGGGTCATGATGATGAGTGTTTCAAGATTAGAGACAAAGAAGAGTTTTGAACATGCTCCTTATGTGCCTGCCTCCCCGTCTGAGTAGAACATTGAAACTTTTGAAGCTAACATAGAATGGATCATAACCAGCTTGCTGAGCTGGTAACTTTATGCACAATTAAGCTTTGTTGGGAGTTTCTTTATTTGTAAAAGTGCTGTTACAGCGTGGGATGCTATTCAGTTGCAAACAACATTCCATTTAATAACTAGGCATTAGTTCACCCATTAAATCAGCACCATCACTAACTGATAAGTATCACCCTTTTCCTTGGCCTCACTGGGCTCTTCTGCCCAACAAACAAAGCATGGCAATGGCATGGCCTTTGAGACAACAGGATTGGAGGGAGAGTAGACTGAGAATGATGACCAAAATTCCAGCTAGTCACAGAAATGGAACTTTGCTGTAGTCTTTTCCTTTCCTTAATTATAAACTTGCATACTTTCCAAGAAGTATTTTAGGTGCCTTTAAAAACAAAACTAAGCAAACTAAACAAAAACAATAAATAAAGTAACAGCACCAACTACCACATCTATAAAACACAGGAACATGAATATGTATGAAAGGTAGCCCTGGCAGTGTGGCTCAGTTGGTTGTGACTGTCCTGCGAACCTAAAAGTAGTGGGTTTGAATCCCAGTCAGGGCACATGCAGAAGGCAGCACATGGATGTTTCTCTCTTTCTTTCTCCCTCCCTTCCTCTCTCTCCAGAATTAAAAAAAAAATGTATGGAGGGTCATGCATCAAAAGATATGCACAAGAAAGTTCACAGTAGCATTGTTTGTGATAATCAAAATTAAAAACAGCTCAGTGCTCCTCAGAGGTAGAATAGGTAAGGAAATTATGGTATATTTGTACAATAGAAACTCAAGAAGCTACCACTACACTCAATGATGTAAATACTTCTCACAAGAGAAAGAGGCCAGACTCAAAGGACTGTGTAATACATGAATCTGTCTATATGAATAAAGGAAAAAACTTAGCAAAATTAATCTCTGGTATTAATCTCTGGTATTCAAAATCAGGACAATGGTTGCCTTTGGGGAGGAGTAAAGGGTAGAAATTTAGGAGAGCACATGGGGAGCTACTGAGTGCTAGTAGTTATCTATTTTTTATCTGAGTGGTGAATGCATAAAACTGGACACTCAGATTGTCTTTAATTTTCTAAATATATTTTATATTTCAATAAAAAGTTTATTTGGAATTATGTTATAAATGAAAAACTGCTTTAGACTGGGCCTGAGTGCCCTGAAGGCAACAACTCAAGTCTCACCGGGAACCATAAAGGAGTCAGGTTTATTTACTTATTAATACCTTCATTTATTATTTGTAATACATTTTTGATTTTAGAATAGACTGAGATTTATAGAAAAGATGCAATGAAGGTACAAAGGGTTAATGTATACTACTCATTCATTTCATTATAATAGCACATTTGTTACAACTAAGAAACCAACATTGGTACATACATTACTATTCTCTAAATTCCACTCTTTTGTTTCAATTTCACTAGTTTTCCCATTAATGACCTTTTCATGTTCAGGATCCCATTCAAAATACCATATTACACTTTCTGGTCCTGTCTCCTAAGTCTCCTTCTGGACTGACAATTTTTTCAATCCCCCCCCCCCCCCCCTTAACTTGAGAGTTTGTTCAGGCATTTTGTAGGATATCTGGGTATACTGATGTTATAACAAGGTTAAACTGAGTTTACGGGTTTTAAGGAAGAATATCATAGGGATGAAATGCCCTTCTCATCACAGCATATCAGGGTGCATGCTATCAATTTGGTTTATCACTAACAATGTTAACTTTCATCTAGTCAATGTAGTGTTTACTAGGTTTCTCTACAATAAAGCTACTTTCCATTCCTTCATATTCTTTGGAAGCAAGTCACTAACAACTGCCCACACTCAAGGGAGGTTGAGGATGAAGCTTCAATTCCCTTTTCAAATTTCCCATTTTGTATACAATTTGTACTAAACATCATATATCAGTTCAGTTCATATGTATAAATATCATTATTTTGGCCCCTTAGGAGCAGATAGCAAGTATGCGTAGTTTAACATACCGTCATTAAGTGCTTTTCTATCTTAATGGAAACCTTGTAATAAGATAAATACGATGCAAACTTTTTTAAAAGGTGATATTATATATACTAAAAATAAAAAAAAAAAATGAGTAAGGGAGACCGTGAAAGCATCATCAGGGGTATTGACTGATAACGGGCTTCTGAATGGTGGGAAGGAAGTGAACCTGCAGGAAAGATTTGTATCTGGGGCAGAAGAGGTTTGCAAGCTTGGTGAATTACGCCTTTAGAAGACGCAACTTTGTTGCACTTCTCCTCTGAAGATTCTACCAACCGCAAACCCTAGGCATCACCTGATTCCCCAACTCTGTACTGAAGGATCCCTAGCAAAACTTCTCTACAGCCGGCAGGTGGATTCCGGAAAGAAATTATTTTCGCGGAGGACTCGCAAACACTGTCCGCAGGAAGCAACAAAGCAATTTAAAGGTACGCGCAGGACTGGGAGCACTCCTTCCTGGAGAGGGCGGTCCCGACCCCTCCAGGGGCCTCCAGGGGGAGCAGCGCCCCGCCTTCCTCTGGTCCCGCCCTCCTTCTTCCGGGTCGTGCTGGGCGGGATCGGCTGGTCGCGCAGCAAGGCGGGAGTTCGGGGGCTGTGGTCGGGCCCTGGCCTTTCCGCGCTGCCCGGTCGCTGGTGAAGCCCTCGGCGCGCGCTTACCCGGACCCTTCAGGGTACGGCCTTTTAGTTTTGTTTCTCCCTCATCCGGTCTCTGTCTTCCTCCTTCGGCGCGGGGGCAGGGCCGGGCCTGGGCGGAGCGCCACGCTTAAGGGGCCTGGGCACACTGTAGAGATCGGCTCTCGTCTCCCTTCCCCTGCCGCCCACGCAGCGTTTGCAGGGTTTGTTGGGGACCCTGAGAACAGCTTGGGCACTCGGGCGCTTTTCTGCACATTAGTCTGCCTGCCGGGCTTGAGGCGTTGCCTCGGCTGGTGAGCGGCGCCAGGTGTTTACATCGCGGCGTCTGCGGGTTCTAGTGACTCCGCAGCCCCTCTGTGGCTCTGAACCCCGCATCGGCCACCTGCACGTCTGTATTTGTTGCTCCTGTGTGTGCTTCCTTGATAGTCCGGTGGCGTCCTGTGATTTTTGCCCGACCAGGCCCATGTCTTCATTCAGGACCGCCACGAGATACTCTGCAGCAGCCTTGTTTCAAAGTTTAGGGGTGTCCTTAAAGTGCACTGTGGTGATGAACATCCACTTGGCCTCCTTGTCAACATGTGAACAAGAGGAGTGGTTTTGCTTTTCTTCAATGGTTTCCCAAGTACTCATTGCCATAGTCTCAGACTGCATGCACTAATTGAAATACACAAATAACTAGAAAGTCAAGACCGTACAAACCTGTGGTCAGGTAGTTGCGTAGGCTTTAAGCCCTGGAGGACTCCCAAACACCAGGTGCTGGATCTTGCTTGTTCTGGGCTGTTCCAGAACATAAGCTACATTTCTTGACTGCTTTCTGGTGTGCATTCCTCGGTTTCTTAAATTCAGATTTTAGGCACATTTCCACCCCCCACCCCCCACTTAAAGCTCACTACATGCTTCTTTGGCTGTATTACATATTATACCTTTTGGTTGAGTAGAGAGATTTTCCTGATTCACCAAACTCTCCGACAGTGATTAAGTTCTTGGGGGAAAGGGTCAGTACTTACATTTCCAGTGGCAACGTGCATCACCCATAGTAGGCATTCTTTAAATCGTTCGTTGAATCGGATTCTTCTTTCCACATCTCTTTCTTCCGTACCAAGTTTAAAAAATTTTTAACTGCTGTGCCAAATATTGGCTTCTCTGAATCCTGTATTTTCATGTTCTTCCTTTTTGTTACGGACTTGAAGATCAGGTCAGCTAAATGTCAGATGGTTAATTTCTTTTTACTAATGCCACGATCCAGTATTGCAATTATAGCCGTCTGTATAATGGCATCTTAAAATATTGCTAACTGCTTATCTTTTATTTTGAAATGTAGTCATTTAATAAAAACTGCCCCTTCTTTCTTCACTGTGTTAGTCTCATTGCCCATCCTCTTTGATAATCCATTTTAACTCCATGGTTTTAACTCTAGTACCTTCTTAGACCATTTGTTACATGGATTGAGTATTTCCACTTCTGTTTTCTTCTAGTATTTTTCAGTGGTCTTATTCTTCATATTTAAATCCTTAACCTACCTCCACAGTATTTAGGGTAAGAAAGGAAGTAAGGCTCTACTGTTTTTTCCCCCCAAAATTGTTAACCAATTGTCAACATATAATTCATCATTATATGTTGAATTCAGTTTTTCCCAACTGATAACAAATACTATATTTATCATAGGTTCTAGTTCTTGTTTATCCTTGGCACTTCTGAACTTTTGTTCAGTGATCTCTGGCTTCCTTTGCTAATACCATGCTGCTCTTACTATTCTAGGTTTATAATGTGTTTTAATGGCTAGAGATTCTAACAATGCCTGGCATATTGTTAACATGACTAAATATTTTTGGAATGAACATATTTAGTCAGGTAAGTTGATTTCCTTTTTTAACCCTCCTTCTGAAGTTTCTTGACTATTGAAATAATTTTTTAAGCTTGCGTTTCTCATGGTCAGTTAATCACTAACTTGTTAAATCCTCCCTGTTGCTAACTCGCAGCTCTCCACAGAGAGTTGCTCCTCGGAGTTGTACATGGAGAAGAGCTAGATTCAAAATCTGCATGTCTTTTGATTTGCACTGTGTATTTTAAGTGTGGTGTTTCTCCCCTCAGCAGCTCTTCTGCAGGGCTGTATGTACCTGGTTTCAGCAGCTCTGAGGGATGACTGCCTATAGAGGGACCCCTGGAACAGCCCCATGTCTGTATTTTACCATCCCTACTGGACATCTTAAATATAATGGATTTCCAAGTATTGCTATGAAAGATACCTAGAAACTTTATGAGATCATAAAATAAATGTATACATTTTTAAAATTAAACAATACTACAGAAGTAGCCAAAGGAGAAAGTAAATATGTTGTGTGCCTACTTGCCCAGTGACCCAGTAAATTTTAATCATTTGTTTTCTCTCCTTTCAGATATTAGAAATAAATGTGTGTAAGTCTACAGTCATCTCAAGATGGCTGTGTACTATGTATAGTTAACTATAACTTCCAGTTAGTAATAATTGATGACAAGCTGTGTCAGTGCATATAACAATGTCCTTTTAAACTCTTTTTGGTATTTCATTGTAGGAACAAACCCAAAATTTTAATATATAACCAATCCCCTATTGATATTTAGCCAATTCCAAATTTATTTCTATTACAAACAAAACTACGGGGATCATTTTTGTGTATATACACATTTTCACGTTTGTTTATTTCTTTAGTGTAAGAAATACACTAAAGATACGAGTTATTATTTTAAAACTATTCTATTTTTTTGTATTAACATTTGTTAAAGACCATTTGCTTTAATTGCCCAACTTGTTTCCCTGGTCTTTAAGATGGCTAGAAACACACACACACACACACACACACACACACACACACACAACCAACCCCCCAGTGCAGATCTATATTGACTGATTTGGTCCTGGTCCAGAATCTTTCTGAAGTTGTGAAAGTCACTGTTGTCTTTTCCAGACTGGTACCCTAATGCCCAGTGAGTGGTTGAGGCTGAGATCAGTCTTTGCCTTGGGCAAAATGAATGGGCAGGACAAGGCAGGTATCTTTCAGGGTGTGCTGGTCAAGAACAGACTAATAAACTAAGCCCATAAACAAGCTAATACGAGGGTATCAGATTTCCAGCTTGACTTGTTTTAGTCCAAAACAAAGAAGTGAAAAGCATATAGAACATTACCATCATCCTAAGAATTCCTTTGGCCCTTTTTTTAGTTATTGTCTTTTCCCCTATCTCTTCCCCTGACTTCCTGGCAACCACTGATCTGTTTGCCTTGCCTATAGCTTTGCTTTTTCAAGAGTGTCACATAGATGAAATTGAACAAAGATGCCATAGTCGGGCTTCTTTTCACTTACAAAATACATTTAAAGATTCATCTAAACTGTTGCTTAAATCAGCGTTCATTCCTTATTATTACTGAGTAGTGTTTCATTGTGTTGTACCACTGTTTATCCTTTTGCCTGTTGAAGTGCATCTTGGATCTCCTCGGGTTGGAATGATTGTGGATAAATATGTTATAAACACTTGTGTACAGATTTTTGGTTGAATATAGGTTTTCAGTGCACTTGGGTAAACATCTAGGAGTGGCTTTATCATTTTGCATTTCCACTGGAAGTGCTTGTAGCATACAATTTGACATCTTAAAATTTTATTAATCTGTAATTAACTGCTCTCAGTTGTCAGATATTAAATACTACCTGTTCCAGGGCTTTCCCTTTTGAAACTGTGCTTGATATTACCTACCCAAGTAAAATGTTTGCTAGGACATACAAAAATACCATAAAAGGAGAAAAAGGTAAATTTTACTTAATAAAAATTGAAAACTTTTCTCTTTAAAAGATATCATCAAATAGATGAAAAGACAAGCATAGACTGGAATAGTTGCAAACCATGTATTTGATAAAGGTTGTATTTAAAATGTATAAAGAACTCTTACAAGTCAATAGTACCTTATTTTAAAAATAGGCAAAGTAGACATTTCACTAAAGAAGGTACAGATTGTAAATAAGGTGATGAAAAGGTGTTTCATATCATTACTAGTCGATTGATAACTGCAAATTAAAACCAGAAGATACCAACACCCACCCACTGGAATGGCTAATGCCTGATAATATTAATGATTGGTGAGGTTGTGGAGCAACTAGAAAGAGCTCTCTTATATTGCTGGCAGAAATATGAAATGCAGCCATTTTGGAAACATTTTGGCACTAATCACAACCAAAATGTCTATTAACAGGTAAATGAATATGTCCATATAATGGATATGATTCAGCAATAAAGAGGAACAAATGGCTGATAAACATAACAGAGATAAATCTCAAAGATATACTGAGCAAAATAAACACACAAAAGAATACATATTTCACTAATATCTAGCTCTAGAATAAAGGACAATCTGATTTATAGTGACAGGAAGGAGATCAGTTTTTACCAGGTACAAAGAGTGGATGGGGGACTGGGAGGGAACACCAAGGAAGCTTTTGGGCTGATGGAAATATCCTGTATCTTGGTTCTGGTAGTGGTTACATTGGTATATGCCTTTGTCAAAAGTCATTGAGGCGTACACTTAAAATGGAGTACATTTTTTGGAATATAAAGTGTATCCCAAAATTAATTTAATAACATTATGCACTATTTTAGTTATCCATATTTTTTTGGACCATAAGACGCACCTAGGTTTTAGAGGAGGAAAATAGGAAAAAAAATTTTGAAGCACAAAATGTGGTAAAATATTTAATAACATAAATAACATAATATTTCACCAATGTAAATGTAAACAGAACTCAACAGCAGCATTAACAACCATTATTCCTCCCAAATGGCTGGGGGGTGGGGAGGAGTTGTGTCTTCTCCTCTGAAAAATAGTACTCTTAGGTTGAATGGCTCGCAGTGACATACCTATGAGCTTGTGTTTGGACTTTTGTTAGGAAAGCTAACTAAATTCAGAATATTTTTATTATGTAAAATGTTCTTTATTTTAATGTACAAAACATATAGCTAGTATTAGGCTAAAATAAATTCATATTTACTTTGTCATTTTAATAGTTAGAGGGATATATTTTTTCTCTAGTTGAGTCCATTAAAATTATCCTCAACCAAGTATCCTTAGTTTTTAATATTCCAGGTTTTAGTTAAATATAAATTGTGTATCTGCTGAAGATTTAAGATTATGCTAGTTTCATGGTTCTTCCCATTCAGATTTTATTTGTACCCATCAATTAACAGTGAAATGGGTAAATATATAGATATCATAGCATAGTGACATTTGTATCAAAGGTATTTTTTATTATCATAACTATGTAATTAGAAACATGCCCTTCCTTGTCACTTTGTGATGTAGTACCTTGGGCAGGAAGAGGGTTTCCAGATCCATTATATCAGAAAATCACAATTCACTTATCCTACAGCTCTGCTTTGTTTAAAAAAAAAATTGACTCAATTCTTTTTTTCTTGCTACTAAAGATTGTTAACATCCCTGCCAGCTCTGAAAATGCCCCTTGCAGTATTTCATAAATTTAGATACACTTGTTAAAGAAAGTCTAGGAAAGAAGAGTAGAGAGAAACATTCTGCAGAACTAACCATTATTAATTTCTAGTTTAAATTAATTCTGAATCTTATCTCTTGTTTCGGACAAGTCCATTCCTAGTTTGACTTTTTAGCACTTCTTGATAAGTTCTTGCCATTTGTTCATTAACTCAGCAGAAGGCTTGAAGTGCCCACTGGGTTTCAGTACTTTTTGTATATATCTGGAAGAGAGGTATTGTTTGCCTCTTTGGTTTTCTAGCTTTTTCCTCTGCCTTTACAGTCCCCCGTTGTCCCTCCCCAGCCCCCCACCTTCTCCTTCTGCTTTACTTACCTGGATTTCCAGGAAGCTTTAAAGCTGGATAGGAGGCTGTATTGTCCCTGTTCATCCCTGTTCATCCTCCTGGTTCAGTTAAGAACTCTACCTATTTATTCTATACTGAGGACTTGTTGATTAAAAATTATAATCATAATAAAATGTTTCAACTGAAAGAGAAATTTTTTAAAAGAAGAGAGGCACATAAAGTCCTAATATTCCATTCCAGAACTCTCCTTCCTGACATTGTTACATTTTTTTCAATACAGTACAGCAATTTTCAACTGGCGTGCAGCAAGAATTTTAAGACATGCAGCACCATACTGTTTAGCGAGAGGTACTGACCTCTTTTCCCTTAGATTGTTAAATTAAAAAATGGCAACAGCCAATACAACAATAGTTGTCCTGTGTAAGTAAAGCAGAATTATATCTTTTTTTGTCAGATTGGCAAAAATTATATTTTTTGATGTGCCACAGATTTTTAGTTTATGTGTGCCCTGAGATGAAAAAGGTTGAAAGTCTCTGATATAGTACATTGGAATGTAAATAATTATGATAAAGGCAAAGGATGCTTTTGCTAAGAACAGTATCAACCAGTCTTTTTACCCTTGCTCTTATATTATTGCCTTTCTTGTGCTGTCTCTTTTCTCTTGTTCTGTTGATAAATTTCTTTTTTATCCATAGTTTTTTCAGTTCCCCATAATCACCCTATGGTCCTAACACAGTTTTGGAGTGTTAAAAAATTGTATTTGAGAAATAGTTTTCTTTTAACTGTCCAATCATCTCTTTTATGAATCTTTCTTTAATTTCAATCAGAGTTTCTTTGTGGCCAAAGTCAAGTCTTTTACATATTCAGGGGCTGCTTTTATACTAAGAGAAGTTACTACTTTTTTTACATTCTCTTTGAACAGTAAAATTTCAATATATATACAGGCTCCCTTATCGGATGGCTTCAAAGAAGTTCATACATTTGATTCTCACCTATTGTGTTTCGTTTTTTATTCATTTTTCCCTCTTTCCCTCTATATCAAGATATAGAACTTTTTTGTTTCATTTTTTTTGTTCTACCTACATGCTTCTCATCTTAAAGAGTCACTGGTTTCATTTCTGTACTTATTTTAATTATCTTCTGCCATGTACTCTGACAGTTTTCAAAAAAACAGAACAAATGTTTATTGAGCATATAGGCATATACTAGGCCCTAAGGGTGTAGTTATAATTGGGACATGTTCACTGAACTTGGGGAACTCACTTCTATTAGGGTAGAAAGTTATCTCAACATGTGGGAAATGATACAACTTGTAAGAACAAAGAAGTAGGTGGGGGGTCCGATCTAAACCTCACCTTAAAAGATGGGTGAGAGGATGCCCCACTGAGGGATACAAGGGCATTCCAGAGGAACCCAGCCTTGGTGGAAAAGCCCAGGTGCAGCTCCGGTGGGTATACAGCAAGCGTGGTGGGAGAAGACTTGTGCCACGATGGTGGAATGTTCTAGGGTGTCATTTCATCAGAAAGACAGCCTTCCTTTACCGGTGCCTCTATACATTTGAGAATGAGGAAGAAGACCCAGGAGGAGACTGAGAAGCAGTTGAGAGATAGAAGGGGCTATAATAGCCTGTGGTACCATAGAAACCTTGAGGGGGCGGCCTGGAAAGAGGGTTGGTTATGAGCGTCAGCTCTGCACCAAATTCAACTGTAATTCCACTCTTCTTGATTGATCATTTCCTCCATTTTCCCATATCTTGATTTCTGGAGTCAACCAGCAAAGTCCTTTCCTCAAAATAGTGTCTCTTGGGCAGTTTCAGCAGAATACAGAAATGACGTACAAGGTTTGGCCTTTTTGCTTGATCTGGTGCCACATAATGCACTCTGTTATTACCTTTCGGTGCTGCAAAAGCTGCTGGAACGCTCTTTTTTTCTCTTACTTCATGGACCTGTTTCTGTGGGGTATTTTGCAAGTAAGTATTATGTTATGACTGCCTTCAATATATAACACTGCCTTACTGTGCCTGTCCTTTTCTGTTTCTTTTGACTTTAAGTCAAGAATTCTCTTTTGAAGTTAAACTTGTTTTTCAGGTTCCTTCATCATTTAGCCTTTGAACTTAGCCTTTGTGTGACCCTGGCTCAAGTTCACTGCCATTGCCTCCTTTTGTTTATTTCATGAAAAGTCCTTTCCTTTCCTTCCTTTTCCTCTGCTGAAGCACAAGCCATCTTCTCTGCAGTTCCTGCCATCCTGCTTCTCTCCGCCTCATCGACTCCCCATCTCACTTCAAATCTCTGTAGTAAACATATGTTCTCCCTTGTCTGTGCCTCTCAATTTCTCTTTTCCACTGTTACTGCTTTCTCTGTAATTGTATTATTTAACTTTGTTAAGCATTCTATAATATGAAAGACATAGTTGAAAATAAAGTTGTATTATAATAAAATCACGTCCTATAAAGCAGGTTGTTTCCCAAGGAGTGTGAAAGTCTCATGATACAAGTTAAAATGGCTATTGTTTTATTTCCTTGATTGTGCTAGTCTAAAAGTTCAGTGCATTGCTGAGAATTTTTCACTGCATAATCATTGCAGATAAGTGATTGGATTAAACAACTAATAAAATAAAAGTCACCCTATTCCTAATTATGATGTTTTGATAAATGGAATGTAATATTTTTATATGTTACAAGAATCTTTAAAGAAGTGTTTTTGAATGAACTGGAAAGGAAAATGTCTCCCAAGAGGTATATTTTTATAATCACTCTTTTGGAAAAATTTAGCATACCAGACTAATATTTATTTGCACCAGGTGGGAAAAACAATTTTGTTTTTGAATACCATTCTCTTTACAAAATAGAGTTATTGTATCATTTGTGTTGGTTTACTGCCTACTAGGATATTTTTTTTAAGTACACTTTTTTTTAAGATTTTATTTATTTATTTTTAGAGAGGGAAGGGGGAAAGGGGGGGGGAGAGAGAGGGGGGGGAGAAACAGAGAAACATCAATGTGCGGTTGCTGGGGGCCATGGCCTGCAACCTAGGCATGTGCCCTGACGCCTGGTTCGCAGCCCATGCTCAATCCACTGAGCTACGCCAGCCAGGGCAGGATATTTGTTGGTTATTACAAATCACCTCCATGCCTTGGCAGAAGTCTGACAGTACATGGGCTTCTGCGTTGGTTTTTGCTGAGGCTGTGCCTCTACTCCCTTTCTCGGCTTCATTTCCCAGGGAAAAGTAGAATGTGCCGTCCTTTCTTTTCCATGTATTTTTTCCCACCCACAAAACACTTTTATGTGTCATCCTCGTTGACTAAAAAGGACTTGAGAATCAGTGAAATATGTTATTAACAATGGGTTCACACATTCTCTTTAAAGATCTATGCCTTGTCTATTTTCAAAAAGATTTTTAATTTTATTAGATTTTTTTTGAATAGTGTTGCTGTAAAAGAATAAATGTATTTGCTTTTTCAAATTTTTTATCATTTTAACTGTATCTCACAAAAAATTAAAGGTTATTATTTATAGTTGGCAAAAATAAAGCACCATTTACATTTCTCTTATACAGTGAAGATATTTGAACATATAATATGTATATTTACAGTTTTTTAACTCACTTTTATATATGCTGCCTCAGTGCCAAATTTTATTTGACTTTAACACAGCCTAAAAATGATATTGCCCATAAGACACTCTTGCTGCTTTTGATATTATCCTGTAATCTACATGGTAAAAGCTAGCTGGGAAACAGCTATGAAGTTGGTGGTTTGTATGTCAAATAGAATTTGACTCTCACAATTTGTCTCAATATTTTTGCCGAGTATGAACATTCACATGAATGATACCTTATTTTGCAGATTTTTTTGGTTTTATAAAACTACTTTCTAATAATTGCAGTTTTATGAAGAAAGTGAAAGGAGCTTAGTTGAAGCAATTTATAGACTATGGAGTGAGAGGTGATGTCCAAAAATTATATAGTCAAATTCATCCATCCACCTTGGCAGATGGTATTCTGTCCTTCTCTTGAAGATTTACAGGAATAAAACATCTAGTCTTCCACATTAGCTGATCAGTTGATTGAGGCAGATACATATACATTGTTGCTTATTTCCTGAATTTCATTTTTATAGTTTAAATTTATTTCATTCTTATTCTTTTAAGAAAGAGAGAGACTAGGTAACTTCTTTCGCAAATTATCCTTCTTAATTTACCTGGGGGCCTATTTTGAAATAAAATGTATGTGGTGAAAGAAAAAGCCATATCATTTGAAATTTTGGTGTGAGAGATTTGAGATTTGTGCAATTGTAAAAATTTCTTGACATTTATCCTTGTGGTAGATGAAATGCTTGTGTAAGCAAGTGATACTAGCTAATTACTTTTCCCCACATCTATAGTATGACCTATGTACTTCAGCAGTTGGTATTTTATGTCCTGAGGTGAATCTGATTTGTTGATTCATGATACATCAGCACTGGGAACATGTGCTATGGAAGCACCTTAGTTATTTTCATGAATAACTTGTCACTCCAAAAAGTGTTGCTCGGATTGTGCTGTTATTTTTTGTTCTTAGGTTACAAGTTCTTCCATTTAGTGAGTCTGCCTACTGACTGTCCCTCATGGTGGTTCGTTTTCTCTTGTGGTCTGTCACTTTTTGTTGTGAGGCATCTTTTGAAGGGTTTAATCTCTGTCCTGTGTTGTGGAAGCATCCCTGCAAAGAGGTTTTCCATCTGCCCCTAACAGGTCCCTAATGTTTTACCAGTTTAGGACGACTACTTTCTAAATTTTTTGACTTGGGGATGGAGTATGGATTCTAAACCATGAAGATAGTATGAATTTAGGCTCACTCTGTGTTGCACAGTACATGCCAGAAAAGGTTCTGATTCTACTCTGGTGACTTTCCCCCATTGTGTACGTTAATGTAATGTCTCTTTGGGCTTCCTGGCCGGTGAGCTGTTTTCATATGCCTGGTGTCATGGATAAGGTGATGTTTCCTGAGTTTTGGCTTTATGAAGTTACTTCCAACTGTGATCTATGGCTTGAAATAACACTTCTACATGGGTGTTAGAAATTATACCATTAGGACCTATAACTGCTTCCATGAGCCATATTAGATTTAACTCCTGCTTTCTGCTCTTGGACTTCCTCTTTGTTTCTCTCAACTCTGGATATTTTTTTTTATTTGTTTCAAGCTCAGCTGTTAATTTACTGTTTTACTTGTTACATTTTGTCAAGCATTTCAATGTATTTGGGTCTGGTTGGGATTGACTGAGAGATAGAATGCTATTAAGTAATTTTAAATTATTTTAGACTTACATACATTTGTTTGCTTGCTTACCACCTTTCTGTCAACATTTTTGTGTTGACTGTGTGCTGAGTACTTTGAGAAATGAAGATCTTTGGCTAGATTCCTTTTTTCAAGAAACTCAGTCTGGTAGACCCTGGGGGAGCTCCGGTATATATCTGATACAAAGGTGGTACCAGCAGTTACCAGAGAATAAGCCTACTTATGTGTTTTATAAATTATGATGTTTTATAGTCTTAGTGCTAAAGATTTGAAAGGCTAGCACATTGCTCTACTAAAGAAAAGTTGGTATATTCTTATTTTGCTTAGGAGAAGTTAAGCTCAAGATTTTGCAGGTACAAAAATACATATGTTTGATTTCCCTGTTTGTGTAGATAAGAGGTTGACTACTCTATGTGGACAGGGGTCGGACCTGGGTTGTAAACAGGTAGAGCTGGCCGGGAACAATGGCAGCCCCCCAGAGAGCTCAGGCCTGTCCTAACTGCAGTCCTCTTGATTGTTAAAAGTTGCAAACTAGTCCAAATGTTAAAAAACACTATTTGGTGCCAATAAAGTATCTATTGGCGTAGTTTGACTGTAAACTCTGTATTTACAACCTCTATATATAAGGGATTCAATATTATGTTTTTATATATTTTTTGATAAAATTAACAAAATATATTAATTATTCATAATAGTCCACAAATTCAGAAAAGTGTAGCCTCTTCATTGGGAAAGTTCTTTGTCTATCTGTGATAAATCTTTTGGGATAGTTGACGTCCTAAGTTGGAAATTAAAATATTTTCTAAAATTCTTATCTTACAGGTAAAAGAATGTCACATATCAACATTTGTACCTGAAATCAGCATGCAATTTTCAGGACACATGGATGAATGCCAACTTTTGTGTATCATGTGACCTTTCTATCTGGGGGTGAGTGATTTCTAAGAGTAGCTGGCAGCACACCAGATGCCAACCAGCCGTGGACTGCCCTAACAAATAATGGTAAGAGTTATAAATTAAACACTCTCTGGTGATCTGTGATGTGTAAGGCAGTTAATTTAGTTGGTCTGAATTAACTGTCAGCTCCAGAAAACTATATTCCCATAATGTGAAATCTGTACTTAGCATGTTTGGACATAATGAATAATTAACAATAGGGAATCGTTAGTTAGAAAGTGAAGTTATAAAATGCCTAAGAGTCTTGGATTAACAGCAGTATTTTAGTGGTTCACCATGTACTTTAAATAATTTTAATTTTAAAAGTTCAAGGACTTAATTGTTTTTGGAAAGATAGTTATAATTTTGTGTAAAATAGGTTTTTGGGGGTCATACATCTTCCATTGCTTTATAATACTAGTTTGCTTCTGATAACAGCATGGAATTGTTTAATTTTCAGTATTTTAGATTTCTTAAATATAGAGATTATACCAAAGATTCACATTACAGTGTTTTTTGTTTCATTCTAAGAAATTACATTGGGCAAAAAGCCTGTTTATTACCTTATTTTCATGCATTTTTCTGCTTACTTAAGTTATTTTACTTTATCGAGTCATTCAATTTTTTAGAACATCCTTCAAAGAGTTCATGCATCTTACGGAGGACACCTGACCTTTTGAAGCTTCATAATTCACATCTAGATGTCACCAGTGTTCCCTATGTTAACAGTTCTGACCATGTTTTATTATCTATGCCTCCGGCGCCGAGCCAGGACAGCTACAAGAGGAGAAGTGATGAACAGCCATAGAACTATAGAATCGAACAGCCGGACTTCCCCTCTGAACGCAGAGGTGGTGCAGTATGCCAAAGAAGTAGTGGATTTTAGTTCCCATTATGGAAGTGAGAATAGTATGTCCTATACCATGTGGAATTTGGCAGGTGTACCTAATGTATTTCCAAGTTCTGGTGACTTCACTCAGACAGCTGTGTTTCGAACTTATGGAACATGGTGGGACCAGTGTCCTAGTGCTTCCTTGCCATTCAAGAGGACACCGCCTAATTTTCAGAGCCAAGACTATGTGGAACTTACTTTTGAACAACAGGTGTATCCTACAGCTGTTCACGTTCTGGAAACCTATCATCCTGGAGCAGTTATTAGAATTCTAGCTTGTTCTGCAAATCCCTATGCCCCAAGTCCACTAGCTGAAGTAAGGTAAGACTCAGTTTTTAATGATCATGTAATATGCCTGAAAGGTTTTGGTTGTTTTAATATTGCAGGACCTTTTTTTTTTTTAAATTAGAAGCATTCTCTTAAATTATACAAATTTGATTTTTAAATTTTTTCTTAGTTTTTGTGATAGGGAAAAAAGATCACACATACAAAGATTTAATACATTCTTCATACCTATAGCACCTCACACTATAATATTCATAGATTGTGAAATTTGTGTGTCCCATTATTTACTATAAACAAAAAGAATGATTTGAACTAATTGGGACATGGGCAAATCTGAGAAGTTAGGAGGAAATATGATTTCTAACATTTTCAAATAGGCATCAGGTTATTGCTTTTAAGTAGTTTTAGGACGTCCTTAGGGGATTAGCTTTAATGTTAGGTGAATGTTTTTTATATCAGGCATATTCATTTAAATAAATATGCTTTAAGTAATTCATGCATTTTCCCTAAAACCTCATTAATTTGCTTGCCAGTGCCCCTCCCTCTCACTCTCTCTTGTTTTAGTAGTTCAGCCTGATGGTTTTTTAAAATATAGTTATGTGGCCCTGACTGGTGTGGCTCTGTGGATTGAGCACCAGCCTGCAAACCAAAGGGTTGCTGGTTCGATTTGCAGTCAGGGCACATGCCTGGGTTGTGGGCCAGGTCTCCAGTGGGGGGCATCTAAGAGGCAACCACACATTGATGTTTCTCTCCCTCTTTCTCTCCCTTCCCCTATCTAAAATTAAATAAATAAATCTTTAAAAATATATAGTTATTTGACTATTATATTCATGTTTCAGTAACCTAAAAGGTATGTAATGCAGTCTTGCATGTACCCTGTTCTCCATGTGCCTAGTACCCACCACTTCCTCCCCAAAAAATAAAACAACCCACTTTTATCCCCTTCCTTTGTATTTCTCTAGAGTTTATTTATACAAATACAAGCAAATACAGATATATTCTTGTATTCTTTATACACAGATATAAGCACAATATTCACGTTGTTCTATACTTTATTCGTTTCATTTAGTAGTATGTATTGGATCTTTTCATTAAGTACAAAGAACACTTATTTCTTTTCTACATTTACAAGTAATGCACAGTGTATATGTACCCCAACTTATTAACCATGCTTCTATTGATGAGTACTTAGTTGCTTCCATACTTTTGCTGTTATAAACATTAAAACAGTAGCCTTGTTATGAGTCACTTCACATGTGCACATATACGCAATAAATTCTCAGGATTTATGGGCCAAGGGTCTGTGCATTTGTAATTTTAATAGAGTGTCAACTCTCCCTCCAAAGAGGCTCCACCTATATATATTTCTAATAGTAATTATTGTGCACACATGTTTTGCCAAAGCTCCACCTATAGAGTGTGTTAATAGATTTTAATATTTTTGTCAATTTGATAAATAAATGTTATGTCATGCTAATTTTAAGTTAAATTTTATTTTCTCTGAGGTTGAATATCTTTACATGTTTAAGAGCCATTGATATTTCCTTCCCCCTTCAGCTATCTGATCATATTATTTGCTGATTTTCTATTATTTATTGATATTATCACTTTTTAGATATTTATTACACCATTAATCTAGTCATTAAATATTTGTGTGTCTACCATCTGCTAAGTATGGTATTGGTGATACAACAGTGAACAATGAACAAAATGGACAAAAACCCCTGCCCTTACGAGTTTGTTCTGGCTCCAGAGCAGTTAGTTGGCACCTGTTAACCTGTAGGACCCCAGCTGCCAGTGGAGGAGTAGTGGGGCAGGGGTCGGCTGCCACCTGACATACTGCTTCTTTGAGGTCCAGTTCCCTCCACTCTAAGGAACACCTACCAGCCTACCAGGAAGCAAATACAGAACTTAATTCAAGCTGGAAACTGCTGGTATAATCTTTATTTGTTCTTTTCAGAACCACCTTGACAATTCATTGTGAACAATATTATTAGAGAATCAAATGATTTTAAACATGGGAAACCAGCATCTTTTGATACACAGATTTTTTTTTTCCTGAGGAAAAAAGTACCTTGGGCAGGATCCTTTCTGATATGAGAATTGATTTATTGAACTCTGTCATTCTTTGCTTCTTTCCTACAAAGTTATCTAGTTTCTTCTTTAAATGCTGAACAAATTGGGGCGAAAGCTTTGAATCATGTCGTGTCTTTCGTCTAATTTAAAACTTAATGTGTGCATAACTGACTTTGAATGGAAGTTGTGCTCTTGGCTTCTTAGCCGGGAGCTCTAGTGCATGATTGTGACTAAAGTGACAGCTTACTTACAGTGATCTCTAATATGCTTAGCTGATTTTTAGCCTTATTATACAGAAAACACCATTATACTTTAGGAAAAAATCTAACCAACATTTATTAATGCAGAGTAAAAAAGGACCTTTTAAAATTTTACTGATTATGGAATGAATAGATATTTCATTGTTTTAAAAAGCTTTTTAGGAAATACCAAAAAAAAAAAGAAAATATACAGGCGAATAAAAAACCCTTCACAATTCTTCTGCCCAGATTCAGTAACTGTTAACATTTTGGTGAATTTCTTTGGACATTCAGAAACATTGATTGTTCTGCCAGTTTGTGTTGGGAACAAAACAGAGAGTCAGGCAAACATGGTTTGTGTTCTTTGAGTGTACAGGCCAGTCTGGAAGAGGACTATGAGATTATAGGGGGAATGTGTGTTGGTGGAAGGAAGAACCTAATTTATGGGGCTCAGCAAAGTTTTTCCTTGAGGAAGTGACTTGGAGACCCGAGGGTTGAGGGAGGCTTTAGTTTGAATAGGAAAGGTAGAGAGAGAGCAGCCCATGCAAAAATGAAATCATGAACTCATGAAATCATGAACTGAGATCTTGGTGTTTGAAGAAGTGAAAGTCCAAGAGTGTAGAAAACAAACTTTTGAAGGTCTACTAGCATGGGAGTGCTATTCTTCAGATCTAGAGGAGTAGTTTCCAGACTTTGGGATTCCATAGAGCCCTTGGATCCAGTTTCCCAGAAGCAGACCTTGAGAAGACTGTTCATTATAAATGATTTGTTACGGAAATGCTCTTGGAGACACCTGTATGAGAGTGGGGAAAGTGCTTTGAGGAAGGGAAGAAGTCACGCAAGAGTACAGTTTTATGTGTGCGGTCCCAGTCTGCCTGGAGGTAGAGAGATGGGCTGGTACTGTCCTGCACCTGTCTGTCTTGGCTATGGGCTATGGAATGGGAATCTTTCAGGCACATGCCACACTCTGGATGAAGAGGTAGTTCTCTGAATAAGGCTGCAGGTGGAAGCCCTTAGTGAAGCAGGCAGATCTGAAGGATTGGCCCAAAGAACTTACCTGGACCACAGGTAGGAAAAGTCAGCTATGATAAATCAGTGAACATAATAGTAATGATAATAAAACTTAGAGAACTGATACAGGGTTGTCAGATTATTTGCTAAATACATTAAAATGGCAAACAAATGAAATACCAACTCATTTGTCACTGTCATCTCATATTAAAACCTCAGTTTATATTAAGAAAGTAGCATGATCATAATCTCAAAAAAACAGTTTGGTAATTTTACATATGTATATGTGCATGCTTTTATGTATATATTAATATATTCCTTAATTTTTACATTTACCCATGGAAATCTTCATAGCACACTATTGTTTGGGAAGCACTGGACTATATTGCCCATTTAATTGAGCACACGGTTTTATGCCTGCCTTAGGAGTTAGTAAATGAGAGTGTGTATTGGAGTGGCTCAGGAATTTATTTGCAGAAAATGGACTTGTAGTCCAGAACATTCAGAATTTAAAGGAACCCTTCCCCATTTCATCCAGTTGCATTTCTTTTTTCAAGGAATGAAGTAGAAAAGTTATAGGTAGTTCTATAAGATCTCAAAGTCTTCTGACTTCTTGCCTAGTACCCTATTAAAGGAAAATTAAGAAAGGTAGTATCAAGTGTCCTGGTCCTGAAGATAAGATCTTTATGGGCACTTGGGGAAGAGGCAGAAAGTAGGCTAGCACGGAGTTACACAGGGGAAAAGAGATCACAGAGGAGGAAGGAAATGACAAGTTTAGGTCATATTAAAGAAACTAGAATAAAGTTATTTAGGGCTAAAATTCAGTGGTATGGATCTCTTCTGGGTGGTTTTTTTTTTTTTTGGAGTGTTAAAGGCATTTTAACCATATGATACTGATGGTAAGAAAGCAAGGAGAAAAGAAAGTAGCTGTTATAGAGAGAATTTTTTGCCCAAAGGAGTTGCCTGATTAAGCAATAATTGCATGAATTGGTCATGGTTTGGTCCCCTTGACTTTGTGGGCCAGAAAGCATGATTTGGCCATTTAAATCAGAATTGACCAGACCCTTTACTGGTTGATTTTTGTTAAAGCAGATGCCAGTTTGTTAGTTCCAAATAGAGATGGGCTGGGAGGCAGGGAAGTGAGTAGGTACACCCATCAGAATACTTTTCCTTTATTATTGTTGCTTTCCTGTTCTCTTTATTTTCACGTGGTGAAATAGAAGTGTTGGTAAGAGAACTTTCTTTGTGCTGTCTACTAGATATGCTTACTAACCAGGAGAAATGTTGGCTATACAGAAGCTTTCTGCATTTATGGCTGGCTTCCAACCTGAATACATTAGAAAACTTGCTTTCTTGGGTTTCTATTGATTAACATCTCTTCTCTCTCATCTACCTGCTGCTTTCAGTGAGCCCTAGACCTTCTCACTGGGGTAACAACGGGTCAGCAGTTGCACAGAGTGACTTGTTGCTTTGTTTCCAGCAGTTGGACACACAGTAGGCATTTAGTGCAACCAACACAAGGAGAAATAAGTGTGCTGTTGGAGTAAGTCCTGTTGGTCATCATCCCAGAATTAAGCACTCTGAATGCAGACTGAAGCAGAGCCTGAAAGTGATTCCAAGCTGAATTTTGCATGTGTGATACTGTAGATTTAAAATACTTACATAGAATATTAGCATTTGGCAGATTTGTCCAGTAGACAATACAATGTGTAAGCATACATAGAACATAAATGTACAGACTACAAAGGCCATGGCTTCAAGCAATTTAATCCCACATCAACACTGCCCTGGGTCTAGATGATTTAAAAAGTTGGTGCTTTTTCATAGAAAAGTGTATGTGCGTATCTGTGTGTGCACATATGCACATTTGTTACACTCGCTTGCTTGTTCTCACTAGTTTTTAAGATTCTGGCATTCATTTTCCAGAATAAAAATTTATTGTCATATTCTTATTTGCTAAAATAGGTACCTTTCTCTTTCTAACTTTGAAATAATATATTCTAGTTTTATCATGGAATTTTAAACAAAAATTCACTTTAATTCAGATACCCCCAAATCAATTTTTTAAATATTAAAAAAAATAAAAAATAAAGCATCATTTTAACCTTGTCTGTTCTGCAAGGTAGATAGAGGGGGCTAATGCATTACTTTTTATTTAAATTTTATTTTTCAACTACAGTTTACACTCAGTTATTTTGTATTAGTTTCAGATGCATGGCATAGTGGTTCAACAGTTGGATACTTTACAAAGTTTTCCCCTGATATTTCTAATACCCACCTGGCATCATACATAGTTATAATATTGTTAACTATATTCTCTATGCTGTACTTTACATCCCTGTGACTATTTTGATTAATACATTATTAAAATAGTGTATTTCTGCACTAATCAGTGCTTTTCTTTAAGCTTGTATTTATGATTTTACAATGTAATTTACATTATACTGCAAATCAGGCTATAAATGAAGTACACGCTCCTGTATGTATTTATTGTGGAGGACCTGGCAGAGGTGATTTCTATGTTACATTTTCAGTGTTTCTGTTAAGCCTCATAAAAACTCACTGAAGCTGAAAAATAGGCCAGTTTAGTCCACAAGTCCTGTGAACCAGCATAGGCAGTTATTTCAGTCCTGAGTGGTCCTTGTTTTTCTACATGAGTCATTTCTCCAACATCATCTGATGTCATTTTGCAGTAGCAAGAAAAGGATGAGTAAAACCAAAGTTTGAATTTTTCTCATGCATTTCACCATTTACCTCATGATTCTTGGAATTATACTGTCCAGAATTAGGAATTCATTTTCCCACCAACATGGTTTTAAATGTTTAATACTACTGTTCCCATGTACCTCTATGCTTAGTTCTGTTTAACTCCATAGATTTACATTGGAGTGTTCAAATCAATTCCGTTGTTAGAACCCTCAAGATTTTTGCGGGTAAGCTTTAGGAGCACTTTTTAGGTCTCAACTGGCATCTGACCGTTGCTTTTCTACTTCATCACAGGAAGAGGAAGATGCCTCATCAAGCTTTCCTTTCCTTTTTAAACCTACCACAACCTGCTCTATTCCTTAGAATTTTTCCCCTGCCTCCCAAGATTGGCTTTAGAGTGGGATCAATCTGTATTTCTACTTTCATATTGTCTTCGAATACAAATATTTACAGGCTGCTATGTTCGATCGGTTTTATTCCTAATTTTCAGTAGGGAATCAATGACACTAGCAAATGTAGGGATGATTATAAAGATTTTAGAAACTGCAAAAGTTCCTGCTGTTAATGATTAGTGATATGTTTACTAAAATCCCCATTGGGCTTCTGCCTTATGCCTTTATTCCTGAAGGTGGAAATTACCATACTTCCTGTCTCCATTCTTCTGAGATTGGTGCTGTGTGCCCTTCTTGCTCCCATCTTGGCCTAAAGACCATCAGGACACCTGTATGTGGATGACTTCTGTAGTTTGGGCTCAGATTTCTCCCTTCGATTTCACATTCTTTTGTCCATTTCAGATTTATAAACATTTGCCATAATCAGTTTTTATTTAGATTGTAATAGGTAATTGGGCCAAGGAAATGAACTATATTGGAGGAGAAAATCATCATATAATTAATAAGTACATAAACATTTTAAGTGTTATTAGTAATCAGTGAATTATAAATTAGGTAATTTGGAGATAGGGCTCACTATGATATTAGAGATTACTTTTAAAAATAAATAATTGTTTCAGTAGTCATTTTTATATACTATTGGCAAAGTAGTTTGTATATCCTGAGAGACTTAAAAATATTCTTAGTCTTTGACATAAAATCTTTTTTTAAAAAGTTCTACTTAAAGTAGCTAAATTAGAAATAGAGGAAAGGGGTTTATTGGAGCATTTTGTTCTGTTTCTCTAATTTTCATTGGTATATTAAGAAATAATATAGAGAAATATTTATGATACATATGTGAAAATCTTATATATATCTAATGATGCTGTCTTATGAGGAATCTTAAAAATGGAAAGTTGTTTTATAAGAAGATATATGAAGAGATGGAGTATGAATTGGGCCTTGAAGAATAGGATAATCTGTAGGTTGGGTATTTCAACCTCATGTTGTCTCCGGGGAGACAACATGAACAGAGACACAAAGGTGGAAATAAGTTTATTTTCTGGAAAGTAATATTTAATTTGACTGCAAAGGAGGAGTTCATTTTGGAGGAATTGGAGAAAATGTTATTCACTTGTTTGTGTTCATTATTTGTTAGGTACTGAGGGCACAAGGACGACTAAAAGATGACAATAATGGAAATTTAAAAGATGGGCATATATGAGACAATTTCATGAAAGTTTTGAAAAAACAATGAGTGGATTAAAAAAATAAAAGATAACAAAACTTTTATTTTGTTTGACATTAGTAACAGAAACAGAAAAGCTGGAAAAGGAAACCTTTGTAGGCAAGATGATCAGTGTAGTTTTCAGTTGGTTGAAGACGTGTGTACAGCGGAGCTTTATCCTGTGTGCTTTAGTCTTAGTTTGGGTTTGCTTTTTTTTTTTAGATAAAACTGAATATTGTCCTTCATATACCTCTAACTACCTATTCCAGTTTTTAATGTGAAATCTGCCAAAAAGGACTTTCTTGGGAGTTGTAAAAGTAATTCAGTAAAAATATTTAAGTATTGTAATAAGGTCTATGGCATTAAGTTCTTAAGTTTTTTGGTTTTTTTTCATGTCCTGGAAACAATATTTGTGTTTGGTTCTCTTCACCTTATTTAATGTCTTTGCTTCACACTGTAAAATATTGGGCATGGGCCATAGCCTTAAGGTAACAGTAAAACTCATTCTAAACTGTATTATAGGGAAGTTTCTTTCTTTAGCAGATGGGAGATTCTTTGGTCAGAGAGACCTACGAAGGTGAATGCTTCCCAGGCTCGCCAGTTTAAACCTTGTATTAAGCACATAAATTTTCCCACAAATCTTATACGGCTGGAAGTAAATAGTTCTCTTCTGGATTATTACACTGAATTAGATGCAGTTGTGTTACATGGTACGAAGGACAAGCCAGTGCTTTCTCTCAAGACTTCAGTTATTGACATGAATGATCTAGAAGAAGATGACTACGAAGAAAAGGATGGTTGTGGAATGGACAATCTTAACAAAAAGCTTAGCACTGCCCTCAGGGCAGGGCCAAATAATGGATATTTTGACAAACTACCTTATGAGGTAAGTCAAATACATTCAGTAGCAATATTGGATATAACACTAATTTTTGAAAGTTTAGGTGTTGATATTTGTTTTGCTAGATATCAAACAAGTAGAAGTATTGGTAAGGTGTACATAACGTGATGTATTATATATCTTGGTTTTGGAAAAACTAGATAAAATTACGTTGAGTGGTTTCACCACTTTGGTTTTGGATTGACTTTAATAATTTTGGATAAACTATTAAGTAATATGTGTTTATGTCACTGATTAACAATAACTGAAATACATAAAACAACAAATTATATTCTACTTTAGTTCATAATTATACAAGGTAAATATGAGCAATATGTGCTTAACTTTATGCTAGTTAAGGATGATTTGCTCTTAAAAATAAGAGGATTAATAACATTACAAGAGGAATGCTTGTTCTATTTAATAGTTCAGTTTCTCCAAGTGTCATTTATTTTTCTATGCCAACTCTATTCCTACTCTTTTAACTAGCTCAACTTTTGGTCTAGGCAGGCACAGAGTACCTTTGTGTGTCTCTGTAGGGGTGTTTCTGCTGTATATTTGGCATCCCTGGCCCCCAGGTATCACATGCCAGTATCACACCTTCTGGGGGTGGGGTGGGGTCTGGCATTTCTGTTCCCTGCTGAGAACTGCTTTGCGTGGTTAAAAATAGTATAATTGCCCTGGCTGTTGTGACTCAGAAGATTGAGTGCTGGCCTGTGAACTGGAAAGTCGCCAGTTGGATTCCCAGTCAGGGTATGTGCCTGGGTTGTGGGCTGGGTCCCCTCTTAGGGGCATACCAGTGTTTTTCTCCCTTTCTTTCTCTCTCCCTTCCCCTCTGTCTAAAAATAAATAAATGAAATCTTCAAAAAATAATATATTCAAAAACATTAAAGAAAAATTTACAATCTCAGATTTTAACCAATTCAGACTATATTCCTTTCAAATTGGTGGGTATTTCAATTTTCATTGTAATAAAACACAAGTAGCTTAACTTGCATGGGACAATAAGATAGCCTCTCCAATGCTTATCAGTAACTATAACGCCTCTACAACATTTTACTGTTAAAATGCTATGGTACATCCTGCAAAGTAGCTAAAGTCACCACATAAAGAGGTGGCAACTTTATTAAAGGATCCAAGGATCCAATTAAAGGATCCAAGATAATTCAGTCAATAAGCCATGGAACTAGGATCCATCCCAGGCTTTCTAGGGCAAGTTTTATGTTATGGAAGGGAAGCTTCACAGATAAGACAAGACCCTCTGGTCCTTAGGAGGAGGAGGGAGGAAAGATGAAGGAAGAGTTGAGTGGGGAAGGAGAGGAGCATGAGGTAGTGACAGTTGTTCCCTAGGGCTTCCAGGAGAGAGTACTTCATCTGGAGGAAGCTAAATTACTTCTTTGATTCTTACCCATTTCCTAAAACTACAAAACAGAAATTTAAATTCATGCAAATGTATTTTAAACAGTTTAAGTTTTGTCCAGACCTGACAAAATGCTTGATGCATAGCATTTAAATGAGCAACTGAGAGGAAGTTCAAGGAGAGGGAAAAGAGTGTACAAAGGTAAGAAGTGAAACTGTGTGACCTGTTTAGGAACTGCAGCATTTCAGTATGTCTGGAACAGATTGATAGCAGAAGCTGTAAGAGATGAAATTGGATGCAGGCTCAGGGCTGCCTCCATGCAGAACTCCACAGGACTCTTTTTGCAGAGGTGACAATGACTGGGACATCTTAGCCATGGCAGTGCATAGCCTACTCTGCTGTGTCACAGAGGGCTCTGTGGGTTTTACCAAGAGGTTTGCATTTTATCCCTTCAGCCAATGTCCTCAGGGTGGTGTGTTTCTCCAGTACACAGTAAAGTCAGTTGGGAGAGTCATACATCCTTCAGATATGATGAATAATTCACTTTTGTTTAAGAAATTAGAGCAACCCAGAATTATATCTGTTGTAATTTCACACTCTCTTGTGTTCTTTTGTACTCTTCCCAGGCTTTTTTTGAGTGGAAAGAAGGGGTGGGGGGGAATAATAGCTAGCATTCCAGGAATTATCTATCTATAATGTGCAGGCATTTTTGCACGTGCTTTGGCCCACAATTAAAATAACTGCCCAGGTGTTTGGCATCATGTAAACTTTTTTGTATGTAGGGAAACACTGAAGGTTTTATTTCATTTATTTAAAAAAAGGAAAAAAAAAGATCTCTGTTATAGATTACTCTGTTGGTAAATGAAGAATAGACCAGAAGATCTGGTGGGAGGCAGCGAAACCAGTTAGGAAGCTGCTGCAGTAATTTGAACAAGAAATGATGAAGCCCTGGGTATTGGAAGTTTTGGAAAGCAGATGAGTGGGGAAGGTACTCCAGAGATGCAGAAGGTAGAAATCAAAGGTAACTTGTGAATGTGGAGGTGAAACATCAGAGGGACTTTAAATTTCTGGTTGAAATGACTCAGTGGACAGACATGCCATTATCATAAAACAGTGGGTAAAGCTGGGAAGGGCACATTGACTTTGAGGTGCCTGTGATTCATCAAAGCAGACTTGTCTGATTGAGGACAGTAGGCAGTTGCTGTCTGAGTTTGAAACTCAGAGGAAGGTCTGATTTTTACATTTGAGAGAGTCTACTCGAGAGAGGGGAGGGACATGGTGGTAGATGAAATTGACCATTGAAACCTTGAAGTGTGAATAAAGGACCAAAAATAGAATCTTGGGAATACTAACATCTAAGAATCTCAAAGAGGAAAACAAGTTATAAAAGGCACTTAGGATAAATATGAGACAGTTTTAAAAGCAAAGTGGTAGGAAGCTAAAGTATAGAAAGCATTAAAAGGATGTAGTCAGACACATTGCTGCAGAGAGTAAGTTACAGTGCCCATTGGTTTTGGCCTTTGAGAGATCTTTGATAATCCTTGACCATTATCAGTTCAGAGGAACTGTGACCATAGGATGAGAGATGAGAAAACCTTACCATATTTGGTTAAGGCATTGAGGAGTGAGGAAGAAGCAGAGACAAAAAAGGGCTTAATCTCTGACTATAAGCAGAAAAATAATTCTGATAATATAATTATGGGCTGTAACATGGGTAAGACTGTCTACCAATAATGAATAATACTGGCATACTGACTGACACTCCACCCCTTTGCGTCACACTCAAAAAAGGGCATGTCAAAATGAGGGAGTGTATGAAGTTATTATAGATATATCTCTTCTGACTTAACCTTTTAAAGGGAGAAAAGACAAGTGAGTGGGTGGTGGAAGATGCAGCAGAGTGGGAAAGTTTCCATTTGTGATACAGGTTGGAAGAGATTTAAGCATGTTTATATGCTGAAGGGAAGGAGCCAAGAGGGAAAGGTTCCAAAATACACAAAGGGGTTTACTCAGTACAATAAAGTCATGTAGAAAAATCCCGGAGATAGAACCAGTAGCTCTGAAGGACATTAGCCATGATGAAAGCAGAGTATCACACATAAAGAATTAAGGCTGCAAAAACACTGAATGATCTCACAGTAAAAAGAGAAACTTTTTTTCTTACAAAAAATTACCCAGATTATTTAAATGTAATGTAAACTATTTCAAGGGGGAAAAACACATTTAAATATGTCAAGTGGTAAGTTTTTATTATTTATTGGGTAATAGAATTTTTAATTTTTTAATTTTTATTAATTTTTTAAAATTTAATCTTTATTGTATTTTTTTCCATGACCATTTAGTCCCCTTACACCCCCCTCTTCCCAGCAGTCAGCACACTGTTGTCCATGTCCATGAGTCCTTTTTCCTTTCTGCGAAATCCCTGTACCCTCCCAACCTACCCACCATCTGTCATCCTCCTCTCTATGACTGTCTCTGTTCTGCTTGCTCAGTTCTGTTTGTTCATTAGATTCCACATATGAGTGAAATCATATGTGTTTCTCTGACTGGCTTATTTCACTTAGCATAAAATAACTATGGTATCTATAAACTTATCTGACCCAGGGAGCTATTGATATGGAAGAAATAATGAATAAATAAATGGAACAGAAGAGAATCCAGGAAAAAAGCAATGGAAAGAAGGGAACATTGTCAAAGTGTTAAATTTCTGTAGTTCTTTAAAAAGGAGCTGATACATAAAACAACACAACAACAAACAGTGCCGAATGGTTTTTTTTCCTTTTTCGGCTTTTCAGATTGATAAAAGTTAAAGTATTGATACCACTGCTGTTTAGGATATGTGAATGATTACTCTTATACACTATTTGTGGTAAATTGATGCAAACATTCTGAAGGACAGTTCTGTGCTTACACCAAACTTTAACATGCATGAAATTTACCCTAATGTATATTTGTAAAGTTTATCAAGATATACATATACACAGTGATATTGAAGTAATATTTGCAATGAGGAAAAAAACCCAGGAAAGATATTAAAGAGAAATGAGTTAAATTAGTATGTCACATATAGAAAATGGAATGGGGTGGATTTGTATGTGCAGTTATAAAAATATCTACAGGATATATCATTAAATGAGAAAAATGAGGTATAGCACAGTATATATGGTATCATTCTTTTAGTGTAAATCCAAGAATAGATTTCATACTTATTATCTCCATTGGGGAGAGGAATTGTTAGAAACTTTTTATTTTCTGCCTTTCTCAATGTTTGGTTTTCTGATGTTTTACCTGAATTTTCTTGTATTGTTTTGTGTAATATTTTACATGTCAACAGTTTATATGTTATCTGATGAGATTTTAGACTAATTTTTAGTTTTCTTATATTTCTCTATTTTTATAACACACACACCCTTAATCTTATTGTTGGAAAGCCCAGTTCAGATGTTAAAAATAAGTAGCAAAAACACCCTAAGTTTTATCATACTCAATAAATAATTTGTCGGCAATGCTAAGGTTTTGTATATACTCTTTAAACTTATTTTAAATATCATGTTATCACTCTTTATTTTGTAATATTTTGACCCAAAACAGTGAAATTCATTCTGGGCTTACATAGTCAAAGAAATTGAAAAAGAACATTTATGTTAAAGGGCATATTTGCCAAAAAGAAAATGTAGCTGGATAAATAATGCTGCATTAAGAAAAAAAAAACAACTCAATCCTTTTTCTCATCTAACGATTTTTACCATTTAGCAAATATTTTATCTTTTTTTCTCTCTTTATGTTGCTTGGTTCAGATAGGTTACTTAGCAGTAGTTCTTTGAATATTAGTGTAGAACCTCCCAACTGTTCACCCTGAAGAAAAAAAAAACAAATTTTGGGCTAGCTCAAGAAAACTTTTAATTAGAGATAAACAATCGTTTTACTTTCTCTCTCTCTCTTTTTTTGAGGGGTGGGGGTGGGGAGGGTATCTGTCTGCTACTCCATCATTGCTGCTAGCTTCTTGAAGCTGGCTCCTGTTTTCTTTCTGGAATTCTGCGGTAGCACCCTGGCTGGTTTCCCTTCTTGCCTCCCTGTCTCCAGGAAGACCCCCTGCAATAATCTTTCTAAAACACAAATCAGAGCATGTCACTCTGAAGGTTCAACCCTTTCAAGGCTTCTCATTGGCTTCAGAATAAATCCCAGCTGTTCTGTGAGGCTTTCTGTAACCTGTCTTTCCTTTCACCTAGTTTGCCTCCCACCCTTTAAAGCTGAGCCTTCTGGTACAAGTCCTCTTTCACCCTGCTGTTAGGCCCATGTCTTGTGTTAGGTTCTAGTAGCAGTCTGTGCTTCTCTCCATCAAAACATGTCGTTGTACTTACTATCCCCCCTGGACCCTGAAAAGTTTGAAAGTGGGAATTCTTTTTCTATCACCAGTGTTTAATGGGTAGTAAATACTGAATCTATGAAAAATTGTATTATTTAACCGATTACTAAAATATATCTGCACTAGAAAAAATTTAGTCAACGTGAGCTGAGTATACTTTGAGCAATTTTGAAATGTAATAGAGCCTTAAGTAGGTATGGTTTCTTCTTTGGATAATTTGGTTGAATGTTGATTTTTTTCTTAGTATGTGAAAGAGCATTATAAAATATATGACACTGTTCTGTGCTTCAATCTTGATGATCTTGGTTTCTCTCTTTTATGTAGCTCATTCAGCTGATTCTGAATCATCTTACACTACCAGACCTGTGTAGATTAGCACAGACTTGCAAACTGCTGAATCAGCATTGTTATGACCCTCTCCAGTACATCCATCTCAATCTGCAACCTTATTGGGCAAAACTAAACGACAGCTCACTGGAGTTTCTGCAGACGCGCTGCACTCTGGTCCAGTGGCTTAATTTATCTTGGACTGGCAATAGGGGCTTCATCTCCGTTGCAGGATTTAGCAGGTTAGTACCAAGTTTATTGAGGTTATTTCACCAGCAGACTGTACTTATTTTGTAGTAGTTTCCATCGTAAAGTTTGAAATTACATACAATGTGCTTTACAGAAATAAAGAAGAAATACATTTTGTGCATCATCCTGTTCAGAATGCTTTGTCTTATAAAAGTGAATAAGTTTCACAATACTCTTGAGTTAATCTTCATGATAATATGAAGGGAAATGATATGCCCTTTACCTCCTACTTTTAAAATCCCAAGTAACTTTCAACAGAGCTCTTTTTTTTTCTTGTATTTTCAGCACAGATGATTAACACATTTAAAAAACTATTTTCAAATCAAAATCTACCTCTGTAATGTGATTTGCCAGAAATGGAAAACAATTTATTATAGAGCATTTTTAATTAAATCTTAATTACATATGCAATACATCACCCAAATTTAGAAGCACATTTAAACTAATTATGTTGAAAATGCAATTGCATGCTAAACAGGCGACCACACTTGCAGACCTGCCCAGGTGTTTCTGCTCCTTTCTATTTAAGCATTTAGTTTCCTTACTATTAAATGTCACCTGTTAAACATGGGAAAGCTTACACCAGTGCATATTCATTTAGTAATGCCATAGTAATTTTTCTTATGATACAAACAGATGTTTTTCTCTTAACCTTGATGATGGTTTTTCTCAATGTATGTTACAGCCTACCCCTATCATTTCATTAATTTAAATAATGAAAGAGTAGAAACTTTGGGAAAATTATCTGTTATATTTGATCAATGAATAATCTTCTATCCTGCTTTTAGAAGTTAAAAATGAACTTCAGCTCTCTGTACAAACATCCCTAGTGGCTACATACTTGAATGGTGGTTTATGAATTAGAAATTTGTATATTGAGCCTTGTTTCTCCTCAACTTACATTATAAAAAATAAACATGCAATTCCAGAAAATAAAACAAATATAGCACTAGATTCAGATGAAATAAGCGTTTGAAGTAGTAAAAATGTGTTCAAAATGCTAATATTGATAGTTTATGCAATAAAGTAAAAAATACACACAAGCAGGCAATAGCTTATAGCACATGTTGAAACCGTGGATGCACTGTCTTCTTTTCTGCCAGAGATGGAGCGAGGGGAAGGGATTCTTCAATAAAACATTACATTATTGTCAGTCACAGTCTAAAGATTTTATAATATGCTATGTACACAAAATTCCTTTTCATTATGTAAATTTGCTTAAGAGAGGATATCTATAATAGAAAAAATATGACTTTTTTTTAGCAGTGTGATTTTGGTGAATTTTTAAAAATTGCTGGACATACAACAGCTATCTAGTGGAGGAGGGTTTAGTTCTTTCTACTTCCCCTTGCTCAAACACATACTTTGTTTGCAAATGTTCCTCTACGCTAATGGGATCAAGAAGAACTGAAGCTGATGATGACTGTGGGTATTGAGAGCATACACTATGGATTATAAACCAAGACAAACTGAGAGCAAATAGAACAGTTGGTGTCAGTAAGCATTATTTTACATTATAAGGACCTTTCCCATATTTTAATTACCCTCATAGCTCTTTCCCACTATTAGGATTTATTGTTTGTTTTCAACCCTTTATGTGTAAAGGCATATTAATGAGTATTGTTTATCATGTAAAGAGATGTATAACATAGTTTCTGCCTTCAGGCTATGGGAAAGATAAAGGTAAATATAAAATATATCTTTGCTACATTTTTTAAAATAAAATAACAGGGTGGCAATTAATGAATATAGACATTAAAGGAAGCATTGATAGTGGATGACTGAAGTCCAGCTTCTTTGGCAATGTATTACCTATAATACTCATATAATGAGTAAAATGTAAGGTAATATTAAATCAATATTTTAAAATTGTGCAACTCATTCTGGGGCATGAGCAGAAACATAAGTTTAAGAAGAAAACTTAGCAGTGCTATATTTTAAATTCTAGACTCATAATGAATAAAGATCTTCTTTTGCAAGGTTAAAGCTCCAATCTACTTTCTCACCAGCAATTTCTGTTTCATTTTCATTCAGCCATTTTAGTTGCTGTGGGACTGTTTGAATAATCACAGAAGTACACATACATAAATTTAAGTTTTTCATACTTTACTGTAGTTTTCAGCCAGTAAAACCATAAATCTTGGTAGCATTCCTTTAAGCATAGCCATTGTTCCCATTAAAAAAAGGAGAGTTTAAATAACAGGGAAAGAACCTTTTTGGGGGGTGGGAGGTACTGGAGTTTTGCCTCCTGATTGCTGTTGGCCCCCTGACATGACTGCTGAATTGACAGTCATTATGGCTTGTAGGCAGCTTTCCCAGAATAAACAATAAATATTCATGGCTTGATTATTAATGAATAATCTATGAATAAGTATGGTCTATTTGTGCTCATTACTGTGAAGAAGGCTTATTTATAATACTATAAAGAAAAAAAGTACACTTTTAAACTGGAGACCAATGACGATGAGCTACATTTTGAGCAAGTCTCTTGGAAAAGTTTGATGCAGTTTATTTTTGTTGCATAAAAACTTTATTCTCACAAGTTGGAACTGTTTAACTGGATTTTAAAGAATTTTTTAGGAATTTATATTATTCAAAATAGCAAGGAAATACTTTAAATTGGAATAATGAATTTAAAAATTTTAATCAGTTATTAAAATCCTATTCTATCTGCAGATTTATGATTTTCAGGTTCAAATACTGCTCATGCATAGTATTACTCATTAAAATCACATCTATTATAATTCTACTTTTCTTTTATAGTACAGTTCTCTAAAGTCTTAGCTATTCCTTTTTTAAAAAATATATTTCGCCCTGGCTGGTATAGCTCAGTGGATTGAGCGCAGGCTGTGAACCAGGCATCACAGGTTTGATTCCCAGTCAGGGCACATGCCTAGGTTGCAGGCCATGACCCCTAGCAACCGCACATTGATGTTTCTCTCTCTCTCTCTCTCTCTCTCTCTCTCTCTCTCTCTCTCTCTTTTGCTCTCTCTTTCCCTCCCTTCCCTCTCTAAAAATAAATAAATAAAATCTTAAAAAAAGAAACTCAAATAATTTAAAATATATATATATATTTCATTGATTATATTATTACAATTGTCCCATTTTTTTTCTCCCCTTTATTCCTTTCCTCCTTGCACCCCCTCTCCCACTAACATTCCCTCCCCTTAGTTCATGTCCATAGGTCCTACTATATAAGTTCTTTGGATTCTCCATTTCCTATACTGTTCTTAACCTCCCCCTGTCTATTTTGTACCTACCATTTATGCTTCTTATTCCCTGTACCTTTTCCCCCATTCTCCCCCCTCCCCCATCTCACTGATAACCGTCCATGTGATCTCCATTTCTATGATTCTGTTCCTGTTCTACTTGTTTGCTTAGTTTGTTTTTAGGTTCAGTTGTTTATGGTTGTGAGTTTGTTGTCATTTTACTGTTCATATTTTTGATCATCTTCTTTTTCTTAGATAAGTCCCTTTAACATTTCATATAATAAGGGCTTGGTGATGATGAACTCCTTTAACTTGACCTTATCTGGGAAGCACTTTATTTGCCCTTCCATTCTAAGTGATAGCTTTGCTAGATAGAGTAATCTTGGATGTAGGTCCTTACCTTTCATGAGTGCTTCTTTTCAGCCCCTTCTGGCCTGCAGTTTCTTTTGAGAAATCAGCTGATAAGTGTGGCAGATACTGGCCAGCAATATCCACGGCCACTGCGAATGCTCAAGATACGAGAGAAATACACACAGACTACCAAGTCCTGTGGAGGAATAGGGATGGCATGGCTACTCTCTCAAGGAAAGAGCACCCCAAGCCGCTGCCTGAGTAGGCTTTTTATTAGGTAGTATTGGGTAGGAACACAGATACAGCTTATTAACCATTGTCTAGCAATGGGGATCAAACAGATAGATAACGTTCAAAGGGCTCACACTAAATTGGGGTCTTATCTAAAAAACTACAGAACTTGAGGAGCTAAAAACATTTCCTGCCTGGGCCTTTGTAATCTAATTAAGAGCATCCTCAGCAAAGCAGGTTTCACAGGATTTTACATATTCCTTTTTCAGGTCTGATAGTCCCGGGAACTCTGCAGTCCCCAGTGTGGATTGCACTGCCCCTTGTTATTGTTACAGGCTTGAGTTGGACAGAGGAGACAAAGACAGCTGGGAGATTTGGATGTCTTGCAGGCAGAATGAGGACTCTGGATTTGTCAAAGCTGGGGTGCAGGGGTCCATTGCCCCCTCTTTCCCACAGTCCCCTGAGTCTTTCCCTGAGGGCCTTCCCACTTGATTGTGCCTGGCTGAGGTCCATCCTCCTCTGATGAATGTTACCTGTCATTGGCTAACCAACCAAACAATGGAGACCAGGCAAGGAGCAGGCAGCGCTCCTGCCAGGGAGATAAGCTTGTCTCCTTAGTGTCTCCTGGTTCAGAGGTCTCCCACTCAGCCTTAGCCACGGGGGTTACAGCTCCTAAAACTAGGCAGGGCAATTCCCAACAGATAGACTTATGGGAACTCCTTTGTAGTAACTGTCTCCTTTTCTCTCATTATCTTTAATCTTGGGTAATGTAAGTATGATGTGCCTTGGTGTGTGCTTCCTTGGGTCCAACTTCTTTGGGACTTGAAGCTTCCTGGTCTTCCTGGAAGCCTATTTCCTTCTCCAAATTGGGGAAGTTCCCCTTCATTATGATTTCACAAAAGTTTTCAATATTTTGCTCTTCCACTTCTCCTTCTGTCACCGTTATGATTCAGATGTTGGAATGTTTAAAGTTATCCTGGAGGGTCCTAAGCTTCTTGTCATTTGTTTGAATTCTTGTTTCTTCATTCTGTCCTGGTTGAATGTTTATTTCTTCCTTCTGCTCCAAATTGTTGATTTAAGTCCCAGTTTTTTTCCCCTCACTGTTGGTTCCCTGTATATTTTACTTGATTTCACTTTTCATAGCCTTCACTTCTTCCTCTATTTTGCGACCATACTCAACCATTTTTGTGAGCATCCTAATTACCAGTGTTTTGAACTCTGCATCTGATAGGTTGGCTATCTCTTCATCACTTAGTTCTATTTTTGGAGCTTTGATTTGTTCTTTAATTTGGACCATATTTTTTTGTCTTTGCATGCCTGTTGCATTCTAAGAGGTGGAGCCTTAGGTATTCACCGGGGCGGGGTGACCCACATGGCTTCGTTGTGGTACTGTATGTCGGGGAGAGGACTGAGAGGGAACAATGCTGCTTGCTCAGCTCTCTGCTGGCTTTCAGTGACTTTCCCTACTACCCACAAGCAAATTGGGCTCTTTTGGTGCTGATTCTCAGGTGGGTGGTTTTGTGTACGTTCTAGGACCCTGTGGGTCTCTCCAGTGGACTCTCCTGTAAGGCTGGGAGTTTCTTCCACTGCCGAGACCCCACAGGTTTTTACAGCCAGAGGTTTTGAGCCTTTATTTCCCCATACTGGATCCCTGGTTGGGTGGTTTGTATTGCTCCCCACTTGTTCCTCCTGATTTATCCACATGTGAATGTAGGACCACCAGCCACCGCCTCTCCCTGCTAGTCCTATAGCCACTGCCTTGTCACGCATCCTCTCCACCCTGGCTGCCTGTCTCCACCTCTCCTGCCAGTCAGAATGAATGTTTCTTCTTTAACTCCTTGGTTGTCAGACTTCCATACAGTCTGATTTTCTGGCATTTCTGGTTATATTTTGTTTTTAAATTTATTTTCCTTCTTTTGGTTGTGTGAGGAGGCAAAGTGTATCTACCTATGCCTCTGTCTTGGCTGGGAGTTTGGCTATTCCTTAATCATATCATTCTGATGTTCAGAGAGCCTTAGGTTTATTTTTCTACTACTATTTTTCTTTAGGTAGTTACCCAAACTAATCACCTGATATCCACCTTAATTATGTAGAGCCTTTTTACTGCTAAATCCTCCACTTCTTTCCTTCAGAAAACATTCTTGGATGCTTTCTAGATTCTAGAGCTTTATTAGATATTTTGACACAGAGGTATAGTTGTGTGAGATAAAGAGCTAACTGCCTATTCATAAATTAGTGTATTCAATTGCTTGCCCTTACTTCATATAGTTGTCTCTTTTAGAATGGCAATACCTAGAGATTAGAGACAATTTATAGACTTCCTTCTACAGTTGCTGGATAGCACCATACAGAGTTAAGGAAGTTTTGTTTTTAATGGCTTTATTTTAGAACAGATGTAATATATAATGTTCCAAGTTATTTGGGATTAAAAGCTATCTTAAACATACTGTTTTATAAAATCCAGGCTCAGCTAACAAAACATAAGATTAGGAATTAGAGCAATGGATATTTATTTATATCTAATTCTCCCCTTACCTTTATGCATCAGGCAGATTGTGAGAATTACTGCATTTTATTTTGCTATGAGTAAAATCAGATTAAATCATTCATTCATGTGATGTTAATTATTTTAGGGTGCAAGTTACCATTTAGTAAATTACTTCCTGTGTATTTGTATTACTCTGGACAAATTAATTCACCTCATAAAGATAAGCAATTTATTTTTCTCTCCAGAGACTTCTTTTCTGATGGCAGGAGACCTAGTTTAGGATTGTTTGTCTGAACTTAGGTCTTCTCATAATGCCTTCAATATCAAGAAATACTTTATGAGAATTCATAACATGGAATGAATAGGCTGTAGGAAATAAGGAAGACCAGTAACACAATTGAGATGAATAAATACATGATCAAAACAAAAACATTATGTAATTATGCATTAAAATAAAAGTGACATGAGCAGCATTAAGGAAGGAAACAAGAGTTGTATTCAGCTAATTGGGTCTGCTGGTACTTCTGCCTTCTTGGAATGGACATGTTATGAAAAAGGAGGTAATGTAGATCTTGTAAGTTTAGGAAGAGAGAATATAGGGATATTGACCAAATAATCTTCTCAAAGGCAGGTTAGGCATGATCATTATCTTTATTGTGCTTTCAAATGCTGTCATTCATTATATCAATTTGAGAAACTTTCTAGACTGTTAACAGTTGGTTTGCTGGTGATTGACTTGATGTCACTCTGTAAATTCTTTAGAGGGGAAAAGTTCAGTAATGTGAGGAGAAAAGGAATGTTAAAGTATCCCAAGTCCGATCTGAAAAAGAATTGTAGAACAAAGTGGTGTCAAATCATGAAGACCTTTAAGAGATAAGATGCTTAAGCATTTTAATTTTAAGAGAGCTAATGTACTCACATAACTTCTGTGAGCTGAAGTTAATTTCAGAAGTATCAAATCAAAACAGGGTATCTTTAGTTCTCTGAAACTTTTTGTCCAGTTATTTCTAGATTGTTAGTTTATAAATAATGAACTACCCATAACTACTATGTATACTCAAAGTAAGATAAAATGTTAATTTGTCATTGTCTTTGGGAATAGTTTGACTGTGTTAAAGCAAAACATTGTTCCTGAGTCTATTGAACTTTGTTCCAAAATAGAGGGAACTTAAATTCTTTTGTTATTCTTAAAGATTTTATTTATTTTTAGAGAGAAGGGAAGGGAGGGAGAAAGAGAGGGAGAGAAACATTAATGTGTGGTTGCCTCTCATGTGCCCCCAACTGGGGACCAGGCCCACAACCCAGGCATGTGCCTTGACTGGGAATCGAACTGGCGACCCCTTGGTTCACAGGGTGGCACTCAGTCCACAGAGCCACGCCAGCCAGGACTAAATTCTTCAAGTGCATTTTCATAAATGGAAGATTCGTTCAACAAGCTCTGATCATGTTTTTTTGCATGCCTGATATTGTGCTATATGTACTGGATATACCAAGAATCTGTTTCAAATGCCAAAGGATTTAGGCAGCTTATAAAACTCAATAAACAAATTAGTAAGGAACTTATGGTTAAGAGAAAAATAGATAGTTGTTGAGGAATAGATAAGCCAGAGTTTAATTCAGTGTTTAGAAGGTATATCCTACCTTAGTATATGAGGTCTGTCCAGAAATAGTCCAGCCATTATTAATATAATGAGAACGGTTTGTGAGACATTGATGTAACCTGGCAGGCAAGGAAAGTGGACTGGAACATGCATGTGTGAGCAGTGACAACTTCACTGTATTAGGCAGTGGGAGTGGTAGATGGCACTGAGAGAGCATGTATACTGTGTGGCCATTGCATTCAAAATGCTTGAGTTGAGCAACAAATCTACATCAAATTTTGTGTTAAGCTTAAGTATTCCTCTGAGAAAACTGAGCAAAGAAGTGACACAGCCTGCTTGTATTTTAACATGATCAGTCTGGTTTCTGTGCAGATAAAAAACTGAAGGAAATAGGGGTAAGGCAGAGGGACCATCAAGACACCACTGCAATATTCAGGGAGGAAGGATGGATTATTCTTCTGAAGGATCATTCAGATGATTGAGAAGGCCATAGCTATGGGCAGCTGGTGATTGGAGGCTTCATCATGACAACGTGCCTGCTCATGCATCATGTCTTGCGCAGAGGTTTTTGGCAAACCGCCAAATCACCCAGGTTACTCAGACCTCATAGAGCCCAGGTTTGGCACCCTGCGACTTCTGGCTTTTTTCCCAAAACTAAAATCACCTTTAAAAGGAAAGAGATTTCAGACCATTGATAAGAATCAGGAAAATACAATGAGGCAGCTGATGGCATTTGGGAGAACTGTGCGAGGTCCCGAGGTACCTATTTTGAGGGGGACTGAGGTGTCATTGTCCTACCTACAATGTTTCTTTTATCTTTTTCAATAAACGTTTCTATTTTTCATATTACATGGCTGGATGCCTTCTGGACAGACCTCATACGTTGTCTACCTTTGAAATAGATCTGGAACCTCAACAGTGAAAACCACATTCAGTGCTACCACCTGGATCCAGTGCACCATCCTTCCTCCCTGAATATTGCAGTGGTGTCTTGATGGTCCCTCTGCCTTACCCCTATTTCCTTCAGTTTTTTATCTGCACAGAAACCAGACTGATCATGTTATAATACAAGCAGGCTGTGTCACTTCTTTGCTAAAATCCCTTATGTGAATCAGAATCCCATCTTCTAAAAATAAAAGCCAAAATCTATAGGACACACTGTATGAACTTACCCTTACCTCTCTGATCTGTTCCTCATCGCCCCCTTACTTTGTGTCTCCTGCATTAGCCTCCTTTTATCTTGCCCTGAGTCTTTGTATTTGCCCCTCCCTTTGCCAGATACCTGCTTCACTCACCCACTCACTTCCTTTGGGTGTCAACTCACCTTCTCAGTGAAGCTTCTCTGACTGTCTTATCCACCATTGGCAATATTTCCTATCACTCTTCCCTGTTTTCATTTCCTCCTTGGCACTTTTGACTCTTTAATGTAGTATTTATTTTACTCATTTATTTGTTTATAGTCTACCTCTACTACCCAAATATACAAAGTTCCATGAGAGCAGAGACTTTGTTCTGTCCACTCTTAATTCCCCAGTGCCTAGAGTAATGCTAGGTCATAGTAGGAGCTCAGTAAAAATTTGTTGAATGAATGAATAAATGAATGAATGTGCTTGATGCAAACTGCAATTCAATTTATACAACTGGCAGACATAATAGTAGTCAGAACAGTGGGAGGAAATCCAGGAATGAGAGTAGCTTGAGAGGTATCTGAGAATTTTAAGGAAGGAGTGGGTAGTTGTCTGAAATGCCATAGGAAGTCAAGTAATACAAAGACTGAAAATAAAGGCCATTGAATTTGCCTTTTTAAAGGAAAAGCTGAATTTAGGGAGAGCAGACCCATTTTGTAATGGATTAAGAATAAATGGGTGTTCAAGTGTAAATAAGATGTGTAGGCTACAGAGTTATTTGCATATTTAAAATAAATTTGTAGCAACTGTACTTTTTATTTGAATGTGATTTGGCCAAGATTTAACTTTTATTTTAGTGTTTCCGGGGTACTTTGATCTTTTGAAACTGTTTTCACATATTGTTTGATGTTCAAAGCCAAGAGGTAGTGTATTGAGCACTGTTATATAATTCTAGTGTGCCTTTTGCAACCAAGGAAATGCAGAGGCTTAGGTAAGTGCCTTTTCCAAGGTTATATGCTAGAAAGTAGTGGAACAGGGCAAGAAATCCAACTTTGGACTTATAAGTCCAGTGTTACGTCTTTATTTGTTCAAGTGATTGGTTTAGTTAATTTTATTTTGTGTGTGTATTTGTGTTACAGACTGAACCCATTGGGGGAGCCCAGATACTAGAACCAAAACAAGCCCCCTCCCCTGGAGTCTTTGGTTTTAGGTTTGTGTCCTTTTAGTAACAGTGTCTCTCCCCAGATGGGTCCATTCTGTAACAGTTTTTTGGCGCTCCACGTTGGGGGTACTGTTGCTGACATGGATTGTTGGGAAGAGAGCCCAGATACTGTTACTGAGACAAGCCCCCTTCCCTGGGTTCTCTCTGTCATTTGGTTCTTTGCCTGCTGCCATGTATTAGGAATTGTGGTTCTCAATGCCAGAGTTTGGTAAAAAGGAAAGGAACTGTATTCAAAAGTTATACAGGTTTAAACTAATGACAGAATGTCACCATTAAAATCCTGAAGTTCCTTTAAAATACCCACAAACAAACACACACAGTCTTGCCTTACCTCCTTTGCCCAGCCAGCCCAGTCAAGAGTACCGTATCTCAGGAAAAGAAATAGAAGTCCATAGCTTGGCTAGACTCCCAGTTCCTCCCTGGGATCCATGCTCAGCTGGGTAGGTCTCCTGCAGTCCCCAGCACCATTAGCTGTGTTGCCACCATGATCTCCAGTTTTAATCCAAAACCACGCGGAACTTCCTCATGGCCCACCAGTTAGAGTCCTTTCACCCCTTTATTTTATGCTTGGTCTCGTGTTGTCCTCCATTGTCCCCTGCATTGTCTCCATTCCTAGTCCTGCATTGTCTCTTCCATCCCTCATGGTGGCCTGTGTTTACTTTAAATCCCAGCCTATAACCTCCTCTGTAACCCCATTTCCTACTCCTCCCTCAGTTGGCTCCACATGCCAGCACTCCCGTATTTTCAGCCTTTCTGGGCTGCCACAGTTAGTTTAGGCAGGCGTGGCCCCTGGCATGGAACAACCATCTTAAAGCTCTCGTACAGGTGCTGTAGCCTCCCAGTTTACACCATGGTTCAAAGTAATGCATCCTTTCTGGCTCCACTCAGGCTGTAAGCCAGCCTGTTGATGATGTGCAAAATAACTCCCAATGGCCCTGGTCCAAGTCTTCCTTCCTGAGTCAGGCATATGGAGAATATCCTATATTCCCAGACACCCCAAGTTCTGGACCTCATTACAAATCCCCCTTTTAGAGGGCCCTGGGGCCTCCCAGCCTACACCATTACATTTGTAAGCTACTTAAATCATTTAGGAAAAAGACATGCCATAAACTAAAATTATGTTAGTGATGTGACCCTGAGATGGGCAAGAGGATGTCAGAAGACCTGGACAGGGATGGTTGGTGCACTTGTTGAAGGTTCAGTTTGCTTAGTTGATAGTTTCACAGATTCAAATACCCCTAGACTCATATTTACTTTGAGATTATTTTCAGATAATGATTTTAAACAGAATTGTTTTCCTCCATCTGTAATGTAACTAAGATATTGTTGTTTCTGTTCTGAAAAGGAATTTTATGTCCTCCACATTGAATTATTTCCCTGTATTTTATGTGAGGCAGCATTTTAACATCTTGTAGTAATTTCAGCATAAGTCTAACTGCTTAATAGTAACAGTTATACAAGGAACATATCACAGCAGCACAGTTAAGCTAACCCAGAAAACACTGAGTTGAGACGAAGCTAGTTTGATTTGCTTTGAGGTCATTTAATTAAAGCTGTCACTTTGTGTACCACATGCAAAGTAAATTAACCAGTATTGAATAGGTACTGATTAGGTGGGTAATGGCTTACCAGAGTTTAGAGTTTTGTTTTTTGGCTCTACTAACTTAGATGGGAATTTCATGTACCTTGGAGACACATAGGCTCTGCTTTCTTAATTTTCCACTTAGCTGACCTTTTTTGTGATGTGAGTTCATTTTATCTTCTTGGGTTGATTTCTTTCAGTTTAACCATGCCTATTTCAGCATGTAGTAAATGAGTATTTAAGTGAAGCAAGTTTTACATTTTCCCTAATAGAAATCCATTCTTCTGAAGGTGTCTGCATAGAGTTGATATAATTCCAAGGTACTTGCAAAAAAAAAAAAATGCTTGTAGTTCTACAAAATCCAGAGGAAAAACCTAACTGTTGATCATTCTTTTTCCAGGTTTCTGAAGGGTTGTGGATCCGAATTGGTGCGCCTTGAGTTATCTTGCAGCCACTTCCTAAATGAAACTTGCTTGGAGATTATTTCAGAGACGTGTCCAAATCTACAGGAATTAAATCTGTCATCCTGTGATAAACTGCCACCTCAAGCTTTCAACCACATTGCCAAATTATGTGGCCTTAAACGGCTTGTTCTCTATCGAACAAAAGTAGAGGTAGGAATAACTCATTTACATATTTGCTAGGTAGGAATAACTTATTTACATATATACATATAGCCAGCTGAATATTTAGTTGCTTATAATAATGTGATTTCTGGTTTTTAAATAGATTCAGTTTGCGGTGCCCCCTGGTTATTCAAAAACCATCAGAACCAATTCAATCATTTCAAAACCGTTTAGAGTCTTTTTTGTTCTTGTTTTAGTTATAAGATGTTCTCTGTGCTCTTAAAAATTTTGTAATGCTTTTCATGATTTCAGGTAAATAAACAAGCAATGGGCCGAAGTGGCAGGCAATGAATTAGAGAAAGGAGTAGGAACATGGCATGCAGGAGGACTTCTGCTTGGAGTAGGAGGAAGCAAAGTAGAATTTTTCCAGCACCAGATTTATGAGTTAAAATTTCTGATACCATAGAGTCTCATTTAAGAAAAATGGGATTATCTTATATATATTGATCTACAGGCTGTTTCCACATAATATCTGTATGAGATCTTTCGAGGTCATTACATATACCACCTGACTCTTTCCATTAACTGGGTAGTATATGTTATTCAATAATCGACTCAGCCATTCTCCAAAAGATCAGTGTTTAGGTTTTCCTAGCCGTTTTTCTTCTACAAACTACCACAGAATATTTTTCCCTTTCCAAGTCATTTTTATTCTTTTTTTATTTGTTTTTTTTTATTGTACAAGTACAGTTATCTGTCTCCCCCTTGCCCCCACGCCAACCCTCCCCACTACCACAGAATTTTACATTTACATGCCATCGTTGCTGTGGGAGGGAGTTCTGCAAGTGGGGTTGCTGGGTCGGAGTATGTGCCTGGGCCCCTGTAGTAACTAATACCCACTTGGTTTTCTACACCTGCTTCCTGCACTCCAGGCATGTTGGCCTCCTTTCTCTTCCTTGAACATTCTGATCTGGTCCCAGCTCATGGCTTTTTCTCTTCTGTCTGTCTGCAGTATTCTCCCAGCCTTATATGGTTGCCTCCTTCTTAGTCTGATGTTCAACTTAATTTTCTTTTTCAGAGATGGCTTCTTAGACATTGATAAAAGTGAGCCCCCCTTCTAGTTTGTTTCTTTTATGTCTCCCATTTTATTTTATTTTCAGCATCTTTATCACTTTGAGATTGTTTTCTTGCTATTACCTCTCTCCTTACCTGGGAGATAAGTTTCATGAAGGCCTTATCTGTTTTTCTCATTGCCAAGTTTCCATCATCTAGAATAGACTTGGTAAAGATTAGCAAATAAATGTTTATCTTAATCAAGGTATTCAACCTCTCAGTATTTCAGTTTCCTCATCTCTAAAAGAGAGATAATAAAAATACAGATTTCATATCATCATTGTAGGAATTCAGTTACATGTGAAGTGCTTGGAGGGTGCCTAGAACATAGTTAACTCTCAAGAAGTACTAGCTGCTAAAAACAGTAGTAAGAGTGATACCATCGTGGCAGTTTTGAAGTGTGTTTTACCATGTGGCAGGGGAAGTCTCTAGTCTTTTTTAATGTTTTTTTCCCCACAAATCCTTGTATATTATTCTTCTAGGTATATCTTTCATGGAGGATTTTATTAGAAGGACATTCACTATATTTCATTTTGCTCTTTAATGAGGCTTCTCATCTGTTCATGTAGGTTCTTGTTCTATGTCCAAGAGTATGTTATAGTTTTCTTCATGTAAGGTTTATATCTTTCTGGTTAAATTTTATTTCTTGCCTTTTATAGTCTCAGATACTATTTTCTCTTCTAATTAATTTTAGTTTGTTATTGTTAGTATAAAGGAAAATTTGATTTTTTTATATATTGTATGTGCTCACCTTACAACATACCTATAATTGTTGTAATAACTTTTTAGTCTTGGATTTTCTAATGATAGAGTTATATAATCTGGAAATAAACTTTTTCTTTCTTTTCCAATACTTAAAGCATTATTACAATACTATATTAGATAGAACTTAATAAATAATGTGGAATATTAGAGTCACGACAGGTATACCAGTGTAATTTCTTTCCTTTCTTTCTTTTGTGTTTTTTCTTCTTGATTTTAGAGAAGAGGGAAGGGAGGGAGAGAAACATCTATATAAGAGAGGAACACTGATTGGTTGCCTCATACACGCCCTGACTAGGGACTGAACCTGCAATCCAGGCATGTGCCCTGGCCAAGAATTGAACTGGCAACATTTTGGTTTGTGGGACGATGCTCCAACCACTGAGCCACACCAGCCAGGGGCATACCAGCCTTACATCTAATATAATGGGATGTCCTCAATGTTTTATGTTTTTTATATTCATACAAAAAAATATTTACTACATATTTTGTGCTAGGCACTACTAGGCCCTGGGACTTCAATAGTCAACCAGACAATTTTTCATGTACCTTACCAATTTTATTTGTTGTTTGATGGTGTTTTCTGATAAATAATCTTTATCATTCTTGTTTGATTAAGAATATTTTATCAAACATGTATATTTTATGTTTTTAAAGCCTCTATTAACACTCCTCTTTTTTCTTTTATGTATTAATATAATGGTCTATGTTGAACAGTCTTTGTTTTCCTGGAGTAATCTCTACATGTTTTTAATTTAATACATAGCTAGGTTCATTTCCTAACGTTTTGGAGTCAGACACCTTGGGTTTAGAGACTAGTTGTATTATTTTCTCCTCATGTTAACCTTGCAGAAGTTTCTTGACCCCATGTGCTTCAGCTTTCCCTTTTATTAAGTACATAAAGGAGGTAAAACTGGCATGCTTCTCAAAGAGGAGTTGTGTGGATCAAATGATTTGTCTACACCAGTGCCTGGTTAACGGGAAATATTCTTTAAATACCTTTGCATCTGCTTTTTTAAGTGAGATTGAACTGTGGTTTTCCTTTTCATGCTGTCTCATTAGGTATAGGGCTGGGATTGTGTCAGCATAGCAAAATGATTTGGGAAACTCCCATCTTTTCCTCTGATCTGGAATAACTTGAAGAAATGGAAATTATCTGTTAGATAAAATTTACCTATAAAACCACCTGGGTGTATAGCTTTTTTTAAATTGGTAGATTAGAGTAGATACCTTTTTCTAGACATAGCTTTTTTCCTAATCTATGGAAGCCTGAAATTATGTGAGTATGAGAGCTGCTGTTTAATGCAGCATTCCTGATTTTGGGGCAGAATGTTTAGCTAGAGTTTAACTAGTGACTTGGTATGATGAAAAGAAGATTTTGATTATAGTTATGACCCTACCAGTAACAAGCTTAGTAATCTAGGCTAAGTCACATTGTGTCTCAAATTCCTAGACTGTTTATTTGTAAAATGAGAAGACTGTTGTCTGTGAATGCCAGCATAAAAATAATGTTAGCCCATGTTTTTATTGATCAGAAAGTAATGTATTGTTGGTGTCTAGATGGTATATTCTTAAGTGGTTAGGAATGTCCAAGCATGTTGAAGGTCTGATTACTCAATATGAATGAGCCTATAGTGGTAGGGTGAGAATTGCTTTATTTGCTGGTAGGTAGGACCTGGCATGCTTATGTAGCTTCTTTATGAGCCACTGGTGAAACAGGCAGTGGGCCCAGGGGGCTGGCCTTCTCTCTGCCTGATAAATTTCACCAACATGGCTGCTGTGTTGACCACTTAGCCTCATGTGTAACCTTGTCAAGAACTGAGGGTATATTCCAGTGCATATCCTTTGTATTGCTTGATTGCTGCTGGTGGTAGAGTAAAATGAAAGCAACCTTAAAACAAGTCCCAGGTGTCATTGTCACCAGTTTTTGAGCCCAACATTTTATGGTGGCCTAGATCATTAAGATTTTTCTGCTCCACCTCCACTGTTTTGGCTAATACTATGGCTAGCATTCCACAGTGGGAGAAAGCAGCAATAGGATCTTGTTGAGACTTTAGCTGTTATTAAACTGCTTAGCAGCAAGATTTGGGTATCTGTCTGATTCACACATTGTGTGATAATTTAAAACCTAGGGAGATATTTGTTATTTAGTCTGTATCAAATTCCCAAGTCATAAAACTCTATCCTTATCTTGGCTTTCTCTTGAGAAAGATGTATGTGCTTGGGTAAGTCACTTACACTAAGTTGTTTTTTTTTAATCTATCTTAAAAAATCTTACCCTATTACATAAGCTATTGAGAAGTTCAAATTAGGTCACATGTGTAAAAAACAAACAAACTGTAAATTAAATGAATTTGTGTACATGTGAAGTGATAATAAAGATTTACTCAGTATATTCCTACACCATTAGTCCTACCTCCATGAAGTACTCTTACAGATCTTCCTAAATTTATTTTTTTTATCAAGTGGTAAGATAGATGAGGTTTCATTATCTCTTTTCAGCTTAAGATTTGTTTCTGGTGAAAGCAATGTTCATTCCTAAATTGCAGATTCCATAATGGGAGGTACCACGTTTGATTGTTTACTTCTTTACAGCTATTACACAGAACAGTGTCTGGTATTCACCATAGTATTACTCACCATAGTATATAGTAGATACTTAGAAAACTTGAATTGAATAAATGAGCAATAGAAGTCTTTTATCAATTCATTTTTTCATTACTAGATAAGTTAGCGTAAGTTTGTCTTTTCTACCAAATAACGACATCTACTAGGCAGATGGGTGGGTCAATCAGCAACTTGAAACTCATGTTAAGAAAATATTTGAACTGTATTTATTCAGAATTTTTAACCCTAATAAATAGTGAAATATAGTTCAGTTTGTTTTAATTTACTTCCTGAGATCTTTCTTCAGATGTATTAAAATTGAGATGAAAAATTGCTTTGTTAAAGAAGTAACAACTGTCTTACAACATCAACTGAAATAATATATAGTCGCTATGTAAGTTATTTGCAGATTTAGTGGTATACATTTGTTGAATTTCAGTAGACTGAGAGCAGTAAATATGTCTAGTAAAGAAAAGGCTACTACCACATTAAAGAGAGACAAGCTACCACATGACTATCTTTACCAGAAGCCCAGTGCATGCTGCCAATGTCACATGTTTATGCTTGTTTGGAGAATGGTCCGTGTTGGGAAACCTGAGAAAAAAATGACCCTAGGGTTGAGATTTTTGCTACACTTATTGCATGATCCCAGAATAATTAGTGAAATGGATTGGTAAATTGGGTAGTTTCCTTTTTACTGAATTTGGGGAATCTTTTCAGGTTGTGTGGGCAACTTCAGGCAAAAGATGAGAACCTAGAGCAGACAGGATAAAAACTTTTTAATTGTACTTTGTTTCTTTTTCTATCTGTGACAAGGAAGTAATTATAGTAGAGTTAGATAGGTACTCAGTATATAATGATTAGAAGAAGTTTGTCCTTTGGTCTTTTTCTTCTCTATTCATAAGATTCTTATTATATATACAATAAACATTGATTGCAAGCACCTCTTTAGCCACACATAATGATATATTTTCATGAGAGGAATGCTGTAAAAATTTAATTCATTAAGTAGACTTTTAAGTTCTTAAAGGAAAGACTTCTTTTTTGAAATAATTTGACTTAAAAGTAAAAAAACCTTTTATGCAAAAGTTGTATAAATAGTAAATTCCCTTACTATATGCGTTTTTTCCCCCTGAACCATTTGAAAATAAGTAGAAGATACAGTTCTCCTTTACCCCAGTGGAGGCATATGTCTGCAAAATACTCTTAAATACTTGTGCTATAGGCTGAGTTGTGTCACCCCAAAATTCATGTGTTGACATTTTAACTCCTACTACCTCATGATGTATTGGAGATGGGGTCTTTAAAGAGGTGATTAGGGATAAGTGAGGTCATTAGGGTGGTCCCTAATCCCAAATCCTTGTTGTTCAAGCCAAGAAGTGAGGCCTTAGAAGAAACTAACCCTGCCGACACCTTACCTTGATCTCTCAGACTTGTAGGATCCAGAATTATGAAAATGTTAATTTCTGTTGTTTAAGTGACCTAGCCTGTGGTGCTTTGTTCTAGCAGAGCAGGCAAGTCATACGAGGGGAGGAACCCCCAAAATGAATTTATTTATAAAAAATTGTGTATTTCTTAAATGTTTAAACTTCATTCACCTTCAAAGTACTCTCCATTTTATTCAATACACCTATCCAGAGGTTTTTTTCCACTGCTCAAAACAGTTTTTGAGCTTGTCAATTTTGATACCTTTTAAGTGCTTCTGCCATTTTTTGTTTGTTTGTTTCCCCTCTTCCACAGTGGCAAAATGTTTCCCTTTGAGGACTTGTTTCTTCCAGGGAAACAAAACAAAACAAAAAGTTGCCTGGGGCAAGATCAGGTGAATAGGGAGGGTGGCACAGGGTCATGCTTCTGGTCAAAAATTTCTGAACCTCCAGAGAGGTGTGGGCAGGTGCACTTGTAAATCACCCATCATGAAATGGGCAAGTGCATTGAAAGAGACTTCAAAAAAAATTCAGTGAAGCCAAACACAGCTTCTCACAACAAAGCCAGCTTGTACACTGGTACAGATGGGTTCATAGAACACTCGGCCAGCAGGGGAAACCTGTACTACAAGGGTCCCACCCTCCAGAAGATAATTCCAGGTTCTTTGTGGGGTTTCGCCTCTTACAATTTGTAAAGGATGGCATAATGATAACTTTTTAACATATTGCATAAAAAGTATCTTTAAGTGAAGTCCTGTGCTTTTACTAAAACAATATAGATTGGTGTTAGACATTTGAGCCTATTTACCTTTTCTTTGTTTGGAAAAGAAATGTATTTGGTATAGGGGTGAGATGGGGCATGACAGGTAGCTCAGTAAGAATGTCATTCTGTTGCTTAGCAGCAGACAAGAAAACCGAGAGTGGTTTTTAAAAGTTGGAGTTATAAATGGAACACCTGCATCCAGTTTTGATTGCCTCACTTCAAGAATGATAGAGCATAAATTGAAAGAATCTGAAGAAGTGAAAAAACTGATTATATGTATTGTGGGGGACTAGTATATGACAGTAATCCAAAAGTATGGTTTGGCAGCTGTTTACTTGGCCTCCTGGGCTGGGACAGCAGTTTCAAGGACCCTGCTGCCTTAATCTTCATGAACCAGAAAACGGCAAAAGTAGTTGATCTTTACTTCTGTTGCATACCAACACTCTCCTACTTTGTTTTTTCTGTACCAGTTTATTTGGCAGAATGGAAATAAAAGTATAAATGCATACACCCTGTCTGTTGATGAAAAGCATCTGGTCCTATGTACAATACATAAACTGCCTTTTGAAAAAAGTATGATTTGGTTTAGTGCCCTGAATTTGCTTTCTGATACATAGATAAAGTGGTCTTCTTAGCTGCATTCTTACTTGATTTGAGGGACACATTATATATTGGTAAGTATATAATGTATCAGGGACGGCCTTCCTTTTAGTAGAGCCAGTGCAGCTAACATACTCAGACTGTAAGATCAAACTGTATGGCAAATGAAAGGGATGGACTATCACTCAGCAGAGCCATTTCTGACAACTAACCAAGACCATGAGGAGAAATTAAAATAGGAACAACCCACTTTGGTCACCTAAATTGACTAATACCGGCTGTCATTAGCTGTCACCTGAAATGCAGTATAGTCAGATTATCTAGGTAACATATAAAACAAAAGGATATTAATTATTTTGTTCTTAAACAAAATCAAGAGTTAAGACTTTAAGAATTTATATTTAAGTTACTAATTATCATATACTAAAATAAACAAACTTTTAAAAATATTTTGTTTCCAGGAAAGAATATGTCCATACTTCTCTCTATCCTGATTGGCTTTGTAGAAGTTCCGATAGGAATATGAGGCTTTTGTTGGGGTTGAGTGAATGTCATCTAAGGAATGGACTTCGGTTCCATCAGGGTCAAGAAGTCTTGGGGGCAGGGGGGCAGCTTTGGCAGGGTCAGACTCATTAGCAACCAACCACATTCACAACAGTGACCAGTAAACCAGATTATAAGAAGTCTACTTGGATAATGGTGGAAAGAAGGGGAAGAGACTAGTTAAAAGAACATGTACGACCCGTGGACATGGACAACAATGTGGGCATTGACTGTGGGAGTGGGGGATGGGATGGGCACTAGAGAACAGTTAGGCACATGGAGGAAAATTAGGACAACTGTAATAGAATAACAATTTAAAAAAATTTTTTAAAAATCAATCTAGTCGTTGGAAATGACAGAGAGAGCTGATTACTATATTCTCTCACTGTTGGCGTGTCAAAAGGGAAACCAAATTATAGTAGTATGACTTATTTGGTGACTTTCGAGTGAGAACACTGAGAAGTATGTGACAAATGCTTAAGGGCATCAGCACAGAACAGGTTGACACCATATTAGAAAGAAAACAGGTATTTTTGGGAGAAGATGGATTAAGTTTTTGGACCAGTGTACTCTCTTAGCTGGGCATCATTTAGATGAACAGTGTCAACAAACAGGTGCCTGAAATTCCTCTTGCATGCTTCCATGATCCCCTCTAACCCTTACTCCTTTGACTGAAATATTCTTTCTTTATATAGTCTGGAAGATTGCTGCCAAGTCCAGCTACTGTGTAGACTGCCGTGACTTTCTGGCAGTATATCTCTGCCTTCGTTCGCTATGAGTTGCTATAGAAATTGATCAGTTTAGTTATCTGTGAGCAAAGATGCTATTATTATTATTCTATATTATTATGGGAGAGATCCACCACAATGGTAAAAATAGGTGAAGTAAGACTACGGTAAGGAAGATATGTGTGATTTAGTCTTAGATTTTTGTCTATTATACACATGCATTTCTGGAATTTAAGAAATAATTTGAACCTGATACTAAATCTCATACTATAGCACCAAATTTCTGAGTTTGTAGCTGTAACTATTTACAGTTAATCTAAAGAAGTTTCCTGTTTTTCCCCCTCGAAGGCATGTGTAGGAGCTTTATTATGTCGTATATGGTCTTTGACTGTTTCTTTTTGGAGATTAATCAGAAGTCTAACATTTCTACCACAATGTTAATCTTAAAGTTTAACCTGTAAAAGGTAATATTATTTTCTTTAAAAAAAAAAGATTTTATTTATTTATTTTTAGACAGAGGGGATGGGAGGGAGAAAGAGAGAGAGAGACATCAATGTGTGGTTATGTCTTACACACCCCCTATTGGGGACCTGGCCCATAACCCAGGCATGTGCCCTGATTGGGGATTGAACCAGAGACTGTTTGGTTCGCAGGCCACCACTCAATCCACTGAGCCACACCAGCCAGGGCAACAATGTTATTTTCAGGTTGCGATTATATATCAGTTATAAGTTGTACCACATTGCATATCTACACTATATACAAAAGAACAATTTGTAGTGGATGGTTCACAGCAAGTCTATGTAAAGTAATTGAATTGCAATATTCTAGAGTGATGTTGTTTATTTCTACATATAGTTAGTTTCAGGTATTTTAAATAGTCCTCAAAATACTTCAACTTTTATATTTTCCTTATCCAAATTTATTGATACTGAAACACTGAGGCTAAAAAATTAGAGAAAGAGAATGACACATATATATGTGTATTTTAAATTCCAGTAATTGAGTGATTGTATTACTAGGATTTCTTTGCTGGTATTCATTATGCAAATTTATGAATTTTCATTTAGTGAATATACTTTTATACAACCCATCTTGTTACATGTAGACATTGATCTGATGTGTTTGAAATGTGTCATATTTGTTATCAAGTGATGCCACTAGTCTATATTTTAGCTACTGTGTGTCTGTAATATATAAAACTTGTTATATGTTCCTTTAATATGCTTTCTAGGAATCATGTATTAAAGTAGAGAATACTGATTTGGAATCCTAGCTAAGAGTGTTATAATTAAGGGTTGCATTCCTTAGTTAAGATAAGCAAAGACTTTGAGTAAAAGTTATAAACTAGTTATAACAAGTATAAATATAGAGTAGTTAACATAGCACTGCATACATTGGTTATATACTGTCTGACAATATTATAAAATATACATAATATAGCTACTAACCCATAAATCTGGCCTATGTAAAAGTTATATGTGACTATAATAAACATCATCATTTTATGAACTATTTTTGTTTAGCAATTTAGAAGTCTGGAGTATGGAGTACCCATTATGAACTTTCTGGGTAGCATCTCTTAAAAGGGTGTCAATGAAAATTTCAATTCCTGCCTTCCTTTACTTCTTAATAAATTTCCTTGTAACAAGTAGAGGCACTAATAATTATCTTTAATTTATAGTTATCCATTGGATTTATTTTAAAGCTGATGGACTGGGTTAGTAGGTAGACTTTAGGTGGAATGCAAAAGGGTTCTTTCTTTATGAACATACATTTCACTGGGTATGCCAGTACTCACCTAGGGTATGCTTTGATAATTCTGTAGAAGAAATTAACATGACCAGTCATTTCTTAGTGAATTTCTTTCTGCAGTGGTTTAAATAAGGTTGGCCTTGGTTTAAAAATTACAAACTCATTTGAAAATGAATGCTGCCTTGCCTTATACAAATTACTTACTCTCCCTTTAGATTGTATTTTAACTTTATAGAGCTACTCTCATGCCTCTCTTGAATGAATTTTGGAGAACTAACCACAGCAGAATCTGTAGACTTAGGGACCTAAAAGATATCTTAAGTCTGAAATAAGGGAGTCTTAAAATTTTTCACTTTTATATCTGAATGCCTTTTCAAAGAATACTTAATACAGCTTTAATCTGTACACTTAAGTGTTCTAGAAGTGCTGCAAGTACTCATTACAGTAGAATTGTCCTTTTAAGTAGGGGTTGGCAGACTTTTTCTGTGAAGGGCAAAGTAGTAAACATTTTAAGCCTTGTAGGCTGTGTGGTCTCTGTGGTAACTGCTCAGCCCTGGTGTTGTAGTATGAAAATAACCATACACAATAAATAGATGAATGAGTGTGACTGTGTTCCAGTACAACTTTATTTACAAAACAGCTGGTGACTGCATTGGGCCTGTGGGCAGTAGTTTGCCAACCCCTGCTCCAAACCATTGAGTCTGATCTACAAAATCAAGCCCTTTTATGTCTGAAAATGAAGAATTAGTTTCTCCTGTTTGCTTTAGCATCAATAGCATTAATTCTGAATACTAATAGCATAGTGAAAGAATATTCTAAAGATATGCTAGGAGGAAACTGTTTAACTAGATTTAGAGAGAATGCAAATTGGTCTACAGATGTGTTTTTTAAACTTGGATATTCAGTCTGGCTCATCCTGAGCTTTGCTGGACAGAGCCATGAAACTATTCACTTGTGCTTGCTCACCTCCATGCTACCTGTCAGCCCTTTGATTTATCTCTACTTGACTCCTTGTTACAGACCTCACAGCGTCTTTTCCAAGGTCAGCCTTGTTTTTTTCTTTAGCCGTCACCTCTGTCCCCTCATTTCTTGGTCTCAGCATTCAAGCTCACACCTCTTATTTAGCAAAGATGTGTGATATCATTCAACATAAATCTCTTTTGCCCTACATTACTTCTTTTTAAAAGTGGAAGTGAAAAATGATAGTTCTCTCTCTTATTAAATGAATTTTTAATTTCCAATTTAATGTTCAGACTGTTTAAGTTATTGTAAAGTATTTGCCTGAATAAGTATAGTGTGCCATGAATTCTTCTACGACTTGAAATTTCTCCAGAATGCACCTACCCTTACACAAGATGTTTTCTAAATATATAATTGCTAGAATCTTAATTCAACAATGAGTTGTTTGTGCTTTAAAGTTATAATCTTTAAGATAGACAGTAAGCAATAGATATAGCTCCTATAAGGAACAGTCCAGATAGCTCAATATGGTATTCTTGACAGTAAGTACTTTTTGTCTACTCATTTTTAATTAGAAGAACCATTCAACAGGGAATTCATTTCAAACTATCTCAAAAGAATCACATCTCAGTATGGGGGTAGTCAGTTAGAGCTAGGTGACTGTTTACATGGCTGTCTAGGCCACTCCAGGGGTTGGGTGGAAATGGAGAAAGGAGGCTATTTGCACCTTGGTAGATATACCAAAAATTGTACAGGTACCTGGCATTGGCCGTGCTTCACGGGCATGACTGAGCCCAGCCTCCACCTGGCTCTGCAGTGTCCCCTGGTGCACTGCGGAGTGGGACCGCTTACTTTCCGTAGAAGACGTGGTTGTGGATGGGGCCGTCTGCAAGGCCCTTAGGGAAGAATAAAGACTGAGACAGGGGATTGGAGTTCAGAGAAGTAAATGAAAGCATATTTTTTAAACAGAACAGGAAAAATATTTTAAAAAATAAAGAATTATGGGCCACAGGCTAAAACAGCAAGAATAAGTAGTTGTGCAAAAGAACTGATTAGAAATCTAAAAAATAAGTGATGGTCATTGTACTACAAAAGTAAGTCGATAGATTCTAAATTAGACACAGAGAACTGCTAAATTGAAAGAGAACTCTGAGGTTGTACTTAAATTTGTAAAAGCCTTGAATGTCAGGCACTGCTGTAAGTAGTTTCTCTGTTCATTTATCTATTGCTGTCTACCAGTTACCCCAAGCTTAGTGGCTTAAAAAAACCTATGTTCATGATCTCACTCACTTTTCTGTAGGTCTGGAGTCTGGGAGTAGTTTGCCTGAGCAGTTTTGTCTCAGGGTTTCCAACAAAGTTGCAGAGTCTGCAGTCATCTAGGGCTGGATTGCACCTGAGGATCAGCCTCCAAGTTCACACACAGGTCTATTGGCAGAGTTTCTATTCAGCTGTTGGCCAGAGGGCTTTGTTTCTCTCTTCATGGGCCTCTCCTGCCTGAGAGTCCTCATGATGTGACAGCTAGCTTTTCCCATATGAGCAGTGGGGGAGGGAGGAACCCAAGAGGAGCCACAGCCCTTTTATAACTGTATTGGAGTTTTCCAGGGAAACAGAAATAAGAGTGAGTATATGTATGTAGTCTTATTATAAGGAATTAGCTTATGTGATTATGGAGGCTAGCAAGTCCTACATAGTGAGTCAGAAAGCTGGACACTCAGGAGAGCCAACGGTATAGTTCTGGTCTAGAGGCCTGTAGACCTCAGACCCAGGGGGAGCTGATGTTTCAGTTTGAGTCTGAATAAGTGGATGTCCCAATTCAAAGGCCATCCAACAGGAAGAATTCTCCCTTACCAGGGGGAGAGTCAGTCTTTTGTTCTATTCAGGTCTTTGACTGATTGGACGAGGCCCACTCTCAATAGAGAATAATCTGCTTTACTTCGTGTACCGATTAAATATTAATCTCATCTAAAAACACCCTCATAGAAACACCCATAATAATGTTGGACGAAATACCAGGCCACCCTGTGGCCTAGTCAGGTTGATACGTAGTATTAACCATCACAGTAACCTAACATACCATCACTTCCGCTGTGTTCTGTTTGTTAGAAGTAAAGTCACTAAGTCCAGGCCATACTTGAAGAGGGAGGAATTAAGCTCCATGTCTAGGAGGAAGGAGTATAGAATAATTTGTGGACATATTTTTTAAACTGATACTTGGAAGACTCTAATATTCATTTAGTAGGAGTTTCAGGAGAAAAAATGTAAGAAATTATGGAGAAGCAATATTTGAAGAGAATTGTTAAGAATCTTGATTGTTCATGAAAAATATGTCTGCAAATAAATGTTCACTCAAGATACCAAACAGAATAAATGAAAGTAAATTTTTATCTAGATGTACTGTGATGAAATTGCAGAATATAAATGATAAAGGGGCAAGAGCTATCAGAGACCAAAAACATTACTTACAGAGGAGGACAATTAGACAGACAGTGGACTTCTTATCAAAATAATAGAGGCTGATAGGTAATAGAGTAATGCTTTTAAAATGATGAAAGAAAGTAACTAATACTAAAATGATAAGCCTGGATAAACTTTTATTCAAGATTGAGGAGATATATAAAGGCTAAGTATATTACACAGATTCCTTATCTATAAATGGAAATAATGATATTTACCTTATAGGTTATTTTCTGCTGTTTTCACTAACATAGCCCAGGTGCCTGAACAGTGCCTAACACACAGTAGGCATTCAGTGAATATTTATTAAGTGAATGAATAGGGTATTGTGAGGATTAATGTTTATAAAGAATTTACTGCAATGCCGACATGTTAATAAGTACTCAATAAATGTTTGTTCACATTTTTACCATACATGGATGTGCACTAGAACTATTAAGACTATTTTTTGCCCTGACCAGCATAGTTCAGTAGATTGGGTATCATCCCATGAAGCAAAGTGTCACTGGTTCGATGTCTGTCAGGGCATGTGCCAGGGTTGCAGGCCCTGTTGGAGGCGTGTGAGAGGCATGTGTTTATCTCCCTTTCTTTGTCTCTCCCTTCCCTTCTCTCTAAAAATAGATAATAACATCTTTAAAAAATAATTTTCAACAAGAAGAAAAATTCAGGAAGAAAGTGTGAGATATAATAAACAATTATGACAGAGAAATTGATAAAAGTGCCAGTAAATTAAATAATCATCATGGGGGAAGAAAGAAAAACTAATCTTTTGTATTATTTTTTACAAGGTAAACTAAAATCTTTAAGGTTATTCTAAAATATGAAAGAGCCAATGGCCAAAATCATTAGAGTTTTAAAGAATGAAGAAAGGGTAATTTCCTTACTAGATATATAGACTTATTACAAGCTATGATAATTAAGACTGAAGTATTAGTGCAGGGAAAGGCCAATAGACCAGTGAAACAAAATGACTCAGAAGTAGGCTCATATATATAGGGGAACTCGATATAAGACAGAAAGCATCACAAATCAGCGGATAAGGTAGATTCTTCAATAAATTGAACTGGGACAAGTAGTTATTCCTAAGGAGATAGTCATGAAATTTGATATCTTACCATGTATAAAAATCAATTTCAGTTGGATTAAAACCTAAGTACAAAAAAAACCTTTAGAGTTGTCATTAAAAAATAATAGAATAATATCCTTCCTTAGGTAAAGGGGGACTTTTTAGAAAAGACAACAGAATACACATAAAGATTGATGTGACTATATTAAAATTAAAAATCTCATGTCTCAGAAGATTCTATAAACAAAGCAAAATGACAACTTTAGATTTAGGAAAGATATTTGTAATGCATGAAACTGACAAAGATTGGTATTCAGCATAAAAAAAGAATTCCTACAAGTCAAGAAGGAAGAAACAACCTAATGAAAAACTCAGCAAAAGATTTGATTAAGCAATTTACAGAACAGGAAATAGGAGTGGCCTATACACATATGAAAAGATTTTCAACCTCAGTAGGAATTATACCAATGCAAATTATAACATTCCATACTCATCAGATAGGCAGATAATAAAAAGAATGAGAAGACTGTATGTTGGCAAAAATGTGGGGACTGCACGCTCTGCACAGGTGGTGGAGTGTCAGTTGATACAGTCACTCAGTAATGCTATTTTGGAAAATCTAATGAAGTCAGAGCATACATAAACACCTGGAAATTCTGCTTCTAGGATGAGTTCTAGAGAAATATTGTTCTATAAATACTCTTCTAGAGAAAGACAGGATGCATTATAAGAATATTTATTCTAACGTTCTTTGTTATGGTAAAACTTGTAAGCAAACCAAATACTCATTGAGTGAAAGTATATGCTTTAGTGTATTTGCATAATGGAATAATATAGAACAGGTAAAAGTCAGTGAACTAAAGCTATGAGTATCCACATGGAGAAACCCCTCACTAACATGTTAAGGAAGATGCAGAAATATTTGCACAATAGCACCATTTATATATAAATCATGAAGGACAATATCATATGCTGTTTATGGACACATAATCTATAATAAAATTACATAAACTTCAGGCATGTTTTTAAACACTGAGTCATAAAAAAGCTTACCTCTGAGGAGGTATGTGAATGGATGGAGTGATACAAAAATACAGAAAGATAAGCAAAGAAGGCAAAATGGATGTTTGTTATACTGGACAATATACTAGTCTGTATGTTAGGGATTCTTTACTGTAATTTAAAAATGTATTACCATACAAGTTCCATGATGAAGTCTATGTGTATTTGAGTATCGTTTGTGTGTATGTTTATGTGTTAACTTAAAATTTCTTATCCATAAGAATATGCGGGATCCTCTCTAAAAATTTGCTAATATGTTTTGCTCATAGGAAAATCTTACAAAACAACCTTGTAAGGAGCTGTACTTTAATTTAAAAAACTTCATGTTATTTTTCTATTAGTAAGTTAAAATAGCTAAGTATTACAGAGAATCTGGAAATTAACTCATCTTCATATATCTCTCCTAATGTCAATATTTTGAGAGCTACATGGGATTGCCTTGTATATAAGTTGTGTTAAAACTTAAGCATAAAAATCAAAATAAACTTTCTTAAATTTAAAGAAATGCCCAACAGTGAAACAGCCTTAAGTTTAGTACCTCTCTAGGGCCTATTATTTTTGCCTTAAGTTCATTTTATCTCAAATACTTAATTACTTTATTTTCTTAATGAGAATCTTATCTGAGTTTGAACAAATGTTTTGTATTGTCATTGACATATTTGTCATCCCCTCCCCAACTGATATTTGTCAGTTTCTGAACTCTTGGAACGGATTAAACATAAGTTGTATAATATCATCTTAATTTTGTTAGATGTGATTTAATTCAGATGTTTAGAAAGAAATTCTGCTGCATAAGTAGAGTAGCTTTTTTCTTAGTTTACAAAATAATTAGAAATTTGAATGTTTTGCATTGTTTTTCACACGTTTTCATGGCAGACATGTCATCAAATGAAGCTGTGACTATTTAGAGATATTTTAAGTACGAGGATTATGTCACAGTCTAGCATTTCTTTGGGTTTCTTTAGCGGTGAGATCGTTTTCATTGCCCTGCACAGGATAGATGGGCTGAAATGGCAGGAACATGACTAGAAAGTGCACGTTATATATGTTTCAGTCAGCATGTTGCTAGTGACAGGTGCTCAATGGTTGTTGGGATCCTTGTCAGCAAAGAGAATCCTTTGACATTAAAGTCACCAGCTCAATCCTGATTTCAGGTGACTATTGGCAGTTCCATCAGTCTGCAACTGATCGGTGAATGTCAGAGCTGCCGCTGTTCTTCAGAGTGTCACCAGCCCACTGCGGGTGTTTTTTGTTTTTTTTTTTTCTTGAAGGGAGGGGTTGTTTAGCTTGTCTTGTTCAGTCTTAACCAGACTTTCAAATTGCTTACCTTTGGGATATGAAATGAGAGGTCATAGGGAATATAGGTATCTTTAGGGCATGCACAACCATATCTAGAGCGAAGACTTACATGGAGACTGGTAATGATTACCTTGACTCCAAGCCAATCAATGGTGGGAGCGCCTGGGGACTCATTAAATGGCATTTGTGGTGTCTGTAACCTAGGCTTTGAGCTCTATTTCACGAGAAGTAGTGACAGCCTTTAATGTCTAATTGACCTCTTCTCTTTGTTTCACATTCCATATTTGCCTCTGATGTGGTCCCTGATGGCAGCAAACAGCACTGCTCAGCATTTTGAACTTCTGTTCAGAGCTGCAACACCTCAGTTTGGGTAGTTGTGTAATGGTAAGTATTTGAAAATTTTTTATACTCACTTGCTCATTCTCTCTTCCTTCCCATGGGTGAACTTTATCCTGACTTGTCCCACCCACACCCACTCACCACTTTTCTGATATATGGTTAACTATTGGACCCACTTGCAAACATTTTTTTTAAAATCAGAGAGTGTGTCTTTGAAACACAGGTGGTATTTAGCCATAAGAGCAAGAAGAGAAATACAGTATGGTAGGAAGAGTATGGTTCTGCCTCAAGTCAGATATTACCCCAGAAAAGTTATTTCCATCTCTGCATTTCTTTATGAAGAAAATTATCAATCATACCAAATGCCAGTAGTTCAGTAAGTTTTTCACAAAGCTGGATTTAGTTTTTAAGTTCTGAGATTATTCCTGAGAATGTTGATGATAATGGATAGGTTTGGGGGTTGTTTGTTTGTTTGTTTTATTGATCTTGCTGGGTGAGATAAAAAGATGTATTTTCTGTGTTAGAACTCAAAATTTTTTTTAAACTTCTGATCTTTTTTTTCTAGATATTTATTTATTTATTTATTTATTTATTTATTTTAGAGAGGGAAGGGAGGAGAAAGAGAGAGAGAAACATCAGTGTGCAGTTGCTGGGGGCCATGGCCTGCAACCCAGGCATGTGCCCTGACTGGGAATCGAACCTGCGCTCAATCCACTGAGCTACACCAGCCAGGGCTAGAACTTAAATTTTTTTTCAATTTTATTGGTTCATGAAATCCAAAAGCCTAGGGACTGTCTGACTAGATACTCTTTAAAGTCCTTCCATATTTAAAATATGAATTTTATGTGACATTGAAAGAGCTCATGGGATGATTTAAATCTTTTTTATCTGATTACATGACTTATAAATAATTCTGACACCGAAGGGACAGCAGAACTCTTCGAGTTTGTGTGTATATGTGTGTGTTGTGTGCACTTGTGCCCACTCACAGGAATCCCAACTCCTAATATAATTGTGAGTAATCCATTCCTCTTCAAGACAGATTCAGGAGGTCCCCAACCTCTCCCGTGTTGCATCCACTTATTAGGAAGACCAGAATAAGAAGGATGGCTTCAAGATTCCAGAGAGATTCTCCTGGTGTCCTAGACTTGGAGTCAGCAGGCACAGTCACTGACCTAAAATAGGTCCTGTTCGAACATCTTTTAGAGCTCAGCAATGGCTTCAGAGATGCCCCAAGGTTTGGCAGTGGGGACTGGAGAGGCCTATTATAATGATATATATGTATCCATGTCCTTGTAGTTTTTAATTCTGGTGATTAGGCCTGATTAAACCTCATCTGTGGACTCAGGTCTGTCCTGGTCTCTGGAAACAGTGCTGGGAGCCCACTACTTCAGCATTAGATTTTCCTTACTTCTGGCCAGATTCTTGCCTCAACACGTCATTTCATGAGCTTCTGTTGAGTCCCTCTAGTGACTCTTCTGGATGGGCCCAGTGACATTTGATGGGCAGTTTCTGTGACAATAAATGTTTTTCCTTTGATTAAACCAGCGTTTTCCAACTTTATCTGAGTACTGAACCCATTTTTCCATATTAAATTTATTAATATGTAATATACTATGGTAAATGCTGCTTTAGAAAATAAGCTATTTTAAAATTGAAGTATGTAGCTACTAGCAAAATACTTCTACCATTGGTACTTGTCAGGAAATGAAATATTAAGGACTTGACATTGAAGTTCAGAAATAACGCCAGTATTGCTAAAACTACTATTAAATAGCAAGCAAAGAACCTATGCACCCCAATGTTCATAGCAGTACAATTTACAATAGCCAAGTGCTGGAAGCAACCTAAGTGCCCTTCAATAAATGTGGATCAAAAAACTATGCTACATTTACACAATGGAATTCTACATGGCAGAAAGAAGAAGGAGCTCCTACCCTCTGTGACAGCATGGATGGATCTGGAGAACGTTATGCTGAGTGAAATAAGCCAGGCCAGTGAAAGACAAATACCATATGATCTCACCTTTAACTGGAATGTAATCAACAAAATGAAACCAAAATATAAACTAAAGGCATTGAAATTGAGAACAGGCTGACAGTGACCAGAGGGGGTAGGGGAGGGGATAATAGGGAAAAAGGATGAAGGGTTTACAGGAACAAGTATAAAGAACACATGGACAATAACATTGGGGGGGGGGGGTGGAAACAGAGGAAGGAGGTGGGGAGGGCTGGGGTGGTGGGGAGGCCTGGGGAGAAAGGCAGAAAATTGTGTTTGAACAACAATAAAAAATGTTAAAAAATTAAAAAATATATCAGATTCATGGGTTTCAGAAAGTTTTTAAATTGTTTCTTTCTAAAGAAGCAGATTGGCCACAGTGATTCTTAAAACTACAGTTCTGGCCCTGGCTGGTGTGGCTCAATGGATTGAGTGCCAGCCTGCAAACCAAAGGGTCACCAGTTCGATTCCCAGTCAGGTCACATGCCTGAGTTGCAGGCCAGGTCCCCAGTAGCGGGAGTGAGAGGCAACAACACGTTGCTGTTTCTCTCCCTCTCTTTCTCTCTCCCTTCCCCTCTCTCTGAAAATAAATAAAATATTAAAAAAAACCACTACAGCTCTGTATTATTCAGGTGCACTCACTAAAGTTAAAGAGTGCTATTTCTCCTACTCTGTTTTGCATGGCTTCTGCATGACTCTACCACACACAGTTACTAAAGACCAGAACCTTAGAAATCCTCACCACTATGCCTAGTCCATAAGCCTTTGGTTCTGACTCAAAATGTAGCCCCAAATCTGTCCATTTCTTCAGCTCCACTGCTACCTCCTCAATCCAAGCCCCTGTCATCTGTCCTCTAAGCTAGTGCAGGCTTCTTCACTGGGCCTCCTCCCCCATTCTTTCCCACCATAGGCTGTCTTCCAGATAGAATTAAAAGGAGTTTTTGTTTTGTTTTAATAGAAATCATATTTGCTTCTAACCTCCCATTGATTTTCTTAGCACTTTAAATAAAGATCAAACTCTGTCATGGCCTCATAGCCTCTCCTAGCCCCAGCATAACCTCTGCCCTCACGACTGGCCTCTCCCTCACTACCCTGGCCCACACTGATCTTGTTTCTAGTTCCTCCAATGCTCCGAGCTCATCCTGGAGATCCCAACAACCCCCACTTGCTCCCTTAACTCCTGATACTCCCCTGTTCTCACGTAACCCTCTTTTATTATTTTCATACCACCTAATCACTCTCTGAATTTATTTTGCTCATTTATTTGTATGTATGTCTTTCCCAAAAATGTGAACAGAGTCTTCGTTGGTTCACTATTGTTCCTAGCATCCGGAGTGGTGCTGGCACATAGTGGTTGAGAATATGATGAAACAAAGAACAAAAGGAAATAATCTGGAAGTGTTTGCTGTTTTGTTTCCTTTTGACTTCTGGTGATAATTTTGATACTTGATTATAACAAAATTAAATGAACCTCTTAAAATTTTAAAACATGTTTAAAGAGACATTGAAGCGTATAAAGCCTGTGAATTTTAATGTTTAGTCCTCGGTTAGTAAAGGTTTATGCTGTGATATGGAGGTAAATCATTGGACACCTCCTATAACTGACAGTGATTAACGTTGTCATAATCTAAATCATTTTTGTGTTGTGCATTCAGTCTCCAAATGCCTCATTTAACCCAAAATAAGTAAGTATCCTCATTAGTCCTATCAGCATATTCACATACTAGGTTAGAGCCTAGTGGAGGGTACACCTTTATCAGGGAGATCTTACATATCTACCAGAATTGGTTAATTATATGTAAAATAGGAGAAACTAGGCCTCGGCAGCAAATAGCAGCAGCAAGGTCAGAATGGGAGAATACAGGAACAACAGGGAATCCTCAGAATCTTTGCAAGACACTGAGGATTTCAGACTGCTTTGGGATTTCTTTCATTAACGTACTCTGTCTGGAGTTCTGTTAAATAGATTTTTAAGTAAGTGATTACTCTTGCTGTCTCATGAAACAGTGGCAGGTCTGTGAGATGAGTACACAAATCTGTATTAATGAGAATGTAGGTATGTCCACATGGAAGCAAAAATAGGAGATGATTAAGAATGTTTTAACATGCTCTAAACAGTATTTCTTAGCATAATGTGTAAAAGATTGGACTTTTCTGATTTTCAGATTGAAGACTATGATGTGATAGCTAGCATGATAGGAGCCAAGTGTAAAAAACTTCGTACCTTGGATCTGTGGAGATGTAAAAATATCACTGAGAATGGGATAGCAGAACTGGCTTCTGGGTGTCAGCTTCTGGAGGAACTTGACCTTGGCTGGTGCCCTACTCTGCAGAGCAGCACCGGCTGCTTCACCAAACTGGCACGCCAGCTCCCAAACTTGCAAAAACTCTTCCTTACAGCCAACAGGTCTGTGTGTGACACAGACATTGAAGAACTGGCTTGTAATTGTACCAGATTACGGCAACTGGACATACTAGGTAAGGATACAATATATAATTTTTTTAAAGCCTTGACATAAAAGCTAACCTCAGACGTTTTACAAGTGAAAAAAAAAACTTTTTGGATACAGTAAAAATTTTGTCCTGATAAGACTGCTTGGTTTGATAGGAAATGCAAGATAGGTTAATTGATATGGAGATTAATTAAATCTGCACTTTTATTATATCTGCACAATTAAATCTGAGTAAAAGAGTGAGGACAATAACAATTTCATTGCTGAACCGATCAGAAAGCTCTAAATAACCATTAATTCTTAGCCTAGTAAGAAGAGTGAGAATTTATATGAGCTGTTTTCTCCAGTTTTATTAAGGACATTTAAGAAATTAATCCATTTTTATCATGAATTCAAGATATAGATGTATGTGTATGTGTCTATGTACACACGTGTGTGTATACATAGACACATACATACATCTCTTTTTGATGTTGAACTCTTGATTAAGAAATATTGTAAAACCTCCATTCCTGATAATTCTAATGTTTAGAAATAGTGCTGCCCCAAAGCAAATATAAGGAAAATCCTTTCCAATCCTGGGATTTTTTTTGTGTGTCCTTAATGCAGCTTCTCAGCTGGGAACCCTGTGGGTGTTTGTTACCTCTTTCTTTAGCCGGAAGTGGCTTGCTGCAATGCCACAGCTGTAACTGCCCACACAGCTCTTCCCTTGTGAACCCCCAGCACATGCGCTGTGTTCTCTGCTAATCTGTTGGTACTAAGAGATTAGTCCATGACATTCTAATTATATTTTTCCTGTTTATTAAACATTCAACAAAAGAAAAACCTGAAGATTTTTGACACCTGTGTTTGTGATTTTAGTTTGAATCTCTTCACAGTCCAGATTGATGATTCGTTTGTATGTGTTTCTTATATAGTTGGGTGTTACTTATTCAAGATACATTTAGGGAAAAATTCTTGCCTAAAAATTTAGGGAGAAATTCTTGCCTATTATTTTATGCATACTTTGGGCCAGATACATCATCTAGGTTATATTTTCCTTGCTCAGGAGGTTGGACATCATTGTCTTTTTATAGATGAGGGCAGTTAATATATGGCAGAACAAGGGTTCAAATTCATGGGTTTTGGCTCCACAGTCAGTACCATTTTTTCATAGCACCACATCCACTTACCTTGCTTGTTTCTTTTCCTTCTACCCACCTTGAAATTACCTAGAAAAATATTTGCAAGAGAAGTATTATAAAGTTCAAGAAAAAATCATGAATTCACAGGGAGAATGAAGAAAGATGACTAGGGCCTTTTAAAATGGATTAATTGCATCACGCTTCACTTCAGAGGATAGTGCCGTTGTTGCTTAAAATCTGTTTTTTCAGCTCTTTCCTGAAAGGAAGGAAGGAATGGAGGGAGGGAAAAAAGAAAGGGGACGGGAGGGCTGGGGAGGCAAAGGGAGGGGCGTGGAGGGGCAGGCCTCATCTGCTAGGGACAAAGAGCAGCCAGTCTGCAGCAGGTGCCAGGAAAGCACGAGGACGTCCAGGACCTCCGTAACCTGGTCCCTGAAACAGCAGCACGGTTGTGATGAACAGTGGGGTTGGTTGTCAGGTGGCCTCACTTTGGCTAATAAATAAATGCATGTATTACCTGATTGAGACATAAAAGAAAAATAGGTAAAAGGTATAATGACTTCTTGAAAACAGTTGTAACTTTTCATGGGCATAAGGACAAGGAATATTATCTGTTATGCCAAAGCTAATCACAGATGGAAGATAACGATCATGCAAATATATTGGAAAGTCACATTATTATTATAGTATTAATAGTAATGTAAACAGCAATTTATTGCATGCTTTTATACTGTTCTGAGCATACCGTATATTAAGTGACTTAATCCTCACAGCAACCATAGGAGGTAATTATTAGCATTATCTGCCAGTAAGTAAACAGGCTGAAACAGGTTGAGTGATCTTCCCAGGGTCTCGTGGCTAATAAGGAATCTGGACTTGAACCAGAGGTTGTACTCCTAACCATTGTGCTACATTTTCTTTTATTGTTTTGTTTTCCTTTCATACTTAAATATTAGAATCTTTATGTTTTTAAAGGATTCTTAGTTAAGCCAAGCAAACTGAAAACGTAATTGTGTCATAAGTGAGTAACAAACAGAAGCACAGAGTGCCCTGGAAGCCTAGGACAGGGCACCCTAGCTTAGTGAAATCTTCAGTCTCAAGCTTCCTTCTCTGGCCTTCTCCTAGGAACTCATAGTTTATCAAGAAACTCAGATTGTAATGACCAAGACTGGCAAGTAGAGAATAATCACAATCCTAGGTAAACACACCACACAGCCAAGTGTCTTAGTTGAGATGCTCTGGTCTTATATAACAGAAACCCATTTGAGGTAACTTAAACATAAGAAAAGAAAACTGTTGGACGGTACAGGTGTCTCTGTCAGGTGCCATGGGTAGGAGCTAGTTATGGTCAGGCCTCAGGAAGGACTGGGAAACCATCAAAAGAGAAGGAAGCTATTTTCTGTTTTTCCTTCCTTTTTCTATCCTGCCCCTCCTTCTGCCCGCTGCAATTGTGTGCCTTGTTCTTTCGTCATGCTTGTCATCTTCACTTCTCTGAGCATACATGGCCAAAAGTAACAGACCCATCCCAGTTCTACATGTCTTTAGTTCAAGGTATCTGTGGACACTGACAGCTTTACTGAGTCCCAATTACCAGTTTTTAGGAGAATCTGTATTGGTTTGGGGAAGGGCCAGTCACAGCCCCAGTAGCACTTACAGTTACAGCTTCCGGAGCCTGTGTCAGGGAGGGGAGCAGAAAGGAGTTCTCAGAGAAGGCATGAGTTAACATTTCAGGAACTTTCATCCACATCTCAGTAGATGTATACAGGTAATACCGTTGTGATTTTTTCTCCATAGGAAAGCTGTGGTTAAAGAAAGGTATGGGACCACAGATGACATCTTAGAGCCTAGTGATAATTTAGCTTCCATCTGAATATCCCATCATCACTTCCAATTTAACAGGGACTGAATAGTACTCATCACCAATCACCTGTCTTCCACTACTGCCACTTTTTACCACCACTTACTGTGAAACTTACCAAGTTGGGTTGTATTTGGGTTCCATCCTGGTCACTGAATTCCTCGCATCTCTAGTGCTAGCAACAGAAGTTTATGTAGGGTAGTTGCTCAGTGATTGCATTGCATGGAATTAGAGGTTGAATCATTGTAAGCATTGCTGCCTGATTTGACCCATGGATTACAGAAGAAGATTCAAACAGTTTTGAACTGGGGTGACAGAAGTAGGAACGTCTGGAGGGGCTGATTGGAAGCTGCAGGAGGTGGGGGCAAAGAGAGTAGATAGAGTGTTGACAGAAGATGCCAGATTGTCTGGGAAAATTCAGTTTGTATTTGTTTATAGGACTGTTTCAATAGAAGTCTTTTGTTTTAAGAAATATTTTTTTAAATTTGTAAAAGGCAATCTTTTAAGTTTATTTTAAGTAATAAATAATAAAGGGGCTTTTTACCAGATCATTATATAAATATTATTTAAAGTGTTTCGTGTGTTTTTCCCCCCAAACAGGAACAAGAATGGTAAGTCCAGCGTCCTTAAGAAAACTCCTGGAGTCGTGTAAAGACCTTTCCCTACTTGACGTGTCCTTCTGCTCTCAGATCGATAACAGAGCCGTGCTGGAGTTCAACACGAGCTTCCCAAAAGTGTTCATAAAAAAGAGCTTCACTCAGTGACTTTGTATTTGTTCTGTAGTAAAATTAATGTGCTTTTGTGGGGTTTTATCTTAGGGCTGGTTTTGTTTTGTGTAGTTTCTATAATGATGGGAATGTCTTAACACATTAAGACATTTGTAAGTTTTAAAGAAAAATATGAAACATTATGAAATACAGATAGGTATTGCCAAACACATGTGTTAATCATGAGAAGAATATGATTTTCATTGAGCATATTTATCACTTGGATGGCACTGATAGATTTCTATTAGATTCCTTCTTCTCGTGATAATTTCCACTTAGCATGTTATTACATTGCAGATTAATCACTTCCAGTTGAAGATTAGGTGGAGGCTTCTCAATTGCATAACTGAATGGGTTTTGGAAAATGGAAATTTCGTTCATACTTGCATCAAGGTCCAAAAAATGCTGTTGGACCTATAGTTTGAGCTCAGAGCTCAAAAAATCTGTTGCAGATTTGTGTGAGAATGAGGATCTTGCTTATTTTGTCTTACCAAAAGGTAAAATAATGCAGGAAGTTTATAAAGCAGCTTGATGTTACTTCATAATTCAAACAGTGTTAGTTGTCAGAATTACCTATATTTCATATATAAACACTGTTTTTCCCCACTTCCACGGCTTCTGACTTAGTAGAATTTGCATTTCGAGTAAGTAGTCAGGTGTGCTGCTGCCGCTAGTTTGGACCTCTCCTTGAGTCTGGAGGCTTTTCCTGAATCCCAGTGAACCCACATGAAGTGGGAATAACTGTTCTTATTTTGCGCTGTTTCAATTTTTGGTTGAATTCATTACAAAGCATTATCAAGTCTGCAACAAAAGCCAAATTCCAAAGCCCTTCAGTGTTTCTTAATAGTGGTGGAGGGTATTTCTTCTCATTCAGAAGAATTTAAATACCAGCTCTGAGCTCAAAAACAATAAAACTGCTGCTAAGCCAACAGTCTGCTGGTTAACACTACTGGTTCAATAACGCAAGATTGAGTCAAATATATTCCATGAACTATCTGTTGATGAATAATACAGTATATAACCATAGGTTTTAACATTTTACATTTTTACAAGCTTTGTAAATTTGACCAACTAAGCCTACTTTTTGCTTCACACATATTTTTATCATCACTAGTTCTGACGCATTTTAGCAGATTCTACTTCAGTTTGTAATGAAATCATGTTTTCTTAACTTCTTAGAAAATATTTTTACCTATAGTTGCTCCATACATACTAGTTGTAGAAACTCTTCAAATGCTTCAACCTTGGCATTGACTTATCAAATAAACAACAATCACTAGGCAGTAGCACTAACATCTGTTGACTCATCAAGAGCCAAGGAAAACCACTCAGAATCACTTGCCCTTTTTTTTTTTTGAGTTGATGTTCCCAGTGTTCTCAATTCTTTCAAACAACTGTTCTTGCCAAAAGGCTAATAGTCTTAAGCAAGTTTGCTTTGGACAAATCTCTTCAGCTAATGAATCAAAAACAATTTAATTAACTCCCCATTGCTAAAAAGGCTTTCTTTGCTTGACTAACAAATGAGCCACTCAGAAACTTACTTTATAGCTTCATTTTTATTTTTATAAAGAAATTTTGCTGTGATGAGATACCTTTAAATTTTCTAATTTCTCTGGCCACTGCATTCTAGAAATTGAGAATATTGTGAAGAATACTTAGTTTGGTAATGCTAGTGTAAATATAGTGTTCTTTCAGAACAGCTACAGTGTGACTGCATGTTAAACACAATGCTTTGCCATCTAATTCAGTAACAAAATAATCCATACCTCACTGTGCCTTAAACACGTGTCGCTTGAAGTTCTCTCTCTCTCTTGCTCTCTCATTCTCACATTATGAGTATGCACTGGTAATAAACTTAAAAATATTGTGGTATGACAATCTGTGACATTCAAAATGCTAGTAGTTATAACTGCATCACTGTACTATGTAATGTGCTAAGCGGCAGTGCAAAACAGTGTGAGCACCACGTTGGCCTCTGTTGCAGTTACTCAACTCTGCCTTTGTACTGTGTGGGCAACCATAGACATACATAAGTGAATGAGTGTGGCCATGTTCCAATAAAAGTCTGTTTATTTATGGACACAAAAAGTTGCATTTTGTATAATTTTTATGTCTCACAAAATATTCTTCCTTTAATTTTTTTTAGCTATTAGAAAATTTAAAAACAAACAAACAAACAAACACCATATAGTCTGTATTTGGGTTGTGGATGGAATTTGTAACTCCTGGGGTATTTTCAAATCAATTAGTAAATCCAGGTTTGCTCATTCCTAATTTTATAAACCCCTTCAAACCTATTCTCAGCCTTTATCTTTCTCATTTTACCACTTAGATTTTAAAATGAAGAATTTTATTGACTTAGAGAAAACCAAACTTGTTACCATAACAAAAGAGAGTTTTGAATATTTTCTTTTTTTATTTTAGGTATATAAATGTATGTAAGTGTATATGTTATTTATATTAAGAATTGTATATACTACCTGGCTGGCGTAGCTCAGTGGATTGAGCGCGGGCTGGGAACCAAAGTGTTCCAGGTTCGATTCCCAGCCAGGGTACATTCCTGGGTTGCAGGCCATAACCCCCAGCAACCGCACATTGATGTTTCTCTCTCTCTCTCTCTCTATCTCCTTCCCTTCCCTCCCTAAAAATAAATAATAAAAAATAAAATCTCAAACAAAACAAAACAAAAAATTGTATATACTAAGGTGTGCAATTTGATGATTTGATATATATTTACATTTGTGAAATAATCACCACATTCAAGCTAATTAAGATAAGTATTTCTTCAGATAGTTAACCACTTTTTTTGGTAGTGACACTTAAGCTTTACTCTCTTAGCAAATGTTAAGTATCCAATATTGTTGACTGTAGCCATGTTGCTATACATTACAACTCCAGAGCTTATTCATCTTACAGGACTGCAGCTTTGTGCCTTTGACCAACACCTCCCCATTCCCGTCCCCCAGTGCCCTGTAACCGCCATTCGACTCTCTGCTTGTTTGACTCTCTTAGATTCCCCATAAAAATGAGACCACACCTCTGTGTTTGGTGTATTTCACTTAGCACAGTCTTCACTGGGTTCTTTCATATTGTTGCAAATGTCAGTATTTTCTTTTTAAGGCTGAGTAATTATAATAATCCATTATAATGAATTATATAAAGTGGCATACATACACATACATGTGCACACAGAGAGACCACATTTCTTTATCCATTTGTTGACATTTAGGTTGTTTACATATTTTGGGTATTGCAAATAATGCTAAAATGAATGTGGGAGTGCAGATATCTCTTTGAGATCCTGATTTTGTTTTCATATATGCTGAGAAGTAGGATTGCTGGCTCATATATTTTTAGTTTTCCTTTTTTGAGGAGTCTCCATTATGTTTTTCATAATGGCTATACCAATTTACATTCCCACCGATGGTGTACCAGGGTTTCCTTAACAAGAGTGCATGTACAGACTATCCATTCAAATTTGAAGCCAAATGACCCATTGTTATTAGCATTGTCAGCTGACATAAGTTTTTTAATAATTATTTGCCTTAGCATTTTGAGAAGGTAAATTATCTTTCCAGTGGGTAGTAATAGATAATGACGTGTCCCTGACTCTGTGAGCATAATTACAGGATCCTCTTGATTTAAATTGCTTGAAATAATACCCTAAAAATACACAATATGTAGCAGAAAACATTCTTCTTTTCCCTTGGAGTGACTTGCTTTGAGCCAATATGTAACCAAGAAAAACTGATTCCTTTGCAGAAGTATTATTTTGGTGCTTCCCAGGAATTAACTAAAAACCAAAAACTTGTATTTACAAGTGTAATGATACTAACCAAGGTGTCAATAAAAATTACACTTGGTTACCATATATATTAACAATGAATGTTTGGCTTTTTAGTTTTTTACTTTAAGATATTAAAAGGATGTTATTAATGACAGTGATTTTAATTTTCAAAGCCTTTTATCACACATTTATCAGTGTTGCATCTAGCCCACTTCTTTTAGCACACTTCATATTGGTATTTCAGAAGAGCTTTTCTTTTAGCCACTATGAAAATTTTGTCAATGATCCTTAACAGAATATTAGCTATTGCCAAAACACTGCTTGTAGCAGCCATCATTTTATCCTTGGAGCCTCGTTCTCTAGCAATACAGTAATGTCAGCAAACAAATGAGGTGGTGACCGACAGCAATCGCTACAAGTCAAAAGGTAAAAGATAAACTATTTTAATCAGAGATAATTTATTATATATATTTTTATAAATATGGATAGAGGCCAAGATTTTTATTTTGGCACAGCAGAAATAATGCTTAAAGACTTTTACCTATAAATGAATTATTAGCTTAAATTTTAGTACATGTGAATACTATTAATAGTTTGAAAGGAAAAAGGTAATTATGTCTAAAGTGACATTTTAAGGGGAATAAAGATTATCATCAATCTATTTGGTAAAGTACATTAGTACAGTCTTAGCTAAAAAAAATTTAAAGAAAAATTTAAAAGCAAAGGAGTCATATAATCAGATAAATTGAGTAGGTCTTTCTGTTATAAGTGAGAATCTGCACAGACAACTGAGGTGTTTTAAATTTTATTTATATAAAAATGCTATTCAATAATTGTCTTTATTGTTTGATTTATTCTGTACTATAGAATAATAAGATAAGCTTGAGTACCTTATTAGCTCACTTTGAAAATGGATCATGTCAAGACACTGCTGTGTATAATGGAAGGTTTGGGTAAGTAGGTTTGTGTCCCGGCCTCTGTGAAATCAGACAAGGCTAAGCCTGGAAGATGAGCCATCACTTGTGTGCTGAATAGTCCACCCTCATGCTATGAAATGACATCAGATCGGATGCATTGTAAACTCTAAAATTATACAAGTCTGCAATTAGACTGTAAACTGACTTCATACTGTAATTTATTCTTGCCACTTTCTCTGTAATTCCACCAAATAGGATTTATTTACTTAAAAGTTAGGTTTGTCACATAAACCAAAGTTTGGTATCCCACCTTTTACCAGTGTTATCCCACCTTTACTGGTAGGGTATTTATTCGCTTCTTGTTAGAAGCCGATTCTTTCATTACTTGTTAGCCCCCAAAGTTGTCCTGCAGTTCTCAGTCATGCCCAGACTACTTTTGGTGAGCTAGAAAGGACTAAATGGCAACAGATAAGACACACATTCAGGCATCCACTTAGTCCACAGTGTGTCTATTGACAACAAAGATGTATTGACATCCGTATGCTAGGACAGATCAGGGTGGGGGTGGGTTTACAGAATGCATATCAATAACCGCAGAGCAATTTTCGGGAAATGTGTGCCGAGAAAAATTCTGTGGTCATGTAAGTATGGGATACAGTGGAGCCAACAAAAGGCAGGTTTCTTTACTGCTGAGCTTCAGAACCATTGACGTCTAATGGAGTCTCTGAAGGTGGGATGAGTTAGGGTCTGTAGTGTTTCCCAGTTTTTAGTGGAATGCTTGTCAACATATTTTGAAAACTTAGTTTCTCAGACCACAGTTTGGAAAATGCTGCTAAGAAGCATTGTATGGTATATTGTGAAGGTATTTACTGGAGTAACTTTTAATATACCTTCTAAAGTTTATGCATTGTAATTTGTTTCTAACAAAGACATTTTTAATTGATTTTTACATTTTTAGAAGTTGATTAATACTTTGGTGTGATTTAAAAAAATATTTCTGAGCATGATTACTTTTCATTTTGGCTCATAATTTCTAACTTAAGTTTTATTCATATATGAAACTTTTAGAATTTGTCTTTGCTTTTCTGTGAAATATGAACCGTAGTCTAGCCCTTGGGAATGCGTAAAGGGACTTATTAAGTCTGATCATTTATTCCCAGATGGATAGTGTTGTGTGAACCCTTCTGTATGTGTAGCCACATATATACATATACATATATTTATTTCAGTCTCCAGTAAATATGTGTTTAATTATTTTGTTAAACATTTTAGGGGGCACTTATACTTCTGCAGTATGTTCCATTGAATATTTCTAAATTGCTACTAAGATTACGACAAAAGCTAGAGAATTGTTAATACAAATACTAGCACACCAGTTTTCTTACTTTAGATGTTTTTGCTATAGATACACCAAATAAAGAACTGATAGTGCTGAAGTTGACTTTGTTTAAAGTCCTAAAAATAAATCTATATATTAAAACTGAAACTATTCATAAGTATTTATACTGAGAAAAACTGAAAGACCTTAAAATGTGTGTAGCTAGCATATGTCACCCTTACGGTTTGTCGGCAACGTGTCTGACCATGTGCAGCTATGCAGAAAAGAGAGACACTGTTCAACTATGGTGACTGTTCCACTTCTGTCTTTCAAAATTTCTCCTGGCATCCCACCTCCGTACACTCCTGCCAGAGTCAGGGGTCTCATTTCCTGGCGTATGTGCATCAATGTTACTGGGGCCTAGAGTCTGAGCAGAACCATGTTCCTGATCATCGTCAGACCTCCCCGCTCAGTGCCCTCAGTCCTTCAAAGCCTCTCTAAGAAGCCACTGGCCTCAGTATTAAGTCTAGTCTTAAATCCTCCCTCGTAAATCAAATTAGGCCATATATTTTTTATGTTTTGAATATTGTGTAGCAAATGTTAAAGAAGGTGAATTTTTAAGCCTAGTGGTGCATGCAGAAATGCTTCACCACCAGCTCTGGTGGAAGAGAAAGCCCTGGTTTGTAGTGCCTTCTGATTTTGGCTTGTAAATTCTCCCACAGTGACTGATTGCAAGCTTCCAATATGAAGTTACTTGATGCGGAGTTGGGATGAGATGCACACACTTTACTTTTTTGAGTTAATAAGAACGGGCTGTAGCTTACCACTACCAGATGAAATTATTAAACATTGATCTCATCATCTCTGAAAAAGTAGGAGCAATAATCTATAGCTAGGTTTCCTCCAGAGTTGGTGTTTTCTGTAGTCAAGTTGTCCTTCAAAATCGATGGAATTCTTTCTTGCCACTGAATAAAGGACTAAATGAAGATAAACTTTTCTAAACAAATATCCAATAATCACTAGTAGGAGATTTAAGTAGGAGATTTAAGAAGGAAAACTTTGAAAAAAACTAATGAGAAGGAAATCATTTTTGCTGATGTAAATCTGACATTGGTCATATAAATTGATAGAGCATTGTGTGTTTGTGGGATTGTAATTTTAAAACACATTCCCATATATTTCCATGGACTTTGAAATTACATCCCCAGATAAATTGTGACATTTCCTTTCTGCACGTCGGTGCAATTTTACATTATGAAATTGTCATGTAGATTCATTACACCTATTTTCCAAACACAGATGACCATAACTCAAATACATACCTGTCATATACCAAAATCTAAACTGCATAAAAACATTCTATTACTAATGTTTATGCAGGCACATTGACAAGATACTTCACATCTTTATAACAAAGATTCTTTGCTTAGGGACTTCAGAATTTTTATTTTTGATGCCTTTTTGGCTCAGGTACCAGATTTTTGGTCCAAATTCAAGAGCATATATATATAATATATATATATATTTATGTTTATATATATATTATATATATAATTATAATGAATAGCAACCTCCAAAATTTCAGTAGCTTTCCAAAGCATGTATTTCTCACTTGTGGTGCATGTTGGCTACTGTGGGTTGGTAGGTGCTGTGGCTGTTCCCCAGGCTGTGCTTCGGGTCTGTTCCACCCAGGGCCCAGGCTGAAAGAGAAGGCCTTACCTGGGTTCTGCCCTTCCAGTGCTGATGTGAGAATTGATAGCAATGTGAAATGGATCTAAAAGTGTTTAAGTGGATATACTAATTTAGTCTGTTCACATTCTCGGTCAAGGCAAGTTGCGTGGCCAAGCCCAGTCACTGAGCAATAAGACGACCCTTTATACAGGGAGCCAATATAAGTCATGGCCAAAGGTGCTGGAAAAACGAATTCTGAACAATAATACCCCAGGTACCACAAATATTTTCACACACTATGAGTAGCCAAAGTATGCCCAAATAATATGAAAGGAAATATCCTAGTTTTTAAAAAGGAAAAATATAAACCCAGTTTAATAATAAATAGTAGGTGTTAGAATACAAAGCCACTTAATAGGTTGGTTCAGAATTTTTAGAAGGATCTTCACTATATTTCAGGTTTTGGAAAACATTTTCTCAAATATCACTATTACCTGGTTCTGTGGTAATAAAGAAAATACGATAAACTAATAGAAATGTTCCTAGATAATTGATGGTGCGGTAATGGAAACAAGAGAGGGGAGACAGGAGTCGTGCAGAGTCCACACTCAGGGCTGTGCTGGTGTTGTGACTGTTACTTAACTTTTTGGAGTCTCAGTTTACTTACTTGTGAAGTGAGGAAGTTGTTCCACCAGCTTCCTAAGGTTATTCTTACTATACACCTTTTATTCTAATGCTTTTTTTATTGCCATCTAATTAACAACATATTCTTATGCACTTTTTATTATAGCTTAACTCATTGTTTTTCTTAGAAGTATCACAGAGCAGTGGAATTCTAATTTTTCTTTATTCATATCCAACCCTATTCAAAAATGGATCTGAGGTAAAGTAATAAACTACAATCCTCTTTGTTTTTAATCTTAGTATTCAAACCAATACTTTTCAGTGACTCTGAGATTTGCTGGTTTAAACATTACGTGTTGGAGTCATCTGGGAGTGTGTTTAAAATGTAAATTTCTAGTCCCCAAGCCCCTAGAGATTTTGAGACTAGAGAGAACCCAGAAAACTACATTTTTAACAAGCACCCCAGGTGTCTAAACTAGTTTGAGCAGTACAAACCCCGTAAATTATTTTGGTAATAATAAAACACCACATACTGGGATACTCTATACTTAGTATGATAATTTAAAATTAGTTGTTAATACCATGTTTCTCAATTATACATTCTTTATATGGCATTTGTATTTTGTCTTCCTGAACTAAATTTTTTTTATTACTGCATTTAGTGTATTAGACATTCATATATAAATTTTAGAAATGTGGAAACCAAAATATTTTATTTCTTTGAAGTGAAAGTGCTTTGATGGGTGGATTTATCTCGGAATGAAATGCTACAAAACTAGAACTGTTGGATGATTACATCCAGCTGGCCTTGCTGCTGCTTTCCTTGTTCCCTACCATCTAAGCTCCACAGCCTTAGTACACCTGTTGAAACATACTTAGACATACTTTGAAACATTTCTCTACTTGAAATGCTCCAGAATAAAAACCAAAGCCCTTATTGTGGCTACCTATAAGATCTTACCTCCCTAACTGCCCCCCACCCCCATCCTCTGCAGCTTGCTGCTCACTGAATTGTTCTTATGTTTTCACCATGCCAGACCTCACTTTCTTTGGGTCTCTGCTCAAATATTGCCTACTCAGAGGCCCTTAGTGACCATTCAGAATAAAATAGGATCTTTCCTTCCACCCATCAATCACTAGCCTTTGTACTCTGCTTTATTTATTTTTTTTTACAGCACTTAGGACTAGTTGACATATTACATACTGATTTATAACTACCCCTTTATTTTTAGTTCTATAAGCACAATAATGCCTGGCACGTAGTAGGTACTCAGTAAACACTTGTTGAGCTTTTTTTTTTTTTGGAGATTATCCACAGCTTGGCTTGGCTTTGGTATATAAAATAAGTAATGTTTTCAGAGGCAGTTTTATTTTCTTTTAATTTCTCATCTACTTTGAAAGTCATTTTATTTCAGATTTATCATCCCTTTTGCAAACTCTTTTCTTTCCATCTTTTTCTAGTCTATTTTTAAATTATGTGCGCTACTTTATTTTGAATTATGGCAATTTAAAGTTGATATTTTATTTCAACAAGTTTTAATTACTTAATTGAAATATGAAACTCCCAATATGAATTCAGTGTTGGTGAAAGGAACCAGATTTACATTCCCATAAAACGGAGTACTTACCTTCATGTGATACATATATGGGGTAGGTACACGATTTTCTCTGAAACTAGAAACCTTGATTAAAAACAAAGCTAAAGATAATTTATTCCTCAGCATCACGTGATGCATGCCCTCTAACACCAACATATGCACTGGTGGAGGCTCTTATGCCGTACAAATATGCCAACTGGAAGAGAACCGAGGTTGTTTAGACAGTAGATCCAACACCCTTTGAAAACTAAAGGGAAAAAGTAGCTGTTAACAATATTTACATTTTTAGTAGAATGAAATTAAATCACATTAAAACTGCACTTATTCAGACATTCTCTCCTCCCTGGGCTAGACTTCACTGCTTGTTACTTATTACCTGGGCTGGTGCTTAGAAATGCCCTGTGAGCCAAGGTAATGTCAGATATAACGATTTGGGTCACCGCACCAGGTAAGGAACTGGGACCAGCAGAGGTGCTGGCTGAGGCAAAGGGAATTTGGGATGGGTAGTGGAAGGAGGCAGTCAGGAACACTAGCTCCGACCAGGTGACTAGTTACAGAAACAAGGACTGATTGTCATGAGTATTTACTCCTTATTTTGTTATGGGTGTGTGTATAACAAGTATTTTTTGTCTTCTTCCCTCTCTTACCTAATTCTCATGTAAGTCAGATATATTGTCAGATAGTATTTAAGTATTCTTAACTTTACATCACAGTATTTTGAATTAAGGGACATCAAGAAGAGTAAATATCCAAGAACTTTTTGTATCCTCTTCTGGGGGAAGTGTTAGTATAGTTTTTTGGAGGTGTGCAGAATAGTTGTATCATGTTAGGTGGAATTATAACCCTCTTATTCTCTTTATTTGGAGATTAATAATGCATATTGTTTTTGGGTTAATGAAATGGATTCAGGAGGTGTGTAGTGATGCCAAGTTGACAAGGGGCGCACTTGAGATGGTTAACTTTATGTGTGAACTTGAAGGATGCTCAGATATGTGGTCAAACATCATTCTGGGTGTATTCTGGGTCTGGGTGAGATTAACATTTAAATTGGTGGGCTTCAAGTAAAAGATAATGCCCTCCCTAATGTAGGTGGGCTTTGTCCAACCAGTTGAAGGCCTGAATAGAACAACATGCTTGGCCGTCCTCCAGCAGGCTGTGTTCACACTTCATCTGCAACATTGGCTCCCTCTGGTCCTATTGCAGACCACCTTGGGACTCAAACTGGAACATTCACCTGGTCTCCAGCCCGTCAGCCTACCCTGCAGATTTTAGATTTTCCAACCTCCATAATCCCATGAGCCAATTCCTTATAATATTGTAGTATATAAATACATTCACATACATGCATACATACACATCCTATTGGTTCTGTTTCTCTGGAGAACCCTAATAACTTCTGAACAAGGCCAAAAGTGTTTGTGACCTACAAATTATAGAGAAGGAAATAAAGAGATTTTATTAACTGGATTAAAAAACATCAAAGGTAGCTGAAGTCTGCATTACATGTACTTTATTGGAGCGATCTAGTCATCCATTGGGCTTTAAGTGTTCAAACTTCTTTATCAACATCTTGTTGCCTACATTACAAACACCTGCTTTGTGTGCTAATTAACATCACTTTTAAAAAACTTGCTTTTTTTATAAACTTGAGACCCAGAATATTTCAATTAAATACTTTAGCACTACAGACAATTTTTGTAAACTATTAGTTAACACTGATGCACAATGGAACTTATTTTCAACTTTATATTACCAGTAATGGTAACATTTTTTTCTTTTTTAAAAGATTTTATTTATTGTTAGAGGGGGAGGGAGAAAGGGAGAGAAACATCAATGTGTGGTTGCTTCTTGCATGCCCCCTACTAGGGATCTGGCCCACAACCTAGGCATATGCCTTGATTGGGAACTGAACCGGCAACTCTGGTTCACAGGTCAGCACTCAATCCACTGAGCCACACCAGTCAGGGCTGTTTTTCATAGTACAAAATATTTTTGTTGTTTATGGTGCTACCTAATATCTGTAGCCTGACTACAAGCTAGGAAGAAAAATTAAAATCATATGTAAATATGGTGGCTACTATATTCATTACATCAATTACATATGAAATTGGGCCACAGAAAAAAGTACAAAATTATGAAATATACCTTCAGAATCATTTTGGAAACTTCTGTGAGATATTGTGGCTCTACAGAACAGTTTATAAAACAACATGCAAGAAATTTAGAGTATAGCATTAGTAAGCCTCCTACCAGAAAAAAAAGCAACTTTTGAAATTCCTTCAAGGACAAAAGATAATGGATGTCTTTATAGTTTGTTATAGATATGTTTTTATAGTTTGCATCTGGACTAACTCTGTTAGCATCATTAGTGGTAATATATTCCAGAAGCCATTTAATATAATTATGCAGATATTTTTTTCATTAAGAATGTTGTAGAATTTCCAATAAGTACACTTTTAGATGAAATCTTTTAATCTAAAAGTAGTTTCCTATAAAGGCCTATTACCTCTACAGTTAAACAAAATAGGGGAACTGTAGGTTGAGACTAATAATCTTCCCTTCTGTAACTCACTTCAACCCTTCATAACAGCATGGCTGGAACTGGAGACTATTGTGCTAAGTGAAATATGCCAGTCAGTGAAAGACAAATGCTGTATCTCACCTGCAAGTGAAACCTAATCAACAAAACAAACAAATGAGCAAAATAGAACCAGAGACCTGGAAATAAAGAACAGAGTGACAGTGACCAGAGGGGAGGAGGGGATGAAGGGGAAAGAAGGGGAAAGGGCAAACCAAGGAACACAAATACAGGACTCATGGGCACGGACAATGGGGGGGATTGACTGTGGGAGGTGGGGGGCGACAGGGCAGGGGAGAGCAATGGGGAAAAAGGTGGGACAGCTGTAACTGAACAACAATTTAAAAACTGACATAACCTTTTTCTTTAAGTTGCTAAGATAGAAAAGACATTTCCACATACCCTTACATTTTAGTTGTTAGACTAGAGGTGTGTAAAATATAAGCATTGCTGTATTAAAAGTACATTAATTATAGTAGACACATTTTTCTATTTAAAATTGTTTAAAATGACTTTTTGCCTATTCAGCCACCTTTTAACCCCTTTGAAACACCACCCTGACTATCTCTGGGGAACAGCTCCTCCCAGGCTCTGAGGGAATGTGGTTTGGATGGAGCTGATGCCTTGGTTTAAAAGTCTGCATGTGAACTCAGGCCTGACCAATCAAAGCACTGCAACCCTTGCACACAGGTACACACACACACACCCTGCTCGTTTAAAAAGAAGGGCAGTAGGACTCGTTCTGGGTGCCAGGTGGAACTCTTCCACCTGGGGAACTGTACAGTAGAGAATACAAACCTCACATGACCCGGCCAGCCGCTCTTGTCACCAGAGCGTGCTGACCTGTCAGGAGATAGGAGAGTCTGATAGTCCTGATGATGCCGTCTGCCTCTGGGTCCAGTCGTTGCCGAAGTTTTATGTTGCATGGTCCCATGAGTTCCTTTTACGTTTTGTTTTGTTTGTTGTTTTTATTTATATAAGCCTGTTAGATTCAGCTTCAGTTATTTGCAAATGAAAGAGTCCTACTAGTCATACAAAACTTTTTTTAAAAGAAGTTCTTACAAGCAACTAATTCACTCATGTCCTATAAAGGGCAGGTTCCCTTTGTCTCTCCCATGTTCCCTCTTAGCACCATCCCTCTTGCTCCTGCCAGGTCAAGTCACCTCACTTTAGTAAATAAGGCTAAAACATTCTCTTATGTTACCCTTTCTAGCTTTGAATTCTCCACCTAAGAACTCCGAGTCAGCTTTCACACAAGATGCATGTGGTTTTGTTATTCTGGAAATCGGTGTGCATTTGTATACTTGGACTATAAACTGTGACAATTATGAATAGTACTGGTATCAGAGCAGCTCAGGGTTCCCCATACACTTAGCAACAGCTACAGTGTCACTTGGATTGCTTGTTTTCATTTAGTGTAAAGCACTTCATTGACATTTTACATATCTCAGAGGACTGTGAGTCAGGCAGGAATGGCACCCCAAGAATTTTACAGAACTGGTCAAGAATGATGCAAAACTAGTAAGACTTCCTTTTGTGAATATTTTCTTAGGACTTCACCTTAACAGTGCAAATATGCCAGACCCAAAACATGGACCCATCTCATATTCTTTTTTCTTTTCAGTTATTTATTGCATCATAACCACTTCAAAATGTATGGCTTAAAACAATAATGGTTTATTATTTCCACAGTTCTGCCGATTGCTTGGGCAATGCTGTCCTTGCCCAAGCTCACTCCTGACTATAGTCAGCTATCTGGTTGGTTGGGCTGTTTCAGTGTGGTGGTTGTTTCAGGCACGTCTCTCCTTTTCTCTCAGCGATTCAATGAGTACAAAAACAAGAGTTTTGAGGTCTCTTAAAAGTTAGCTTTGCAAGCCATGTAGTCATTGCTATGGCTGCCTTTTCCTCATCAAAGTGAGCACCAACCTAGCTTCTAACAGGGCAAAAGTACAAAACAGTTTATTCTTGTATTACTATTTATTTGTAATTGTGTTATTTATTACAAGTAACCTACTTTTGCCCACCCCTGTATAGAACAGGTCGATGGGGGCGGATAACTCTACCACTCAGTGAGTGGAGTGGCAGAACCTCGCTGCTGAAAGTGTGCAGGATGGGGGCTTCGTGGCCATCTTCGGAAACAATCTGCTCCACTGTTGTTTTTCTTTATAATTGGAGAATAAAACTAGCATGACTTTTACTTCAAAATTCTCATGATGCACACAGTAGAATTCTTCCTGAACCATTTAATACTTATAAAAGCACTCAAAATGAAAGACAAATGCTTTTCATTGGAAGTAAATATTTCTGAAGTGGAAAGCATCAGGACACACAGTTAAGTACACACACGCCAGGGAATTCTCTCTGGCTTGTAGACTAAGCGGATCATTGTATAGGCTTTGCTCTCATGGGCGGGTGTCGTCCTGCCACCTGGAAGGTCACAGGCTCCGTTTCCAGTCAGAGCACATGCCAGTTGCAGGTACATACAGGAGGTGGCCAGTCCACGTTTCTCTCCCACGTCGATATTTCTCTCCTCCTCTTTCCCTCTCTCTAAAAATAAATATTCTCTTTTTTAAAGGCAAAACACAAATATTGTAATTACTACCCACTCTGTCTTTTACTCTCCACTACAGATCTTTGGTTTTCGAGAACGTGAGTGGCGGGGACGAGGCGTGCGGGCCTTGGGGCGTGTGTGCTGCATCACACAACCGCGAGAAGGGCAGCAGTGTATCCACGAGGCCTGTCTTTTGCATTTGAGATATTTAACATTTTTCTATCACGTATGGTTTATTCATCAATTTTCTGTAACTTACACAGAGTTTTAAACCATTAAAAACTGTTAAGAATGAAAATGTGTATAAAAATATAAAGAAATTTGTGGATAGGAAATACTGAATTTGGGACGGCGGCTGCCTCTGGCGGGGCAGAGAGAAGTCATCAAGGAGCCGAATGGAGGAGCAAGTAACATTTCGGCGACGTTTTATTTCTTACAGTGCGGTAGGAAGGCAGGTGTTCATTTTATTTTCCTTTAGATGCAATAATGCAAAATTACCAAGAGACTTTTATACTTCAGAATTTTATACCTGATTAAGATAACATTATAATCTATGGCACCTGAGACTGTTTCAGAAATAATTTTAACGGTTTCTAAAATGTTGCCTCACTGTACAGATGAGTCTGACAATTCAGTCCCCATGCAAGACCATTTCATAATACTTTTTTTCTCTTCCTTCCAAATTAATCATGATAATGACAAGCACAGAGATAGGGAGCACCCAGCAGCTTCTCCACTGTTCACACACATCCTCTGATTTGGAGCCAGTAGCCTCTCCGGTCCGCTTGGCTGCACGGGAAAGGCTTTTTATGTGGCGCATTTTGTGAAATATGGCAGGGGGTGAGGTGGGCTGGCAGGCCTGTGTCTACATGTGAAAAAAATGCTTGCAAAAGGACTTCAGAAAACTTAAATTCTTTTAACTAATTAGAACTAAATATTATTCTGACAAATATTGCAGAAAATAGTTTCTCATTTCCCCCCAGGACCCTCAAAATATTAATTTCTAACAAACATTTTCAGGTGAAAAGTTGTGTTTTGAATACTACTTAGGAAACTTAAAAAAACAAAGCAAAACAACAACAAAAAGCAAGGTCCACAGGTTAGCTTGATTTTAAATGGGAAGTGGAAAATAGAACCAATGCCAGGCAACTACCTGTGGTAGGCAAAAGGAGAGAAATGATGTAGAAGTCAGCTCCTGTCCTGTCCTGTCCTTTAAGCCAGGCAGTCTCAGCTACTTTACACCACATTCAAGGGAAGATTGACCTACTTGTATTCTGTTGGCTTCTGTTCTCACATGCCTTCCTTTTTTCCCTAACTCAAAATAATCCAGTACGTGCCATTCCGATCTTCTGAAGGCTAGGACCTACTAAAGAGTGGTTTTTGAACTTTAATTGGGAAGTAACATTGATATAAACAAATATCTCCAAATCTGAACCTTCATAGTTTCACTTGACATGTTAAGTACAGAAAGTTTAGTTTATGTCTAAATTTCTTTAAGGTAGACTCCTTCCTCTCCCTCCCTTAGAAGCGAATCAAGTTTGGGATAAACACATGTGGGGGCAGACACACAGAAAGGGAAGTGATGTGGCTCAGGCAGGCCTCTGGGGAAGCGACAAGACGCCTGGCGAGGGCCTTCCAGAGGTTTCTCGGCACTCTGGATAGTGCCTACTTTGCATGGAAAATATGTTGCCTCTGATTTGTGTTCATATTTTCTTCCTATTTTCTCCATCGTGGTTACAGAAACAGCACTGAGGAAAAGGCCTAGCACATGGTGGGTACTTAGTAACAGTTTCCTGAATTGAAATTACATTGATTTTTACTTGGGTCAGCCTTACAGCTAGGTTCTACAAACAGATAAATGTTGTGGAAAACCTGCTGTCATGCCGGCTTTAAGGTGCTCTGCGTACCTGAGAGAGAGACAGAGAGAGACAACCTAGTGAACCTAGCACATCTGAAATTGAATACAGTTTCTGCAATTCTCCTTTTGTTCTCTTCTCTATTCCTGTCCAAATGGAATCATGGTCTCCCCATTTTTTACACCTTCTGTTTAGCCCCTACAGCCACGGGAGCACCTTTGCCGCCTTTCTTTTCCAGACGACTCTGACCGCTCTGGGTCAGCACGACCCCTCCCCCAGCTAACTTCCCAGCCTTTCCTCCTCTCCAACCCATCGGATGCACAGCACCAACTCCCTTCCTGAAGCAGGATTTTCACCGGATCACTCCTCTACAATGGCTCCTAATTGCCCTTTGAATCTAATTAAAACTTCTTGAAGATCCTCTACCAATTAACTCTGCACGCCGGCTCCCTCAGCAGCCTTCTCACGCTGGTGGCTGCTGTGTTCTCCGACCCAGCGACCAAACCTGCTCACCCTCTGCCTTTTCCTGCTTCCCTGCCTCATACTGTGCCAGGCGCCTCCTACCTAGAGGGCCCACTCCACCTCTTTCTTCCTCCTGCCAAAGCACATCCCATCTAAAACAACAACAACAACAACAAAAAGAAGAAGGAAAAGAAAATAAAAAGCTAAATTACTTTTCTAAGTTTGATTATTCCGACTAAGAACTCTAATGAATTAAATCTGGGTCTGTCCTTTTGCAAAGGCTTGTGAGTTCCTGTCACCTGCACTATCAAATGCCTTGTCGCAGGGAGCAAAGCTCACACGTCTTGGGTCCGGGGCTTCAGGCATTTGGCAGAAGACTCGTTGTCCTTTTGCTAGTGGTCTGGCTTTTCCTATAAACAGGTGAAGGTGCATTTGGTGTGGAGCCCTTGGCTCTTGCCCGACTGTCAACCTCGGAGGCCGTCCCGGTGCTGACCTCAGTCCCTTTCCCGTGCTCCCGGGGCCCTGCCTCCTTCTTCCACCCCGGCACCGCGGGGCAGCGGAAGCCTCCCGGGCCTCCAGGCGGTCAGGAGGAAACCACCCAGGTGGGACTCGGCTGGGGCCGCCGGAGGAGCGGACCCTAGGCCGCAAAACACTCCGAGCCGGGCCCCCTCCTCGTCCGCACAGGTCGCGTGGTCCCGCCATGCTGGGGCCCTGCGCCCCTCTTGGCGCTCCAGCCCCCGACCGTCTCTCGCCTCCCCAGGAGACTCCTGGGAAGTAAAAGTTTATAAAACTCAAACTGGCACAGCCCCAGCCGCCCCTCCTCGCCAGCCAGGAGACGAGGGAAGTCCTCCTTGGAGCGGTCCGGGCACACACTTGCTCCACTTGCATTTCCCGCTCCGCGAGCCCTCGCGCACCTTCGGGGCGCCCGCGCGCGGGGACTCAAGCGCAGCTGCCCCGTCGAAGGCGCCATATCCTCACGACGGCCCCGGCTTCAACACTGTGGGAAGATGCCCAGAACCCCCTCCCCCACCCCCGCCATCCGCACTCATCTAGGTGCCTCCCGGGGACCTCCTGGCGCGAGCAAAGAGAGGGACTGACCGGGACCACTCCTCCTGCGCTGGAGTGGCGCAGGGATCCCCAAGTCGGTGGAAGGGGCCTTGGGGTGTTGGAAGGCCGCTCTGAGTGGGATAGGACCCCCTGAGTGGTGGAAAGTACCGCAAAGTGGGGGGGCCAGCTTCTGCCACAGCGCCCCTCCGGGCAACTCTGGGTGTCACCAAGCTGCTGTTGGATCCACACTGTATTTCCAAGCCCAGAGACTGGACGTGGCCTTCAACCCCGGGAGGACTCCAACCTGCTCTCCACAGGTTGCAGACCTGGATCGATTCACAAAAGCTGCTGGTGGTTAGTGCTGCTGTTGTTGCTGCTGCTTTATGTGCGTGATGGGTTTTAATTGTAAGATCCCATTATTCCCTTCTAGACTAATGCAGGCTGCTATAAATGACACGCAGAGAAGGACGCTGTAAACGTTAAGAGGTTGTAAGATGTTAAAGGAATGGAGTGGTTCTCAGGAGCACTGGACTAGCCCTCGCATCACAGCGGCGCTACCATTGCTGCGATTATTGGGGTGGGTGCAGGAGGCTCTAATGATAGTTTTAGCTACAAGCCAGGGTCTGAACTCCCTAAATGCAAACTATCCTCTGCAAGTGGCAGCCTTGATTTAAAGCTAATCACAATCCATGGTGCCTTTCCTGGATAATGCAATTGAGATGGCTGTGCGTGCATTTCTCTTTCCCCATGCTAGTAGACATAAGGCTGCATCATTATTTTTAGGTTAAAAACATTTCTTGCTGGACAGTCACAGCAGAGGCCTCCACTGGAGCTGGCAACAATAGCACTCCACATTGGACTTGTCCTTCGTGTGCTTTCGCGTACACTGTTGCATTTGAGCTTTACTTAAATCCTGTTGTGAGGAAAGAAGTGGATTATACACATTCTGCACACGAAGAAACTGAGACTTGGAGGTGTCAGCTGACTCTCTCCAGGGTGCTCACACATAAGTGCAGGGCTGGTACACAAATGTAGGTGTTCTGATTGCAGGCCCATTTCCAGTTCCATTGAGACTGCGGGGTGCCACCTATGGTTCTTGTTCTTTTCTCCCTCCTTGTCGTGGTAGGTAGGATAAAGGTAGGGGGAGAAATCATTCATGTGAAACTGCCTACAGTGTGGGAAAAGGACTAATTAAGCAGGCACTGAAAGAAGCAAAGTTCAGCTCCACGTGCTGAATTGATACTTTGGGCAGATGTTGGGGGAGGGGTGTTTTTTTTTTTTTTTTTTTTTTGGAAAGTTCTTCCATGGCTAGGTCTCTGTTTGAATGGCAGCTAGAAACTCAGTTTTGAACCCTAAAACTGAACAAACCTACTCGACAGGAAGAAGCCCCAGGTGGAACCTGGGCCGAATTAAAAATAGCATTCACTGGGCTCCCTTTCCCCTGATGTGAAGCTGTGTTTCTAACCTGCTATTCGGGTCTTCATGCCCCCTGAAAAGCTGGGGCTTCTCTGAGAGACTGAAGACTTGCCTATCACAGTCCAAGCATGTAGGAACCAAGGACCGGGGGAGTTGTTCTTTCCTCTTACCTTTGTTTGGGAACTTTTCTGGTATAGAATGTATGGTCTTTCCAGTCATAGCTTTTCAAATCTCTATTCAGAAACCACCTGGACCTGGATGTTTAAAAACCTTTTTGTGAGTCATGTTCATAGAGTCACCTTCATAAGTATTTGTCTAGGAGGAGTTAAGGGGGAAAAAATGTACAGGAAGGAGAGAGAGGAAAAGAGGAGGGGGCAGGAGAATTGGATCTGAAACAAAACATTTGAACAGATTAGGCTGTAAAATCAAGAGCAATTCTGAGCAGACGCCACTGTGGGGCGCCAAAGTTCTACTCCGCTTAGGCCCGCGGCCGCCTTGGGTGCCAGGACAGAAGTCCTGGGGAACAGATGTACTGGGGGAAGAAGGGGGGGAGGGAAGGGAAAGGAAAGGAGGGGTGGGGCTGGGGTGTTCTTTATTCTCCAGTTAAAGTCGACTGGGAGACTTTGTTACATAACAAGTCTGTGCGTGGAGGGAGGAAGAAGACTTTGTAAGAAGGAAAGGAGGGTTTGAGTGGCGGAAAGCTCTTAGAAAAGAAGAAAAGCTCCGACCACTGAGCTGACCAAGGAGCATAGATGCTCCTCTTGGCTTCTGAAATTCTTGGGCTTCTCAGACTGGGGCCCTGAACTCTTTTAAAGGGGGCATGCGAGCAAGGGAGATGGATTTGGAGAGGATCTGCTTCCCACAAGCACACCAGCTACCCCGCCCAACCTCCCCGCTCCCTACCCCTGTTTGGGGGCTGCTGCCTCTGGGAAGCCGGGTTCTTTCTCCTCCTGGGCACCGCCGGGTCGCCCAATTCCATCTGCAGCCCTGGAGGAATCCTCAGGCGGGTAAAGGGCGGCCTCCCCTAGATACCAGCGCCCTGGATGCTCAGCCCTCAGCTGCCAGGAGGAGCTGATTTCATCCCTGAGCGGCTTGCTGAGCGGGCGGCCAAGGACGGAGGGCGGGGGCCGGCGGCGGGGCTGGAAGGGTGCGGGAGGCGGGAAGCGTGGGTCGCGACCAGGGAGCCTGAACGCCGGGGCCCCACCAGGGTTTATTTTATCCCAGCCGCCGGCAAAGGTTAGGAACGTGCATTTAGAGACGGGATAATCCGAGTTTAAATATTAGCAGTAAAAGCAAAACCGGTGGAATATTTACCTAGAAACTGAGCAGGTCGCCTTTTGCCAGGGGAGAAGAGCGCAGAGGAGGCCAGGCGCCCAGGCAAGGCGCTTCCCGGGGGCAACGCCATCAGGGCAAGACCCACCTCCGGAGCTTCCTCGGGTTGTGCTTAAGGGTGGAGGGCCTCGGACCCCTCGCTCGGCCCAGTAGGTCGGAGTCTGCAGGGCGCAGTTCAGATCTTCTGCTTTGTCATATTCTTTTTAAGGGCCTCCCCGACCAACACAAAAGGTGGCGGAAAGTACGTTGGATCAATAGCAAAGATTGTTATTTAGATAACGAATTAATCTCCCTGTTATAATACTTTTTATAGTGAACTTTGCACCCCTTCCATAAGAAAAAGGAATTTAAAGGAAAAAAAAGTCTCAAACAGGATTAAGGTTTTAATTACAATTCCCTATCGAAATAGTATGTTTGATGAGCTGATCTTATCAATTAATAGTAACATTAAAGCTCAAGAAACAGATTCACAGAAAATATGCTTAAGGGCGTTAAAAAAAAAAAGTAATCGCACCCGGGGAGCTAGCGGGGCAGCGGGCCAGCGACGCGGCATCCGAGCAGGTTTCGAATCTGCGTCAGCTCGGACTTGGCCATCGCAGGGCGTGCGTCTGGGGCCCAGGCAGGCGTGGGGGTGGCTGCCCGGAGCTGGGAGACGCAGCCGCGCGGGCGGGAGGGAAATAAATAACCGGCTCTTCTTCCAAGCCCAAGCCCACATCAAAGTTGGGGCCTCGCAAGGGCCATGCAGTTCACTGCGTTTGGGTCAGCGTTATATTCCAGGGGCAAGTAAAGTAATTTGAACATGCACCAACAGTTTTCCATAAAATACGAGTTAAAAGAAGTAATAGAACTAATCACTGTCTCCTCAAATCAAGTAGAAAACATTTCAATGCACTAATTAGAGTAATTAGAATAATAAGCCTCTGCCTATATGTGGTAAGACAATGTGTACAAACAACTTTATTTAATGTATACTGGTAATCAGCGATGCGTGCCTGCTTGAATGCTTAGCGCAATAAAACTACCCTCCGTCCGCCCAAACAATCAAATACAAATTAGTTTAATGATTGTGCCTGCTGAATGTCTTAGAAATCCACAGGCAGAGGCGAGTAAATAGAAGCATCCTTGTTTGCGTGCGTCGCTGCCCTGGTTGGCCGCGGGGCCGGGTGAGCGAGTGGCCGCGGGCAGGCGCGGCGGGAGTGAGCAGGAGGCCTGGCGCGCCGGGCGGAGGCCGGGCCCAACGCCAGCGCAGACCTGCGCCCCGGCAGAGCCCCTGCTTCTGCCCCTGGCCGCCTGCCCACCCTCCTCAGCCAGCTTCCCGCCTTGGTAGCCCAGATGCACACCCCAGTCCCCAAGATCCTCTGTCCCCCGCTGGGCCTCACCTCCTCCGGAGGCAAGAGACCACCTTGGAACTCCCGGCGAAGGTTATAAGAATCGATTTCCTCCCACCAGGCACTCCTCCCAGGGGCCTTGGACGGAAGAGATGGGTGGGAGGGTGCCTGTCCGCAATGCTAGTGCCCAGGCTGCTGGGAGCCCCAAGTCTCGGGTGTTGGGGCGCGGTCCCTCCCTGCTTGCTGTCATCAGCTCTGACTTGGCGTGGTGGGGTGTTCAGAGGGGCTCCCAGGTTCCCTTCACTGGGGAACTGGCTTTCCTCCAGTGTTGACATAAGAGCGATTTTAGGCCCAGCAGGGACGGGTCGGTCGCCCAGGGTTTCGAGGTTCGTTGTCCTCCATGCTTCAGCGCTTGGAGAGTAGGTTCCTCTCCTCCGGAGGCCGGACGCTGAGGTCATGAGTGGCCAGAAGTTTGATGGGTGTGAGCTGAAGGAAACACGCTTCTGAACTTCGCTTTCCAGCTCTGGATCCTTGGCCCTCCCCAACCTTTAGCCCTATCCCCCATCCCCAAACTAACAGTCAGAAAAAGGTCAAATTACACCACAGGTAGCGGATCCTTTTCCTCCCGTTTTCCCGGAGTTGCCTCTTTTGCCCTCTCGTACTGGGGCACCTTCTCCCATAGCTGCCTTTCTCATGCAGAAAGCAACGTCCGGGGCCTAACTTTGCAGTCAAAGGAAAGAGCCACTCAGGCGGAAAGCTAGGAGATTCAGTCGCTCCTGGACCTTCGACCCTCAGCCACCTTAAGTGCATCTCTGCCCTGGTCACAGGAGCCCCCAGCGAGGCCCCGCCAACTCACGGCGACGTCCCCAGGGGTGGCGGCCATGCCCATGGTATCTGCCCTCCTTCAAATCACCACCTCTCCCCTCAGTCTCGAGTGGGTGAACCCACCACTCGCCCACACCCTCCCCCCACCTCCAGGGTCTCCTTGGAGAGGGAAAGTGACGGAATGGCCACAGACGTCGGGGCTGTCGAACTTCCCCCTAAGAATTAGGGCTGCTTGCTAGCCGCGGGAACGACGGAGAATCCAGAATCCGCGTTCTTGGCAAACAGTCAGGGGCTGTTCAGCGTCCCGCCCCGCTCCTCTCCCCTCCCTGCGAGACGGACGGGAAGGTCTGGGCCTTCCTTTCAGGGGCTGGGGCTTCCCGGGGGTGGGGGGCGCATAGCCACGCCGGGGCGCCCCCTTTGCGCCCAGCGCTGTGCAGGTGCCGCCCGCAGCACACTCACCCACCACCTGGGCTAGGGGATTCACCAACTTCGAAGGAATATTTTGTTAGGGGAGCAAACAAACAAAAAGTTAGTAATGCCAAGTCCCTTTCTTCAGAATCATGTGCTGTGGAACACAAAAATTCCTCTGACGGAATGAGATTTCTTAATAGGAGGAGGGAAAGAACTCCCAACACTTTCTACAAGGATTTGCCTGGACCCAGTGATTTACAATGGCTAATTTGTGTTACAAACCCTCAAGGAACTTTTTCTTTTTCCTACTCTCTGGCCAAACTCACCATGTTCTTTTGTGTATGACATTTTTTCTTCTTTTTTAAACAACAAACCCAGAAGAAACGTTGGTGAGAGGAAAAATATATGCCCCAAATCAAAAAGGATGCAGATTCAAATTTACTGTACAGCGAGGTTTCTGTTGCCGTGTTCTGCACACTGAGAGTTAATCGCACACAATTTATAACGATCAAAATCTCCTTCATATTGCTCAGACGGGGCTCCAAAGCCCCCCTTTCTAAAATCAGTGACAAGTGAATCTTTGTGGGGCATTTATTTCCTTCTTTTTTTCTAGATGACAGCTCCCCAGACTGAGAGCAGAGAGCTGTTTGCCGCTAGCTACAGACCACTCCAGAGCCCAGGCTCTCACGAAGGAACTGCATACGGAAGTCCTCCCCACCCCCCGCCCCCCAATCCCAGACAAAGAGCTATAAAAACTCAGAAAGACGTGGAAGGAATAAACTTTTAAGATATAGATGCACTTTTACTGGTGTATTAAATAACATTTCAGACATTTTTAAAAAGAAATACATCTTAATGTTATCAACAACCAGAATTCTAGGAACAATAAGGGAGGCCAGGGTGGTTTTGATGGGGTATGATATTGTTTCTAAAACCTCTAACGGCTAAGCCAAGCAGAGTTGTTATTAGGGTAAAGGGAAAGTACTACAGATAAAGTTAATTAACTTTTTTCTTTAAAAAAAAAAAGAAACAAATTTACTAGCTTCCCACCAAATACAAGAACAATGTGAAAATATTCTGATTGTTTCTTTATCTCCATAACTAAGCAAAGCCTTAAAGAAAATTACAAAAGCCATTTTCTGGCACTCCTGTACCCATATCTAGATAAGAGGGCATTGAAATAACTCTGGCCCAAGTTCTACAAAGGTGGACAAGTTTATTCTGTTTTGCTACCTGCCAGTTTGGAATTATTTCCCATCCTGAACCAAGTGGTGGGGATAGGAACCAGCAGCCTTGGGTCTCTCCTACTACCAACTGCCCCCTGTTAATAGATTATATGTCACTGAAAAAAGTAAACTTTCCTGAAAAGGGAAAACGTTTGTATAAAATTTAACCATACATCTCACTTAGTCTTATTGTCAAGTTTCATTTCCAGTACTTAAAGATGCATCTTTTTCTTTTATTTTAAATGGACACTGTCCCTTTTGCCTCACTGAAATATACAAGCAGACCCAAAGAAACACTTTTACCTTTGACCCTCACTTCACCATCCTTCTTACTTTTTCAGTACAAGCTCCATTCTTTACCTCATTCTTTAACTTGTCTAGGAATTCAATAGAATCTAGAACAGAGTTGTACAAACTGATTGAAAAATCAACAAAGACAAATCACAGAGACCAGTGATAAAAAGATAATTTCTCTCACCCAGCAGCCCAGCACTCCTGAGCTGCTTCCAAAGTAAGGCAAATGAAAGGCAAATTAATGCAACATATAGACCTACTTGTGCAGGTAACCAGTGCACTCATATGCCATTCCCCCCATTGTCATTGATGCATCACTTTATTAGTTGCCTTTGGAGAAAAAAAGTAGAAAGATGAGTGTCTTTATTAAAGCCATTTTACCAGAAAACCTTTGCCAGCCAGTGTGTGGCTCCCACTGGCAGGAGCAGGAGGGCAAGGAGAGGAGTGCTTTTGTTGCTGCATCTGAAATGTAAAGGAGGTAACTTCGTGGGAACAGAGGGTGTTTAGAGGTGCCAAGCATAATATTATTTGTGGCCATTCCCTTCATCTGACCTTCGCATAACTCTCCCACACGATCTTTTCTCCCTCATCTCACACCATAAATTTAAAAAGTGACATATTTTGAGGAAACACAGAAGCTCTTTCAGGATGGCTGTCTTCTGCATTATTGTCTTTAGGGAAAAGAAAGAGTATGTCATTGTGTCTAGCCCACATTTTAGGGATGACTTCCCACAATTTCTTCCAGTGGCAGCGATGGAGTTTTTCACCTTGGCATGTAACACATCCCCCCAAATGGCACGGAAACTGCCTGAGTAGCATTAGAACTGAACAGCAAGCATGGGTCAAAACCATGGTGCGTCCATTTAACACGTGATGGTTTCCAGTCAGTAGCCCCTGTGGCTAAGAACAAAAACGCCTTCTCAAGGTCCACTAAAATGCCCTGCAGAGGGCAGATGCTGCTTGTTTTCTGCCTACAATGGAGGAGGTTATTGACCCAGAACTCAAATCTATACCCAGCTTAAACATTTTACCTATCAGCATGTCTGTGGTCACAAAACACTTCTTCTTTCTGTCACTTCGAGTTCAGGCTATTGATAAGATCATTTGGCTGAATCTGTTTGGGACCTGTGTAATATTGACTAGGAGTTAGAAAAGATGATCAGGTGTAATAACCCCAAAAACTACCTTTCAAAATAAACATTTATACTAAAATCAATGTTCCAAGGAGGACTTTAAGTACATCAGCAAACTTGTAAACTAACCCAACACTGTTTGGATTTCTCACTCACCTTAAAACTGATTTTGATAATGCTCATCTCTGACTATCAGAAACAATCTGTTATTCGCACCACAGTCTTGAGAGCTCAGTACATTTCTTTTCTTGTTTTAGAGGCTGTTTGCTTGCCTGATGAGAAACAGACAGTATTGTATAATCCATTGCAAAATCCACCTTTTCCTGTAAACCTAACAGGAATAACATATAGGACCTACCTCAACCACTTGATAAACACACACACTGTATATTGTCAGAGCTTTTCTTTGTTGAAAGATATTTGTAAATTACTAAAAAGATTAATTTCCTTAACTAAGTCTTGCTTTTCTGTAGACCCCAAATTGTGTGAGGAGATGTGGGTAAAGATTAAAGTCCATCTAGTTCCATTGACATTCTCCAAAAAAGTGAAATCGGGTAAGGTACAGCTAACCTGGAAAGAAGATGCAGCGATATCTGCATGTATTTAGAGGCACAAACATCTCTTTGTCAGACTATGAAATGGCAAACAAATTGAAGCTCAAACCCAATGACCATTTCAATTTAATGCTTTAGGCATAGTAGCTGAATGGTTTGGGATTGATTTTTTTTTCCAAATAAAAGTGAATCAGAACAGTAGTCTCACTTCTTTAAAAAAGCCTCTGAAAGTTATCAGTGTGAAACCTAGCAGTATATGCATAAAATTTATTCCAAAACTTCATGAAGTATAAAGAAAGGGAAGTACTTTACATACAACTCAACTCAGTCAGTGTAAGGTCTAGGGTTTTCCTCTCTCAAAACTTGGCACTACTTTAAAATAAAATAAAGATATTTCAATAATTAGAACAAACTATGAAGGTATTGTGCATTTCTGTTTTATGTAGATAATAAAATATTACTTTAACATAAATATATAAGGATCTCTGTGTTTTTATTTTCCCCACAAGCACAACCAAATGTACCAAAACAAAGTATTTTTAAAGAGACTGAACAAAAAAATTACATCCCATATAGATTTTGCTCACCTACTCATTTAAAGCTACAGAAAAACAATTTCCAGAACCTTTTTGCTTTAAAAGAAATAAATATACATTGAGGCAGGCCACTTAAAAATGATATGAAAATATTTCCCTGGGTAGCATTAAAAAAAGAAAAATAAACAAAGAAACATTTAAACTATTTCTGCATTTCAAAAGACAGATATTAAACATATATACATAGTGGTAAGGTTCAGTGGTAACTTTCATTTTAATAAACCTCTGAGAGTTAGAGGAGCTATGGACACATCCCCTGAACTCCAGCTTCTAACCTTACCCACTTGGTAATAAGAATCTGAAAATTCATTTCCTCCCCTTACCCTTGGCTATTTGCCCTGCTCCGGATTGCTTCACTAAAGGCCTGTCCCCACACCTCAGGAACAAGCAGTGTGATGCACCCCAAGCAGCTCCGTGCCCATCTCCTTATGACATTCATTGGGGGAAATGAAATACAGGCAAATAAATATGCCCATTAGAAGTCATCATTTATCTTGCAAAAACATTGAAAATGAAACAATCACTGGTGTTTGAAAAGACAATATAAAGCATAGTTCCTAAAACCTTAACTACTGAGTGCAATGCTAATCTGATGCTGAACCATAATTGTATGGTGTTGAGATTTAATTTTTTTTAAATAAAAATTTACCTAATATCTAACCAGAAAAAGCCCCGATCTTTTAAGATTAATAAAAAGTGTTTTCCCTTTTAGCGCCCTTTTGTGCTGATTATTTTTAAATATTTTAACTGATCACAGTTTAATGGCATTTATTTTCAATACAGTTACAGGTATTTTCACCTTCATTTCCCAGTAGATTCTTTTGTTATGGGAATTAACCATTTTCCATCAAGATAAGGTCAAAAAACGCACTTAAATCTATTAACAAAGGGAGAACAGGAAGGATTGAAAATAGCGTATTTCCCCATTTCATTTGGCTTCCTTAATGAAAGCGGGGAGAGCTGTCCAGGTCAAACTGGTATTTTCTGTAATAAATGATTGGAGAAGAGGGTGTGGGACCTTAAATATAATTTGATAAACAAATAAGCTAGTGAAAACAAAACCAGTCTAGAGTGGAAATATTCTCTGTATGCATGTGGGTATTTGTGTGCTAAGAAACACAGTCTAGGCATACACCATTAAGTTCCCAGATCATTTTCTTTATATTTTTTTTCTTAAAGAAGCTATTACAGGAACAAAGTTTAACTGCTGCTGTCAGCACAAATAATTCCTCCTAAGAGAAGTTATTAAAATTGAAGGCAGAGAACTATACAGGGGGTGTCTGAAGACATATATTTCCCTAGATTTCTTCAAAATGCCACTTTCTTTCTGTTGGACAACTCTGAAAATATATTTAACCTCCACATAGTCTCTGAGCTCTTTCACAATGGGCCCGCTTGATAAAATGAAGCAATCGGTTACTCATTATCAGTTTTTTTTTCTTTTTCTCCCCTCTGCAAGCTCCCCCAGAAACACTGCCTGAAAATGAAGTTTACTTTGTGCCTGGTAACAAAAACCAGTGCTTGACTCTCATTTTTATATTCCAAACTGGATTCTCACCTTGGTTACAGAGGGTGACCATGCACATTTCCTGAAAGCAGAGAATTAATTATTTTGTATGAAGCCAATCGTTTTGCTTTGGTAAAAGGAGCAGATAAAAAGTTGCACCAATGTGAGGGAGGATAGGGGGTCTGGAGATAACGGGAGTTCACACACAGTGAGAAGAACAAGTGGCCACACAAGAACGTTAGAAATGGAAAGTGGCCAAGAGCTGGCTTCAACCCTCTCCTCTGAATAAAACAAAACAGAACTCAAATCCCGGCAATTTCAAAATTAACGGCGGGAGGGAAAAATGTGTTCATGAATTTGTTCATGTAAACTTCAATTTTCTTGCAGTGCAAATTTCTGTGGTTAGATTTTGCCTACATCAAAGAACGTGTGTATTTTTTCCTCTTTCCTGATGGGGATCCCATTAAGTAAACACAGCAGCATGTGCCAACTCTGAGCATTAGGAAGCTGTGTTTTGTGTTTATCACGGCTTGGTGGATTTTTTTTTTGGTAATTTATTTAGTTTTGCCAAGTATTTATCGCAGTTCTCCCTCTCTCTCTCTTTCTCTCTCTCATACACGCACACACTCTCTCTTGCATTCTCTCCTCACTCTATGAGACACTCCACTCCATTGCCTGGGTACTAGCCTGTAAAGGTCAAAACACATCATTACACCTGCTACCGTTTAAAGGATAGTCCAGTGCCTTAGTTGCTTTCCTTATTTTTTTCTTTTTAAGGGACGGGGAAATAATAATTAAAAATAAAAGAACAATCAGAAGTTAGAGAGGGAACAAGGGGGCCAGGAAAGGGCGGAGGACCGAAGGGGAGGGGGAGCCTCACGCTCTGCCCCTCCCCCTGCTCGAGTTCACTGGACGGGCGTCTGCACCCCGTGGTGTGGTGGTGTGTCCCTACTCCCCCCGTACACATCCTCGGCGCCTGGCAGAGTCCCTCCGGGAGGGGTCATCCTTTTCTCTTTCTGTCTCCTGTTACAAAACCAAACTCTCACCACCTCCTTCTCCAGCTGTAAGCTGTCCGCGAGGGAGGTGATCTCCTGGGCCGAGGGCTTGGGGCATTTGAGGAAATGGCTCTCCAGAGCCCCCTTGACGCTCACCTCGATGGATGTCCGCTTTTTCCGCTTGCGCCCCTGCGCTGCGATCTTGTCTATGCTGGTGGGGCTGCCCGAGGACGAGTCCGCCTCCTCCAACCACTTGTTCAACAAAGGCTTCAGCTTGCACATGTTCTTGAAGCTCAGCTGCAGGGCCTCGAACCTGCAGATAGTGGTCTGCGAGAACACGTTGCCATACAGGGTGCCCAGCGCCAGCCCCACGTCTGCTTGGGTAAATCCCAATTTGATCCGCCGCTGCTTGAACTGCTTGGCGAACTGCTCCAGGTCATCCGAGGTCGGCGTGTCCTCGTCCGAGTGCGGGTCGTGGTGCGCGCCAGGGTGGCCCGGCGGGCCCTGCGGGGGCGGCGGCGGTGGCGGCTGCTGGTGCGGATGTGAGTGCGGGTGCGGGTGGTGGTCTGCGTGGTGCGGCTCCTCGTGCGCGTCCCGCAGGCCGTGGTGGTGCAGCCCCGCCGGCTGCCCGCCGGCGCCCAGCATGCCGTTCACGGTGAAGCTGGGCTGGGAGTAGAGCAAGCCGCCGTTGGACGCACCCATGGAGGGCGGGAGGTGCGCCGCAGCCGCCGCACTCCGCCATGCCCCGGGCCCCGGGTGGTGGTTGGCGGCGTGGTGCACCAGATGCGGTGGCCGCTGCTGTTGTTGCTGCTGTTGTTGTTGTTGCTGCTGCTGTTGCTGCTGCTGTTGCTGCTGGTGCTGCTGCTGCTGCAGGGCGCCTGGCCCGTGCAGCTCGTCCCCGCGGCCGCCCTGCTGGACCACAACCGAGGGCTTGATGTCCGGCTGGCCCAAGGGGCTTGTGGACCACGGGGAGCCGTCGCCGCCTCCGCCGCCCCCTCCACCGCCCCCGCCCCCGCCGCCACCGCCCCCGCCACCGCCGCCGTGGGACAGAGCGGTGATCCACTGGTGAGCGTGGCTGAGCGGGTGCCCATTGCTCTGCAGCGCGCCGTAGTCCCCCTGCACCAGGCTCTGCGCCTCGCGGTAGCCCCCCGCGCCCTGCTGCATGCCGCCCGGCGGCTCGGCGTGCACGATGGAAGCGCTGGAGGTGAGCAGGCTGTAATGGTTAGACGCTGCGGTCGCCATGACTCTCAGAGCCGGACTGAGCGCTCTGGTTAAAGGAGCCGCGCATTTGACAGTTACTTTTTCGCCTCGGGCTCCTCTCCACGCTCGCTCGCTGTCTCCTCTACCTTTCCCCCAGCGGGCAGCTCCGACGCCCGCTCCGACGCCTTCTGTTGCTGCTCCTTCTATTACTGCTGCTGCTGCCGCCGCCGCCTCTCGCCCGCCCTCGCTCTCTTTCTCCTCCTCTCCCTCCTTCTTGCTTCGCTCACTCTCAGACTAGCTCTGCGCTCCCCCCTCTCCCGGTTCTCTCCAGCTCTCTCCCGCTCTCTTGGCAGAGCCGGCTTGCAGCGGCACGCGCCTGGGCCCCGCCCCCTCCGCCCCCTCCCATTGGCTCCGCGCCCTTTGATTTACGTGGATACCACTAGCAACCTCCCAGGCCGGCGCCACCGATTGGCGCAGAGCTGCCCCTCCTCTTTCCCCCGGGCGCGCAGTCCTCCTAGCCCTCCTCCGGTGCCCCCTCGCCACCCGATTCAGATTCTCTTAGATCTCACCTCCCCTTCTCCCCCACCCCCGGCCTCCTCAGACCAGCCCTGAAGGGCCCCGCCCCCCATCTGTCTCCTTAGCCGATGTGCTGGGAGGGGGCTGGGGGCCTGGAGGCCCGGGCCGGCCCCCCGCGCACTACCGTTCACAGCCACTTGGAAGACTTGGGTGGGTGGGTGAGGGTTGTCGGTCTACCTCCTTTCCCTTATAGGGGTGGGGAGGGTGGAGGGTGGTGGTGGTGAGGATGGTAAAGATGGAGAGAGGAAGAGAAAGGCTGAGTAGCACCCACCTAGGAGGCGTCCGATTTTTATTCACCTTGGGACACACATAGATCAGCGTCTCTTAAACCGAGAGCCAGAAGGAGACTTGTCCCCCTGTTGAAGACTCCTTTCCCTCCAAGGCTAGATTATCAGTGCACACGTGCTTCTTGCTCCAGGGTGTGCGGACACTTTTGCCCCCAATAAAGGTCTTCTTCCCCTCCGCCTCGACGCCAGCGCAGGCTCTCTTCCTTTTAGGTGCCAGGCCCAATTGTCTCCCAGCACCTCCGCGAGAGGCCCCCACGAGAGGCAGGCTCAGCCGGTGCATCAGCTTATGAGAGACTCCTGTTAAGGCGCGGAGTTGCCTGCTTTGACAGCGCAACGGGCCGGACTGAAAGCAAAACAAAACTCTAAAAGTCTCTGTCAGATTCCCACACTAGGGCGCGCGCACAGTTTTTCGTTCAGAAAACTGGGAGACTGCGCGCAGACCTTTGCCTCACGCGAGGCTACAGGAGCACTGGCAAGAAGTGCTCAGCCTCCCGGTGCAGTGGAGGCAACCAAGGACAGCCCCGAGAAGCCGAGCTTCCAGGACTGTGTGAGCGCTTCCTCGCGATCCTGGTGCTCTTCTATGCAACTTTCCCGTTAGCTGCTTCGATGGAAAGGAAGAGTGTGTGATGGAAGATGGGCTGATTCTAGGGGAACTTTCCTAATCAGTAACTTCTGCGGACGCCGGTTGGTGGGGTTAATCTAACTCAGCTCTCAGGCGCTCTCTGGCGTAGCTGCCTACTTAGTCTTCAGCCGTGAACTCCACAGCGAGACTGCAGGACGGTGCACCGGCGGCGCCGTTTCACCCTGCGCGAGCGCGACGCGCTGTCAGTTTCCTAGCCGCCCAGGGGTAGATGCCTGCAGCAGTTCGGAGCCTGCAAGTTGGCTAGGAGAGGCCTGGTAGTGGACCCGGCTGAAGCACGGGCCAAGCTTACCGGCGCATATACTTTGAAGAGAATCACAGGTTGCTGCGGGAAAGGGCAAAAAGACCCCAAGGAACTTGACTGCGTTCCCCAAGTTCACCCTTGGCCTCGCGCGTTGTAGCTCTAACGTTGGCGCTGCTGGCAGTCGTGGGTTTGTGAAGGAAGCCAAATCAACGCTCAAGGGGAGCATTTTGGGGCTTCTGAGTATCTTAATCTAGACACCAAAGTAGAGCGGGCCAGAGAATTCATCATGACTAACGAGGAGCGAAGCTCTTTGGGGAGTGGCTGAGCTGTTTATAAATCACTACATTGAGCACCCGCCAGGGCAAGGCGCTTTGGCTGAGAATTTCCACGTGCCCTGTGTTTATGAGCGTGTGTGTGGGAGAGAGCAAAATGGTTAGGGGAGGGTCGAGCCCACAGGCTGCCAGCGGGACGGACCTACATCCCCCCACGCGCGCACCCGCGCGGCGAGGAGAGGACACACACAGTGTTGTGCCTGATCCCAGCGCAAGCGCGGAGCCACTCTGGCCGAGCGCCTGATGGCTGCTAAGAATCCCGTAACTTTGCCCAGCTCGGGGGGAGGGAAAAAGGAGAAAGTCCGAGCCTTGGAGAGCACAGACTTCTTGGCTGGCCCCCACGGCTCCTCAACCAGGAGCGAAGAGTCTGGGCGGCGGGCAGGACCTCCTCCTCCTGGCAGCAGCCTTGAGTCCCAAACTCCGGGCGCGGCTCCCCTGGGTCTTTGGGAGCACACAGGCCTTTTGTAGTCCACTGCGCCCCTCTCGCCCCCTACCCCTACGGCTTCTCCTCTTCCCTCCTGACCTCGGACTTGGAGACTTTAAGCCCTCACAGATGGGTGAATCCAGCCGTCGGGAAGGATCGTGTTGGGATACTCAGCAGCTCCCCACCCCCAACGCTTCGGGGCAGGTGTCTGCATTTCTCTGGATTTGATTTCACATTTCTCTAGGGACAAGTCCCTTTGCAGCCCATGGGGTGATACACTCCAGCAAAGAAAAAGGTTTCCAGACGCATCTCTGAGGGAAGCGAAGCAGCTGGGCTTGGAGTCAGTTTAAAAGTCTCCCCCCACCCTCTCTCTTTCTTCCTTTCCCCGCCCCCAACTCCGAGTTTAGGGCGCTGTTATGTGTAGGTGGGGGTGGGCAAAAATAAGCTGCACGAGTACATCAAAACTTCCTGTCTGCAATGGGACTTCAGTGGCGATTACTGCTGCGAGATCTACGTTGACGTCTCGGGTCTCCACTCCACCCCCACCCCCGCCTCTTTTTACTTGTAGACGACGGAGTCGAAACGTTCCCAACCGGGTAAGCTCTGGTAGTTCTAGGGGATTAACACACCCAATAAATCCTTGGGAGTACACAAAGCAATGCTCTACCCCTGGGCCTCAGCCTCCTCATCCCACCCCACACCCCCAGAGCCGGGCCAATCACCGGGAGGGCAAGGCTGGGCGCGCACAGTGGCTCCGCGTACAACCGCCCCCTCCCCCGCCGCCCCCCCCCCCCTCCGCCATCAACCACCCTTGCCTCCCAGCTCTTTGCCCGAGGCCCGGGTGGCGCGAACTGCCGAGTTCAGAATAGCCTCGGCTTCCTGTCTGCTTGTCCGCGCAGCGTCTCCCTGGGGCTTCGGAAACCTGGGTTTTAGCTCCAGTTGGGGGCTTCTCTGTTCCTCTCCCCCCACCCCACCCCCTCCGTCGCTTGTGCCTTTCTGTGCTTTTGACCCCGCTAGGGCAGAGTCCTTTTCCACTTGCAGAAAAGCGCGTTGAAGGTGTCTCTGGGAGACACCTCCAGGTTTTGATTCAGCTCATTCCCTTTCACAGTTCAAAGCAGCTGTTCAAATACAGAGGCTGCTTACGTTGACGTGGAGAGGATTTCAAACAACCCTAAAATGCTTTGAACTGACAAGGTGTCTCGATGTCTCCCTCACTCCAGCACAGCTCCCGGAGATCACTTTCTAGGACAATGGAAGAATAGACGTTTCGGCTGGTGCAGGCCTCGCTGCCTCGGGGTGGACAGCGGGGGTGGGGAGTTGGGCGGGGGGAGTCCCCTAGGCCCCTTCCTCAAGAATAAACGCAAGGCACCAGAGGGAAATTGCTGACAAGGGTACCAGGCCATTCCCTTCCCTTAGGTCCGGAGGAAGGTCTCTCTCTTTACTCAATCAGTATCCTGATCCTATGAAGAAGTGGTGAGAATTCCCCCCTGCCCTGGTGCCCATGCAGAGGAAACAGCTCAGCTAATCCGAGCTTAATTCAAAAGACCCTTATTTATCCTCACATTGTAACACTCCTGGAAAGAGTGAGGCAGCCCTGTCTTAGTAGGCCCCTGCACCTTCACCCACGGCCTCCGAAGTCTTCACCTGAGTAACACCAATAGGACCAGTCCCTGCACTCCAAATCAAACTCTAGTTTATTAACTCATTCATCTAGCAAACACACTCACACCATGTGTAAATGTCATTTATTTATTTCTATATACCAGGAGTCAACAGAAAAACCACCATACATTGAGCTGAAAGAACATGGTTATTGGAACAGAGGTGAGATAGTAGTCATTTGACAGATCTTAGTTTATTATCTATGTATTCCTATAATAATAGAAACAGAGAAACAAAGGAAATTTTGTTAGGAGGTGGCACCTGGTTTAAATGGGTAAAATTGGTGTTTTCTTTTAAATGTATCTACCTTGAAGGAGGATGGCTTGAATCCCTTCTCCTTATCATCCTATTCCATCTTTTGCCTAGTCCTGGCCATTCATTTCCATGCTGTTTTCTTCCCTGTGAGGCCCCAGAGGCTGTCTGATTTGGTGGAGAGCTCCCCCATATTTAAATGGAACTTCTTTGCTAAGGGCCTACAGAATGTCAAAACTGAGGCTCCCACTTCAGAGCTGCAGCTTTAAACAGCCAATCCACACAAAGAGGCAGCCGGCTGCCTTAATAAAAACCTCCTTAAAGCTTCAAGAACTGCAGGCTTGGGATGCATTTATAAGAAGCATGGAAAATGCTATTCCAAGTTGCCAGTTCTTGTGAGGACACAATCAACATTTACCTTTAAAAGGGACAGAAATTAACATCTTGATGTAGCAGCATATTGTCTCCTGGATTAAAAAAATCCCACATAGATTTATATGTTACTATCTAATCATATAATTTACAAGTTTCTAAACATGCTTCTGTTTCCATTTTATAAGTGGTCTTGAAGAAGGAAAAGTTTTCTGAAAGTTAAAACTACCATTCTTCATATGTTTGGCAATTCTGTTTGTCCACATCTCACATATAGATGATTCTATTTTATCTTCACTGCTGTGTAAACCAGTGAGATATAATGTTCTAAGTTGAGTGTTTAAAATGAAATTATTTGAATTCATGGATACTAATCTCTTTCCCTTTTTATTCCAGTTCTGAATCTCATCATTAAAAATGATCCCACCTTTGTAGTCCAAAAGTGAATATTTTATGGGCAGGCAAGGCATGAAGACTTCTAAAACCATATCACTCAGGCAGTCTAGCTGTTTCAGGGATTACTTTGAGTAATTTATCAAAGGAAGCCTGTTAAATTCTGAGTGGTGAATATGAGGCCTTATGGGGAAGAAAGCATAAAGGACACATTTCATCAATGTGCAAGATAAATTCTATTTGGAGTTAATACATCTTGTTTATATTGAAATATCAGGAACAGGACATGAGGCGATTGGTGGCTCCTAGTTCCCTTCCTGAAAATTCGTTTTCAAAGGAATAACAGTTAAATGACTTCCTAACAATGGAGCCTGAAGGTGTCCCTCCCTACCCCAATTCCCCTACCCCGCCTCAAAGCAGGTGGATGGCTGGCCACCAGGAGGGAATGAAAACTCTTTTATAAATTAAAGTGATTTCAACAGAAACCACCTTAGCTCTAAAGCATTTGGAAGTGTACTGAGATGAAGCCCTTGCCGCAGTCCCTTCCCTCTCTTATCTTCGGGAGCAATCTAAGTAGCGGAAGGCGAGGAGCAGGGAGCAACAGCAAACACCTGAGCACAGACGCGGGGGAAGGGCGTCCTCAGCTATTGGTGCGGTGGCCAAGGGCTGGATCTGGGTTTCCATCACTGGAGGAAACAAGGCTGCATTTGGTCGAGGTTGAACTTTAGATTCCTTCTTCCAGCTGCACAGAGCATGAATGTAAATTTTCTTCTAAAGTGAACGAGTGCACTTCACAATTGTGTGATGAGTGTTCTGGGGACAGCAGCCAGCGCGGGAGGAGGGGTGGTGCACCCCGGCAAAGATTTTCTTGAGCACAGTTAACCACAGCGGTAATGGCTGTGGGCCGGGACCTTCTGCTAGGTCTCTGAGTTTCAGAATTGTCATTCTAGGCACCTTTGGACTTAATGAAGTTAGAGATGACTATTTTTTAAAAGACAGATTTCCAGAATATGGGTCCTGGGAATGTAGAGACTGACATTGTCGGGAAGAAGATGAAGAAATAGGAAGCCTTAGGCAGGATGAAGCAATGAAACCAGCTCACTCCTCTTGCCTTTCCTGCGAGTTTTCGATGGTAATCTAGGGCAGCCGGGTCCTAGCATTAAATGCAAAATAGGAAAATAGGACACGGCCAAGTCACAGGCCTGATCATATTAACGCCCTAGGTCAGAGGCAGAGAATAATGAATAGGCGCGGAGCTCAGTTCGTGGAAGGGAACTTAATTAACCTTGGGAGAGTGAAAGAAAGTCAGAGATCATGCCTAGGACCTTGGTTTAGGATGCTTATATTATTTACACGAATGTGTTTGTGGGAGGTGGGGGTGGGGAGAGGGTCTGGTCTGCTTTGTGCATTATACTAACAATTTATTTTTTAACCCTGAAAAAAGCTAGCTGAAATTTGTGCCACTCGGGGCCATCCAACCACTCACACAATCCCGCTGAGAACTCCGCTGTGGGAGCCCCCGAGCTCCGCCAGGAGGTTCTGTGTCTCGGCCTCGGCCTACATGGGGGATCAAGCTCGGTAGGGAGAAGCGTTTGCGGCGCCCCCGAGCCCTGGCCTGACCTCCCGAGGGACTGCCAGGGAACTCAGCGGGGAGGGGGTGGAGCGGTTCCCGGCCACTGAGCTACTGAGCTTCTAGGCAGGGCCTGGCTGCGTTCTGGGGGAGGAAGACGAGGGCGAGAAGCGGGAGGCCGGGCCATTGTCCAGGGAGGGCGCATTTTTGTCCTGATGCTGCTGGTTGCTATAGAGAGGAGGGAAATCCAAACAGAAGAGCTCAGTTCGCCTCCCCTGGGCCTGGGAGCAGCGTTCCCTCCTCTCAGCCAAAATAAAAGTGCCTCCCAGGGCCTGGCACCCCTTCCCCGGAGAGCAGACTGTGGGCTGTAGGAAGGGGCCCAGCGGATCCTGGAACCCAGCAAAGGGAGGGGTGTCCAGCCACGCAGGGAACGAACTGCTGGAGCGGCCAGATGCACCAGCCACTTCTCGCTCTCTCTCCATTCGCTTCCAGCCCCACACTCCCACACTTTTTCCGCCGTATTTTACATTTTTTAAGGGGAAAAAACTCACAACCTTCTCAAACTCGTGAAACTTTCCCGATGGATGAAAACACATCCTGGGAGGGGCTGAATGTCGCGTTTAGGTGGTGGAAGCGCCGTCGGAGGACAGCGACCTGCACGGGGCGCCGACTCTTGACGCAGAAGGAGAGATAATACCAGCGGCAGAATGACCTGTTTGTTACGAGTTTAAACATCACTCAAAGGAAATTTTGCTAGAAAGTGGCGTGGATGCAAATTTCTACATTTACAAGAGACTCTTATTTTGCAGTAGTTTTTTGTTAATGTCTTGCCATTCAACTTTGAAAACAGTGTGTGAAGGGAAGGTTACAATAAAGGCTCTTTATGGCTTATAATTTCTCCAACAGTATGGCTCAGAATAACTGGGGGGAGAGAACAGCAACATTTAGTTAATTGCGAGCTGTTACCTTTCAAAAAATTTGAGTTGGTACTTTTCAAGGGGGAATATTAGTTTATTTTAGATCAGGTAAAAAGTTATTTATATATGGGGAGAAGTTATCTACATCAAAAAGGACTGGATTGTAAGGACTTATAAAAATTAATTCTCTCTTACTTTCCTGTGACTTTTAAATTCTTTCTCTCTTCCTCTCTCCCATTCCCCCTTTTTCTGCCTTTTGCTTAGAAGCTGCCTGAGAAACTAGCGAGAAAACTTTTATTTGACTTGAGAAAAGCCACTTGAAAGGCACATGAAATGCATTTCTCTTCCTCCTCCATTCAAATATATCCTTTCCTTCCCAGTGACAAGTCCCTTAAAAAAGTTTATATAACTCTGTAAGAAGTTCCTTAATTCATAATAATATTCAAATTTTTTAAAATGCTTGAAAGAAATCATGTTAATGAAGAGAACATTTGCGGTAATTTGGTGATAATCATCAGAATCGCCACATATTCGCAGAGGCTTGAACAATACGTGTTCGGAGAAAAGCAAAACACATTATTTTAATAGTCTGATATGCAAACTATGGACCGTTCAATTACGGGGCTTAATAATGCATACATGATGTGAGCTTGTTATTGGGACGGGGAGGTCTGCGGTGAGTCACTTCTAAGACCAAGTGTGCTCTCACATCCAGTAAAATCCATTGCCATGGATCAGGGGCCCCTGCCAAACTGCATTTAAGAGAATAAAAATTAATGACTGAGAATTTGAGCGTTAAATTAACATTAATTATATGACCTGCACGCTGGAAAGATTAAATTTCTTACGCCCTAATTAGATAACGTCTCCTCATACATCAAACAATTTCCATTTTCATTTCCAGGTTTCAGGAATACAGTGCAAAATGGGGAGAGGTGGTAGTTGAGGGTTTCCTTTTCTGAGGTCAGAGTTTGGGGGTATCCAGCTCCCAACTGCACAGCTTTCCTTTTCTTCTTCCCTTGACTCTTCAGCAGGAAGAGCCCTCAGGTTGGAGGTCGTATTATAGAGAATTAGGCTGCTTCTCCATCTCCTACTGGCTGTGGTAGTGGAGAGCAGAAAGCTTGGTGGGAGGTGCCCAAGCAGACCTGGCGCATCCGAGGGACCTGTTGCAGCTGCCCCTAGAAGGCTGGGTCACCAGTCAGTGTCTCAGTTCAGGAAATCTAGGCGGTAAGAACCCTGCAGGGACAGGGAAGGCAGGAAAGTCTAGTCCAGCCCAAACGCACCACAGACCCTTTTAGAGTAGAAACTTCTAAACTAGAAGTGCAAGGATGTAAGTAATTTTCAATGTTGTATTTGGAAAAGAAAAAAGGTTTTCTTAGGGAAAAAACAGCCAAAGGCTAAGACAAGAGCACTCATTTCCTTCGTGAAGAGGTTTATAAAAGGCGTGTCCATCATCTCCCCAGCACTGCCCTGACGTTTAGAAATCTCACACCATTCTAACCCAGGAGCCCACACTGGCGAGGCCAATTCGTTCTGTCTGACCCTGGCTGGGGTGAATCCTTGGCGGCTGTGGTCACAGGGTGGGGAGTGAGTAGGGAGCGTCTATCATATTTGAAAACCTGTTGCTGAGGAAAGGGGGCATGAAAGGGGGCAGGGAAAGGGCAGGATTAGGTCAAACAGCCCCCACCCCCACCCCAACTCTCAGGACAGATGGTCGGTGGTGGCGCGTCCGTTCTCCTTGTTCCTAAGACGCGACTTGGGGGTCCCAGGGCTCCAGAGAATGCTGCCATGTACATTTGGTTTGGAAACAATGCCCAAGGACGTCAGTTCCTGGGATTAGGATTCGGTGTTTTCTTCGGGATACCCGTGTGGCCCCGGACCTCTCACGTTTCCTCCTGCCCCTCCCTCCTCGCCTCATTTTCCCTAGGGGTAGTAAAGAATGCCGGGGACCTTTCGGACAGCTGCCCTGAGCACCCGGTGGGATGAGCCTAGCAAGATTAAAACCTCACGGCGGCATTTCTAAATCACTCAGAATAGAGTTTTCACGTGTCAGTGTTTCCATTCAGGCACTTTCAGGCTTCTGGGAGAAAGGGCAGGCGAGAGTGAGCGCGAGTCTATGCGGTCGTAAATCGTGTGCTAGTGGCGGGGGAAGGGGTGTTAGGAAACTTGGCAGATACGGGCAGAGGAGGGAGCTCTGCCTGCAAGTTGCCTTTCCCTTGGGGCGCTCGAGAAGTGATGGGAGTGGAGACTGACCGGAGAGGGGTCGGTGGCGCGCCCAGCAGGCGGGGCCTAGGGGGCGCTCTCTACGGCTCCGAGACCCGCGGTCCCTACGGTCCCGGGCCGCCAGCGAGCTGCCCAAGCTGCGCTCAGACTTGGCAGGTAATGAGCGAACTACGAGCCCCTTGTAAAATCCAATCTCTGGATTGCCTTGAAAGTTAGCCTACCCCTTACTTATCCGGGGCTGGCAGATTTCCGCTCAATTCCGTGTGGAGTCTGGTGTGTGTGTGTGGGGGGGGGGGGGGGCGGCGCGGTGGGCGGGATGGTGGATTGCCGGGGAGGGAGGCGGGGCTGGACTCCGAGTCCAGCAGGGAAGCCTGCAAGCAGTCGGATGGAGGCCCCGGCTTTTGGGAAGTTTGACCACTTTCGAAACCTCGTGCTTGCTCTCTCCGTCCGCCCACTCTCCCCGCCAGGCTTACCCCCAACCCCACCCCCGGCTTCGGCTAGGTTCTCCACGGAGGGATCTGGCGTTCGGTGGGAAGGTGATGCGCAAGTGAAAACGGATAGAAGATTGCCTATCCCGCCTTCCGGAAAAAATACAAAAATGTCTCTCTTTTGGAAGACGAACGTCTCTTCTGGCAGGTCCGCAGAATTACAACTTCGCAGCTGTTGTGGCAAGAACTTCGTAGCCCCGCAGCTTGGTCAGAGAAGCGGTCGCGGGCTCACCCCAGCTCCGCTCTCCATTGCTGTTTCGGTTTGACTGTGTTTCTCCTTTACACAGACACCACGCCCCTCCTTCCCTCCCATGGCCCCAGCGTGCCTTTGCTCGAAATGGTTACTTCTTTTAGAAATTGGAAAATCAATACTAGTTTAGCTTCTTCCATGAGATGATGCACTAACCTTACAGGGAGGGAAGCGGCCAAAGGCCTGGCTCCAGCCCCTGGAGAATTTTACTTAGAAATTTACAGTGAACAGAACTTCAACGCTGCTCTGGTTAGTGCGTTATTATAAGCCCAAGACATACCTTTTATGTATTCTCTATTTGGTCGTGGTTGAGGTTTGGTTAAATGATCAAAAGCTTGCACCGTGGGTTTTTATTCGTCCTGTTTTCTTAAGCCACGTCTTGGATAGTTTCCTGTTAGTTTTCAGATGCCAGTTGCAACATGGACAGATTTCATATGCCTACTGCAGATTGTCTTCGAAGTTCTAGTTTAAAGAGCATTATGTAAGCCTCTCTCTATTTACATAAGAGCTTTAACTCAAACCTCTCAGAAAGCCATTTATTACCAAATGAAACCCATGCAGGGAAGCAGCATAACCGACCTGTATCTTTATGACACTCTCAAGAACAGCAGTTAATTCTCTCTGAAAAAAAGAAAAAAGTAGATGTAGAAAGAAGTGGAGTATTTTGTATTTTTATTCAGATTGGCTTTATATCATGTGAACACTATTTTGCAGGTCAATTCAGCCAGCAGCGACATTTGTAGGATTCACTTTTAATCTATGTGGTCAGCATTTGAGGCCACAGTTTCCCTCATATTTAATCCCAAATGTGAGAGCAAATGTCATTTTAGTTGCAGAATCAATTAAGTACAAATTTTACTAAATTCTAAGTTACTAAAAGGATTCACGAATACATGATCACTGTAAGCAAAAGTCAAACAACAATAAAATACATAGAATATTTTTTTATTTTTAACTGTTTAATGAATTTCTTTTTCTCTTTCTTCCTCTCTTCCCCTCACCACCCAAATCCTCCCTCCCCTCTTCTCTTTCCTTCTTCCATCCTTCCTTTTTCCTTTCTCTCTTTCCATCTACTTACTAAAGGTTTTGAAAGATTTTTAGTGTTATACACTGTTATAACTGGTTTTAGGAAGATGAGGCCTGGTGAGATAGGACACATTTTTAAAAGAATACAAAATTGGACACCATAAAGAAGGACAGTCTCTTGCCCCAAATCACATGGGAAGCTAGCTTCGGGGTATTGCTCTATCTCTGTTGCTGTACCTGCTGAAAAAAAATTACTTAGATACTGGCACTTTCATGCCATTAAAAAAGATTGACAAAGGTCCTAGGGATATCTTTGTGTAACTATTACATGATTAGAAGCTGGAAATCTTTTGAGAGAGTTTTTGCAGGGGTGTCCAACATTTGGCATCTCTGGGCCACACTGGAAGAAGACGAATTGTCTTGGGCCACACATTAAATATACAAACACTAACAAAAACAAAAATCTCATAATGTTTTGAGTAAATTTACGATTTTGTGTTGGGCCGCATTCATCCTGAGCCGCATGTGACCCTGCTGGATGGGCACCCTTGTGAGTCTGATGTTCTTCCTGGTGACCACTTTCTATTTAAACAATGTCCTCTCCCCCTGCAAACCCAGGACAGATGCTGTTCTACAGCCATGCTTCCAACATGAAACCTGTCTTGTTAAGGGAAAGGACTCGATTCCTATACACTCTTTCAAAGGATGCCCCTTCTAAGATGTAATTAAGTGGTGTTGTGGATAGCATTACAAAAGAAATTGTGAATCAGACAGGTTGTGTCTCAAGTGTCCCATCACCTGCTGCCCTTCTCGTCACCTTTTCCTATCACCCTGAGCACACAGGTTCCTATTCTGCCCTCTGTGACATTTTAACCCACTGAGACTTTCCTCTGAGGCACTCCTTACAGTTGCTTTTCTTATCATCATCAATCTGATAAGGTAATCAATACCAAGGTGTTAAAAGCTGATAAATGCTAAGTAGCATTTACATGTTTTTCCAAAGCACCTTAGAAGGTTGTATCACAGGCCCCAAACAATGAATCTTGAATGGGAATTTAAGATACTTTAGGCAAGAGGAATTTGTGGCACTCCTACAATATAGCCACATGGCCACAACTCACCTTCTGTATCTGTTTTTTAAAAATTGTATTTATTTATTTTTAGAGAGAGGGGAAGGGAGGGAGAGAAACATCCATGTGAGAGAGAAATATCCATCAGAAACACCCATCGATTGCCTCTCAATATATGCTGGACCAGGGACTTAACCCACAACCCATGTATGTGCCATGAACTGGAATCAAACTTATGACCTTTTGCTTTGCTGGACCACATGGGTCAGGGCTGTGGCTTCTCTTTAAAGACCAGCTCTGCCTATGTGATCTACCCAGATGTAAAATTTCTATTGGACAAAACAGTATCATTGTAGAATTTTTATTAGTAATCGGGCAGCACTAGAAATGTCTTAATAGGATTGGTATTGTATTAAATAATTTATTTCTTCTAGTAACAGATTCCACAAGCCTCACCGTACTCTCTGGTGAAAATGATCATAATTGGTCAGCAAAAGTATTTGCATCCCATAGTGATTGGTTTGGGAAGTGTACCTGATCTGGGCAGGCCAATCAAGGTCAATGAACATTGGCCTCATTATTTTGGCCAGAATGATGAGGAGAAAAAAACAACTAAAGTCCTGATTAGCACATATGCAAGGTATAAGCCTTCATCTTCTGGGAGTTCCGTGTGCAGAGAATGTGCTTGGGATAAACCAATACAAAAAAAGGAATGGGGAGAGTAATAGAAGGTGATATAATTGAGTCCCTGAATTTAGATGTGCCTAAAATCTACCCTTAGATCTTTTTGTTTTGTTTTGTAAGCCAAGGAGTTACTTTTACTCCTGAAGTTAGTTTGAGTTTCTGTCACTTGAATTTGAAATAGTCATGACTCTTGTTTCTCATATTCTTAAGGGCAGAGGGTTGAGTTAATTACACACCTCAGTTCATGGCACATTATCATCATAGGTTCATGTAAAGCTCTTCTCATATCTATCTTCCTTCCTTCCTTCTTTCCCTCCCTTCCTCCCCACTCCTTTTCTTCCTTTTCCTTTATCCCCATATGTCACTTCAATTTCTGTCTCTGTCACCATTCTAATATGTTTGTATGTATTCTTGAAAATGCATATTGCTTTTCTGAAGGAATTGTTTTGAATTTATTTAAATGACGTTGGATTGAATATCTTGTCTGTCTCTTGCCTTTTCGCTCAGTACTTAATATATATTTAATATATATATTTATATTGCTCTGTGTACATTTAAACTGTTGCTTCTAATTGCTGCATAGTTCCCTATCATATGTATCAGCCAAACTCCGGTATGTAAAAGAAAAACAAAGATACAATTTATATTTCAACAGAGAATTTAACATAAGGAGTTGATTACACAGATGAAAATACAAAAATTAAAGACTAAGGAAAAATAGAGGTAATTGCAGCAAACAGTAGGGTGAGGGAGGCAAATACAAAAGCTTGGGGCTGTTAAAGCTTTAAAGTTTGGAGGAGGAGCCCCAGCCAGCTGGAACCCAGACCTCTTTGGAGGGAGGGCTACTCAGCTAGTGCTAATACCTACAATCAGAAAGAGTCTGAAGAGCTGAAACTCAGCCTTAGGAGGCACTGGCAGCTGTTGCTACTGCTTCTGAGTAGAGCAGGACTGATTAGGCTGCTTCAGGGATGCCAAAAACAGTCGGAGGCTGAAACATAATGCTGCTGCCAGGGTCAGGTGCCTTTGCTTGGGGGACACTGACAGGCAGAACAAGCAAATAAAAAGGAACAAGTGCCTGTGCCCTCTTCCTGACTTTCAAACTCCCTCTAGGACCCTTTTATGACAGGTTTTAATACGGATCCAGTTGACAAAATAGTCTGAAAGGTCTCAGCCCTAGTTTTATGAGGCAGGATCTAGAAGAGGAAATCTAGAATTTAAGGACAATAGCATAATATGCTTCTACGACACATTAGAACTTTTATACAAGAACTTCATGCTTTTGCCTAGTAAGTTGGAACTGCCCTTCACAAGCTTCTCCCCTTTACCCCTCCAAAGGAGACCCACTTTTCCAATAGGTATTGTTTCCATGTATGCATAACTAATTACTCCTGTATTCAGTTACCTAAACACTAAATTGTCAATTTGACTAATACCAACACGCCTTATGTAAAATAGTAAAAGAGAAATAGAAACACATGTAATGCACAAGGAAGAAAATATGTATAGCTGTTGTTTGGATGTTTCTAGAACTGGTCCCAAGGCTATAACTGACATTTGTAACTTTCTCTCTTTTTTTTCCCATTAGCCTTTCCGTGATTCTTTGGTTTTTAGCCAGCACTTCAGCTAGTTCTTTACCTGGCCAAAGGACCCATACTTCCACTAATGAAAGGTCTTAATATTTAGTTGTTCTTCCTTTAAAAAAAATTAGTTTTTCATTAACTCTTACTTGTGGAAATGGAAGTTTTAAGAGCCATCCCAATGGGTCTCTTATTTTAACTACCTGTAAGATCAGTCACCCTGGTCAGTAGGAGAATCGCATTCTTTGCCTCTTGGTTCAGTGGCCTGAGGAATGCAAAGTGGACAAGTGGCAGTGTGAACTTTCAGTTGAGTGAAACAATTATGTCTACTAGTATAAACATGGCTTCTTTGGGAACAAAGACCTCTAAACCAGTGGAGCACAGAGTTGTTGGGATGCAAAGAAAATCTTCTGCTAGGGCGTCAACAGATACAATAGTGACATATATTTCTCGATCCCTGTATTCTGGCTATGAGGGAAAGAACCCCATGTGTTGTCACTGATTCAAAGCATGTGATGACGTATTATGAGTCATAGCTCCCAACTTGCAGGATGTTATTAATTAGTGTGGTAATGATTCTTCATAGATCATCCCACCATTTCGTTAGGCCAGCTGTACCTGAGTGATGGGGACTGTGGTAAGACCAGTGAATTCCAGGCATATGAGCTCATTATTATACCTCTTTTGTTGTGTTAGGTGCTGTGGTCTAATGTAATATTGTGTGAAATTTAACAATTTTGTTTGAATATGGTGAATAAGACTTTCTTAAAGTCCACAATGGTGATTCTGGCAGAAGCACTAAGTAAAGGCAAGGAAAATCCATTTCTAAAATATGTGCACATTACAGATGAAACAAATTGTTGCCGCATCCATGAAGGAAGGAGTTGTATGTAATTGGGATAGCACAACGTAGCTGGCTGGTACACCAGGGAATGGTAATGTTTGGGGTGCTCAGCACTGGAGCCTGTGGTTGGTGGTTGGTGGCTGGTGCACTCTGAAATGGCGGCATCTGAGCAGCCATGCTGTTGAACCCATGCCTGGCCTCTGCTTCTGTCATGACCACTTTGTACACTCATTCAGCAAGCACCTCAGTAGGTGAGGAAGTGGCTACCCAGGTTTCCTTTTCTGTAAAGTACCTGTTTATGTACATTGTCCTTTTTTCTTTGTTTGGGATTGCTACAGGAATTCCTTGTACAGTGTAGATGTGATGTTCACCTGATGATTGACAGCCTCATCAGCAGTGGGTGCCCTGTGATGAGCAGGTGCCTTCACACTCTGTTTTCATTCCATAGGTGTATCTATAAGCCTCTTTCCTAGTCTTTAAAAACATTTTTTTATTGTTTGGTTACAGTTGCCCTCATTTCCCCCCATTGCTCTCCCCTGCCCCATCCAACCCCTGCTCCCAAAGACAATCTCCACCCCAGTGTCCTTGTCCATGGGTCCTTTGTACATATTCCCCTTCTTTCCCTTGTTACCCTCCTCCCTTATCCCCTCTTGTCGCTGTGAGTTCTTTATTTGCATGTCTCTGATTCTTTTTTGCTCAATTGTTTGTTTTGTTGATTAGGTTCCATTTTCCTAGTCTTTCTTGTTCTTGCTTTGTCCTTGATCATCAAATCAAACTATCAGCCACTGCCTATGAGTCAAATCTATATCTCTGGTCATATCTGGTGCTAACAAAAGCAACAAATATACCACTCTAATTTCTTCCTTTTAGGAGGATTTCCCTTCAGCACTGTTTTTTAGGGACACTACTAATTCAAGCTACAGTGTTAAAGGTTTTAATTTCTGATACTGAGGTATACCCACTCAAACTGATTTCTTTTTGATTAAATCAGGACCCACTGATTAGGGGTCTTGGTTACATCAGCACAATTCCTATACCTTTGCTGTGTAATATAGTCATGGAACTGAGATCTCTTTGTAAGCACAAGTCTTGTCCATAGTCAAGTGGAAGGAATTATATAATCGTGTGGGTCAGTGAGTGTCACCGTACTGTAATATCATGCTACTGAAAAAACCTTTTTTCACTCAACCTTATATCTTTACTATGCTGTTATATTTACATCTCTTATGTTGCTTCCAACTTTCCTCAGTTATGGATACCCAGAGAACTTCTAACTTTTTGCCACCACAAATAATGTTACAATGACCAGCTTATTATATGTTTTTTTAAGAGCTTATGTGGAAGTTTCTATCTATCTATTTCTATCTATCTATCTATCTATCTATCTATCTATCTATCTATCATCCGCCTATCTTCAGCTATCCAAGTGGACCTGCACCATAAGCTTTTCAAATACTTAATTTGACTGAATACTATGCCAGATGGTTTTCTCAAATGGCTATTCCAGTCTACATTTACACCAGTGTGTATGATGAACCTTCAATTCTAGGGAGGCCATGCAATTTATTGTACAAATGGGGACCCTTTTGACAATAAAAGCAGGTATTAATAATTATGCTGGACAGCAAGAGTAAACCAGGACTGTTTCACACAAATTGGGATGTCTGGCTACCTTGCACTACCCCCAAATCCTTGCCAGCTTTCCCTTGTCTGCCAGTTTAATAAGTATGAGAGTATATCTTTTTATTATTTTACCTTGTTTTTTTCTACTACTATATCTGAACATCTTTTTTATGCTTGCTAGGTTTCTGGGTTTCCTTTTCTGTAAATTACTTGTTTATATACATTTTCCATTTTCCTTTGGTCAGATTGCTATAGGAATCATTTGTACATTCTACATATTAGTAATGATCAGTTGTAAACATGGTTGACATCTTTACTCTTTCTGCTTTTTTCCTAGTAACATAAGCCAAGGTGTCCTTCACTGAACAGAAATCTTTAATTTTAATATAATTAAAATTACATTAAATGAGCAGCATGGTAGACACAGGGGTATACTGTTCAAAACCCTCACCAAAGAGAGACCTGTGGCCCCAGCTTCAGGGCATGCTGTTGGCACACATACTTTAGTTCTCAGCCACTGATGGCCTCAGCTGGATTCTCAGTTCTGTCCCATTTGTCTATGTGTCTCTCCTTTTGCTAGGACCACACTGTCTTGATTCCTATGGCTTTGAAGTAAATTTTGAAATTAGGAAATATAATTGCCACAACATTGTTCTTATTTTTCAAGATTGGTTTAGGTATTCTATTTTCATTGCCAAATGCATTTTCAGATCAGCTTGCCCATATCTGAAAAAAAAAGGGCAGTAGAAATTTTAATTAGGATTGAACTGAATCTGCAGAACAATTTTGTGGCACATTGTTATTTTAATAATATTAAGTCTTCCATCCATGAACACAGGTATTTTTCTATTTTTGTTTAGGTCTTCAATTTTTTTTCAACAATGCTTGGTAGTTTTCTTTTTTTTCTTTTTTTTCTTTTTAAAGTGCAATCAGAATTGAAATCCCAAATTAGATTTTTTTTTTAAAGATTTTATTTATTTATTTTTAGAGAGGGAAGGGAGGGAGGGAGAGGGAGAGGGAGAGAGAGAGAAACATCAATGTGCGGTTGCTGGGGGTTATGGCCTGCAACCCAGGAATGTACCCTGGCTGGGAATCGAACCTGGGACACTTTGGTTCCCAGCCCGCGCTCAATCCACTGAGCTACGCCAGCCAGGGCAATGCTTGGTAGTTTTCAGTGAACGAGTCTTGAACTTTGATAAAGTGTATTCCTAAATATTTTATTCTTTTTAATACTATTGTAAATGAAATAGTTTTTTTAATTTTATTTTAAGATTACTTGTTGCTGGTACACAGAAATGCAACTGATTTTTATATATTAATCTTGTATCCTACAACTTTTTGAACTAATTTATTAGCTATAATGAGATTTTTATTGGTATATTTTTTAGTATTTTCTCCATGAAATATCATATTATTTATGGACATAAATAATTTTACTTTTTTGTTTTCAATATGGGAGCCTTTCATTTCTTTTTTAAAATTGAATTTAATGGGTGACATTGATTAACAAAACCATACAGCTTCCAAGTGCACAACTAAACAAAACATCATGTGCACACTGCGTCATGTGCTCATTTCCCAAGTAAAGTCTCTTTCCATCCCATTTATCCTTGTTTTGCTCTCTTCCACCTCCCCACACCCTGGCCTTTTGTTTCTTTTTCTTGCCTAATTACCTTGGAAAGTACCACCAGTACAATGTTGAACAGAAATGGTAAGAGAGGATGTCTTTGTATAGTTCCTAATTTTTAGGGAAAGCTTTCAGTTTTAACACCATTAACTACAACATTAGCTGTGGGTTTTTCATAGCTGGCCTTTATCTGATTGAGAAAGTTCCCTTCTGTTCCTCATTTCTGTTATAAAAGGGTAATGGATTTTGTTAATTGTTTTTTCTGTTTCTATTAGTGTTAACATGTGTTTTTTCTACTTTTATTCTATTAATATGGTTCATTGAATGATTTTCATACGTTGAACCAACCTTGCATTCCAGGAACAAATCTCACTTTGATCATGATATATAATCACTGAATATGCTGCTGAATTCAGTGTGCTAGTATTTTGTTGAGGACTTTTACATCTATATTAATAAGGGATATTGGTCTATAGTTTCTTTGTGATGTCATTGTCAGGTTTTGGGGTCAGGGTAGTACTGGCTTCATAGAATGAGTTAAGAAGTATTTGCTTCTTTTCTATATTTTTGGAGGAGTTTGAGAAGGCTTCATAATAATTTTTTAAATGTTTGGTAGAATTAATCAGTGAACTTTTCATTGGTTATTAACCTCACTTAGCTTGGTTTCAGCTTGAATGGTCATTCCTTCACTCCTGTGTAAAGTGAAGACTTTACCTAGTCCTCACTTTATGAGGGTAAAAGGAGGAGTGTGTTTATGTTGTGATCTATAGGAGCAGATTCTATATAAGGAATGTATTCAGTTCTCAGTTTATACTTACCAGAAGAACTTTGGATCTTTGTATTTGACCCAGTAAGATCTGTTCATAAGTAATCTTGCTAAGTTCAGCTGAGCCATCGGTCTTATTGTCCTAGGCCTTTGTACTGTGACATTGCTTCATAATAGAATGTAAAAATGGCCTTAGGTGGAAATGGTGGCTCTCTAAGAAAAATAAGTCAACTTATTGTATAGACTTAGTTACCTGTAAAACCATCATCATTCAAATACTTGGCTAATTTTATATATGACTTTTATTTTACATGCTTTATATCTTAATTTTTATTTTCCTTTTATACCAATTGGTATTTATTCACATACATAACTTACTGTGAAGATTTACTTTTAATGCCATAATAACTCTCTCAAAACATTGAATGGGTATGAATTTATCAACATATATAAATAAATAATAAGAAAAAGAAATATACACTTTTAAGCTATTTTCTGTGCTGAAGAAAGAACTTTGAGGGATAAACTCAGTAAACATTTCATCCTCAAAGACTGAGAGTCTTTGGCTTTGCCTTTAAGAGTCCAGCAACATTCCAGCCTCCTTCAGAGCAGGGGAGCAGGCAAACCTCTTCTAGTTCACACTGTTCGGGGAATATAAGAGCAAACATTCACTGCAACCAGAATCAAGCATTACTGGCTACTCAAAACAGTTTATAAGAAAGGGCAATCCAATAAATAATGCATTGTTTACATTAGCGTTGGTGAGCTGTGAGACTGTGCTCCCTGGATGATATGCTCAACTGTTCCAGGAGAGCCTAAGGAAGTCCAGACAAAAGCGAAAAGGATGGATTTTTCCACTTGCTTGATTTTCACTGAGTACTAAGGCAAGGCCAAATTGTCTGTTGTATACTGACTATTCAGTACATGGTTCTGTAGTTATGGTGTTAACCCAGTACAGATAAAAGTGGAACTCTTTGTTCTATTCTTCTGTGGTATAAACACATGAACAAAATCTAATCTTTTTTGGGTATGATTTTATTTATTTACATTTAGAGAGGTGAAGGTAGGAAGACAGAGAGGAAAAGAAACATCAATGTGTGGTTGCCTCTTGTACCCTTCTCACTGAGAACCTGGCCTACAACTCAGGCATGTTCCCTGACTGGGAATTGAACTGGTGGTCTTTTGGTTCACAGGCTGGTGCTCAATCCACGGAGCCACATAGGCCAGGGCACAATATCTAATCTTTTCCTACTATCTTCCACTTAAAAAAATTCTTTAATTGACCAAGAGATCTTTTCCCCTTATTTCATGTTACTTTTCTTCAACAGACATTGGACTCTTAATATATACCAAAGGATCTAAAGGTGTCTCCTCGATAAGGAGATAAGATAGAACACAAATACAACTCTGTGATTCTCTCTGTGGGCTCACAGCCTAAGTGGGAGAGAGGATAAGGACATACTACAACATGGTCTGTGACATGTTTCACTCAAGTACTGACTAAATTTACCTATTCATCCTGTTTAACAAGCCTCCTGTGTGCCAGTTGTTGTGCTAATCCTCAAAAGCGGTGGTGTCAGCCTCAGTTCATGTTAGGAGAGCCATTGGGAAACTTGATATAGATGTCTTGGTTCCCTTTCTGAGGCAATTATTTAAGTGGTTAAGCTTAGACATTGGGAGCTTGAAAACTACCCAGGTGATTATTCTGTGCAGCCAAGTTTGAGAACCCCTGCTCTAAAGACATAAAGATATTTTCCTTTTCCCCAGGAAACTCATAATTTCAGGACAGACACAGGTAAGGAACCAGGCAGTTATAACCCAGTGTGAAAAACTTTATGACCGAGGTGACATGGGGAGTTTCAGTCACATTCTTTCTCCCATTTTACAGATGAAGAAGCTGAGTCTCACATGTTGACAGATTTGCCCAGTGTCATAGATTGAGTAGGTAATAGAGCCAGGATATAAATTTAGATCAGTCAGATTTCACCAATCTATGAATCATTAGACTAACTCCCAACAGAAGGAAACTATACCTTCTCATAGAAGAAAAAGACAAGAATCAGGACTATTTATTTTCATTATTTTACAAGGGGATTTACAGTTTTTTATTCTACTATGGATAAAGCACTCACATAAATTTCTAAAAACTTTTAAGTGAAAAACTATAACAAATAAAAAAAGAAAAAAATACCCTCATGAGTCCATGTTCTCAAAATATTTACTGAACGAGTTATTTATAATATAAGGAAATCCTGTGAAGGCAACATATTTATATATTATTCTTATGTTTCTTAGAATATCCACCTAACACATTCAGAAAACCCTCCTAATGATTTACTTATGATTCTTATGGAACAATACTAATAATAATTAATACAATTCTGGAATCAGGGCAGGGCATCTTTGGTAATCCGACTCATGATGATTGAATCCTCAGTCATACAATGCCGTGTGATTTGGACATTCCTTAGGTCTTCTGAAATGCGCCACTGTAATTAGGCTTTTTGCTTTCTCAGAGATTTCACAGCATCCTCTTATTTTTTTTTTTATGCAGGGATCTGTAAAAATCTGAATGCAAAGTTTCTGTTTAAATTATTCTAGTTTAGGTTTTTATTTTTTACAGTCCTTCCTTAGGAAAACTTTTGCCTGTGGAAAAACATCTCAGCTCATCACAAAAAGGGTATACGCAGGCAAAAAGCAAAACAACTCTTCTACATTTTGTACTGATGTTTTATACATCAGTGAGGTTGTGCATGGCTGTCCAAATTGAAAACAAAAACTGAAGCAGCATCTCTGTGATGTCCATCTGGAGGTTTACTGAGTAAGGATTATCAGCCAAAGCCTAGAAGAACCCCCTGGCCCTTGCCCAAACAAGACTAGAGCTGTAGCTGACAAAAAAAAATGAAATAAAGCAGAATTTTAATATTTTAACCAGATTGCTGAAGTAACTCAGAGAGAACGAGGAAGTCTAGGTAGAGAGTCAACTTCTAAGAGTTAATTTTGTAATTTCAAAAAGAAAAAAACAACCCAGGGGTGCAAATACATCGTGGGAGAATAAATGTTTCAGTGTCATTGAGATATTTAATGGTTATATTAGAATGCTTTTGATTCAGAGATTTCAGAATGTCTGAAACCTAAAAATATCACAATGATTGAAATTCTGCATATCCGTAGGGGTTCTCTTAAATATCATATAGCTATTTCATTTTTGTCTGTGAGATTCTATTGAGGGTTGACTGAGCTGATTGCATGAAGAGGTCCCACAAAGTTCAAGATAAATTTTGTCCTCTTGTCTCACCTTATAATAATAATAAGCAATGGTTACTGCTTTTGGTCATTATATGTAACAAAAACTTTAGTTATTTCCATCCATGGGCTTTTATATGTAAGTCAGCTTCTTTCTGGACCACACCCAGGAAGCAGACATTTGTCTTTTTTTTTTTTTTTTTTTTTGTATCTCAGAAAGATGGGTACATGCATGAAACTTAACTTGGGTAACTTAGCATGAGATGCCCCATAATGGGCACTTGATTCTGAGGAATCAATTTACGGAGGTTGGAAAGGGCTGTTCAAGGATGCAAAATTATACATGTGATATGGAGTTTGTCTTGTATACAAATTATCTGTATAAGTGAGCTGTGATAGGAAGGATGCAAGTAATGACTCTCAACCCCAAACCCAACTGTCTTAACAATGGACAGTTCTGTTACCCTACACACCAAGTGATCCCGAGACAAGGTAGCTCTAATGCTATTAGTTCATTGGCTCATTGATTCACTAGGAACCCAATTTCTTTCCATCTTTTTTTTTCTCAGCTGTCACTAGTTTTGTCCCCAGCTAGCTTCCCTCAGGGTTACAAAACAATTGCTGTTGTTTCAGGCATCAGAAGAAGATACAATAATATTTGATAGTAGAAAGATCTTTGATTCTATTTGTCTCTCAGGAAGATAACTTTTCTCGACATCTCCAGTGGGCTATGCTCATAGATATGATAAGCTGTGTGATATGTGCATGCCTAAACTAGTTGCTAGCAATGGAAACCGAATCATCCTAATTGGATTCCTAATCAGGATTTACTCTGAGTCATATGAGGAAGACGGACACTTGAATTAAGTTGTGGCCACCCTTGGTAAGGAAGAAGGTGGAATATCTGTTAATTGGGCAAAAATTGGTGACTGTTTGGGGAGAATTTAAAAAAAATGATAGAGGAGAAAGAAAGAGAAGAAAATAATTCAAGAAAATAAAGCTTAGAGCAGATTCTTTATAGGAACAGATGGACTTACAGCTATAGGAAGCAGGTGGCAACAGAATAGAAGGGCTCTATTTTCAGCCAACCTAAGTGGGTCTCTGTGCACAGCAGCTCAGGAATGTCGGTGAAACAGAATGGGGAATTGGCAGCTTCCTGTAGTGGTCACTGAATTCATGTCAATTTTGTTTTTGCATGATTAAGCCAATTAATGTCATTTTGTAATAAAATAATGAGGATGCAGTGTTTAAGTGACTTGCTTAGGTTCATGTGATAAATCTGATTATTATTTCCACCCGTGCAATCTGGAGACAGATGTGGGAATAGTCTGGAGTGAATGCCTAATGGTCCTCATAATTCATACATTCATTCATTCACAAATAACTTATTGAGCACCTATGTGCCAAGTACCATTTTAGGGCTCTGGAGTTAATATGGAAATAAGTATAGAAAGTCTGTGTCTTCATGGAGCTTACATTCTAGAGGGGGAAGACAAATAATAAACAAACAAATAATATGTAAAGAAGGGGTGATGATAGGTTCTATGGAGAAAAATAAATACAAGGCAGAGTGAGATGAGTTTGGTATTTTAATTTTGTATGGTGTGTTCATAAAAGACCTTATTAAAAGTGTTTTTAATCAGAGACCTCAAAGAAAGAGTGGCCATGAGGCTGTCTGGGGGAGGGATGTTCCAGACATGGGAATAGAAGATACAAAGTTCCTGAAGTAGGAGTTGTCATGAAACCTGGACCAGAGAAAAGATGGAGGGAAGCAATGAGGGACGAGTTCAGAGAAGTGATGGATTACTCAGGCCATCAGTTCCCAAAGTATGGTGTTCAGACCAGCAGCCTCAGCGTCTCTTAAGACTTGTTAGGAATGCAGCTTATTAGGCCCTACCCAGACTGCCTGAATCAAAGCTCTGGTGGTGGGGCTCAGCAATGGGTGGCCTCAACAACACTCCAGGGGCTTCCAATTCTGGTGCAGCTAAAATTTGAGAAATAGTGTTGTAGGCCATTCTAAGGACTTTGGATTTTATTTTGGGTGGAATGGGAGCCATTGGAAACTTTTAAACACAGAACATAACTAGATTTCCACTTTAAAGTGATCATTCTGGCTGCTTTGTTGAAAATAAACTATAGGGAAGCAAAGAAAAAATAAATAAAGCAGTTGGAGATTATTGTAGTAGTCTGAGCAGGAAGGGATGGTGGCTTGGACTGTGAGGGTGGTAGAGGTGGTGATAAGTGGTTGGATTCTGCAAATATTGTACTTTGAAGATAGAGCCAGCAGAATTGTTGATAATTTATATGTGAAGTGAGAATTAGAGAGTAGATAAGAATTACTCCAACATGTTAGTCCTGAGCCATGGAAGGACATTATAACTCTTTACTGTGACACAGAAAACTGTGGTGGAAGATGGTGTGAGGGTTAAAGTGAAGACTGTGGTCATGTTCAGTTTGAAACAGATATACCAAGCAGAGAATTCAGGGTAGTGGTTTGGGCTGGAGATAAAACCTGTGAGCTGTTAGGGCATTTGTGCTATTTCCAGCCATGGGCCTGGCTGGGATCACTTAGGCAATAAGTATAGGTGGAGGAGAAGTCTCAGACCTGAGTACTGAATAGTTAGAGGCTGGAGGAGATGAGAAGAAAACAGCAAAAGAGATTGGAGAAGAGTAACGAGTGAGATTAGAGGAGAAAGAGAGATGGTGCCCTCAAAGCCAAATACAGAAGATGGTTCAAGAAAAGGGCGTGGCAGCAGGGCTGGGACAGCAGGAGCAGGGCGTGGCACTTGCCTGGGGTGCCACATTTATAGGGGGTACCAAGAAACTCAGTAATCAAGATAACTAATATCTTAATGTAATATTTAAAGAATAACATTTATTTAAAAAATCCATGATGAACAAACTATCACAATTTAAATAAAAACAGAATCTGACCCTACACTCGTACCTTACCTTACCTTCTTCACCTGGTCAGATTTGTGTTTATTTTAAATTTTGATATTTGCTCATCATGAATTTTTGTATTTATTTTCAGTTAAAATATTTCATCAAACTGTTATTTATCTAGATTACTGAGTTTTTGGCATTTCCTCAAATTTTGCACCTGCAGCGGATGCCTCACTCACCTGTTCGACTGTTCAGATAAAGACAGAAGACTGATTGGGTTCAGGAGCACAGAGCTGGTGGTAACTTGGACAGAAGCTCAGTGGTGTTGGGAGGATAAAATACACCTGGGGGGTGGTTCAGGAGGGAATGGGAGAAGAATTAAGGACCGTGAACTTAAACTATTCTTCTAAGGAGTTTTGCTGTTACAGAGAAGCAGAAAATTGGTCATTCGCCATAGGGGATGTGGGGTCAAGTATGGGCTTTATTTCCTATGGAAGAATATTACAGCATGATGGCCTATGGAGAAAATGATAGAGAAATTGAGGGACTGATGATGCAGAAGAGGGGGCATGTTTCATAAATGGGAGGAGCTGGATGTCTGCATATGCAACGGTGTTGCTAAGAGGACCTGAGGCTTGGAGTGAGGATGGGGATGTAGTTTCAGTTTTACTGGAAGAAATCAAGTCTGCTCACAAAAGAATGAATACAGTAGTTCCAAAAGCTAACCCTTGTAACTATTGTATATGTAGCAGGTGTAACAGAATGGCCAAACATTTGTAACAGCTATGCTGTCACACATACAGAAGTGTAATCAACATGGACCCTTCTCATTATGTCCTTTGCTAAAGGGCCAAGTCATATGTCGCGAAGGGAAGTTGCCTGGGCATTTAATCTTTTGACGTTTAAAATCATTTACGTCTAGAATTTAGACCTCCAGAGGAGTGGGGAGACAAATATTCTTAAGTTTGCTTTCAGTCCATTGGGTTTTTGACTGGAAGTCAATGTCAAACACATCAAAGTCTTTCTATCAAATTTGGTGTACACCAGCTGGGCTCCACTGTGGATTAAGGGCAGAGCTCATCTCTTTGGAAACCAGGTAGAGGTAGCAACTCATTTATTAAGAAAGTTAGGGGTGGTAGGGAGTGGTAGGGGGGAGATGGAGACAACTGTATTTGAACAACAATTAAAAAAAGGAAAGTTAGGGAGCCTACTTTGTGTTCTAAAGTGAGCCCTGAAGTAAGGCCTTCGCACCTTCCTATGGAGGGAGGGTCAGAGACAGAACTGCAGGCAACGCCAGGGTTTTCTTCACAAGGAAGCTGAAAGAGCGTTTAGTTAAGACTATCCCAGGAGCTTGGCAGAGAGAATTTTAGCTTTGAATTTTTTTTTTCAGAGAAGCTGTTAGCAGACATCCACAGCCCTATGAGTTGCTGCAGTGTCTCTTTACCAGGGTATCATCCTGATGGGCCTCCCTGGGGAATAGAACATACCCCTCAGGTGATAGGATGCGGTGAACTCACATATGGAATTATGTTATTGATGCTTTAAAGGTTGGAGATTGTCAGCCTGGAATTGTAATTCTCATTAAAATTTTTTTTAGTGTTTTTATTCCTGAAGGTAAGTGGCTACTACAATCATTTGGCACTTAAGAAAAGAGCCATTTGATGTTTGGTTCAGTCAAATAAACAAACACCACAATTACAATATAGGCAAATACAATGCTTTGTGTTTTATAAACTACATAAATGTGTACTGACTGTATTTTTCAAATTTCAGCTTCTGAGGTTGGTGACAAGTAAACCCAGCTGGAACATGTGTCTCAAATGCCCTTTTCCCTTCTTTTTTTTTTCCTGTCATTAATGAAGACAGTCTATTGTGGGAGTGGGCTGTGGAAATGCAGCCAGAGGACAGGTAGCAGCCTGCCCAGGGGAGGCTGGACATATCAAAGGCTCTGGAAGGAAGGAGCCAGTTATGTGCTAGATGACAAGGGGGAAGATAGAGTGCCGAGGAGCCCAGAGGAGGGTCATAGGGTTAAACTTGGACAGACACTAAAGTTCCACTTGGGAAGGATCACACATTGCTGTCCTGGGATTAAAGTGCCAGGATTTTTATAAAACCACCAAGAAGTCCTGTCTTTAAGGGGGAAACTATTCAAGTCTCTGATCTCTTAGAGATGATGATTCATCTCTAAGTCATTTTATACTTTGAAATTTGTCAGTGATATAATGGGAGCAAAGTTTTTCCTGTAAAGAAGACATAGGCTGTTTGTTCCTTGCAAAGGAAGTGAAAAATGAGAAAGCCATCTGGCATTTGCTCAAAATATCTAGATAATTGAGGCCAAAGTATCTTTTAGCTTAATTTTATATCAATGAACATCCTGCATGCCCCCTTATACATTTGCTGTGTAGAAAGTGTCTTAGGGAAAAAGCCTGAAATTTTCTAGAAGAATTTTGAAACACAATGGTTATGAATATGATTAAATTGTATTCTTCATTATTCCTAGCAATTCGGCTATTCTTGAATTTAATATATATGTGTATGTATATTAATTAAAGAGATATTCTTTAAGAATCTTTATAGATTGAAAACTCCTACCTTTATTGAAAACTTCACAGCATTGATCAGATATTTTTCACAGGTGATGTGATCTCTCTGTTATCTCTCAAAATTTGCATTTCAAAGCTGATTGATAGACCAAGTGAGATGAAGTCGATGTCCTTTTCGTACCTCAGAGATATAGGATGAATCTCTGCTTAGAAACATTATTTACTGCCAAGGTTATTTAATAAATTTAGTTTTGCATTTCTAATTCAGAATCACATGTTTTGTATCACATATTAAAGCTCTGTTACAAAAGCTCACATTTCTTGGGAAAACAGAGCTGTATATAAAAGACATCTTAATAACTAGGTCCCCTCCCCCCACATAAGTGTATAAAGTATTATATTTTTTAGTCATTAAGAAATGTAATTATGCAACGGTATCTTCTCATGTCAACAATGAGTATCACATTTCACTCCACCTTATAATATGGGTCTAAATTCCTTTTTGTTTTGCTGGAAATAAATTTAAAAATTTTGGGAAACATAACTCTCTAGTTAAAGAAAAATTTTTATTTTATGGGAAGTATTGTATTAACATACAATCAAACTTGAAACCATTATGTAAAACCAGTGCCAGTATATTTAGCTGGCAGCTGGCTTATTTAAATCTCATAACTGGTCAGTATCTGAAAGTTGCTGTCAATTTTGCATCAAAATTTTCTCTAAATTCCATCACCATAGATGGCATAAAAAGATTACATTTTATGTCATGTCCTACAAAGTTTAGAAATTAGATGATCCAACTAGGCCCTAGATTTGAAGGAAGCAAATTTACCCAGAGCACCAAAAATATAAAATTTTATGGTTTTGCTGGGAAATTTATAATAGAAAGTATATGAGAGGAACTTGGTTTTGGCCTTAGTACTGTGTATTTTTAAAATACATTCCTGTTCTTTAAGTCTCTTTCTCCTCCTCCTCCTTCCCCTCCCCCTCCTCCTCTTCCTCTTGACTTTGGAGTTTAACTTTATTTTTGACAAAAATGGCAAGCATCCATTAAAGATCATATAGTTCATCAGCCAAATAGGAGATGAGCAATGGCTTTTCTTAATTGAAGAATAAACATGACTTTTAATTTATATTTCTTGTCCTTTCCTTAGGTCACTCCCTAACTAGCCATCAATTGAACATAATTCTGACTGTTCATACTGAATGAAATTTGCTAATTTTTCTGTATTCAAAATACATAATTTGGAAGGACCAGGTTTACCCTCTCACCCTAAGCAACTACAAAACTGGAAAAAATATATAAAGCAATTTTTAAGACATTGACATTAGAATAATGCCTAGTACAAAGTAAGAGCTCAATATTTACTTACTTATTTATTTAGCTAGCTAGTAAAATATTTTATTTATTTATTTATTTTCTCTTTGAGGATTTAAAAAAATTTATTTTAATCATTGTTCAAGTACAGTTTTCTGTCCTTTACTCCCATCCCAGCCCACCCACACATCCCTCCCCATCTCCTTCCCATTTCCATCCCCTCCTAGTTTTTGTCTATGTGTCCTTTATATTTGTTCCTGTAAACCCTTCCCATTCTCCCTCAAAATTCCCCTGAAATTCCCTCTTCTCTCCCCTCTGGTCACTGTCAGCCTGTTTTGTATTTCAGTGTCTTTGGCTATATTTTGCTTATTTGTTTAGACACTTCTCCAAGGAGGACACATAGAGGATCCAGAGACACATGAAAAGATGCTCAATATCGCTAGCTATCAGAGAGATGCAAATTAAAACCACAATGAACTACCACTTCACACCGGTCAGAATGGCCATCATAAACAAAGCAACAAACAACAAGTGTTGGAGAGGTTGTGGAGAAAAGGGGACCCTAGTACACTGTTGGTGGGATTGCAGACTGGTACAGCCACTATGGAAAACAGTATGGAATTTCCCCAGAAAACTAAAAATGGATCTGCCTTTTGACCCCGCAACTCCACTGCTGGGATTATATTCTAAGAACCCTGAAACACATAGCAGCACAATTTACAATAGCCAAGTGCCGGAAGCAACCTAGGTGCCCATCAGTAAATGAATGGATCAAAAAACTATGGTACATTTGAACAATGGAATACTACACAGCAGAAGAAAGAAGGAGCTCCTACTCTTTGTGACAGCATGGATGGAGCTGGAAAGCATTATGCTAAGCAAAATAAGCCAGGTGGTGAAAGACGAATATCATATGATCTCACCTTTAACAGGAACCTAAACAACAAAAGATCTCAGTATTTATTAATGATTGAATGGCCATTTAGTACAGAAAAGAGCAAAAGGCTTTGCTAGAAAATAACAGCACGTTTCATCTTTTCTACCAAAATGTCTACCACAGTGCCACATGCATGTCAGTTTATACTATTGGTTGGCAAACGTCTAAAGATGACACTTTGACAGATGAGAGGATGACTGAAGACTTTGGCCACATCTGTGGTTGTTTTATTTTTGTTATATTTCTGTGGTACAAAGATCCAATTGTTTCTCTTAGGTAATTCTTATACAACTCAGTCAAATAATTAATACCTTATTAGGTTATAAGTCCTAAGTGGGTGGAGTTTCACCTGTGTAGTCAATTTTCAGTGATGGGGAAAGAAGATGTACCTCTCAGACTGAAATGTTTCTCTGGGCTTGTGGGCTCTTGAGAATCACTCTAAAGCTTTAGCAGAAGGTCTCAGCATTTCTGTAGTGGTTTATGTGGTGTGTCTAAAGATTGCACCTTTCACATGGAGAGAGATTTGGTGTAAGAAAATAAGGTGCCAAAGCTTTGATATAGCTGGCTACAAGAAATGCACACACACTACACACACATGGACCCTCCCCACCCCCACGACGGACCTCTCTACCCAGGGCAGTTGTAGAGTAGGGGGCTGGGAGCACTGAAGCTGAGGAAGAAGTCAAACAAGGTAGGAGGCGACCGCCTCCTTTCAAGGTAAATCCTTTCAGGATTTGAGTTTTGTTTAAATGAGAGAGGTGGCCTCTTCAGTACTTTCCTTCCTCTGGTTGACATTTGCAATTTGAATTTGATATGCATTTGGCTAGTAGTCTGTACAAGGCACCGTGTTTGAAGTGGCCAAGAGTTATATTTGCATTGTCTTGCTATTTGCTGAAATCACATCTCCCTGTTTGAGGTGGTTGTTATATCATCTTTTGAGCTCATTGAGGGCAGGGGCCATATGTTGTATTTCTTTCATAATCCATGAAATGATTTCTTTCATAACACCTCTGCAGTCGTGCTACCTACCAGTGACTGAGGCCTGAGTGTGGCAGTCACAGCAGCAGGAACAACATCAACTTCTATTTATTGGCAGGATATATATTAGGTATTCTACAGACTTATAAATCTATGTTGTTACTGTGCTGTTTTTCATTTTCTGTGGTTTTCTTAGGCTTCATGACACTTTCTAGAGATGTTTTTACTTTTTACCTGCTATATTAGTTCAGAGCATGGACAGAGACAGGAATAGGGGCGATGGGTATAGGGGCGTGGACTGTGCAGATTCACTACCAGCTAATCTACAAGTAGACAGATTCAACCTGTGGCCCAAAACACAGTGGGAGCAATACACCATGAGTCCTGCCAATGGAAATTCGGGAGGGAGCCCTTTGTTTAAAGTAATCAAAAGGTGGGGGATGAGTACCAAGCCTGCCCAACTAACTTCTGATAATCAGCCATGGATCAGTACTTCAATGAGTTGTGGAAATGATTTTGAATCCTTTAATACTTTGTATTTTTTGTATGTCTCTCCCTTCAGGGTAAGAGTCATGACAAAACTTGTTTATTTGTTTGTTTATTTATTCATTCATTTATATTGTTGACACTATTACAAATGTCTCTCATTCTCCCCTTCTTTGCCCCCCTCCACCCAGCCCCCATGCCTCTGAGATCTGTCCATGCCTCTGGTTTTATTTTGTTCATTAGATTCCATACATGAATTAGATCATATAGTATTTTTCTTTCTCTGGCTGGCTTATTTTGCTTAACATAATAACCTCCAGGTCCATCCATGCTGTTGCAATGGGTAAGATTTCCTTCTTTTTTGTAGCCAGGTAGTATTTTGTTGTGTAAATGCACCACATCTTTTTTATCCACTCATCTACTGGTGGGCACTTGGGTTATTTCTACATCTTGGCTATTGCAAACAATGCTGCTATGAACATAAAGGTGCATATATTCTTTCTGAGTGGTGTTTCAGATTCTTAGGATATATTCCCAGAAGTGGGATTGCTGGGCTAAAAGGCAGTTGCATTTTTAGTTTTTTGAAAAAACTCCATATTGTTTTCCACAGTGGCTGCACCAGTCTGCATCAGTCTACATTCCCACCAACAGTGCACTAAGGTTCCCTTTTCTCCACATCCTTGCCAGTGCGTGTTGTTTGTTGATTTATTTATGGTGGCTCTTCTGGTGGGTGTGAGGTGATATCTCATTATAGTTTTAACTTGCATCTCTCTGATGATTAGTAACATTAAGCGATTCTCATATGTCTATTGGCCATTCGTATGTCCTCTTTGGATGTGTCTGTTCAGGTCCTTTGCCCATTTTTCAATTGGGTTGTTTGTCTTCCTGGTATGGAGTTGTATAAGTTCCTTATATATTTTGGAAGTTAACCTCTTATCAGATGTATCATTGGCAATTTTGTTCTCCCATTCAATGGGTTTCCTTTCCATATTGTTGAGGGTTTTTTGGGCTGTGCAGAAAATTGCTTTTTAATTTGATGTAGTCCAATTTGTTTATTATTTTCTTTGTTTTCCTTGCCCTAGGAAATATATGCTATGTGAAATGTCTGAGATTTTACTGCCCATGTCTTTTTCTAGGATTTTTATGGTTTCACAACTTATATTGAAGTCTTTTATCCATTTTGAGTTTATGCTTAAAAGTCACAACAAAATTTGCCAGTTTTTTATTGGTTCTGTCCCTAGAGGTTGTTTTTATTTTCTTTCCACTTCTGTAGTTCAAGTATTAACCTAACAAATTCCAGGACTAGTCATTTTTTTTCACTTTTACTGAAATTTGGCTGTGTTACGTGTTTTAGTTGGTCATTATTCAAGTTTGGGAAATAAGTATTTTGTTATATGGAGATTTTCACTATGGCATTATTTGGAAATAGTATAAGAAAAGTAGTATTGCTTTGGGTGAAAACTAGAGCATACACAATATTCTACTCTGTTCTTTTGACTTGAAATGAAAATTGACTTCTAATTAACTTTATTGTCATAATTCTCCTCCCTTTTCCATTGCCATCGGCTTTGGTTGAGTTCCTCATATTCTACTATTTGATCAATCACTAACCCACCTAACATTCATAGAATGTTTACTTTGGCTAGGGTCTGTGCCCAGGTCCTCAAGACACAAAAGTGAATTAGAAATGTGCTTTGTCCTCACAGAGCACTCTACTTGAGTAGAAAATAGACATATATATCAGTCAAGATCCAGTCAGAAAATCAGATACTACAATGGGTGTTTCAATAAGGATTGTAATACAGGGACCTGGTTGCACAGGTGTCAGAGGACTGAAAAAGCAGAGAGGGTTGTTAGTCGAGAAACCGAGGAAAACAGGTACCTTCCTTATAACTGGGGAACAAGAGACCTCATTAAGGTTACGAGGCTCCAGAAGCTCAAACAAGAACCCTGCAGAGCTTCTGTTCATGCCTGTGAAGCCTACGAGAAGTCTGGTTCTGTGGCCGTGCAGAGAAGCTGGGACCAGCTGCTGCTCTGGAGAACAGCAAGCAAATAGAAAGGACCAAGTGGTGTCTCCTTTCTCCTGCCTTCCTGTCTCCATCTAGTCCCCTTGTTGGCTTAGCCTGTTAAAAAAATTCAGCCTCTAAATATGATGATTTAATTGGTTTTATTAAGTGACTTATAAGTTGGGCAGCATCCCCTGTAACAACTAGAAGGGTGTTCCCAGGGGTTGTACAAAATGGAAGGTTTTTATAGGAAGTAGGGTGGGTCAAGGGATCTAGTAAGAAAAGAAAAGAAAGGGTTATTTTTAGATCAAGACTCTTCTTTTGGAGGGAAGGGAAAGGCAAGGTTCTTTTAAAAAAAATTTTTTTTATCATACGGATGACCTCTTCTTCCTATGGGCACAGAGTGGGGGATGGACAGGGCCCCCATAACGGATTACTAATTAGTGTTGACCAGCAAATTTCAGACTGGTTGATTAAGATTATATTCCTAAGAAAGGTTAAAACAGCAGCTAGGTCAGGTATTAAATCTAGGTTTGGTATCATAAAGTTTAGCACAAGTGAAGCCATTTTGGGCCTGTGATGTTTTTCTTTAATGAATCTAACAGAATCACAGTGACAAAGGAATCTGGAAAATACAATTGGCTGAGTTCCAGCCCCATCTTCATAGAGAGGCATTTGGAAGGGTAAAAAGAAGGATCTAAATAATTGGCATTTAAACAAAGATTGAAATAGAAATAAACTGTTAACAGGTTGGTCAAGTGGTTGAAATGCACAACGGCTAAAGTGAGAGTGAAAGATGAGAGTCAAGTCCACCTTAAGGAGACTGGGTGAGCCTTGAGGGACAACAAAATAATAATAAACATTTGGGTATTCATTAGGCAGAAGGCAGAGATAGCACCAAGGTTTGAAACAAAAGGCAGATGTTCTGGGGGTTTTCCAGATAATTCAGAATGGTTCAAGATTAGGGTTTGGAAAGGGACAAGACTAAGGATTCATTTATCTTTTCCCCTCTTCAATATTGTGGTTTCTATGATTGATCCCTATTGTTATTTTTAATGCTGTTTAATATTCCATCAAGTAAATAAACCACAGTTATTTCCACTAAGATAGTGGAGGTTTAAGCTGTTTCATTACCTCCTCTTCCTCTTCTTTGCTACCTCAAACAACACCGCTCTGAACATTTTTATGCATGTCTCCTGATGGACATGTGCATCACATGTCCACACCCCCCCAAAGCTGTTCCACACCACACCCCCACACACATACTTAATAGCAGAACTGTTGGATGTAGAGTATGTGAATGTTTAACTTTGCAAGATTTTGCCACATTATTTTCCAGTAAATGGTGCTCATTAAAATTTTGTTTTAAACTACAGAATTACCCACAATTTATCCCCAACTCCTGCCTAATCACAGTATTCCTGGTTTTTGGCTGCCTCTAGGAATCATTTTGATACATCAATTTTAAGACCAACTAGCCTCTCTTTATTACTATCTCTAATTATGAGGAAGATCACCTTTAATTTATTCTAGTGAAAGGATCTCAGGTCTTGTGTTATGTGACTCAGAAGATGAAGGAAAGCCCTAACTCCTCCCAGGAAGTGAATATACTGTGTGAACCTAAGGATGCTTAACCTTTAAGACCCCTTATTTGACTGGGTCCGTACTAGCATCATTTGAAATTCTTCACTTTTGTGTGTATTTTTTATTCATAATTTTAAATTTTTTTCCTAAAATGGCTCCCAACTTTTGTAAGCTTAAGGTCTATGAAACCTGAATTTGTCCTTAGTTTCTTTTATATTATAATCTCTTTACTTTGGGGTTTAATTTACATTTTATAACCTCAGTCTTCCTAATCCTCTGTAATAGCTTTTAAGAGACTTTTTTAAAGATTCAAAACATTTTCCCCCTGAATATTTTTAAAATAACATCCATCAGCACACTAGTCAGTTAGCTCAACAATGGGCTCTTCCTGAAGGACATCACTCCCGTTTTGGTGAAGTTACTTGGAAATGAGCCATAATCCTAACCATTTTCACCACAGTGGCTTCGTTTAATGGATGTCAGTCATTCTTCTTGGAACCACTCAGTTTACTTTGTGACGTGGCTCTACATGCCACATCAGACTTAAAGGTCTAGCAGAGGTGTCCAACCTGTGGCCTGCGGGCTGAATTTGGCTCAGGATGGCTATGAATGCGGCTCAACACAAAATTGTAAATTTACTTAAAACATGAGATTTTTTTGTTTTTGTTAGTGTTTGTGTATTTAATATGTGGTGCAAGACAGCTCTTCTTCTTCCCGTGTGGCCCAAAGCCACCAAAAATCTGGACACCCCGGGTGGATGTGTGGTATTAGTGTTTCACAGGCTTGTCCCAGGGCTTCCCTGTAATCGCTGCCTGATTTCTCTGAATTACACTAGTAGACAATGTCAGGTGTAATGAATCAATCATGTATTTATGAGAAAGCATGTGCCCACAGATAACTAACAATCTACTGGTGGTTGTTAGTATATTTGATTACTGATTTAAAACTGCCTTTATTTACTTCCGGTCACTGGCTCTGAGAGGTACGACTACACATGTGAGAGGGGCAGAGCTGCACTGGGATGTCAGCACTGCCCCTCTGGGCAGATTATTTTTCATGGCTGTAACTTGTGGAAGAGTCCTTTGATTTTTTTCCCAGAACCACACGGACGACCAGAAAAATCACTGGTTCCTAACTAATGCCAGGGCTTTCTCCAGGCCTTCTGTATGAGGGCGTTCTTCATACATGGGAAGCCCAAGTCCTCCTTAGTGCTCCGCACCAAGGGCGCCAAGGCCTCCTCACCCTTCTACCATTTCTCTATTTGGCTCCTCACGGGGGATCAGGCCACACTGCCGCTGCCTGCTTTGTCTTTTCTGTCCCAACCAGATCAAATGCTGTGCTTAACCCTCAAAGCCCCTTACATGCTTGGGCCCCATCTTAGCTTCATTAAAAGATACCCACTTTTGTATATAATTTTTGATCACACTTAAAATTTTTTTTCAAATAAAAGGGCCCCCAGATGGGCACATTTCTTTTTAAAGAATTATGTAATCTCAGGAGAGATTTTAGTGTATGACAGTGTTTCTTAAATTTAAAAACTCTGGTTGCTCAGAATGTATCCACAGATTTCAATTCATGAAATGCTGATGTATAAGGACAAAATCCGGCATTTTATCAATTTAGATGTCCTCAAACTCACAAGATGAGGCCCTCTCCCATGCTCCCTCTATCTGGACCTGTCTCCCTCCACTCCCCCCTGCCCCCCCTCTAGTTCGAGCCTCCCTTCAAGTGTTTCTGCCTGTTACCCCACTCCTTCCAAGAAGAGGAGGTGCCTTTGTATTCCTTAAAATTTTCAGCAACACTTCAGCCTCTGATGGGGTGCCTTGATCTCTGTCCCCACCTCCCAAAGTAGCACCATAATTCCCTGACCATCTCAGAGTAGATAATGGAATACTCAGCCAGAGGTAGGATGTTCTTAGCGACAGAATAGCAGCCCAGTTAATTTACACGAAATATCTTTTTCCTATGTCTTTCTTATGTAACACTTTCCTTCTGGTGAATGTAAGACTCCTCAAGCAATAACAACTTGCATTTATACAGTCTTATGAACATGAACTCACATAAATCACATTCATTAGTACCTCTCTCCTTCAGAGGTCCCTTTCCCAGGTGGCTAGCACGCCTCCAGCCTGCCTCCAGCCTGCCTCCCAACTTCTGCCTTGCTTCTATTATTGGTATAATCACCCTTGACTCTCCCAGGAGAAGCCCACCTGCCCAATCCTTTCCCTTATTCTTCCTAGAGTCTCACATTAATTTAGCAGAGGTCTAGGCCTCTCCCTGCCTGCTTTGTTGAGCCCTCCTCTTACCCATGTCACCTATTGGAGTCACTTTTCTACTGGGCTTTGTTGAGGGGACTGAAGTCGCCTCTCCTCTGTGAGCCCCAACATCTTACCTCTTCTCCAGCTCAAATATCTTCATTTTTTTTTTAACACTCCCATCTTTTTCATATTGGTTTTCTCATAAAATAAATAAGTACAGTATAGCAGGTTAGTTAAGAGTGTAACCTGTGGGGTTGACTCTGGCTTGATTACCAGATTTCTTAAAAATTTCAAAATATCCTCCCTGTCCCCAATTATTTTAACTGAAGGGCAGTTAAAAAACAAATTCCCTAGGCTGCAGTTAGCTCATTTGTAAAATGGAATTAATAATCACCCTCATTTCATATAGAATTTATGAGGATTAAATGAGAAAATAAAAGTAAAGTATTTACCACGGCGCTTAACACACAGTCCACGAATAATCAATGTTCGTTTTCCTCCCAGGCCTGAACAACAGGATTGCTGTTTGAGGAGAGTGCAAATGGTCATATTTTATGTGATATATTTAAATTTTTTAAATGTGACAGGTAACATTTTATGCAATATGTTTGATTTGTTTTTAATTAAGGCTTTTATTTTTAAAATTTTATTTTTCAATTATAGTTCACATTCAATATTATTTTGCATTAGTTTCAGGTATATAGCACGTGGTTAGACAACCATCTACTTTACAAAGTGATCTCCCCCATATTTCCCGTACCCACCTGGCACCATACACAGTAATTACAGTATTATTAACAATCTTCTCTGTGCTGTACTTTATATCCCCATGACTGTTCTGTAACTACCAGTTTGTATTTCTTAATTCCTTTACCTTGATTAAGGCTTTTAGTATGATCGTTTTTCTTTAAGTGTTTGATAAGATTACATTGTTTCCCCAACACCTCACTTTCTACATAAGCTGTAATTCTTAATAAATATTCATTCATTGTATTCATCCTATTTTACTCTTGGGCAGGAATCATAGTTTGTCATTCTCATTCCCATTTCAAAGATGGGGAAATGAAGGCATGAAGAAAAAGGCCACATGCCCAAGGAGGTCACAGAATGCGGAAGTGGGGAGAACAAGGCATAAGCCTGGACCTAGTTTGCTCTTTGTGCACTTTTGTATCAATATTTTAAAAAATGCACCAAAAAACTAATCAGAATCTTCTGCATAGTAATCATGTGCTGAAAGATAGTGTATTCTTTTTGCATAAAAGATTTTCTGCATTACAGCAGGGGGCCCTACCCTGATGTGTCAGGAGGAGGAAGAAAATTCATTTCTTACACCAGCCTGTCAGCTGCCCTTTATGATTGAACCATATACCATTAGACAATCACAAACAGTGACAAGAGCTTTTGCTTTGTAGCAGTTCTTATGTTTGAATTGCTTTGCTGAAATGCTGCACTATGCTGCTTTACTGGAAAACACTACAAAGAACAGATGTGTGATACTATGCAATATTTATCATTTAGATGTTTAATCTGGGTGTTTTAAATACTACTCCAATTTTGTTATAGTGTATTTGATATTTAAAGTGTTTTTTAAAAGAGCCATGTTAAAAATACAATAAATGATATATTTTTATGGATTAAGTAAATCCTTTGTTCGTATAATCACGTCCTGAAAGTGAGTGAAAATAAAAATATTCTCAAATTTCAAATATACATAATTTTGATGCTGTATTTGTAGCAATTTTAACTAGAGTAAATTCACATCCTCTGCAGCTGGTATAATGCTTATACCTACCTTAGGGGAGACTTTCCCTATAGAGACACAGAAGATATGTGCTCTTATATTAAGTCCCAGTAGTTTACAAAAAGTAATCAGAACCAAATGGAAGATATACTCTCTATCATATATTTTCAGACTTGAAGTAGTATTTTTTTCCCCTGAATACTAAAGCAAGTAGGGACCTTTTATATTATCTCTGGTCCTTTTATAACTCCTTGAGTAAGTGTATTGCAAATAAGCACATTTATCATTGAAGACTGTTAGTAAAGAATATGGTATTTATTCAGATGGTTCAGAGACACAACATTTGAAGAGTTTTTAAATTGCTTATTTGGTTTACAGCCATATTCACTTCCTGACTAAGATATTGTTAAGTGATGAAAGTTAGAAAGCTTATCATTTCACTGATCTCTGCCATAGCCAATGAAAATATTAATTTTAAAGAAGTAAAATGTAGGAGTAGGCTATATGAATTTTAATAATGAGTTTCATGTTTAAATTATTAGAAAATTTAATAGAACATATATTCCTAAGGTTAATTTTAAAGGCACTGTGTTTCTTGAGTCAACATGAATGATATGAAGAGATTTCAGGATGAAAAATTAGTACAGAATAAAGCCCACTGTGAAGAATCACTAAGTACCAGCTATGATAATAACTTATTATAAGACACCTAGTTATACCATGGATGTGATCATGGAGGGCAAATCATTTCTCTGCGAACATAGTGATATGTGGTGCATGTCTTCTCTTGTAACTTGGAAAGCATGCAATAAGGGGATTCTGTGTGTCCTCTGGCTCCTGCATTATAACAGGATTCTCTGTAGTTAGGCCATTAAGACATTTATGAATGCATCAATGGTGACTTAGCCAGGAGATTGCAAAATGCTTGTGGGTGGAAAATTTATGCTTACATATTTATTTGTTTAGGATTTTACCCTTTTTGCCAAAAGGATATGAAGTGGCTTCCATACTTAGAGCAATGAAGTAAATATACTAATACAAATATTAGCCTTTTAGACAAACATTTTCTCATTAGTCTTCTGTCTGTGAAGAGAATAAGGTTAAAAATGGTTTGAAGTTTCTTAAGTCATTATGTTCTGTGGCTTTTCTAAAATTAGAGTGTCACATTTTTAGTAACTGTGTTTGTATTTACATAATTTTATTAATTTTTATTACAGTTCAAAGCATACAACCATTTTACCAATTGCCTTTTTGTAATTAGAATGTTACATCTTCACTTTGTTTTGGCTCTCAGTGAATATAGTAACATCACATTTCATTAGCAAACACAGAACAGTATTTCCTGATGCAATTAGACAAGTGTATTTAGTGTTTAACATGATTTTCATCTTCATTAGAGAGAGATATGAAACTTATGAGTCTCTTTTATCACTTCGAAAATTCTTCTGCCTTGAAAATATCTCTGTGTAAGTTTATTATTCCTGTTTGATTTTATGAGGCAGCATGTTGCCCAGATCTGTGGATGTAGCAAATTATCTGTTTGTCTGGTGGAAGATTACAAGGGTGTGTGCATGTGTAAGATACAGAGAGACTATATATGGAAAGCTAACATAAAAATAATTGGCTCAATCTGAGAAAGTTTTTGGCATTAGACCTGCATATGTGACTGGGGCCTTGCCCATTTTCCCAAAACTGAACTATTTACAAATAGTAAATAGTTGTATTTATACTGTCTGGGTGGGTACTTTGTGGAGGTCGATGGTAGTTTAGGGTTAAATAGAATACCATATGAACTAGTGGGTGAAGACTGGAGAAGCAGATTAATAGCCATTTGTCACTATATCTCCTATTAAAAATAGGAATGATTTATTCACCCTATTTTACTGAGCTACTGAATCAACAGTAGAAATAGGATTTCGAAGTACTTTAAGCTTTCTTTAAAAAAAAAGTCACATTGGTTATCCTTCTCTCCTTTCATTGGAAAACTCTGGACAATTTATATATTTCTACTTACATCACCACCATGTGGTCAGCTTTAATTTAGGTTTTTATTTCTATATGAGATTGTCCTTAGCAAAAATGTCATTAGTAATGGTGTTGACTATAAATTTTATAGGATTAGGTGCTAATTGTAACTTAAGTTGGTGTGTGAAAGTATATAGTATTTAAATACTTATGATATTTTCCATATATAAAAATGCTTATTATATTTACTTGAATTTAGGACAGTCCTTTCTGATGAGTCTTCCTCTGTGGTGGTTTTGAATTAAATTCTAGTGCAGTGGTATAGACCGCTATCAAGGAACATTTGCTACAAAAATGTAGTATGGTAGGATAAAAGGTCATTCTCTTTTATTGCATCTTAGTCTAGTTGTCACATATGTCTTTTAAAATATTTACTACACTTTATTTTCTCAAGGGATTTTATAATTAATTTATAAAAATAAGGGCAAAATACAAAGCATTAAAGAATAAGTTTAAGGAAGATAAGAACTGGAACAGGAGTCAAGATCAGAAACAAAATAGGATACATTTGAAACATCCATGCTCTGCATGAAGGTTTAAACTCTCTGGTGGCCTAAGTGAAAAGGCAGAATTGGATAATTGTCTAGATGAGGAAACAGACACTTTCTCTGGGGCACTTATAATTTTTCTTAGCACAAACCCCCCAAAGAAATATCTCCCATAGGCTCTGAATGGTGCTCTCAACAATGTTCTTAAAGCCAATACAATAAACAGTTTTCAGAAATGAGGCTTTTTTCCCTCTGTACTGATTAGAATGAAAACTAAGGGCTAGGCTGCAAAAGAATAGTCTAGTATGATTAATTCCATAAGGTGTCAAGAGAATATGATACTAATGAGAGTTTTTAATGTCCACCTTGTTCCCTCTAGGAGAATGGGTAACTAACAAGTCCTTCAAAACTTCTCCTGTGGCTGTAGAGGGTTTGAGGCTGATTCTCTAGTGAGGTGTTCTGAGTGGTGCTTTGAAGTTGTGAGTGCTCACGACACTGTGGGTGCTTACCACATACCCACAAGCCCTTTGTGAGCAAGGAGTTCTTCGTATAAACATTCGCTGCTTTGTCACCTGACCTTGCTACTCTGGCCACCTTGCTACTCTTGGCCAAGACCATCTTCCAAGTCAGCATGTGAGTGACCTGGGAAGATAATGAATGCCCCTGGAGTTGCTCTATCTGGGTAAGGACAGATCACTCAAATGGCTTCTTTGCTGTTATGGAGTGTGACTTTAAAATAAACAAAAAGAGATGAAGACCCAAAGAGTGGCTCTGAAGTGAGGAGATGCTCAGAAAGGAGACAAGAAGCCACGGGGTAGAAACAGAAGGAGAGGAAAAGTGAGGCCCTCTTAGAGCTGCTCTGGAGCTTTTGGCAGGAGGGGAATGGTGAGTGATATGTAGCTTCACTGTCAGTCTTGCTTGGGGAAATTTTTGTGCTTCCTTACTCTCTTGGTCATCCTTATTATAAAACCCATTCTACAAGGTAACCTGCATATTTTTGTTCTTTGTAATGGCAAAGGGCCAGACGTAAGTGTTGACCCATATAATAGGGAGATTAAATGACAGAATAGTTTATTATTCTATTATGGAATTAAGGATTCTAACAAAATTCTTATATACACGTATATTTGTTCTTTTTGTCATTAGTGATATAAACACAGCAACTAAAATTTCTTTCTGTTACAATTCTAAGAAATACCCATTGAAGATTATTGAGGCTTATGTTTTTGTTAAATCCATAAAAACATCTAAGAATTACACATAGAAAACTTGTATTTGTATTAATAATAACTCTAAGATTAAAAATTATGATGTTTTAAAACAGTATAAGATCTCTTAACACAGCAGTTCAAGTGTTAAAGAACACAGTTTGAAGGTAAGGTCTTCTGTGGTTTAGTATGTCATGGAGCTGATGTCTGATTATAATCGGAATAAATACATGGACTGTTTTTTATGTGTTATGTGTTGTGGAAAAACTATCATGGTGCAATTATCCATTCTATTTCCAACAAGAGGAATATATGGAATCTGTGACTTCCGAGCTCTCTTATTGTCTCTTCCTGCTGTAAAATCAGAATATTGAGTTATAGTGAGATAATAGTAATGAAGCAAAGTACATTCATCCTTTAGCCTCTTGAAGAGCACTCCGCTAATGTGGTCTTCTTTCTTTAATGATTCAGCCCAAATCAGTGATGACCTTTCTAATGAAACATAAAATCTACAATATGCAACCTTACTAATATATTCTAATGCAATTAGGTCACACAAAAGGCTTGTTAACTTTGTAATGTCTGCTTTCACCTTTACTAGGATTTCTAGTTATACCAAAAGTATATTATTCCTCACTGTATCACTATGATTCTACTCCAAATAAATAGGAGTTTATTAAATAAAGGTAAATGTCATTACTCTGTAAAATATGTGAGTGTTTAGTGATGAAAAATTATGAAAGGTAGTTAAGAGTATAACTTGTTTTATATCTTAATAACCATGTTATATTGAATGTTATCATTTTTATATTTAGAAATGATATGTATTCGTAGTCACAATTTTATAAATGTATTAAATAGTTTCCCATTTCATAGTGTTTTGTAGTTGTCCCCAGTAAATGTTTTCCTCTTCAGAAATAATGATCTATTTAGAGCTGCTGATGCTTGCTGGGATGTTGCCTTCCTAAATAAACATCCACACTGACGCCAGTGTCCTGTGGTGGCCAAACTTGTGTTCAATGAACTGCTTGTTGAGAAGGGACCTTTCAGGGTAATACCCCAAGTTCTTTCTAGTGCATTAATCATCTGCCCTATTTAGGATTGTCTTATATATATAAAAAATCACCAATTGACAGCTTAGTGTAGAGTTGTTCTTTTGCATGAATGAACATGGGGAAAAGGAAATCAAAGCACTTTGAACTGCAAGCATGGCATTTTACTGTCTGATCTGGTCACACATGGCCACTTAGAAGCCGAAGTTTCTGGAACCACCACGGGTGCAGCAACCTGCTGGCCAATGATTCTCTAGAGCTAGGAGGTTGCTTACTTTTGGTATGGAATTTCTGTAACACAAATAACTATCTGCCGGGAACTAAACTGAAGTCACTAAAGTTATTGAAGGTTTGAGGTTAGATCCAGCCCCGGCTGGGGAAGAGGATCCCAGAGCAGATCCCAGAGTGGATTCCGAGGCTGTGTGCTGCACTGAGGCGGTGCACTGGGCCGGGCTCCTGGTGGCTCCTCTGAGCTGCCTCCACCGCAGCAGCCACCACCCTGGATGTTGCTGCAGGCACAGCAGAATCTCTTAATGTACTGAAGAAAAATCAGGGGAAAACATATAAAAAATTCACCACGTATATTAAGCTGGGCCTATTGCCGAAAAACTGACAATTTCATTTGAATGTGAATTCTGGGCCTCTTTCTTCAAGTGCCTGAAGGAATTGCATCTCGTAATCTACAAGGTAATTATTAAAAATGCATAGATGGTTGCGTTGGACAAAAAAAAAAATAAATAAAATAAAAGGAAACTTGTCCCCAGAAAAACATTAAAAGGTCTGCATATGCAATGAATTGGAGTCTGTTTGCTTCTAACAGCTGCTATTTTGGAAATTCCTCTGAGGATGTTTAAAGAGCAAGTTTTGTAGATTGAGGTGGCTGCTCCATTGTCGTGGACAGTTGAAACCAGAGTAGGCTATTGAGGGGAGCTAACGGTTTTGGCACTGGTTTTGGGTGTTAAGTATCAACTAACATGTTTATGCCCGCCCTTCGGATGTCCACATACAAAGACCTCTTTCTCTCCCCGCTGGCGAGAATCCAAGCCAATCTTGGAATGCTCAGTCCCGCACCCATCATTAAGGGCACTGTGTTAATCGTGGGGCTTCATCTCAGAAGCCCCTGCGAAAGGAATGCTCACTGACCCACAACATCCACATTTCCGCTTCTGTGAAATTGCAAGCACATGAACTAGGAGTTCTGAAGCAGAATTAAGAAATAATCAAGTTCAAGTTCACTTTAGACTACCTAGAGATTTAATATTTTAGCTATGCTAATGGATAGGTCATTGAATTGTTTTAATCATTAAAAAAACCTGTGTTAATATTAGAGATGCATGAGATACATGATTATCATTTGTATCGTATATAATACATATGATTCTTTCTCACCATTATTTTCTATGGAGAAAACAGTTAACATATATTTTATTCAGCAACATGTAGCCTGCTAAAAAAATGATAGTTTGATCTGAAATAATATGCTCAAATTGGGTTTTGGTAAGTTGGATGATAAGCAGGCAAGCAGAGAAAACATTACATCTTTCCTTACATTTTTAAGCTGAATGCTTAAACTGTGCCAGTATAACTAAAAAGAAGTCTACTTTCTTTTGTGATCTATTTGACTTTAAAATGATCTTGATGTTTTATTGGCATTGTTAAGCCTGAAGATTTTAATGAGCTATATTTTATATATTTATTAACATAAAATCTATCAGTAGAGAAATAATTTTACTGGATAAATTTGACAAATAACTGTGTAGATTTAAGGTGTACACCATGTTACTTTAATACATTTACCTATTGTACTATGGTTTTCCTTGTAATGATATTTATCATGTTACATAATATTATTGTCTATATTCAATTTATTCTACATTATATTTCTGTGGCCTATTCGGTGCTTGTTTCAAATCTGTACCCTTAAACACCATCACTCTTATTCCTCCCAACCCTCATACTCTGCACCCTCTAGTCACCTCCATTTTATTCTCTCTCTGTCTCTCTTTCTCTCGCTGTCTCTTTTACAGGTCTGATTTTTTTAAAGATTCCTCATGCAAGTGCTTTCATACAGCATTTGCCTTTCTCTCTCTGCCTGACTTATCTCACTTAGCATAATGTGTTCATAATATTGTTGCAAATGGCAGGGTACCCTTTCTCATAGCTGAATAATATTCCACTGTGCACATATACCACTTCATTTTTATCTGTTCTTTAGTCGATGGCCATTTGGGTTGTATCCAGATCCTGCCTATTGTGAATGGTGCTGTGCTGTTCTTGTCAAATTCTTGTTTTAATTTTTTTGAGTATATACCTTGAAGTGGAATTGCTAGATCTACTTAAAAAAATTTTGGAACCTCCACATTATTTTTCATAATGGCTGAACTAATGCACATCCCTACCAGCATTGTCTGAGGGTTTCCTTTTCATCGCATCCTCGATGGCATCTGAGGTCTCTTATTTTCTTGATGACAGCCATTCCAGCAAGCATGAGATGATATCTCATTGTGGGTTTTATTTGCATTTCTGCTATGATTAGTAATGTTAAGTATCATCTCATGTGCCTGTTTGCTATTGTGAGGTCCTCTTTGGAAAATTGTCTTCTTAGTTCATTTGCCATCTTAAATCATATTTTTTTGTTGTTGTTAAGTTGTATGAGTTCTTTTATGTATTTTGGATATTAACCCCTTATTTGATATATGATTTGCATATTTTCTCTCCCATTCTGGAAGCTGTCTTTTCATTTTGTTAATGCTTTCCTTTACTATGCAGAAGCTTTGAGTTCAATGTAGTCCCACTTTTTTTTTTTTTTGTGGAGAAAAGAATTTGAATCATTCTACCAATAAGTAGTTTTCAGGGTATTTTTTTTGAAAATAGAAAAAGGAATAAATGGTTTTTGTGAATATTGAAGGTTGGGCACATTTGATTTGCTATTTGGGGGGAAAGGTTAAAATGCACATCTTTTTGTCCCTAAATTATTAGTGGTTTTTATATAGTATAAATGATTACTTATTTACTTAAAATTGTGACTTATTTGGGTTACATATATAGTATTATGGTTCTTCTCATGTGCTTACTGTATTGGCCGTTATGACTGAAAAATGAATCTTGAATCTTAAGGAAAGCAGAAAAACTCCCCCCTACATGCCAACTATTTTCCATATTTATGCTGTTCAATTTACATTTTTTCCTTCAAGGTACTAGTATAAGAAAAGAATAGTGAGAACTGGGATATTTGCTTACTTCTTAAAAAATTCCTCACACATTAGCTTTATTTATTACTTCCCCAGTTACATTGCCAATGTGGTAGCATTTTCAGGCAAGCGCAGGCATGATTCTTCAGTCTTTAGGCTGGAATGGTGGTTTTAAAAATCCTTGGAGACAAGGCTTGAGGTCGTTGCCTGGTGGGACAACAGCTGTTGTGCTCAGTTCTGTATGCCTGGCACATAGCTGGTGCTCAAAAAATACCTTTTGTATGAATGACTGGATAACCCTCTGTGATTTTTGTGAGCTTGGGAGGGAACGGTATTTCTCTTCTCTTTTCCATTTGTGCATTATGCAGAAACCACAGCATTTGACAGGCCCACAGCCTGGATGTGGGTCATTCAGGCTTCATGCATACAGGCTATGACCACAGGTGCCTTTGCCTTCCTGGTTCTCTCAGAGACCAGGCTGCTATAGTAATCAGACTCACCAACTGAGTAATGAAATTCACCAAGCCTCATATCCCTGTGGTCACTATGGAGGGTGAATGATTTCTATTGGAGAAGAGAGGAGAGCAATGGAGGGGTGGGGAGGGCAGAGGTATCCATTTTTTGATTTTTGGTATTCTTTTCCCATTTGGCTCTGTTTACCCTCTCTGACCTAATGCCCCATTGATTCTAAGGTAACACCTCACCTCTCTTTGATATTTCCCATCAGTCTACATTAGTTTCTACTTACCATTTAGTTCCCTGGTGTTACCATAGTTCCTTCTTTGGCATTACTGTAGATCTTGTGTTCCATGGAACTGCTTCCATTCTGGTCTTTTCACACCCCATTTGCTGACCACAATCCATCATTTTTTCCTTTTTAATTCACTGCATCTCTTCCACAGCCTGATCTCTTAAAAAGCTCCAAGTCCTTGAACACTTAACCTTCTAACTTTTCTCTCTCTGCTTTCCTACTCAGATTTTGTACTCCATCCTTTTCATTGTTTTCTTGCCCACAGTCTCTACTCACCTGCTCCATTTTCCCACATGCCTGTAGAACCTTCTAACCCTGATTTGGTGTGGCATTTTGCCTTCTCCAATCCCTCACCATTCTGCTGTGCCCTGATAGAAAAAGACCACTTGGTCCCCTGCCCCACACGCTGATTTGTGCTTTTTACCTCTTAAATCTGTCCCTTTTCTCATTTTGCCCACTGCCACACCTTTAGGTCAGGCCACCACAACCCTTCACCACCATGGCCGCACTAACTCGCTAACTGGCGCCACTGCCTCCATTCCTGTCTTCTCACTACGCAGGCCCCACACTGCAGCCCCAGTGTTCTTCGTGCACTTCAACCATGGTGAAGAAACCCCACTTCTAACGCTATTTAGTGGCTCTCTCTCTTTTTTTTTAACCAAAGGAAGAATCCAAACTTTTAAACACGGTATGTCCCTGTGTGATCTGATTCTCATCCCTATTTCTGATTTCACCTTCCATCTCTTGCCTCAGTTTCCTCCAACCCCAGAAGTACTTTTTCAGTTCTGCGGGTTCTCTGTGCATTCTCCTCTCCATGAGCATTCTCGCAATTTCTCCTCTCATGTGCACCCTCTTGCCTCCAACTTTATTTTTCCTGGTGACTCCCTACCTAATTTTTCAGTTTTTGTTTATTACTTGAAGGAATCATTCCCTGATATTCCCCCTTCCTCCAGAAAGATCCGAGTTGTGCTTCTACTGCGTGCTCCCAGAGTACACTGAATTTCCTCTGTGGTAACACTTAGAATGCTGTAGTTTGATAGCTTATTTACCTATGTCCTCCACTATTTTATAAAACTCATGAGAATAAGGACCTTGTCTGTGTTCACTCTTGTGTCCCCTATGTATAGGACAATGATTATTATGTAGTAAGTGGTAAATAAATATTTGTAGCAGAGAGTATAGCATGATGGCAAAGTAAATGACCATGAACCAAATTGCCTGGTTCCAATTCTGAGGCTATAAATTACTTGCTGTATAGCTTTGGGTAAGTTACTTAACAGCTGTATGTCTAGCTTTCTTAAGTACAAGATGGAGCTTCTAGTAGTACTCACCTGACATGGTTGTTGTGAGAACTGAATTAATACATGTAAAGTGTTTACAACAATGTCCCTCACAGACTAAGCACCCAACTGACGACTACTGTTTGTTAAAATATTTAACCTGGCCATTTAAATATAATGGGAATACACACACATACACACACACATAACTTTAGCTGAACATGGTCATATCTCTATATACATTGATGAACCAGTTAAACATGTTAAGTTGAATCTATTACTCAATTAGTTGGACATGTTATAAATAATGTAAACATCCATCTACATTATTTCCTTTAAGTGCTGTATAGAGCACAACTGTGTGCCCTCCTGCACATTTACCTATGTGGCTTCATATTTTTTTTGTCTGTTCTACAGTGACCTCACCCAGTGGTTTCAGCAATGGCTTTGACCATCAAACCAAGGATGTCTAATTTTATATCCATCTCTGAAACCTAGTGCTATGAGGCTTACTGAACTTTCAAAACAGGGCTTTCCTTAATTTTTAGGGTCTTGGGATGATCCTACACAGGGTCCTGCATAGGTAGATTCTTGGAATGATCTGCATGAGGTCACCTAAAAGGAGGACGCAGTCACATCCTTTTTCAATAGGGAGGAGATTTACAACCATCTTTAGAAGTAAGAAAATAAAAGCTTGCAAAGACTTAGTTATTTGCTCAGAAACACACATCAGTTAATATTGAAACCAGGATAAAGAACCAGCACTCTTGAATTCACAACAAAACATTACTGCAATATATTATCAGGAAAGAGAAACCCAAGTACGAGAACATGGAATAGGGTGTTCTTTTTGAAACTATAACCATTAATATATGTTATACTGGCCCAGTTTTCTCATAAGTAAAGAGATTCGATGAAAAGAGGTCCTTAAATGTGTGTATGTATGGATACATGTTTGTCTAGATATATGTATATAAACTGTATAGCCTGTGTAAATAAAATGAAGCATTGAAAAAGACATTAGACAACCATTGCTAGTTCTTCTAGTTATTTTGGGGCCAGAGCTTTGTTCAATTTTTAGTTTCTCTACTGTGAACAGTTAGGTGAAAAATCTTTCATCTGTGTCCTTGATGGCCTTGAGTCTTAAATATTAAGTCCTGCTACATGAAGGGTACTTATTTCCTTCTTTATGCTATCAAATTTCTGCTAAGATGCAGTCTTCATCCTAGATGATACTATCTATTGCTTTCTCATTAGGTCCTTGGCAACCTAGCTTTTGATCTTTTCTCTATACATGCATACAAATATCAAAAGTCAGCTGTGATCTTCTGACATTTTCTTAGCTTTGATTCACCTTTGACTTTGTTTTCAGGTAATGCTGTCCATCATCTCTCCACTGTTGCAACACTGTCCTGCTCCGGTGGCAACAACCCTGAGCTTTCCCGGGTTGTGTTATCCTGGTTCTCTCCTGCCTTGTCCTTCTTCGTTTCCTCTTTTGGCTTCTCTTCCTTCTTGCATGTCTGATGAAGGACTCATGAAGCTGAAGTTTCTTTTTCTTCTCTGAGTTTTGCCCTTTGAGTATTCCGTTCTCTTCCACAGTGTGCCTTGAGCTTTGTGAAAGAAAGGACTCTGTGTTTGTCATTCATAGATCTATTTCTAGTACTTAGCACATACCTGGGCCATGGTTCATGCTCCAAAAAGTCTGTTCCTTTGAACATAAGCTGTGCAGATGATTCCAAAATATGAATCAATATCTTTGACTTATCTTAACTTTAAGTCCCAAATAACATCACCCACTCTGTGTACATTTTCAATAATACTTAAGATAGCTACTGCTATTAAGCACCTGTTGTGTGACAGCCAGTCTGCTAGATGATTTAAATACATTTTTTTGTACTTTGCACAACAACCTTTCAAGACACATGTTTTCATCAGTACTTAATGTCAGAGAAAATTGACATCTACTTGGACGTCAAACTTAACATGGCCGAAAAGAACTCCTGCCTCAAACCTGCTCGGATCAAGTCTTCCTCATCTCAGGAAGCAGCCGCTCATCTATCCAATTATTTTCCACTCACTGCTTTGATTTCCCACATCCTGTCCATAAACATGTCCAGTTGTCTATAAAACGTACTCCTAATCAGTCTGATTTTCTTAATTCCCACCACCCGATTCCATGCCAGGCCACCATCATCTTTTCCAGACCAGTGTAGAGGCCTCCTGACGGGACTTCCCTTTGACTGAACCTCCCTTCATTGTCCTCACAGCATTGTCCTGTGATCCTTTAATTAGATCATGTCGCACGAGTGATTACATCTTGTTGTAGCTGTAAAAACTGTGTATTATTTGATTTGATGGAATTGGCAGAGTGGCTTCATTTGTATTAAAAAATTTAAGTTAGTTAAAAATATAAACAGGATTGATTCACTTGTGATGGAATTGGCATAGGAATCCATAAGTATATCTAAGAGGTGATTATTTTATTAGATAATTCTATACTTTATAGGAACATGGAATTCCTTTAAGTAGCAGGCACTTAAAATATTAGCTCATTTACCATAATTTATTGACACAACACTTTGAGCAACATATTGATTACATAATGTGAGAAACATTCATACTCACATACGGTTAATGTATGCCTCTTAAGTTTTATTATCCTACCAACAAACAAGTGCAAAATAATATCTCTTGTGGTATTTGCATTGCTTACAATTTTGATTTTCATTCCCGAATCTAACCAGTGAAAGAACAAACAACCTAAGAGCAAAGTAAGATAACCTGGGGAGCCGTCATTACGGTTCCATGGTTCTGGCTTTTAAATCACTATTATGCATTTGGGATCAAATGACCCAGTGCCAGCTGTGATACTTATAGAAGTCACCTGCTCTGGTTGTTTCTGGACTCAGACACACTTGTTCAGAAAGCACAGGCTTGGATACTAAGTATAAGTCCTGCTTATTTTGACATTATTAGAACATCTAAAATTTTCTCACCAACATGTATTCATGTTTATGTCTTTACAAAAGTATTTCTAATAAAACCCAGTCATTTTTTTGTATTAGAAAATATGACTTTTAATGATTGATTTATCACTGATTTATCAGTAATATAAATATTTATCTCTCTTTTAATTAGTGAAAACAAGTTGTAAGCTGATTATTGTTTTAAGTGTCAATGCCTGCTTAATTGGTACAATTTTCACTTCACTGAAAAATATTTACCAATACTTTGTTAAATGATCTGAACTTGCTGTCATGGAAACCCAAAGGTTAAAAAATGTCTAGCTCTGGCTGGTGTGGCTCAGCAGATTGAGCCTTGGCCTGCAAACTGAAAGGTTGCTGGTTATATTTCTGGTCAGGGCACAGGCCTGGGTTGCAGGCCAGGTCCCTGGTTGGGGACATATGAGAGGCAACCAATAGTTTCTTTTGCACATTGATGTTTCTCTCCCTTTCTTTCTCCTTCCCTCACCTTCCTTCTAAAAATAAATAAATAAAATCTTTTAAAAAATGCCTAAATTCTTCTTATATAAAAGTGGTTCTTGAGAGTTGTTTTGTTGTTGTTTTTGTAATGCTCTTGGGTTTTTCCTGTAGTTTGTGACAAAACTCTGTTTAAAACACTAAAACAATTTTATCATAAAATTATTGACTTTAATGGAGAATATGCTCCCTATAAGATCTCTTTGTTGGCTACTGAAAATAATAAAGTGACTATTCAGCTACTAAAATAGTCATATTTTAAATACCATTCAAATTAATGGGAGGAAAAATGAAATATGAGTAAATTTCAAGCCAAATCTCTATCAGGAGTAAGATTATACTTTAGAAATTTAAGACAGTCAGATTCTTTATTTTGCTTACATTCTTCTTCTTTATTCCCCTTTTCCTCCTCCGTCCCCCCTCCCACCCCCATCCCTCCACAGAAGCATGTGAACTTCTCTTCCTTGTCTCAGCTCTTAAACCTAACTGTTACATCCTAGGCAACATCTTTTCCACCTCCACACAAAATTTGTCATTTCACTTCCTTGGCTTCAGTCACGCCCATGACAATGACAAGCAAAACTGTATTTTCACACTTTACCTCTCATCGATACCTGAACTCTATTCCTAAGAGTACCTCAGACTCAATATGTCCCAAAGTGAGCTTACTGGCATCCTCACCCAAACTTTCTTTTCTCACATTCTAACCTTAGTTAATGATTGGCCAAGGGACTTACCACCTTCCTAGTGACTCCCTTGAGAAACTGGAATCCTAGACTCCGATCTCCACCTCACTCTTCACTTTCTATTTCCAAGGTCACCAATTCCTGTTAATGCTATGACTGAATACCTTTTCATCCTATGTCTTCCTGTGAAGACCCACAATCATAATTAAATTTCTCATTATCTCTTCCCTGTGCTTTTGCAACAAAATAACGGGTCTTCTTGCCTCCAGTTTCCTTGGTTGCCAAGCCATCCTTTATGCTGCCACTAGAGTGACATTTCCATAACTTGAATCAGATTGTGTTATTTCTTTGTCTTAAAATCTTTGATGGCCACACTCTATCAAGTTCAAACTCTATTGCAGGACATATATAGCCCTTCACAACTCATCTTTCCTTTCTCAGAGGCAGTGCTGTGTAATGATTAGAACCTGTGCTGCAGCATAATGATTATAGACAACAATACTGTGTTATAAACTTCGAAGTTGCTGAAAGACTAGATCTTTATTGTTTCTACCACAGAAAAGAAATGGTGATTATGTGACCCGGTAGAGGTGTTAGCTAATGCTACAGTGGTAATCATACTGCAATACAGACATCCTTCAAATCAACATGTAGTACACTTTAAACTTAACAATATTATATGTCAATTATATCTCAATTAAAACAAAAAACCTGTGCTAGAGTATGGCTTTTTGTATGTGTATGTTAATTTTACCCAAATGAGACCTTAGACATTTTATGTACCTCCTCTAAACTTTAGTTTTCTCATCTGTAAAATTTGTGTTATTTTGAAAGATTTTGAAGATTAAATGAGCTAATACATGTAGAGTGCTTGAAAGAGTAAATGTTAGCTAACTAATGTTAAATAAATAAAAAACCTTTTCCTTCATGGCTCATATGGGATTGCACACTGTTCCCCAAACAGCCCTCCATTGTCTAGCTTCTGAAGATTTGTACATGGGTTTGTTCCCTCCAAGAAGCAACCTAAATGTTCTTTCTCTGAAATTTTCCTCGAGATAGTTAGGCTACATGCACAGCTCCCTTCTGTGTGTTCCAGTGGGACCTCATACAAACCGTTATTATAGCCCCTGTCGAATTGTTTTGCAATTGTTTATGTATGTGTCTCCTCAAATAAACCTTCTTCATATTTCTATTTCCCTGAGTGCCTATCACATGAGAAGTGTTCAATAAACATTTGTTAAAGGAGTGGATTAATTGTGGCACTCTCTTTTCTTGGACTCATTGTTTTAGTGCCATAAAAGATTTTTTTTTCCCTGGAAGACAACAGTATTCCAAAGGGAGATTTAATAGTTTTTTGACTTGGAAAAAATATCTATTTGTTAGGTGAACATTTCTTCTTCTCTGGGAAGTTCTATCTTGTTTATGTGAGCAAAATGTGTACAGTATTACCCTGATTAAAATGAGCTCAGATTAGTCTTTTTTTTGACTTTTATTTAAAAATATGAAAATATCTAGACAAAAATTGAAAGAGAAAATTCATTCTCTTCTCTTATATAGTTCTCTTGAGACATTATCGCCTTTTTACACTTGAAACTTGTTGATTACCAGGAAATCATCCTATACCATTGGTTAGATATTGTGAGAATTTTTTGAGCCTAGTCTTGCAAATATCATTACTGTTGAACTGGAGCAAAAATGTCAAAGTAGATAAAGTTTGGGTCTGGCACCTCTACCCTCATCCCCGCCTCTGTTGTGGGGATTCCCCTGCTCTGGTGATGGCCTCTGTTTGTTCCAGCCCGAATGCCAGCCACCCTGCTCAGAACTCCTGCTTTCCTAGCCCTTCCTCTCTATGGAAACTCGGTGATTATTGTATCATTGAAAATGGAACTGGGTTCTTCTGGTCCATCTCAGGTAAATGATCTGCACTGTAGTGTCTAGCAAACAAGGCTTTGACCCAAAGAAAGAGACTTGATGCCGGCAATACCACAGCTTTCACCAGGACTGTCCAAGAGACATTTCATGGATGAATAGCCCTCTCTGAATCACACTGCTGTGAGTACAGGAGCTCCTGAGACTCAGTATTCTCAACTGTCATTGCAAACCAGAATGAAAAAGCAGTGACTCCTTTGTTCATTGTGGTGTAGTAAAAGGGGCCCAGACATGAGGTGAGGAAGACTTGGGTTTGAAATTTCTTCCACAAGGTCCTGTAATAATTGTCATTGCACAACTGCATTCTGAGTTTCAGTTTCCAGCTATGCAGTGGAAATGATGCCACCTGTCTAGGAAGCATTGCTGTGAAGGTTAAATGAGATACAATGTTGGTCAACTACTCCGAAATGGGCCAGGTACACAGAAGTGTACATCAATAAAAGATACACCTATTAATATTTTTCATCCATTCAAACCTTAATTGATGGCTAACTTCATCCTGGGCATTGTGTCATTTGCTGAGGCTCTAGGTAATCTCAGATCTTTATTTTAGCCTAAACCTTTGTGCATATCAGTATTGACATTTTTTAGACATGTTCCCCACATAACTTTCCTTTTCATGGTTAGGCTCAATTTCCCTTGGGAAGAGAGTAAAGGGTATAAATGGAGAAGGGGAAGACTGTCATTGGGACACAAAATTGATAACCTGTCCCAGAATGCAATATGCTTCTATGAAAATGATTTAGAGACTGTAGAATCTGTGCAAGTTAATCAAGGAGTATTAACAGCTTGTTAAAATCCTTTATATTTAATTAGGGGAGGGGAAGAAGAGATAAGGAGGAAAAGGAGACTATTTAAGAGCTAAATGTTCAAAGACAGAAATGTGAAAGGCCCATAATGTTCAGCATGGATTATCAGCTCCAAACTATTGTGAGTTGTCTTTAAGTTTGATACTGATTCAGTTTCTTCTTGGAGTAGCTCACCTGCTCACTTAAAAAAAAGTAGTAAAGGTTTAGAATGAAGACCATAAATTCTCAACTCAGACCACAAACAGCTATTGTGTAACCATACTGGACTACTGACTCATTTGAAAACAAAAACAGGATTGTTAACATACCATCCTTAAACATGTTTTCCATCAATTAAAAGTATTTGGTAACTAAATGTCACGGGAAGAATATTTGCTCCTCTTCCTACACAATTTCAGTGGCTTATTCTGGTGTACATGTTAGGAGCACATATTGCTTATACCTCTAAAAGAAGAATCTTTCTGAGATGCTTTCATAGACCTTTGATTAGCTCTCAGTTGCCTGAAGGTTATAATACAGAGATCATTCAGGGACTTAGTCACCTCCAAAATATTGAGCAGACTTCTCCAGGAGCAAGCTGCCAAGATTTTTTTTTGGATGAGTTTCTTAAGCAAAGATTTCTTTAGTTTCATTGATGTCAAATCACATTACTCTTCTCTATTTATTTCACTTTTTTAAAATTATTTTTTTTACATTTTTAAATTGTTGTTCAAGTACAGTTGTCTCCATTTCCCCCCCACCACTCCCCCAACCCCAACCATCCCCACCTCCCACCCTCAATCCTACCCCCTTTTGGTGTTGTCCATGTATCCATTATACATGTTCCTGAAAACCCCTCCCCCTTTTTGCCCTATTTCACTTTTTAACAAACAAATATCTCTTCTTGGAATAGACTCTACAGCATAATGTTTGCTATATCCTTTTGTCCTTATAAGTATGATGATCAAGTTGTATGCATTAAAGGTGATATTCATGTTCATGGGATCAATGAAATGCAAGTGTAATTTTTAATTTATCACGATTACCTCATTTGAGCTTAGCTATAATTGGAAAGTTGTGACAAATGCTTAATAGTATTAAAGAAAGCAAAAATTTTACATCCTTGCACAAACAATATTTAATGCGACAATGTAACATAAAAATGAATAATGAATTGGTAATGAATATGTCCAAATTTTCAGGTAGGATTTTAACTTCAGTTTAAGCAGACAATTTTGTACCACATAAAATAAATTGATATCGCTTGAACCAATTTTATAATATTAATTGTTTTAAAGAAATCCAGAGCAGTGGTTTTCTTAAGGCCGCATTAAAATCATGTGGAGGGCTTGTTAAAACATTGCTGGTTCTTCCTTATTCTGCTTCCCTCTGCCCTACCCACCCATGATTCCTTCAGGTTTTGATTCAATAGGTCTTGAATGGGGTCTCAGAATTTGCATTTATTACACGTTCCCAGGTGAGGCTGCTGCTGCTAGTTGAGAACCACACATTGAGAGCCATCAATCCAGAGACTGTGGTATAAAAGAAAGAAGAGAGTCTTAGGAAACAGATTCCAGTACCTTTGGTTTCTCCACATATAAGTTGTGTAATCATAAATGAATATTCTTTTTGGGAGAGCTTATATTTTTATTTACGAGGCAGGAATAAGAATGCTTGTTCTGTCCACTTCCCTTGGATAGGAGGATCAAAGACCACACTCTGGGTGTATACAGGACAATATGAGCATTGACACAGAGTAGAATGCTCGATTGAAACCATTGGCACTTCTCAGACTATTATTTACAAAAGGAGACTTTGAATTAATTGAGACCTGTATTATAAAATGGGAATTTAAACCTCTCAGTTTTTTAAGAGTTATCTTAATTTACATGCATAAATAATAATATTTGTAGAGAACCTCAGGACTCCAATAACATAATCAGGTCAGAGGAGCTGATTAGAGACAGTAAATTAATCTTGTTTTAGTATGAATTAGTATAGAAACTTGGTTCTGAGTCTGCACTTACTTAAGAAGACCTACATCTATTTCTTTTTCTCTTTCCCAGTCAGAAAGCATTCCTGAGGGCACACTGTGTGTTGGGCACTCTGCTAGGAAGTGCATTTATAGAGATGCTTTTATTGTGCTCACAGCCTGTAAAGATACTTATAATTCAAAGTGATAACTGTTATTTAGAGGAATGTGCTAAGCTGTGCAGGAACACAGAGGACGGAAGACCTGATTCTGCCTGAAGGGGTCAGGGAAGGCTTCCAGTTAATGTTGCCGCTTTCTCTAAAAAGTGAATGTGGAGAGTACTTTGAGGCAGTTGCAAAGTCTCAGTCAAATATGCCACTTTTATAATCCAAAAGAAAGAGGAGAAAACTAGAAAGGAAAGAGTGTTTATTTAAGGAATACAAATATCTAATAGCAATCTATGGTTCCTTCCCTTTTAAATACTTCTGCTCCTGAGGATTAAGCAGATTTATTCATTTACTCACCCAGTCTCTATATTATCACCAATATCATAGCTAAACATGTCAGGGGGTTTTCAAAGCACTTAAAATACAATCCCAATTGATTTTCATGGCTGATAAGATCGTGCACAATATGGCATAACATTGTCACTTCTTCTCTTACCTCCCCCCTTTCCTCCATGCTCTCTTGAGCCACATTAAACTCTCTTAAGCTTCTTGGTTCTATTGCCAAACCATCCTGTTTATCATGTACCTCAGTGCCTTGCATTTGTTGTTGCTTCTGCCTGGCTGTTTGTATGACTAGCTCTTCTCATCTTTCTGGTCTCAATGTATATGTGTCTTCCTGAAGATATCTTTCCTACTAATTGAATCTAAGATCTGTGTCGGGTAAACAAAGTCAGCCTGGCTCCCTCACTCAGACGTCTGGGGAACTAAGATAAGCTGTGTTCTCATAGCCTTGAGACTGGGTCCAGTAAATGGTTCCTATGACATTGAGTGGGCCTGCACGCGCAGATGCACAGAATCACACTGTTATGCAATGTTTTGCCTTCCTGCTGGCTTTGTGTGCACATAGTATATAAGGGAGTTGGGATTTACCTCTGTGTGACACACAGCAACACACAGTGGCATGCAGTGCAACATGAGGCTTGCGGTGTGCATGGATCACCTACCCTTGAATAAAGGCATGTCAGACATCCCAATGGCTTTCTGAATTTTCTTCTCTCGACCCTGATCTCAAGGGAACCTGTCTGGTCTTGAAAGGCTGCAACACAATCTGTCCCCTTCATTCCCAGAATGCTTTATCAGACCACTCTGTTCTGTTTCACTGTAGCATCAGACCACTCTGTTTTGTTTCACTGTAGTATCAAGGGTTAAATGATATATTGGTTTACTACTTGCTTGTTATCTGCCTTCTCTATTCTGTTTTGTCTCCACTGTCAATCACAATGCTTTGTACAAAAGAGGTTTTTAATACCCATTTGTGTACTGAATAAATATTTTTAGAATACTGGCCAGGGTTTTAAAAGCGATTGTCAGTATTAGGCCTGAGATGAAGCTAAGAATTTTGGGGGACTGGACTGCACAATTAAGAGTAAGCTAAATGGGGTCCACAAACAAGCCTTCTGAATAGTGAAACTGGGGTTTCAGAGCTTCTTGTCTGGGACTTTGCTCCCAGCAAGAGCAAAGGGGAATCTGCCTGATGACAGAAGAACCAGGGTACCTGTTGTCCCTCCTTTGCTTCATCAAGCAATACTGCTTCTCTTGTAAGGGGTGCTGTTGGAGATTTGGGCAAATAGTCTAGAGGGATCATGAGGATTCTGCCTAGATAGAGACTTCTCTCTCTGGCCAGCCAATCGGCAAGAATTTACTGAGTTACCGTAGCACATGACATTAGAATAAGTAGGTAGATAGGTTATGTTACATTTTAATTCAATTCAGGAAGCTTTTTTTTTTTTTTTTAGAAAATGTCTTGTACTTAGTATTAGCCTGAGAGGCAATGAAAAGGAATACAGGTTTTTGATATGTAGTTCCTGTCTTTAAGAAACTTCTAATTTAGTTGGGAGACAGGAAATATAGTAAGTAGTTGTTAAATCCTAATGTGAAGTAGTTCGTAACTGCAAGATAGAATGAGCATATTGGGCTTTGAAAGCTTTAGGGTTAAATATTATATTCTTATAAAATTGCTTTATCTCTGTTGAAGAATAGCATGGCCCCTGATGTAAAAGAACTTATAGTCTAGGCCAAGGCACCTGTTGTTTGATAGAACTTTCTGCAATAATCTAAATGTTTTGTAATCTGTGCTGTCCAATAAGGTAGCCATTATCCACATGTGGTTTTTGAGCACTTGAAATGTGGCTAGTATTACTGGGGAACTAAAATTTTAATTAATTTAATTTAAATTAAACCAGGCACACACATAACTATTGGTTATCGTGTTAAAGGGTACAAGTCTATGGGGAAGAACAGAATCGTGTCCATTGGAAGTTTCAACAGAACCAATTATTGTTGGGAACTGCCCTGCCTGGTATCAGAAGCTGTAACCCCCACCAAGGCTAAGGCTGAGGGAATGACCTTGGACCCTAAGCCAGCAAGGAGACAAAAGCTTATCTCCCTGGCAGGAGCACTGCTTCTGCTACTTCATCCATAACTGGCCCCCAATGCTTGGTTGGTTAACCAATGACGGTAAGATTCCCCAAGGGGGGGACAACTTCAGACAGGCACGATCATGTGGGAGGCCCCCAAGGAAGGACTTTGGGGGATACAGCAAAAGAGGATGATGGACCCTTGCCCCTAGGCTTTGACATAGCCTGAGTCCTCATTGTCTGTGAGAAAATCTCCTAATCTCTTGGCTGCCTTACTTCCCCTGCCTGACTTAAGCCTGAAACAATGACAGAGGGTGGTGCCCCTCTGCTGGAAAGGGCGGGTTCCCCAGGTGATTAAAATAATAATTCTAATTAATATGTTTGGGCCATCTGTATTACCTTTAAAATGAGGTGGCTTATAGGCATGTTTGTTTCTACTTATAAAGAGTATATTTTTGAAAATACTCTGTTTCTTGAGTTTGCAAACTTTGGTGCTGAGACTTCTATAATTTTCAAATGATTATGATGACAGAAGGAAAAAAGTAATTGGAATTGTAGTTGAAGTGGGTACTCTGCAGTTTTTTTTTTGCTAATTTAAATAAATCAACATCTTTCCTTGTATGTAAAATTTTTGAAATAAATGCAAAATTGTGTTAACAAAGGGCTCATAAATATCCATGTACTCTCTGGATATCATTTAGTTAAAGGGCATGAGAGGGAAGGAGGGAGGGAGGGAGAGACAGAGGACAGAGAGAGAGAGATAGAGATAGATAAATAGTGAGATAGAGAGAGAGAAGCTATAGAAAGCTTTTTAGCTAAAATTTGGTGTTAGAGGACAATAAGGACAGTTTGAATAATTCATTTATTACAACTTATTCAACAAGTATAGTCTAGATCAATAACCCACCAGAATCTAGTCCATCACCCATAGGACATAATCATTCACCAACCCTACCCACCTCACCCACCGATATCTTCTTACCTATCTTGCTTCAACTTTCCCAGAATACCGAGGAACCCAACTTATTCCTGCAAAGTATCGATGCACAAAATCAAGGGTCTTAGAGAAAACTTAAAAACTTTCTACAAATAAAAATCCCAGCCAACTCACCAAACAAACCTGCCTAGCATCCCAAGTTTAAATTTTTACTTGAGAAAATGAAGACAGTTTTATCTGGATAAATTGGAATAACTTTCCTAATGTGTTGTAGAAAAGGAGCAATAGGATTTTGAAGAATGATTCTAATTGTGATTATAACAAGTGGTCTGCCTTGTCTGATTGCTCTTGATCACTGGCTTTTTGACTTTTTTCTTTTTTTCTGAGATTTGTCTGCAAGAAGGGTCCTTCATTAGGTCTTATTGGATTAGTTTTGATCACAGGAAGTAAGAAGGGAAACACAATGAGACTTCATGCTCCTTGTGGGATTATTTTGTTTTGGGGTGATGTGGTTTTTTAGTATTTCCTTAAAGTTTATGAGAGAGCATTTATTTGATTTTTAAAAATTAACTAGAAAAGGCAGAAGAAATTAAATGATTCTGGAAAACATTTTTCAAAAGGTAAAAGCTGGCACTGCTGTAGCCAGTCAGGGCACAATCACAAAGAGATTATACAGAAAAGAAGCTACAAGCTCCAACACAGAATCACAGCTGAGCATGACTCTCAGTTCCATCAATGTCTGAGAGATGTGCCCGGTAGCTGGTGCACCCTGGCTGGTTTGAGCAGGGTAGGAGGTTCAGAAGGGGGGTAGGTTCAGAAGTTTGTCCACCTCAGAACCGCCCCCATGTCCGGTGAAAGGATAGTCGGGGTCCAAGGAGGAAAACTTCTTCAGAAAATATGCTATCTGAAAGATGTAGGATTTTTTCTTTAATAAAGATATGGGTATCCCAAATAGCTTTGATCATCTTGTCTTTTCTTTCCCACTTACTAGAATAGAAGGTTCTTAACTTGGTGGCCAGTGTGAGTGGGTTTTTATGGCTGTGGTAGGGGTGTCAGAATATGTTCAGTAGCTGTTTGGGGAAGGTTGCTTACGGGTGGTGATTTCTAAGTGCCCTCGTGGGTATAATGCAGAAGAGTTTAGGTGTTTAGCTGGGGGTCTTGGACAGCAACCCAATCCTGCCCGGAACTAGGGAGGAATTTATGTAAATGATGAAATTCACATAGAATATTAAACTAATGTGGGTGCTGGTGGTCATTACTTATATGGATTACAAAATGAATATTTTATGCTTGACAACTAAATGGGTTACTATTTTTAAAATAAAGGGTTTGAATCAGTTATAGAAGTATAAATTTCATCAAAATTTTGTTCAGGAGCTTGTTAACATTTCTCACCCCCAACGCATGCAGCTCTCATACACTACAGAGACACTAGGTTATTGATGAATCATAAATGGTGAGCTCACTCACACCTGGATTTTAACTTATCTTGAATGTAATGAATTTACTCCTCTCCCCCATGCCTGGATTTATGTACTTAAATCTGGATGTTCTTTTAAAAAATCCTCAGTTGCTTTGAGGTTCTTCATCAGATCAGACTTACCATGTGGTGACGTGGTGGGAGTATATGGAGCATACCTCTCAGGAGACCTCAGGAGGGGTAAAGAGGTGAGCTGGTCCTTGGAGCAGAATGGCTGAGTGGGCTACTTCACATATTGTCAACACCAGCCAGCATGGTCTGAGAAACAGAAATTGTGTTTCTGCATATGGACCCTATAAAATAGGGGGTGTAAACACTGATGTTTCCTTGGATAGAGAGTCTACCAGATCAAGCAGATTAAAGGATTGTCCAGGATCCCAACTCAGTGCTCAACTCCAGCAGGGTGAGCCAGAAACTTCAGGCCAATAGGGGAAGGACACTTTATGCCTAAAAAGAAACATTTGAAGGATTATAAAAGCCACCATTTTTGTGAACAATTGTTTCATACATGAAGGGCTGTTAAGTGCTTTAATAGGGCCTTGAAATTGAAAATGTAAAGTTGCACAGTTTATCTGTGTCCTTCAAAATATGACACCAGTTCAAATAATCCCTACCCCATGGGAAAACCTGTCAAAGACTTAAGATGACACAGCCACAGATGCATTAGTGGTTTGAAAGGCCCTGTATGCTGGTGGCCATTTGCGAGTAATTTAGGTGAAGGGAATATTTAGAAGGGGGAAGGAGCAGCTATTCTGGGGGAGATATTTAGAGCCACATTTATGCTGGTGGGGGAGCACTGGCTCGTTTACAAAAGGAAAGGTTAGGGTGTGTGGAGACCAGTGCAGCTGTTTATCCAAGGAGACATATATGAAATGCTCCATAGCAGGGCTAGATCCCAAAGCACCCAGAGTCTGGGGCCAGATGCCTCAGTCTGAGTCCCCACATGGCCACCAGGTAGGTACTCAGCATCTCTGCTATGGGAATAATAAACCTGCTAAGTTATTATGGAGATTAAATGACCCTTTATTAGTAAAATGCTTTCAGCAGTGTCTGCACATAGTAAATACTATGCATGTTCATTAAATACATACATTCATACTTGGGGTGGCATGGCATTCTTTACACTTGGGCCAGGACTGGCGTTCAGGACAGAAGTGAAGAAGATAAGTGAAAATTATTTTTATAGTATGCTGTCCAGCATTGCATGCACACACACCTTTCTCCAGAGCTCATATTTAAGTATAATCAGCTCCTTGTCCCTGGAGCTCCCCCAGGTGGGGGTTGTGGAGATACAGGTTTGGTGCAGGCTTCCTGAAGAAGCCACCTTTGGAAACTGGAGAGAGTGACAGGCTCCCTGTTCTACATCTGAGAAGTGTGACTGTCAGATAACCAAGTAACTAGCACAGCCTGGGAGGAAGAGCTTTAGTTCGGGTCAGACATGCAGAGCAAAGGGAAGCTGTGCTGTACCCTGAGATGAAAGCCAATACTGTTTGGAACCGTTACCTTTTCTTATTAAGGGTATACCCTAGCCCCGTGTCTGCAAACATCGTAAGATGTATTGATGAGCCAAGCTCCATTTCCTTCTGATAAACTAGCCAGGTTTAATTCTCTATTCATAGGCTCGCTAGGGATAAATCACTGGCAGATCAGAACCACTATACTCCAGTGTCAAGATCTATTTTTGCCTGAGGGAGATGGCTTGAATGGGAAGAGTATCATTTTGACAAACTACGTAAAATATCTCTGATTCAGCAACATTTTAGTGCTGTGACAATTGAAATAAAGATGAACTAGGGCAGACTTTTACCTTTTAACTTTGAGAAAGTAATTCTGATGTTTCACTTTTATTCCCAGACAGGTGGAAACCCTTAAAGAAAGAGTGTCTAGTGCTCTGAAGCCATGTTGAGTGCCTGGGACACAGGCAAAGCAAAAGGGAACAGGATTTTGTAGTGTCCCAGCAGCATGTGGAGCTGGTGTTTGCGGGATGCGTTCTGTTTCTTATGAAAGGTGATACCTCTTCGGAGAAGGGGTCTTTTAAGACTACAAAGCATCACACAGAAGCACTGTTTCAAAACTTCAGTGGCAATGGGTGGGGTTCATGAATGCTGTGCTTGGTGAGCAAGTGGAACAGACAGGAGCTGGTCTATTACGTAAAAAAGAAGCCATAAAGATGGAAAAGGGGCTTTCCCTGGATTATTTGGTGTACACAGACACAAGGAATGGGAAATTAAAAACCCTGCCCCGCGAAATGGTATATGTTTTGGAAGGCAGGTATAGTTGGCTTTATTACCTGCAGCTTAAGATGACTCTCGCCTTGACCCATCTCAGGCACCACTCCTGAGCAGCACTGAAAAAGCCCTTGTGCCCATGTGCCTCTGCAATGGCAGCTTTAACAGAGCCCCTGTCCCCTCCTCAGTTTTTGCTTTACCAGGGATGGAGATGATCAGAACCAAACAAGTACCGTGCTCTGTGTGAGCTGTAGAAGTGGGAGAAAAACAATGGTTTTTGACCTTGACAGGAAACCATAAGAGGTTCATTAATTATCCTACTGTTTCTCTTTTCTGCCAACTTGCTTTGATCCTCTCATTTGCCAGAGCAGAACCCACGTGGGTCTTCTACATGGTGACATTTTAAATGGTTTTCAAGAAGGCTGCTCCTTAGTGGTGTGTCTAACTTGACCTGAAAGTGAACAGAGATGCCTCCTGTTTTTTGATTAGTGGATCACTAGCCAGTCTGAACTTCCTGTCCTCAGTTTCCTGAGGCAGGTCTCAGCTAATGCTAAGCGTGCCAAAGCCAGTCGGGGTATGAACATGCTTAGGAGTGTTTGTGTTTGAGGAGTTTTATAAGTGGCTCCCATACCCACTACAGTCATAAGTAACCGAGAGAAAGGCAAAGAAATCAGGCATAAGATTCAAACTCCAGCTTGATTCCTGACAGATGTGCTGGAGAACCCAGATGAGGTGTGTGGACAATGCAGGATTTTCTAAAACTGAGCCCAGAGTGGAACTGAGTTAACCTCCTTGTCCTAGGCCTCTCAGGAGAATCACAAGCAAGACAGGGTGGTGGAGCTGAAAACAGTTCTCATGGTGAAAGTGCTGACCTAGGGGCCAATGCATGCATACCCAGTTCTCTCTCCTTAAATTGTTCATTCTCAGAGTATGGCCCCAGGTTCCCTGAGGTCAAAATTATTTTCTTAATAATAGTAAGAGATTATTTACATTTCTACTCTTTCTCTCAGGAATATACAATGGAATTTTCCAGGAGCTCCATACATGTGATAGCACAAAAGATTAATATGGGAATTCATCTATCTTCTCTTAAGCCCATCATTAAAGAGATTTGCAAAAGTGTAAAGCAATGGCACTCTTCTCACTACAATTTTGTTTGGCAAATATATTCTTTCATAAAATGTTATTTATGTTAACATATAGTAAATTTATTATTGTTATTTTAAAATGTTCTTTAAAGTTCTGTTTTAATTTGTAATGCAGTAAACATCAATAAATATAACCTTCATAACGAAAAGTGCTTAATAGTTATTTATGAATTTTAAGACTGCATGGGGATTATGACACCAAAAAGTTTGGGGATTACTGTCTTAAATTAATGATTGGATACATCTTGAATGAAGGGAGAAGAGAAGCCAGAAGGGTTGGTTCAGTGCATTTCCCACCACAGAAGTGCCCCCCGCCTGCACTGCACTAGTAACCTTCAGATGCCAGGGAACCACTGACAGATCATTGCTCTGATGTTTGTGAATAATGACGCTGGATAAAGTAGGGCGACACCCTCTCAACTTCAAATGCGGTGTTATGAAGTTCTTTGACATTTCTCTGGATGGGGAATAGTTACCAGCTAGGAGTGTTAACCTGGATTTTGAGGCAGGAAATTGTCTTTGAGTATAGCAAACTTGTGCAGGCTCAAGTACAACTTATGAAGGGCCAAGCAGACAGACGATGGACCACAAAAACAGCCAGCCCTGCAGCTTCTCTCCCCACCAGGGACCCTCAATGCATTCTGACTGTGAGGGCTCAGATACCCTCAAATGCATTGCAACTTTTTATGTATTTTCTCCTGTGACCTTTGAGGAGAAGACCACCTCTAGAGACCTGAGGGAATAGTGATCAGGATCTACTCTTACACCAACAGAGAGCATATTTTTTTCACACTGATTTTCTCTTCTCATTTGGTATTTCTTCTTTAAAAGCTAAGGAGGGTTGAGGTAGAGAGAGACCATCATTTAAACAGAATAAAGTAATGCATGTGCTTTTATTAAGTCTGGACTGGGATTGGGAGTCATTTGCTAGAGATACGAAGAAAGGCCAAGTTTCATGCTGTCCAAACAGGGTGATGCTGGAGGTAGTAGCATCCAGACATGGTAGGACCAGTATTTGTTGCATAAATGATACATCCTGAGCTTTGGTACAAAGTTTCAACATCTTAGGTACTTTCAAAATCCCATTCTCCTCAGATGTGAATAATTAAATAAGAATGATTAAATAAATAACAATAGAAAGAAATGTTTCGAATTAAGTGTTATCATCTGACAGGACATGCACACATGCACGGTAGCTAACACACTGACCTCCTACAACAAAGCAGGAATGGTTAAGGACTGTATATTGACATTTAGTCCTCACAACTACCGTCTACACCAGGGAATATTATTACGCCTGCTTTATATATGAAGAAATAGAAAAACTCTGAGTGGACACTAGTCCATTTGGTCAGGCCTCAGAGTCAGCAGTTGAGTATGTTGGAAATGACTTCCCCTCTTGCACTTGGGAAAGATGAATCAGTCCCTTTTCATTATCACGTTCAATCAGGAGGATGTGTTGGTAGTGATAGGTGTTGCCAAAAGTTAAGTTTGGAAGAGTTCTCATTGATCTCCCACCCCCCAACATCAGCGAGAGCCCCACAGAGCGGGTGGGGTCTATTGCCCACATCGGTTTGTTACTCTCATCTGGGCACATCTCTGCCCGAGTGTCTCAGCCCAGAGGGGCAAATGCATCAGAGCCAAGAAAGAAGCCCCATGATTACAGAAAACTCCTATATGTTTCTTTTTCATCCACAATGGAAACAGCTTTATTTTGCCCTCTCAATAATTCACCGGACACATTCCCACTGAAAAACAAATCTGAACAATATAAAACAATTATAAGCAAGAAAACAAAAAATCAACTCCATTCCTACCTCCTTGAAGTGGTAGCATTAATATTTTGTTGAACATTCTTTCATGCATTGCTTTATGTATACATACAAATGGGACATCCTTTTACACAAATGGGATCATATCACATACTATCTTTTAATGTAGAACTTTATATTTTATTTTCCCTTATTTCTCTCTCTTCCTCTTACATTTCTGTCCTATTACAAATCATCTTCCTTTACCTAAAGGAACACATGTTAATAACCTATTATATATTTTCTTCAAATTTAATCTAAAATATATATGACATGTAATATATAAATCACCACTGCTTGCTTTATAAAATGTGCACATGTACATATAAAGATTTTTACCATTGTTTTACAAACAGGAGGATCAAGTCCATATTAGGCTGTACCTTGTTTTTCTCACTTAACAAATCCTCATGAATATTTCTCAAATCAGTTGGTATATATCTATTTCAATATTTTAATGACCACATTATATCCCACGAACTGGAGATAGCTAATACATTTTCAGCCATACCCTACTGATGGGCTTTCACTTTTGTTTCTTTTTTTAAAACATTAATTTTAAGGTTCTTTTCAGCAACCTATGGATGTCAATAATCCTGTCTCTGATGGAAAACTAGAGGAAGATATTTTGTATCATATATTTTCGATAGTGATTGAAAACATCTTCAGTATTATCAATTTAAAGATGAATAATGCAAAATGATTAATACACAGTATTGTTTCTGACAAAGGGAATCTCCTTCTTTGACCCTGAAACTATATAATTTGACTGGCAGGTTTTAGTAACATTGTTTACTGGAATCCTTAATAAATCACACAATTAGAAAAAGCACACGAATAAAGATTACTGAATTTTTTTTAAAAAAAGTGTGCAAACATCCAATAGGCCAATAGTAGTCAGCAGAATTGAATTTCTTATGAATGGACTATTTTATAAAGCAGACCAGATAAAGCTGGCCAGATGCCTGTAGCTCTGATACAGGATTGCTTTCTCATTCTGGCTTGCGATGGGCAATAAGGAGGAGAAACAATACCAGCCTGGGTATTGTGCGTGATGCATGGGGTCTGATTGCAGGCAGAATGGTTCAAGGAATCTTGGAAATAGTGATCCCTATCTCATTGTGTTTGGGATCAGGATGAAAATGAAAGTGAAACAAGATAGAGCAGAAACAAGTGAAGTTTGGAATGAGTAGTTTTAATAGAATGCAGAAATTGTTTAGAATTGGCGAGGACCTGATAGAAGAAAAATAAGACTGGCAATAAAATTTCTCTGAAAGTCATGACAATGCCTGAGTGAATTAGCAAATTAGCAATTTAAGAATTATAGTTGAAACAAGATAAAGGGAATAAAGAATAACATGTCAGAGGCAGTAATGATTAAAAGAGACCTAATAAAATTATAAGCAGTTAACAGCTGTTAAAGAGAGAAAGTAAAAAAAGAATAAAACAAAATATAGTGAGAAAAGGCACGTGGTTTTTCTCTAGGCACAAATAGGCAGTTGGAGATTTTTTTGCCATGGAGATTGCAGGGCTGAGTGAAGGTTACATTTTGGAAACTGGGATCTGTTTTCTCAAAGGAAAGAAGAAACAAGCAAAGTACCAAAGAGGCTGAGATCACACTCAAGGAAACTGATGTGTGTGTGTGTGTGTGTGTGTGAGAGAGAGAGAGAGAGAGAGAGATTTTTTGGATAATAAAGACAAAGTGTGTCTATTCAGTGTTTTTTCAAAGGTAACCTAAGGTGTATCAGAGAAAAAATATCTGTAACAAAATAAGATCTCTGTCAATGGACATTTAGGTTGTTTCTGTATCTTGGCTATTGTGAATGATTCTGAACAGGGTGTAGCCAAGTGGGAGGCCCCAAACGGGGATTTGTAATGGAGTCCAGAACTCAAGGTGTCCAGGAAATATTAGAAAGACATATAAGATGTGAGTTGGGGGAAGGGACACATGGAGCAGGAACATGGAGAGCTGTTCTGCATAGCAACAGCTTTTCAGCTAACCTCTGTCATGGTCATTTAACATATCTATAACCTTTAACTGGTTGCATAGATATGTTAACTAGCTGTGGCCATGCTTTGAGCCAGGTGGATGGAAGTGACTTCCACCCAAGACATAACTGGGAGGCAATTCCCCTTCGTTACAGCACCTGTGTGAAAGCTTGGAGATGATTGGCTCCACACCATGGGGCCATGCCTGCCCAGACCTATTATGGCAGCCCAGTAAAGCTGGAAGGATGTAGGAGTGCTTGCAAGTGTAGCTGATTGTGGGAGGAGTCGGAAATGGGGCTGCAGAGGAAGATTGGTGTGGGTATTTAAACCCAGACGTGGCAGCCACTGGGTGGAGAACCACACAGCTTTGGCCAGAGTAGGGACACCTGCAGCTTTGCCAGGGAGAACCACGTGGTTTTGTCAGAGTGGAGACACCCTTGCAGCTTTGCAGAGGAGAACCACGCAGCTTGATTCTGGCTATTGACAGCTGATGGTGTGTCATTACTTGAATTTACTTCTTTTCCTGAGATACGGTACCCCGAATTAGGGCAGAGGGAGAAGGAAGGACTGTGTACCTCTGTAGGTATCCTAGAGGACTTTGATATTTTAATAAAGACATTAGGTGACTACTTTAAGTCTGTATAGCTTTAAATAAATATTTCCTTTTCTTTTCACAAATCTCTGGCATGGAGAGACATCTTTCCTGGCGGTGGACAAGCAAACCTAGTGAAGGGTCCTGTAGGTAATGGTGTATCGTACTCCTTTGATCCTGTCTGTAACAAGTCTGCTGTTATCCCTTTGAGATCCTGATTTCAAAAAAATTTTGCATAAATACCCAAAAGTGGGATTGCTGAGTCACTGGGTAGTTTTATTCTTACATTTCTGAGGAATCTCCATACTGTTTTCTGTCGTGGTTGTACCATTTTTCATTTCCACCAAAGGGTACCAGGGTTCCAGTTTCTCTGCATCCTCACCAGCACTTCCTGTCTGTTGTTCTTCTGAAAATGGGGGTGAAGTGATATCTCGTTACAATGGAATACTTATTATGCAGACTTTACAAAGAAGGAAATTCTTCACTATACACCAATATATATGAAGCTTGAGGACATTATATTAAGTGAAATAAATCAATAAAAAAACAAATACTGCATGATTTCACTTCCATGAAGAATCTAAAATTGTCAAATTTTTAGAACCAAAGTGTGAAATGATGGATGCTAGGGGCTGTGGGGAGAGGGAACTGAGGAGTTACTAGTCAACAAACATAGCTTCAGTTAAGTAAGATGAATAACCTCTTGAGATATGTTATACCTCAACACTGTATCTACAGTCAACAAAGTATATTATACAATTAGACATTTGTTAAGAGGGTAGATATCATGTTGAATGTCCCTTTCATAATAAAATAATAGCAAAAGAAACCCTCCGTGTTAATGAGAAGGTCTTCTAAAGGTATAGTTGAAATTTCTATCACAATTCTATAGTTTTTTTAAAGGAATATAAAAATGTCCTGACCAGGGGGGCTCAGTTGGTTGGTGTTGTCTTCCAAAGCTAAAGGCCATCAGTTTGGTTCCTGGTCAGGGCACTTGCATAGGTCGCAGGCACCTGTGAGATGCAACCGATTGATGTTTCTCTTGTACATCCATGTTTCCCTCTCTCTCTCCCTCCTTTCTCCAATCCCTACAAGTAATAAAATCTTAAAAAAAAAACAATATAAAACTGTTTACTGGCCATTGTTTACCAGTAGTTATAATAAAGTATACACTAGAGTTGTATAACATTCTGATTACTACAAAGATTATATATAACATATCTATATATATATCCATGTTTACTTTTTGAAATAGTTTAAAAATTGTTACAGGCCATTCTCAACTTTCAATAGCAACACAGGCAGATTTCATACAAGGTTAAGTGAAAGTAACTAAGTGACTACGAATGTTGCATTTCGTCCATGTGGTTATAAGCTCTCAATTTCTTCTGCTGAACCAGTTACCCAAATACTGAGATTGAATTTACATATAACAAATGAGTTGAGGTACAGAGTTTAATAAATCCAGAGTTGGGTTTGTTTTAGGTTTTACAAACCAAATGTACCTACCTAATGAGTACCTAAAACTGGCATGTCAAATAAGATGATCTCTTTTTTTTTTGGCCCGTTTTGAGCCCCCCAAATGAGCAGTTATCATTAAATAAGTGTCAGCTGGTGAAATATTTACTTTCAAAGTTATGGTGGCTACCTCATGCAGATAAAGTTGTAGCTATTGCAAAAGCTTAATTAAAGAAACCTAATTTACATGATAAAATCTGCTTTAATAAATTAAACTATGATGTTTTTAATGCTATGAGATACTATGGTTTTAGTTTCTTAAACCATAAGAAGATGTAAGCATAAAAGAATTTTAAAAATTGATATGACATGGATATCTTAGACTTTCTGGCTTATATTAAGCAAAAATAAAAGAATTTGAGAGCTATAACCACATATACGAAATGCAACATTCATAGTCAGTTTTGTTTAACCTTGTATGAAATCTGCCTGTATTGCTATTGAAAGTTGAGAATGGCTTGTAACAATTTTTAAACTATTTTATAAACAAGTAAACATGGGTATACATCTTAAATATAAAACCTGAGGTAGCATTAAAGATGACAGTTGTAGAGAGAAAATGACACAGCTTTTGTGTAGGTATTTTAGGATGTAATTTTCAGCACACAATCCATATAATCAAAAGACTTGAGATGACCTTGAGAGGTCATCAGGCCCATCCTGCTATTCTAGAGAACAGTTAACACGAGGCACTCTGCAATGATAGCATAAAGCAGGTGAGGTGAGGGCAATGCCTGCCTTATCTAAAAATAACATTATTTTCATCTGAGTTTCAATGTAATGAAGGGCCTTGTAACAAATACATGGCTCTTTGGAACACATCTAAGTCCTGTACGGTAAATATTTTTTATCATCTTGCATTTAACTTTATAAATTGCAGTTGTATCATCATGTGGTACAAAGAAATAGTTTGATGTAACCATCAAGGGTGTATATTGAAATAGAAAACATGTTTTAATGAAAAAATTTTCAGAATTTGTGCTATGGCTTAGAAAATTTGTATACAGCCCTTGATTCTAAATTTGATTACCTTTTGCCCTAGGTTTTTAAAATATATTTTATTTATTATGCTATTGCAGTTGTCCCATTTCCCCTCCTTTATTCCCCTCCACCCTGCACACCCCCTCTCCCACCTGTATGCCCCAGCCTTAGTTCATGTTCATGGGTTACAAGTATAAGTTGTTCTGCTTCTCCGTTTTCTATACTATTCTTAAATAGTATTCTATACTATCCTTGTCTATTTTCTACCTACCATTTATGCTACTTATTCTCTGAACCTTTTCCCCCATCCCTCCCTCCAATTCCCTGCTGACAACACTCCATGTGATCTCTATTTCTGTGATTCTGTTCCTGTACTAGTTGTTTGCTTCGTTCATTTTTGTTTTCATTTTGGTTCAGTTGTTGATAGTTGTGGGTTTGTTGTCATTTTACTGTTCATATTTTTTATCTTTTTAGATAAGTCCCTTTAACATTCTATATAATAAGGGCTTGGTGATAATGAACTCCTTTAACTTGACCTTATCTGGGAAGCACTTTATCTGCCTTTCTACTCTAAAGGATAGCTTTGCTGGATGGAGTAACCTTGGCTGCAGGTTCTTGCCTTTCAGGACTTTGAATACTTTTTTTCAGCCCCTTCTTGCCTGTAAGGTTTCTTTTGAGAAATCAGCTGATAGTCTTATGGGAACTCCTTTGTAGGTAACTGTCTCCTTTTCTCTACCTTATGTTTAAGATTCTCTCCTGTTTTTAAGATTCTCTCATGTTTAATCTTGGCTAATGTAATTGTGATGTTCCTTGGTGTGTGCTTCCTTGGGTCCAATTTCTTTGGGACTCTCTGGTCTTCCTGGACTTCCTGGAAATCTATTTCCTTTGCCAGGTTGAGGAAGTTCTCCTTCATTATTTTCTCAAATAGTTTTCAACTTTTTGATCTTCCTCTTCTCCTTCTGGCACCCCCATGATTCAGATGTTGGAATGTTTAAAGTTGTCCTGGAGGTTCCTAAGCCTCGCCTCATTTTTTTTTTAAATTCTTGTTTCTTCATTCTGATCTGGTTGAATGTTTATTTCTTCTTTCTGCTCCAAATTGTTGATTTGAGTCCCGGTTTTTTTCCCCTCACTGTTGGTTCCCTGTATATTTTACTTGATTTCACTTTTCATAGCCTTCACTTGTTCCTCTATTTTGTGACTATACTCAACCATTTCTGTGAACATCCATCCTGATTACCAATGTTTTGAACTCTGCATCTGATAGGTTGGCTATCTCTTCGTTGCTTAGTTGTATTTTTTCTGGAGCTTTGATCTGTTCTTTCATTTGGACCATTTGTTTTAGTCTTATTGCACCTATTATGTTGTAAGGAGCAGAGCCTTAGGTGTTCACCAGGGCAGGACAACCCACGTTGCTGCATTGTGATGCTGTATGTGGGGAAGGGGTCAGAGAGGGAACAATGCCACTTGCTCAGCTCTCTGATGGCTTCCAGTCACTTCCCCCACTACCCACAAGCAAATTGGGCCCTTCTGGTGCTGATTCCCAGGTGGGTCATTTTGTGTACATTCTAGGACCCTGTGGATCTCTCCAATGAACTCTCCTGTGAGGCTGAGAGTTTTTCCTGCTGCTGCCTGAACTCCCACAGGTTTTTTCAGTCTGAGGTTTTGAGGTTTTATTTCCCAGTGCTTGGACCCTGGGTTGCGTGGTCTGTCTTGCTCCCTAGTTGTTCCTCCTGGTTTATCTGCAGTCAAATGTGGGACTGCCCACTTTGCCAACTGCTGCCTTGCCCACCCTGGTCCACCAGCTTCCACCTTGTGGAGGATCCTCTCTGCCCTGAGCTGCCTATCTCCGCCCCTCCTACTGGTCTGGATGAATGTTTTTTCTTTAACTCCTTGGTTGTTGGACTCCCATACAGTTTGATTTTCTGTCAGTTTTGGTTTTTCTTTGTTTTTAAATTTGTTGTTGTCCTTCTTTTGGTTGTGCGTGGAGGCACAGTGCATCTACCTATGCCTCCATCTTGGCCAGAAGTTAGCTGCCCTAGTTTTTATTTTAGATTACATTGTGAATCTTCTTTGCAATTTGGGACTTTTCTTTGAACATATTTTCATAGAAGAATTTCCTCTTGAATGAAATCAGCTGGGTCTTGGAGTTATAGATGGCAGAGTAGAGAAGGATCACAGAATATTCCTTCTCCTAAAGCTTAAAAACTTTGGAAAGATTTAGGCCCAAAATTTCCAGTAATAGTCAAGGAAAAGGGTATGCTTTCTATTAATAAATTACCAAAAAATGATGTTGAAAGAAAAAGGTGGAAAGTTATATGCAGATAGGTGTTACTCCTTACTTGGCTCCCAGTTTTCAAGAAGCAGTGCAGAAAAAAGAAAGCAACTGGGGGGGCTGTGGAGAAAGAAAAAAAAAGAGAAGAAGAAAAAACAAAACTAATTCTTTCCAATACCCTATTTTGAAAAGAAGTAGACTGAAAGCTATTTTCCTTGATAAAGTCAAGACAGAACCCTCTACAGCAGAACACTTACTTGAGGGCTATCCAGAAAAAGTGCAGCCATTATTAATATAATGATAACAGTTTGTGCTGCATCCCTGTAACCTGGCAGCCAAGGAGAGTGGACTGTAATGCTCAGATGTGAACAATGATGACTTCACTGTACTAGTCTGTGGGGGCAGTAGATGCTGTTGAGTGACCATGTGTACTGTGTGGCAATTGCATTCAAAATGACCAGGCAAGTAGAGTAACGAATCTGGTTCAAATTTTGCATTAAGCTCGAACATTCCTCAGCAGAAACTATTTGGATGAATAAGAAGGCTGTAACCAGGGGCAACTGGTGACTGGCAGCTTTATAATGATAATGTACTTGCTCATGTATCATGTCTTATGCAGAGTTTTTTGGTGAAACATCAAATCACCTAGGTGACTCAGCCCCCCTACAGCTCAGACTGGGTGCCCTGAGCCTTCTGACTTTTTCCAGAACTAAAATCCCCTTTGAAAGGGAAAAGATTTCAGACTGTTGTTGAGAATAGAACAGAGCAGCTGATGGCAATTGGGAGAACTGTGTGAGGTCCCAAGCTGCTTTCTTTAAAGGGTACTGAGGCATCATTGTCCTATGTACAATGTTTCTTGTATCTTCTTCAATAAATCTCTCTATTTTTCATATTACATGTCTGGATACTTTCTAGACAGGCCTCATGTATCTAGCAGAGATAAGAAGGGTAAGAAGCCTTGCTCATTTCCCAGGGATTGAGAGGGCTGGATACATTCATGACTAAGTAGAGTGACTATGACTCTGGATGTTTAATGGAATTCATCAGAAGATACCAGAACCCAGATTCCTCACCACACGTTACGCTCAACCTCAGTAAGTGTTAACCATTGCCTCATGTGATGAGTACTTTTGTGTTAACTTGGCTAAGCCATGGTACCCAGATATTTTGTCAAACATTATTCCAGATGTTTCAGTGAATGTATTTTCTTAGATAAAATTAACATTTAAATCAGCAAACCTTGAGGAGAACAGATTACTCTAGAAAAATGTGGTGGGCCCCACCCAATCAGTTGAAGTACTGAACAGCAAAAAGATTATGCTCCTGGGACAAGAAAGAATTCTTGCATCAGAGTGCTTTCAGACTCAAAGTGCAGCATGAGCTTTTCCATAGGTTTCCAACCTGCCAGCCTCCACAACTGAGTGAACCAATTCCATAAAAGCACTCTTTCGCTCTCTCTATCGGTATCTGTATCTAGATATATGTATATACACAATTGTTTCTCTGAATAACTCTCTATATACAATCTGAAAGGTAAAACCTTATGTCTTGTGCTTGCAAATACCAATAAAGATGCTTCTGGTTAGCACATGGCCTTCTACTTATTTAATAGGGGATCCAAGAGCCTTTCATCTTGTGCCTTTAATTCTAGGGTCTTGAAGTTTTCTTCTTGACGTTCAAGTGCAGACATGGAAAGAGAGAAGGAAGATCATTTGTGGCCATTATTTTATGGATTGGACCTAGCACCAGCACATATCATTTTGCTCATAGCCAATTAGACTGGACTCATTTGTGGGCTCACCCAGCTTCCAAGAAGGCTGCCAGGGAGACTGGGAAATATCATGTATCTCTGTGCCAAGGAGGAAACGGAAATAGACTTCTAAAAACTCACATGAGTCTCTGCCACTCTCTTTTACCTAAGATATGCTCAGATTACCAAACAGCAAAGTACTTTAAAACCATCAAGTCTTTCACAAATGTGTGTTATAATTATTATCTCAAATATTAAGGTTCTGAAAGAAACCTTAATATGAAAAGAGTAGTTTTTCAGTGAGTTCAGTACTTGATATAAATAGTCAAGAAATATTCAATATGTGGCATTTAAATGGAGTACTAAAATAGTATTTATTGTTCTTACTGAAGATAAAATAACATGTATATTGTAGAAAATACACAAAATTAAAAAAAGCATAAAGAGAAAATCCCAGGCATTCTCAGTCTTTGTACACACAATCTGTACAATTAAAACTCTAAATTTGTAACAACTCACCCAAACTGGTTTCAACAGAAAAGAGAATGTACTGGCTGGTGGAAGTGAGCAGGCAGGGGTCTGTCTCTGGCCGTAGGTAGTTTAATCCAGCAGGACTCTGACTTCACTTCCCCGTGGTCCTCTCAGCTTTGCCTCCACTTTACTTTGGCTTTGGCCTCAGGCTAGCTGTCTTGTAAGGATGGCAATGCCTGCAGGAGTTCCAGATGCCATGCTTTACCCTGTACAAACCAGAGGAAGACAGAATGCTTTTCTTGGAAGAGCTACGAAGTTGTTGTTTTCCTCTCAGAAATACCTTATCTCATGGATCTGAATTATGCTGTATGCCCATCCCTGATTCAAACATGAAGCAAGGATTTGTAAAGGTCAGGCAAGGCTCATCCAGGAGCTTGAGTGAGGGGCTACTCTCTCTGAGCCCACAGGAAACACCAGGAAAGCACGGACACCTGATGAAAGTTGGGAGCATTGGTACTGAGAAGAATGAAGGATGGATACTAGATAGTCTGATGCAGCAAATGCCTCCACACACCCATAAATACACACACACACTCATACTACTTTAAATGGGAGCGGTAGTATGCAGTGCATACTTTCTTATGTAGCCTGTTTTATTTTTCCACCTAAGGACACATCATAACCATTTCTCCATGCCCTTCGATATTCTTTACAATGTGGTTGTCAGTGGCTTCAATTCTTCCATCATGTAAATCTACCATAATTTATTTAACAAACCTATTATTAGATACTTGGGTAATTTCTGAAGTTTTTTAGTATTACATTTCAATGTACATCCTTATACATATTTTGTGTATATCACTAATGATCATAACAACATCTTCAAATATAATTTTAGCTTTATATTATTAGCTAAATCATTTTTATGCAAAATCATTTGCTATATGCAAATCATTTTTACAGCATATTACTAATTTCATAGCGAGCCATGAGATCTTTAAAAATTTTTTTAATCCCTCTATGCCTCACATGTAAATGGTTTTAATAGTAACATCAATTTCATAGGTGAGGATTAAATGAAGTGATGCATATAAAAATCTTAGTACAGTATATATTAAGTGCTCAGCATTATTTATACATTACCTCCACTTGTAGAAACTGGCAGAGTAGGTTCTCAATGAGTATTCATTCGGTGAGTAAATGAGGTAATCGTTTAAATACTTAGTCCAAATGTCATATAAATTAATTTTTTTCTTGTCTTACCATTTAATTTAATATCTGTATTTAATACCTCTCATTATTGTTTTTTGACAGTAACATAATTTCATTACACTAATTTTATGGATGAGAATGTTGTTGAGCAAAGAGATGGAACAAAGAATACATATTTAGTTCACGGTCAAGATCTTAAACTCCTTGGATCTCATATCTATGTAAAGTAAGGTTTTTGTAAGGATTGGGCTAGTCAGCTAGGAGAGAGAGTAATTATCTTTTACTTCTGATATTCAATTTTGACCAATTCTTCTATATAAATTTATTTTCAAATAACGTAGTTCACTACACCATACACAATGATGATTTAGCATAGGTTAAAAACTAGGCCAACAGTCCTGGCAGGTGTGGCTCAGTGGGTTGAGGGCCGGCCTGAGAACCAAAAGGTCACAGGTTTGATTCCCAGTCAGGAGTTGGGACATGTGAGAGGCAACTGATCAATGTTTCTCTCTCACATCTATGTTTCTCTCCCTCTCTTTCTCCCTCCCATCCCCTCTCTCTAAAGATAAAATCTTTTTAAAAATAGGAAAACAGAAGAGAATTATAGTCTAAGAAGATATGAAACATATATTAATAAAAGTTCACTAAATTTTTTAAAGTGAAAATGAAGTTAGTCTATGAATAAATTGTGGTATACACCTAGAATCTAATGCTGTATATTAGTAAAAAAAATGGTCTACTTCTATCCATACAACACTGATGAACCTCCCATTATAACACTGAGCAAAAGAAGCCAGACACAAAAGAGTGCCTATTGTATGATTCTATTTATGTGAAGTCAAAACTAGGCAAAATTAATTTATGGTGGTAGAGATTAGGTTACTGCTTGCTTTTGGGAGGTATTGCCAGGGAGGGGCTATTAGGGAACTTTTGGATTGCTGGAAATGTTTTATCTGGATGGTGGTTACACAGATGCATTTATATGGAAAATATAATTGAGTTTTGCACTCACGGTTCATGTCCTTTTCTGTTTTGAAGTAATTCTTCAATATAAATGTTAAAATACTTCAATATAAATGTTAAAATCATTAAATTAAAATGTAAATATGTAAATATACAGCATTAAAAAGGAATTTAAGGAGATATAAATGAAGTTTTTGGTGCAGTTGAAAAAAATATGTTATCTTAAGAAATCATACCCATAATGTCATAAAACCTTACTGAAATATGGAAAGAAATAAATAGAGCCCTGGCCAGGTAGCTCAGTTGGTTAGAGCATCATCCTGATACACCAAGATTGTAGGTTTGATCCATGGTCAGGACACACACAAGAATCAATCAATGAATACATAAATAAGTGGAAAAATGTGTCAATGTTTCTTTGTCTTTCTCTTTACCCCACTTCCTCTCTCTTTCTAAAATCAATGAAAAAAATTATATCCATTTAAAAAATAATAAAATTTCTGTGTTGTAGCTATTGGAACAGAAACCTAGTATAACTAAATGAGACATCTAATGAGATAATGGATATTAAAATATGTTTTTAAATATCAAATGTTATATATTTACTAATTAAAATTGTTTTGGAAGTAATGATATAGGCAATGATGATCAGTGGCTGTTGAAAACTTTATTTATTTTTAAGTATATTTTATTGATTATGCTATGATAGTTGTCCTATTTTTTCTCCCCTTTATCCCACCTCCACCCTGTACCCCCTACCCTCCAGCATTCTCCTCTCCTTAATTCATGTCCATTGGCTGTACATATAACTTCTTCCGCTTCTCTATTTCCTATACTATTCTTAACCTCCCCCTGTCTATTTTATGCCTACCTTTTATGCTTCTTATTCCCTGTACATTTTCCCCTCCATTCTCCCCTTTCCCTTCCCCACTGATAATCATTGGGAGGGGAATAAGGTACACAGATAACCCTCCATGTGATCTCCATTTCTGTGATTCTGTTCCTGTACTAGTTGTTTGCTTAGTTCTTGTTTTTGTTTTTTAGGCTCAGTTGTTGATAGTTATGAGTGTGTTTCATTTTATTGTTCATAGTTTTTGATTTTCTCCTATTTGTTAGATAAGTCCCTTTAACATTTCATAAAATAAGGGCTTGGTGATGATAAACTCCTTTAACTTGACCTTATCTGGGAAGCACTTTATCTGCTCTTCCATTCTGAATGATAGCTTTGCTGGAGAGAGTAATCTTGGATGTAGGTCCTTGCCTTTCATGATTTTGAATACTTTTTTCCAGCTCCTTCTTGCCTGCAAGATTTCTTTTGTTTGAGAAATCCGCTGTTAGTCTTCTGGGAACTCCTTTGTAAGGAAACTCTCTCCTTTCCTCTTGCTGCTTTTAGGATTCTCTCCTTATCTTTAATCTTGGGTAACTTAATTATGCGGTGCCTTGGTGTGTTTCTCTTTGGGTCAAATTCCTTTGGGACTATCTGAGCTTCCTTGACTTCCTGGAAGTCTATTTCCTTTGCCAGATTAGGGAAGTTTTCCTTCATGATTTTTTCAAATAAGTTTTCCATTTCTTGCTCTTCCTCATCTTCTGGAAGCTCTGTGATTCAGATGTTGCCATGCTTAAAGTTGTTCCAGAGGTTCTTAAGCTTCTCCTCATTTTTTTGAATTCTTGTTTCTTCTTTCTGTTCTGGTAGGATGTTTATTTCTTCCTTTTGTTCCAAATTGTTGATTTGAGTCCCGGTTTCCTTCCCTTCACTGTTGGTTCCCTGTATATTTTGCTTTATTTCACTTTGGGTAGCCTTCATTTCTTCCTTCATTTCATGATGGAGCTCAATAAATTCTGTGAGCATCCTAATTACCAGTGTTTTGAACTCTGCCTCAGATAGGTTGTCTATCTCCTCATTGTTTAGCTCTTTTTCTGGAGTTTTGATCTGTTCTTTCATCTGGACCATATTTTTTGTCTTGAAGCACCTGTTATGTTGTAAGGGGCAGAGCCTTAGGTGTTCTCCAGGACAGGGCAACCCTCTTTGCTGGAACCGTTGTGGTGCTGTCTGTGGGGGAGGGATCTGAGAGGGCTAGCTTGCTCTGCCCTAGCCCCACTTTCCAATGAACTCTCCTGTGAGACTGGGGGTTTCTCCCACCTTCACAATCACCATAGTAATTTATAGCTAGAGGTTTTGAGTCTTTAGTTTCCCTGTCATCCAGCCACTCTTCACTTGTGTGGTCTGCCGTCTTGCTGCAGGTTCTTTCTGCTCACCTGGCTGCCCATCTCTACCCCTCCTACTGGTCTAGATGAATGTTTCTTTAACTCCTTGGTTGTCAGAGTACTATGTAGGTTGATATTCTGGCAGTTCTGGTTGTTTATTGTTTTTAAATTGGTTTTTATTCTTCTTTTGGATGTGCGAGAAAGTGAAGCATTTCTACCTATGCCTCCATCTTGGCTGGCCCTGAAAACTTTAGATAGAAAACTAATAGGAAACTATATTTGACAAAGAAGACTGGGAAGAGTTGAACTCACTCATCAAGCTTTAACAACAAAAAGAGAAAACCATTCATTTTAAGCTTGTTGATGAGATGTATAGGTTATATACACAGCAGCCCCTATGAAGAATTCTTGCCAAAAAAATTGAGCCTGAACCCAGTCAAGCCTCTGGGTCTAGCTGCCAGTTTTCAGGAAACACTGGGGCTAGAGGACCATATTAACAACATCATGGGATGTGATCAGCTAAAATCAGAATGTGGGAAACTACAGGGCAAGTGACCCCATTCATAAACTCATAAATGGCAAGGAAAAAAATGAGTGAAGAGAGAGAGTACTATCACAAGAGGCCTAAAGGATAGTTCAACTCAATGGAATGTATCAACCTCATTTAGATTCTGATTCAAAGTAAGCAAAACATGCATATGAGGTAATTAGGGATATCCGAACTCTAATTAGATATTAGATGACATTAAGAAGCTATTATGATTTTTTAGGTGTGATGATGATGTTGAAGTCATGTGTAAACAAAGAGTCAAAGCCTTTTCTCTTACACATACATATTCAAGTATTTATGAAAGAAACAATATGAAAATCCAATGTGTGTGTGGGAAGAGGTGTAGGAATAACAAGTTTGTCCATATGTTGATAACTTGAAGTTGGGCAACAGGTATATGCGGGATTATTATACTATTCTCTCTCCTTTAAAATTGTTTTAAAAATTCAGTAAGACAGTTAAAATTCTTTGGGTCTAATTTAATAATTTAGACTGACATTTTTGAGGATGAAGTTGAGATGGGAAAGATTTTCAATCCAATCCTTATTCACTAAAACATGACACATCAATGCTTACACTTTTATCCTCACAGACTAACTTAATATACATTTATAATACATTTATATATATATTGAATGTACAGCAATATCTTTTATGAAGTTAGGTATCCTTCAGGTTACACTTTAACAAATTTGCACCATATAAATTATTAGAAAAGATAAAAATGGTTCAAATAAAACCTTAAAAAGTACTGAGTTCCTTTATAATGCTAAGAGGGTCATTATATCCCTTTTCATTTTTATATTTTTTAAACTTTTCTAACAATTCCCATTATTTAGTATTGTGAAACCTACTGATACATTTATTTGGCATTCATTTTAAGTGCATCCAAAAGGAAGAATTTCTTGTCTTGAATATTCTATTAGAATTTACATGGCAATTTGTATGGTGACTTGTCAGAATATGAATTGCAATCTGCCCAACAGAATTTTAGTAGGGCCTGGTTTTATATTTGTAAACCAAGCAATATATGTCAACAAGGCAAGAAATTACCTTCATTATTCTCCATTGGTTGGTACATGCTCCATAATATTCTGCTTGGCCTTTGGCCAGGGTCAAGTTTGGGACTGGACAATATGTGTCTGATTATAGAATGTGCTGGACTTGAGATGTTGAAATTGAGCTTGTTTCCTGAATGGTGCTGCTGCCACTGCCTTTCACACGTCCATACAGCATAGTGGGAGTTATGCAGATCGCAGTTAGAGGGTTCAGGGAGGATTGTAAAAAATTGTTCTTATTTGCCTTCTTCTTCTCTGAACCATTGAGTCAAGGCTAGAAACTTGCATTTTGTTACAGAGATGACAGTTTCTACAGAGGGTTGATTCTAATGCATGTATCAATAAGCAGCATAAAACAATCTGAAGGAAATCTGGCTTTTTTCCTCTATTACATGCTTCCTTTGGCTAAGAAATGAAATTTTTATTTATATTAATAGCAACTCATTAAATTTCCTCAGGCAGGTGTAAATTTAAAAATGTTCTTTTGCATTGGGATGTTGCATTAATGCGTGAATTTGTGTTTTAGCTCACTCTATTTTTAGAAATATTACTTTAAAATTCATCTTTTAGGCTTAGTTTTCATATCCAAATATTCAGGAAGAAAATATTGAGTGGTATTCCTCATTTAATGGATAATCACAAATTGGAATTGTTAGTAAAACTGCATTATTAAATATAGTCTCAAATTACTTTTAAAATATGCAGGACCAGAGGACTAAAGATATAAATAGCTTTGATTATGGGCCAAATTCTGCATAATTTTGTTGTTTTGTAACTTGATATCTTGAAGGGAAAAAATTTTAAGTTCAATGGACCAGGCCAAAAATAATGAGGCTGGTATTTTTTAACAAGCATTTAAGATCTTAAATGTTTACCCAAGCATTATTTTTATTGTATAAAGCCATCTTTAGTTTATTTAATAATGTTTACTCAAATATGTTTGGAGGTGTTTCATAATAGTCATTTTCAAATCACACCCTAAAATGAGTCCAATTCTGTATCATTTTTTAAACAAAATAGTATTAATCAGCTCATTCAAACTTCTTATTCACAGATTCAGCACTGAATACATTTTATTCCCCAAAATCAAGTCATCTATTTAAGAACAAAGAATACAGACTTTCCAGTTGCAAATACTCAAATGAATGTGCTACTAGCATTTGGAGTCCAAATATTTGGGACAGTGGCAGCAGTTTTGCAGGATAGCATTGCATTGGAAGGGGGCAGCGTAGACTTGGGTGGAAAACTTTTGATGAGATTGTTAAAACCTGTCATGTAACTCTGAAATCACATGGTCTTAGAATTTTATGTGAATAATTTTTTTATACCAAGTTGGTTGATTTTAGTGGACTATGTTATACCTTCCTAAAATTCTAGGTTTTAGAATAGAAGGGGTCAGTGTGGCACTCCCCTGTTTCCTTGCATTAGTTCTTGTCTCCATTTTTTTTAATTTAAAAAAAAATTTAGCCTTTTTTAAAAGATTTTATTTATTTATTTTTAGAGAGGGAAGGGAGGGAGACAGAGAGAGAGAGAGAGAGAGAGAGAGAGAGACATCGATGTGTGGTTGCTGGGGGTCATGGCCTGCAACCCAGGGATGCACCCTGACTGGGAATCGAACCTGGGACACTTTGGTTCGCAGCCCGTGCTCAATCCACTGAGCTACGCCAGCCAGGGCATTCTTGTCTCCATTTTTGAAGTGATTTTTTGTACTTAGGGGCAGAGGTGACATATATTTATTTATACATCTTAGGAAGGAGATTGTGGCATCAGAAGGCACAATCAGTATAAACAATTAAGCCTGTCACCATGCACATAAAGGTATGAAGTGCCGATAGGATGAATAATGTTGGAAATTTGGATATTGTGCTGCAGTCACATCACTGTCCTATTTACAGAAATTTGTTTGGTTCATGGAAGAGGAAGAGAGGAATTATAGACCACTTTACTTAGGACTCTAGGTTGTGACAGAAAGTTGAGTCAAAACTGAATTAAACCAGAAGGCTGTCTTTTTGGCTCAGTATTCCAGGAATACTGCTTTTTAATCATGTCTCAAAGAAGATGATAAGAAAGTGGTTTATATCTATTGGTTTTGCTTTCCTTTTCAGACTTCATGTGGAATAAAGATGTATTCTACATGCTTCAAGGTTCAAGTCCATCTGGGAAGAATCTTTGCATCTGTCCAAAGTCTCAGCAAAAGTCTCATTGGATCTGATTGGGTCACGTGCTTGTCTCCAATCACTTTGAGAAAAATGAGATGCACAACTGGTTTAGACCAATCAGGACATATCTTTGGAACTGGAGGTAGATTAATCCTGCCCAAATACATGGGTTGAAAGTAGATTTATGATGGTTTCCCAAGGTCAATTTGGAGTATGGATGCTGGCTGCTAGAAATAGCAGATGTCCCCACAAACATGAGCATCTGTTACATTTCTGCTTTTTTTCCCAGGTAGTCTGCTTGTGCTTTAGGTACATTACTTTATGTAGCACATGAATTGTTTTCCTCTCGGTAATTCCATCTCACCTGTAGGCCAGTCCTGCAGTGTGTGTGTATGAAGTGGGAAAAGGTAAAAGGCTATTATTTCTTGGGGTGACCTGGATATGGAGCTCCCAACCTTAGTTAAGCTGATTCTTGGTTATGTTTTCCCATGGAAACAATTGCTTTATAATACTATTGTGTGAATTAATGACCTACTGGATTAAAGAAAGAAATGAAACTAAGTAATATTTGATGTAGGCGAAACTAGATAGCTTTTACCTTCTATAACTGTCTCTTCCCATCAACCGCAGAAAATGGGTGACACTATCTTCAAGCTGTGTGTATGTAATATACTATTCAAATGTAAGTGAAAATAGTTATTTTGTATCCTATCTACTGTCTAGCATAGAGCCAGGCACCAAATAGAATAATTGTTGACCAATGTTTCAAAAAATGTAGATGTCTAATTTTCTGATTCATAAGCTGCATGAGGTTTCTCTGACTTCAGGCTGCTATTTAAGAGGTCTCAATAGCGATGTGGAGAATAAAGGGAAGAAGTCTGGTGTGGAGCTGCAGTGTTTTGTGGCTGAGTGAGGCAGGACAGGAGAGAGAGACATCCAGTTACCAAGCAAAGCCTTTTTCTTGTGGTTCTGACCTTGAAAAACCTACATTTGCCTATGCCTTCATGTCAGTCTCCATAGGACAGTCAGAAGAAAGTGGAAAGGATGTGGTTTTGTCCCAGTATTTATACAGAATTAACCAACAGGTAATATTTTAAGAAATATGTATGGTGTCAAGTCAGCACTGGAAGTATTGCAGGAACACTGTAAAGTATGTAATTGTCTGGTTAGGCAATTACATACTTCTGTACACCTAGTATGTACAATAATATTGAAGCTAAACTGTAATTAAAAAACTAAAAAAATTGCTAACAAGCAACAGTCACTTAGATAAATTGAATCTATTTAGTTTTTAACACCTGCTTAAAAGAAAAGAATTAACCAACAGGATAATTAAATAGGTCAAGGGAGAGTCACATTTGTTTGATCAAAAAATCTATTCTATTAAAAACTATTAGAAAACTTTATGATCATATTATGTGATATCTGCTGATAAGCTACATGTTACAGAAATTAGTGTTTTCACATTTCTACAAGTTCTCAAAAAGTTGCATGACCCTGAGATTATTCCAGCAATACCTGTGCTGTGGCTGTGATGTGCCTTCTGTGAAAACAAATCCTCCAGCCCCTGAACACACATTCAGACCAAGAGGTTGTCTCTGAGAGGGGTGAAGTTTGCTTTCAGGGCTATAAACCAGTCAAAATTCACAAAAAGGAAGATTTAAATTTCTACATTGGGAAAGGGGTTCTTAAAACTGGCTTTTACAGCGATGAAGCTGCAATTTGGTATTCTGAATGCATTCTCTGTTATCCCCTGCCTCCCTCCTCTCCCTCTGTTTGAGCACTTGCATTTAGAAACTGGTAGAACTGTTGTCTACATTAACATTGCCTCCTTTCTCCATTGATTTTTGTTGTGAATAGGCTTCCTTGAATTCATGGTCATCTGCATCTTTAGGGTTCCCTTAAGGGATATTGGATTTCCTGCTACGAGGACTAATCAGAACCATTAATCAGCCATGAAAATAAGCACTGGCCTATAAACCAAAGGCATGAAAGAAATCAGGGCTGGCTTATTGGAAATTAGGCAGTAGGTATAAAATAAATACATTTATTTATGAATACTGTGTAGATCCATAAAAGACTGAAAAAAGAGATTTTTTTCTTTTTTTTTTAGATTGCATTTATTGGGGTGACACTGGATAATAAAACTATATAGATTTCAAGTGTACAGCTCAATAACACATCATCTGCATCCTGCATCATGCATTCAACACCCAAAGTCGTCTCTTTCTGCCTACATTTATTCCCCTTTTGCCCTCTTCCACCTCCCACCACCCTCCTTTCCCTCTGTTAGTCGCCATACTGTTGTCTCTGAGGATTTTTTTGTGTAATCTCTTCACCTTTTTAACACAGCCCCCGAACCTGCCTCTCCTCTGGCAGCTGCCAGTCTGTTTTCTATATCTATGAGTCTGTTTCTAATTTGTTTGTTCATTTATTTTGTTCATTAGATCCCACATATAAGTGAAATCATATGGTATTTGTCTTTCTTTAACTGGCTTATTTCACTTAGCGTAATACTTTTCCAGGTCCATTCGTGTTGTCACAAAACATAAGCTTTTCTTCATTTTTATGTCTGAGTAGTATTCTTTTGTGTTAACATGCCACAGCTTTTTTATCCACTCATCTACTGATGGGACTTGGGCTGCTTCCAAATCTTGGCTATTGTAAATAAAGCTGCAATGAACAAAGGGGTGCATATATTCTTTCAAATTAGTGTTTCGGGTTTCTTCAGATATATTCTCAGAATTGGAATCACTGGGCCATAAACTAGTTCCATTTTTAACTTTTTGAGTTAACTCCATACTGTTTTCCACAATGGCTGCACCATTCCCACCAACAGTGCATGAGGGCTCCCTTTTCTCCACATCCTCACCAACACTTTTTTGTTGATTATTGATGACAGCCATTCTGACAGGTGTGATGTGATATCTTATTGTTTTAAATTTACATTTCTCTGATTAGTGACATTGAACATCTTTTTATATGCATATTGGCCATCTGTATGTCTCCTTTGGAGAAGTGTTTATTCAGGTCCTTTGCCCATTTTTAAATTGGATTGTTTTTTAAAGTTTCCACCTGGGATGTAGTATTCTTTTTTTTTTTTAAGATTTTATTTATTTATTTTTAGAGAGGGAAGGGAGGGAGATAGATAGAGAGAGAGAGAAACATTAATGTGCGGTTGCTGGGGGTTATGGCCTGCAACCCAGGCATGTACCCTGGCTGAGAATCGAACCTGGGACACTTTGGTTCCCAGCCTGCGCTCAATCCACTGAGCTACGCCAGCCAGGGCTAAATTGGATTGTTTTCTTGATGTTGAGTTATGTAAGCTCTTTAACATTTTGGAAATTAAGCCCTTATCAGATGTATTATTGACAAATATGTTCTCCCATTCATTGGGTTGTCTTTTTATTTTGTTGATGATTTCCTTTACTGTGCAAAAGCATTTTAGTTTGATGTAGTCCCATTTTTTAATTTTTTCTTTTATTTTCCTTGCCTAAAGAGATATATCAGAAAAAATATTGCTATTAGAAATATCTGAGATTATGTTTTCTTCCAGCATTTTTATGGTTTTGTGACTTACATTTAAGTCTTTTATCCATTTTGAGTTTATTTTTGTGCATGGTGTAAGAAGGTGGAAGCAGCAAGAGAAAAGTAGTTAATTACTTACAGTGGAGTCTCCATAGGACTGTCAGCTGATTTCTCAGAAGAAACTTTGCAGGCTAGAAGAGATTGGCAAGAAATATTCAAAGCATGAAAAGCAGGGACCTATAGTCAAGATTGCTCTACCCAGCAAAACTATCATTTAGAATCAAAGGGCAGATAAAGAGCTTCTCAGATAAGAAACAACTAAAAACGTTCATCATCACCAAACCATTATTGTATGAAATGTTAAAGGGACTTATTTAAGAAAAAAAGATCAAAACTATGAGCAATAAAATGGCAATAAACACATACCTATCAACAACTGAATAAAAAAACCTAAGCAAACAGGAAGGACAGAGACAGAATCATGGATACAGAAAGTGTTTTGATGGTTCCCAGAGGGGTGGGGGGGCATTGTGAAGAGGTGAGGGGATTAAGAGGTACAGATCGGTAGTCACAGAATAGCCACTGGGCTGTAAAGTACATCATAGGAAATGGAAAAGACAAAGAACTTATATGCATGACCAACGGACATGAAGAATGGTGTGGGGATTACCTGAGGGAGTGGGATACTGAGTAGGGAGGAAAAGGGAAAAATTGGGACAACTGTAACAGCATAATAAATAAAATATAATTAAAAAAAATAAAAAAGAAGGTGGTCTGTTTTCATTTTTTTGCAGGTTTCTGTCCATATTTTCCCAGTACCATTTATTGAATAGACTGTCTTTGCCATTGTTCTTTGCACATTCTTGCCTCAATATTAATTGACCATAAATGCATGGGTTAATTTCTGGGCTCTCTATTCCATTCCATTGATCTATATGTCTGTTGTTATGCTGGTTTGATTACTATGACCTTGTGGTATAGACTGATATCAGGTAGCATGACTTCAACTTTGTTCTTTCTTAAGATTTCTGAGGCAATTTGGGCCTTTTGTGGTTCCATGTAAATCATTGGAATAGTATTTGTTCTACTTCTGTGAGATATGCCATTGGTGTTATAACAAGAATTGCATTGAATCTATAGATTGCTTTGGGCAGTATTGACATTTCAATAATGTTAATTCCTCCTATTCATGAACATGGTACATGCTTCCACTTATTTGTATCTGCCTCAATTAAAATAAAAAGATTTTCATATTTGTGTGAGTTAGGGGTGTAGAGCTTTCTTCAGGAACAAGTAGAGAGTGCCAGGAGGTGCTCAGATTCCCCCAGTCTATGATCAGGGCCTCATGGCACAGAGAGCAGAACCTGGGCTTTGGCCTCAGGTGGAATTAGTTAGAATCTGTGCTTTGCATGCTGTTGACTTGCTGACCTCCATCTTCTTATCTACAATTAGACAATACACTATATTATTTTAATGTCTACAATAATTTTTCTCAGAGGGCTGTTGTGGAGATTAAATAATGTAGTAAATATCACAAAATAGGAACTCAGAATTGCTAGTCTTTGACTTAGTTTGGGTTTTCTCTGAAGCAGGTCTTCAGACACAAACTTGAGTATAAGAAGTTTAAGTGGCAAGTGTAAGGAATACTGGTAGAGAAGTGAGGAAATAAAGCAGGGAAGGCAGGTGGCTAATAGGGAGAGCTAACTATTCAGCCAGTTATCACTGTGGGCAACTGTAGTGTAATCACACAGGGAAACTCTGACAAATGGGACAGAGCACGTATCTCAGAATTTCTGCATCCAAAGGTGAGGGACCTGGGGTATTTACACAGTCCTGAAAGGGATTGCTTAGGTGTGCTCCCAGCAAGTGCTGATTCCTTATCATTTTCTTGCACTTTCAGATTACTGGTCATGGCCAGCATGGCTTTCTGTATTTTTTCACTATCTAGGGAGAATGTCCTCAGGCCCAGGTGCTGATCCCATTACTTGAAAGGTACCTGGAGCTCACCGAGAGTGCTGAGTGATCCAAGGGGTTACTGGGTTGTCAATGTCATCCGTGCAGCAGAGGTGAATGTGTTTGTCGTAAAGGGTAGATAGAGTAAGTGGGGTACTTCCCTCAGCCAATTTAGTAGAAAGATCTTGAGGATATACTGCAAGCATATGAGGATGTGACTGAGAAAGAGCAATCAAAAGATTCAGGAAATAGTAGAAGCAACACAGGAAAGCAGTGAAGGGGGTCCTAACCTAGGGGAAAGTGGTATGCCAGGGGAGCAATCAGTCTAGGTTAGAAAGGAAAGAACAAGGGTCCTGGGAAGGTGGTTTCTGGATTAAGCGGAAGTGGATGGAATACCCAATGAGATGGAGAATTAGAAAAACAATAATGTACACTAATAGTTTCTAGAAAGAAAAACAATGAGGAATTCCACCTGGGAAAGAAAGAAACTATGTGAAAGCCAATGTAATTACAGTTCATCACTGTAGCTTTTCAAGGAGCAATATTTGCATGGTCAAATTTCTGACTTTTCAAATCAACCTAGAGTCAATGCAATTATGATTATGATAGACCTAATTATGGTGTCATAATGCAATGTAAGTATTACCAGCAAGGGTAAAAGGTGGAGTGTAGAGGAAAGCTAAAGGGAAGGTAAGAAGTGTTTCTATTGTCCTCTTCCAAAGTGAGGAGTCAAAAAACATCTATGGATGTTAGAACAAAAAAATGAAGTCTGTCGATATCTATCATCTATCTATCATCTATCTATCTATCTATCATCTATCTATCTATCTATTTCTACATCTATATACCTATCTATATAGATATAGATATATAGAAAAAATCTATAGATGTTAGAACAAAAAATCGAAGTCTATAAACATTTGTATCTCTCTCTCTCTCTCTCTCTATCTCTATATATCTATCTCTATCTGTAGATACATCTAGATCTAGATGGAGAGAGTAGACCCTTGAGGCTACATGAGAAGAATAATGACTGGAAAACAAAAGGGCATGAATTTGCCAACAGACCCAATTGTTAAGCCATTATTTTACTTTTGGAGTTTTGGCATCATATATAGTTGAATAGTTTTTATTTGCTTCTTGATGGTGATGCACAACCAAATATGCCTATATGTCTAATTAAGTGAATAAAGGTAAATTCATGGAGCAACCTTTCATGAATAATTCCCTAAGTCTCTGATATTAATGTTTCTAAACATGAGGAAAATGGATCTAGCTTAGATTGTTTGTGAGAGTTTGCATGTATGTGTGTACACACATGTGTGCATGACTGTACATCTTTTTCTTCCTCATGCTACCACAGCACTTTTCCATCCCAAGAACAGTATCACTCATTTGCTGGGTTGCTCCCCCTATCTTCCTTCCCCTGTGTCACAGCCACCTGGAGATCCAATGGCGTGTCTTCTTTTTCTGGGGGCCTCAGATCTAAGCATGACTCCAGGGACTACAGGGGTCAACATATCTTTCTGAATGAATAAAAAATATATTTTTCTTAGTCTATGTATCATCATTTACACCTCTCCTCTATTAACCCAATATGTCCTATTTTGTCTACTCCAATTTATTTATAAACAAAACCCTTTTTTACATCCCTGCAGGGCTTGCTTTCTAACATGCTTTCCCGTTTGCTTCTCCTCTTCCCAGACTTCTCACCCACTCCCAGCCTGGGCCAGTTCCCAGCCTCCCTTCCTCCCTTCACTTCCTGTCTGTCTCAAGTCTCTCTTTTGTTTCATGCTGATTTTCTCTGCCTGTGATAGATTACACTAGTGCTCATTTCTTGTGGTTATTGGGACTGGTATCGGTGGCCTTGATCTTCAGGACCATTCATTTTACATCTTTTCTGTGTTTCGTTTTATTTGAAGTTCTTGTTCTATTTCTGCTGTTGACTACTCTCTCCTACTCTCCCTCCTAAAGATTCTTACTCTATCATGGATTCATACACCTTTCTCACCATTTTCTCCCACCCACTTTCCACTTATTTCTTGCCATTGTCCTTAACTTTATTTTCATCTCTTCCCTTAGCTATTTCCCCACTCTTACAACTCTTGGAGTTCTTCTGACTCATAGTTTCTTTTTTGGGCACTGATCCTGCACTACCGTCCTTTGCCACTTGACATCAGCTACTTGGCAGCATACCCATCCTGGATCTCTAGATACCAAGGTGGTGTCCCACCTCTGCTAAGATAGCTTCAGTCTGGCAGGGTGAATCTAAGCCTGCAAATTCAGGCATACAAGAAATAGTACTTTTGTTTTCATTCCTGAACTTAATTTCTTCTTTAATTTTTTCTTTTCCATGTGGCAGAACCTAATCTTTCTCACCCATCTCTCGCTGCTACCCTGTTCCTTCTTCCCCTTCAGCATCCCTCTCTCCGTGCAGGAATATTTTACCTAGCCACTGGGTGAGGTAGCTTAGTTCTTTCTCTTTAGGCCTTCTCTTAGAATTTTGTGTGTATATCCCAAGTTCCATAAGAATCCAGGCTCTTGAAATGCAAAGCTCTTTTTGCCTGCTTTATATGGTAACATTCCTTCCCCAATATATAAATGATACAATATAATGAATGCAGCAGGCTTGTGTGTGTTGGGTGAAGGAAACATGGGAGAGAGAAAAAAGACTTCCAGAAAGAAAAAAAGGTTAATATTTTAAACATTTTGTTCACTGCCCTACCCTTCCCCTCTTCCATCACAACTGCTCATCCTCCCCTTCTTCCGCTTCACCTCCCTCAGCTGCCACTACATGCTGGCTGCTTGTTCTTGGTCTTCAGAGGGAATTACAGCCAGTCACCTTTCCTGCTGCACCTGCTTCAGAGAGGGCCTCAGTCTCCCAAGGCTACATTGAATTCCCTGAGCCTTCCGGTCTTCACTGAGTCAGCCCCCTCAATGCTGTGCTAAGTGTGCAGGACTGAAATTAGAAGACTGGATCCAATCATGGCTTCAGCTCTCAGTAACTCTGTGACACCATGAGAGTGGGCTCATCTCATATTCTCTATTAGGATCTAATTTCTTTATCTGTAAACTAGCACTAGTAATATCTCTTTTATAATATTATTGTGAGAATTAAGATGAATGCAAAGTGCTTTATAAATGGCAAGTATGGGTAAATATGAGTTCTTATTCCTTATCTGTCTTGTCAACTTTTTACAATTCCCTGACATCCCAGCTCTTGACTATGAGCCTTAGAATAAAACAATAAAAAAAGTCAGCTAGTGAAAAAATTCTGATATTTTTCTGAAACAGTACAAGAATCAAAGCCTTGACTTACCTTGGCTTTTTGTCTTCACTGTCAGTCCTGAGCTGGTAGAGAAGGGTGCAGGATTGTGATGGCCGTGGCTGTCCCAGACTCAGGTCAGCAAATGTCAGAATTTTTTGGTCTTCCTTCAGTTTCATAATGTTTCCCCTCTATTTTAACCAGATATTCATCATTTAACCCTCTTTTTTTTCCTATTCCCACAGTGCTTGGCACATGGTAGATGAATAAATCTTATTGGTGAATAAGCACATATTATCACTAATTTTCTCAATTATCCTCTTTTTCTGAACTATTCTGTCCCCCCTTTCTTCCAGTTCCTAACTGTAAATACCTCTAATGGCTATTTCTGACTGTTTGGAAATTATTCTTGTCCTTGCTCCAGCAGGAGACAACTCCTGGATTTACAACTGCATGGGTAAGCCTTGCTCTCTGTCTCCAACCCCTGCTGAGCACCTTGATGGTTCCCCAGAACCACACCTTCAGTACAACCCAAACTGGAGTCATGACATTTCCCAGTTCAGCTTTCAACCCAGCTGGCTCGCCTTGAAGTTGGAGCATCATATAGACTTGTTTGCTTAGATAGAAAAGAGGTGATGACTGTAAACTACCAGCACAGTGTCCAACTACATGAGCTCAATAAATATTTGCTATCACTTTTATAATGTAAGTAAGTTGAGGAGCTTCTAAATACTTTGACTTGCGAGGTTCATATTTTTCCTTATAATTTATCTTTTGCGGTGACTTTTCAAAAACCAATTATAAATAATAAGCAGCTACTATTATTTAAAATTGAAAGTTGTCATTTTAAAGAAAAGAAAAAAATGAATGTTTATGCTGAAGCACAAACTATAACATGTATATACTATTTTTCCAAAGTTCACTAAAAAAGGTCAGCTCTCTGCATCAGGCATGGCAGATTCTGTTGATTGAATACGCTAGATGAAAGGTAACTAGTCAGTCAGTCATCAAGGTGTTCACCAGGATCTGAAAATACAGTGAGGAAAAGGGATTTCCCTAGGGTAGCATCAGTGATTCATTGACCATTAAAACTACATGATATCTTGGGATTAAATAAATGTAGAATATAAATAGAAGAATATTTTTAAAATTGTTTAAAAGAATTGGGAAATAACATAAAAACCTCAAGGTTTTCTGGTAACTATTGGTTAGCAAAAGTCTGACATCTATTTGGTTGTCTGTTCTAAATTCCAATTGTATATATATTTTAAATTGGACACTTAAAGGCTAAGTAGTGTTAAATTCAGCACAATCATTATAATTATTTACTTATTCTAGTCTTGGAATTTCAGTACATTTTGGTAAAAAAAAAAAAAAAGCCAGAGCTATGCTTCCAGACTGCGTGTAGAAGATTAAATACAGCACAGAACAAAATTACCAATATTAATCTGAATTTTTAACATAAGAAATAGAAAGAGGAAAAACTACAACATTCTTTGAATCTTTAATTGGAGACTTGAATCTTGATCTTAAGTTTGCAGAGTGCAGAGCGCATTCTCCAACGCAGCCATCAGGGTCCCCCTTCTCCGTCAATTTTATTTATGTAGAATCTTTCATCAAAAGATCACAAAGAGCTGTCTAACCAGCTATAAAGAAATATAAATCAAAAGAAAAATGAAATGCTCAAACAATAAAATTATACATTAGAGGCCCATTTAAAGCAGAGCATTTTAAGATGAGAGAAAAGTCTTGGCTGAAGTATACAGAATATAAGTTATAATGGGAAGCTATTTCATAATTTGGTGAAAAATGAAAAAGGCCCACTTCTAATAGTGGAGAGCCTATTATTAGGAATGATCACTTGCATACCAGTGCTTTAATGAAGGGGGTGAAGAGCACAATAACGTGAAGTGGAATTGACAAAGTATGGTGGCACTCTTCCTGCTGTGCCAGGGAGGAGAAAAATTTTTTATTCCATAAATGGGCATTGTGCCCAAGTATCATGCTCTTTAGCATGCCTATTGCCGATTGCTACTATGCCTTGCTCAGAAGGCTCTATGCTAAAGTCCCACAGTACATATATAAAATACATATATTTATGATATATATCCACCACACAGGGGTCTCAGGGAAGGCAAGGTGATCTTTCAATTTCTGCTGTCATCTTTACTTGCTTCTTCAGCACAGATTAATTCAGTGTCCCCCAAATCTCAGGATTTCCAATTTACAGTAAGAAAATATTCATTTTAATGTCCCCAAGCATAGGGAAAATATGAGAATCTTGTAATATTATTGCTTTAACAAAACCAGCAGAAGTCCCTTTAAGCTTGCTTATATAAAAAAGCTAAAGAATTTTGAGACATCAATCTTACATTTTATTGGCATTATAATAAATATCAAGAAAATGTTCTCTGGCATAAAGTTTATAACATTCAGATTAAAGCCTACATTCTGAGTTTTAGAATTTCAAATATCTCTAAAATTTCAGTCTCCTTTTGTTCAAACCTGACTCTTCAGATAATTTATCTTATGGCTTCAGGATTATGCCTGACAACCTGTGGGAGTAAAATTTACACAAAGTGTGATATTTACACCTTTGTTAACATTAAACTTCATGTTCAAAGTGATAAACCCTCAGCATGCAGTATATGCTGAGTTTAGATGATAACAGTACAGATATAAAATTATATCTTTTTCTTTATTTTATAATCTCAAGAATATGTGGTTTATTATTGAGGTGCTTCCCCAAAATTAAGAATTGGAAGTAACAGGCTAATATTTATGCAAAGGAAGAACAACAAAGAGAAAAGAGGGAGGCGACGTGGGCATTGGATCATGTATATCACATGGGGCCATGTCTCTGAATTAGTGACCACCCAAGTAGGTCTTAAAAGAAGAAAAGGAGCTGGCCATGTAAGTAGGGAAAAAAGGGCCCTTGGTAGAGGGAACAGAATGTAAAAATGGAGGAAAGAGGCGCAAATGTATGAGGAACTGAAAAAGCTCAGTGAACTTGAAAGCAGTCAACATGAGGGAACATTTGGTAAAAATAAAGATTCACAGGCCAGGCATCAGTTAGGTTCTTGGCTGTGAACAAGAGAAGGCAGTCATGAGTATAAAAAGCAGAAAGGAATTTATTGCTTTGTAGTGAATCACACCATAATTGTGAAAAACGTGAAGAAATAGGCTTTGAAAATGAGCAGGAACCAAGGAAGGGTAAAAGGAGAAACTATCTCTTTGGAATAATGCTGGTGTTTGTGCCTCCACTGGATGGTCAGTGATGCTAATTGATGTCTATAAGGAAGAGTTTCTTTCCTATTTCTCCAGCTTTATGGCCCTCCATTGGGATTCAGAACTCCACCTGGAGGGACCCAACAGGGAAAACATGGGTCATAGCTGCGTGCTCCAGCTGGCTGGGCATGGAGAAGAAATACTTGGGTCCCTGGCTTCAGGAGGACTCACGAAATGGGATCTGTCATCACATAGAAAGGAAATTTAGTTGCTTGGCAACTAGATGGCCACCAATCCATAGTAAGGAGTTTAGATTTTGTTAGGTCACAGGTGACAAACACAAGGCCCGCAGATGGAATCTGGCCCTCCAACCTCCTTTTGTCTGCCCTGGTACCTTGTTTCTACCTGGTGGCAGTGCCAAGCTCCTTGCCCCTGGTTAAGGAGTAGTTACATTTGTACAGTCCTAAAATTACATTTGGCCCTTTGAAGGCAACCGAGAGGCTGATGTGGCCTGGGTGAAAATGAGTTTGATATCCCTGGTTTAGGTGAAGTGGGAAGTTGATAACAGTTTTTGGAAGGAAGGTGGCATAATTCTATGTTTCATATGAAGATCACTTCTGTTGCTGTTCTTGAAGGGTCTTGGGATAAATGAAGTAACACTCTAATCTTAACCATAAAGAAGAAAAATATCAACACTAGATAGTCTAAATACATAATGTCAATAATAGGATAATCCCTTCTTTCATATAGTAACTAGAATTGAAGATTTGGTCAATGAGGTATAAGTGCTTTGAATATTTTTGCTCTTACATTTTAACTGCCTCTAGCTCTTCATCCTTTAAAGTCTGGAATTGAGGAGGGTTAGTTCCAACCTCCACTTTAACTTGGGAGGACTAGAGCAGGAGATCAAAGAACAAAACAGGGCCTATATAAAGCACTGAAGCACACACCAAAAACTTGGTAAGATTTCAGTAAAACTCAGAAATGAAACTGGACAGAAATTTTTTCTTTAACAAAGAATACAAAGTTACAAACAAAGCTTTTGGCCCTGTGAACAGTGGTATGTTAAAAATTGCTACTCTTTTCATTGTGCTTTCTTTGAAAGCAATTTTGGAAAAGTAGAAATAATTTAAAATACCATTTTTTCCAGTCATAGATTTTCAAATCACTGGCAGACGTGATACAAATTCATAGTGGATGTCTAGGAAAGAAAAAGGAAAGGGAAATTCCAGTTAAGAAAGGACCGAAACCTGCTGCCCAGTATTTTCTCTAAGTGAACAGTAAGGAAATCATTTGCAAGGGAAAAAGATTTCCAGTTTTTGTTGATAGTGTCACAGTAGTAAAATTCAGGTAGCTAATATATTTTAAAAAGCACTAAGTTAGTAACCCTGACATAATCTAAGAAATGTATTGAATGATTAATAATTCATGAAACAGTCCTTTCGTAACAAAAAGTGAAAATTTCCCTGAATTTGTACTTGAAATAAAAATAAATGGGAGGCATTTAATAAGTTCAACTGTTGCCAGAAGAGCAAATTGAAATTGTAGAGGTGACACGTGGCTCATCTCCCCACACGTGAGCATGCATATGGGCATGTGTGCACCTGATTCATACAACCAATTGGAGTGCTTATTTGATCAATTTGTCTATTGCCCTTCAGACTGAAGTTTTTAGAGCCAATCAGATTTGCATTTAGGAAACAGAAGAAAAAAGAAAGATAAAATATTTGTTAAGTATTTTGCCCTAGGCAATGTGCTTGATGATTTATATGTGTTTTTATTTAGATCTCATGATAACCTTACAAGTAATAATTATTCAATATTATTTGATAAGTGAGGAAATTAAGGGGTCAGAGAAGTTAAGAAGTTTTACAACATCACAGAGCTAGTATGTATGCAGAGCTGAGATTCTAAGCTATGTTTGACTAACTTCCTATTCATATTCTTCCTGCTATTCCATGCTGCCTCCCTGAATTAAAAAAAATAAGCTATTGTAATTTAAGGCTAGAATGTGTTCTTGCATTAGATCAAACTACATGAAATTCTAACATTAGATTGTGTTGACTTACAAAAATGGCAGTATAAATGTTTTTACTGAAGTTATAAAAATCTGCAATAATGGTATATACCACTTCATTGCAAATATTGGTGAAGTTATTTTTGCCGTCAGTCATTATCTGATGATAACATGATATTCATGCAATTAACAGTAGTATGTAAATTCTAAAAATATTAGAATGGTTTTGTGCACGTAAAAGTGTTAAAACTGACATAAAAAGTCAAAGTAAAACAAAAATTCAAAACACCAAAAGAGAGAAATTTAAGCACATAGAGTAGATCTCTCTAATTTACCCATTGTAACACAGCATTAGTAAGCATTAAGGGTACTTGTATGAAATTGGTAACAAATTTCACTCAGACATAAAATAGCAAACCCATTAAGTTATTACAATAATTATTTTAAACACATTTCTCTGGAACTACAAAGGTTGAAAACAGAAAGTCGTAGATACGTTTTTAAGGCAGAAATGATTGAACATTCTAGCTGAGAAGTGCTCAGCGATAAACTGGTGAAGTGCGTTCCGGTTTCCGGTCAGGTGCGTTGACTGGAGAGCTTCAGTAAACCGCTCATCGTGGCAAGAATGCATTGCATGAAAACTGATGGACAACTCAAAATGTAAAAAACATATTCTCTTCTATATTAAAATCTTTCAACTAATGAACTATGTAAGCTATTGGTATTAGATTAAAACACAATAATGGAGAAGCAATATTTTGATTTATGTTTAAACGAACTGCAGTTTATCTGAAGGTATGTGCTCTAATTGTAAATCTCACAGATTCAAAGTGGAAAATAGTGAACATGTTTATTGAGACACCGATGTTGGAAGAGCTCAGAATAGATAATTATACTAATTATTGAAAGAATTAATTTATCAAACACTTATTCAATACCTACTATGTGTCCCTAAGGATTCAGAGATTAATTAGACATCTCAAGGGAGTTTCAAGCAGCTAGATCAAGAAAATGTGAGTCTTTTTGTCCTTCAAAGGACACTTGGTATACATCTAGTGAGGAAGGCAGCGAAACTATTAGAGGCATTTTCTTAGCGCATAGTCAGAACTCAGAAAATGACAGAGCTTTCTGTTAACATATTGACTATGTATATAATAGAAGCAAAAATTCTTTTTGGTGTTTTGACTTTGGGAAGAGTCTCAACATTACCCCTTCCAAAATTAAGTCCCATTTTGACCAAGAGGAACTAGAATTGGGAAGAACCTCAATATAGAAGCAGTTTCCTGGATTTTTATTTTTTTCTACAATCAAAACACGTGAAAGCATCATTTAAATTGTAAGGTGTTTGTAAAAATAAAAGCACTATCATTGTTTTCAACAAAGGATTTTTTTTTGCCTAGTGGACTTGAGGTAATAAGTGCTACTCCAATGACTTGTTTTGTTGTAAGACGACTCGATGAAGGACTGATTTAAGAAGGCTGGAAAGAATTCAGAGTGGCTTTCAACCAGTGCTGGTGTGACTATTGGATGTCTGTTAAAATTCTTTAGTTTGTTATACAAGTCCTTGTCTTAACGTTATTGTCCCACAACTAGGGACACAATTGTAGGTACTGTTTTAAAAAAAGTTTGACACATAGGTAGTTAGAGCCACTATCTGAATTTATCTCCTCTGCAAATGAATTTGGAAATGGGACAGCCTGGGGATTTAGAGGACATGATTTCCAATGTGAGCCCAGAAGGGCCAGTTAGTTTGCAGATTCAAAGGTTGGGAAAGGCAGACTTCTCCAAGGGTGGAAGGGTGAGCTTGGAGTACTCTGATGGGAACCAGCCAGGCTCAGGGTGAATTCTGTTATCCCAAGCACAGAAAAGTATCTGTAGTGAGCCTCCTTTTGTCAGACACTGTCCATAATTCCCAGTTCAGGAACCACTCATAGAAATTTTCAGGTCAGTGCTTAAGAAATTCTGGCATCCTCTGGTCTTTTCTCTTCTAGTGTGAGTCTCTGCCCTGTGAAAGATTTCTCAGAAACCTGGGTCAGAAGTTAATGGCCTCAATGTAGTGGAAAATTGGGTGAGTATATCCTTGCTTGTTCTGTTTCAACTTGAATAGAATGAGATCTTCTTTTTTGATCATAGTCCCTCTAGGAACTTCTGAGGGCATACTTTTCTGCTTTGTCACACCATGACAGATAGAATAATGATAATATTGTACAGTACTGTGGGGTGAAGTATTGAGTCTGTTCATAGCAGGAGGTGATTTAAGGCCTTGCCCAGCCTCTCTAAAGACTGAGAGAGTCTGTATCCTCGGTATATTCATTTATAGTTCAGAGTATGCAACTTTTGCTTTAGGGAAACCATGTTAACTACCTAGTGAACAAATGGTAAATCCTAGCTTATAATTATGGTGGTGAATATTAACTATGTGCTAAACCCTGTTTTATATAGTCTATATATATTAATTTGTTTATCGCTTAATAACCCACGAGGCAGATATTATTGTTATTCCCACAATATATGAGCAGAAACTGGGGTACGGGATCACTATGCAATTGGCCAAAGGTCACAAAGAACTGTCATAGTAATTGACAGAGCCAACATTTGGACCTAGGCAGTCTGGTTCCAGAATGTAGTCTTAACCACTACACTATTTTGTCTGAACAAAGCAGTTGCAAAAGGGAAAGGTAAGCCAACTATCTGTATAGTGTCAGCACCAAGACTTTTGAGTTCCTAATACTTTGAGAGGATTCTTGGTAGCAGAAAAATTCCATCAAAAGCCATCATCAGACCATGGCTGGGGCTGGGTTTGGGAGAAGATAAATTTTTATAACACGAAGTTATGTCTGACTTTAAGCAGTAAGGATATAAAAATTAAATTATTTAATTTTGAGCATAAGACCTGTACCCTTCAAGAAGACACAGTGATTGGGTGAAGAACTCTTGTGTGCAATGGTTATCTTTGGATACGAAGGAGGTCCTCAGGTAATCAGAAGATCTGGACCCAGGGGCTGACAGTGTCAGGGGGTCTTTGGTCATGGAGAGACAATTCTATTCCTAAAATTCCACTTGGCAATCCAACATAGAGCTGAAGAGAGGGTGTGGCAGGGATCTCTAGTGAGAGGCAGAGCTGAGACTTGGTAGGTGGAGTAATTATGTTGAGTCCTGGGGCACTTCTCAGTACCATACAGAAATATAACTCAGCCTCAGAGGGCCAGGCCAGACTTGGTTTAGTGACTCCTTTTTTGTACGTCTCCCTATGACGGACACAATCAACATGAAAAAATAAGGCTTTCCCTCCCTCCTCTCCAACCCCCAAATCATCCAGTTAGAAGTCCATATTTCTTCACGCTGATAAGGATCAGGAAATGGGAAGGAGGACAGCTTATGGTCAGTAGGAGATAATATCAACAGTTGATAACTCCCAGTGAGTTAATTAGTGTCTAAATGGCTTCATTCTTAAATTAGGCCTGGAGTTTGTTTGGGAAAAATTTCCCTTGAGGGACATGAGGTGGTTTTGGGAGAAACTAAACTAATATATGATCACTGGAGACTCCTTCCTAGACACAACTAGACGAAACATCCCTTTCAATTAGGTGTGACCATGTGACTGGAGTGTTGGCCAACAGGATGTGCAAAGGAGTAGGAGACACCTCTTCCAAGCCAGGACCTTAAACACTGCCCTCACTACTCTCCTTGTTCCCTGCTCTCTCTCTCTTCTGATATGCTGGCCAGAGAAGGTCCAACAGGGGGCTAGTGGGTGGCAGAGTCCAAAGATGGAAGGTGTCTTTATCTTTGAATCACCACAAAGAAGGAACCCACTCCACTGCTCAGAACACCCGAGGGGACTTTGTCAAGGCAAGAAACGAATTTCTATCTTGTTAAACCATTGAGATTTCAATGTTTGCCTGTTACAGTTGCTAGCATAATCTAATTTAGTGTTGGTAATAACAAAAACAACATACATATATAGTGCTTTTATGTGCCAAATATTCTTGACACATATTACCATATTTAATCCAAATTAAAAACCTATATGGTAAGTACTTTTATATTATTCCTACTTAAAAATAAGGCACCATGAATGTTAACTTCCCCAAGGTCACGGAACTTGAGGTAGTACAGGCAATATCTAGGCACTCTATCTCCAGAGACTATATTCTAATGTATTTTATCATCTGAAGAGTTCCCTCTGATCTAGGGTCTTTTTTTTAACAAAAGATTTTATTTGTTTATTTTTAGAGAGATGGGAAGGGAGGGAGAGAAACATTGATGTGTGAGAGGTACATTGACTGGTTGCCTCTCACATGGCCCCAATCAGGGAGCTGGTTCACAACCCAGGCATATGACCTGACTGCAAATCAAACTGGTGACCCTTTGGTTCTCAGGCCAGTGCTCAATCTACTGAGCCACACCAGCCAGTGCTGACCTAGGGTTCTTGTGGGAGACAAAATATGTTACCTTTAATCAAGAGAATGCAGTATGGTTTTGACTTATGCATGAGTCTTCTGATTGCCATGGGTCTCTGGACCAGGAACACAGATAAGAGAATACAGGAACTGCCCCAGGGAAATGGAGAAGAGGGTCTCAGGTGATTAAAAGAAAAAAATGAGCTATGGTCTGGGCTTCAAGAGCTTTGAAAAAGCTGGAGGTAATGGACAGATGGGCCGAGTGAGCGGTGTCTGGGGCCCCAGATGAAGCCCACTGGGAATGGAGGGGAGAGATGCTTGTGCTTAGAAGGTTGCTGCAGCCCCAGACCTATCCCTCAGAGAGCTTTCCCTGCAGAGAAGAGGAAGGTGTGGCAGGAAGGAGGGCAGGGGCTGGGGTATTCCTTTACCTAGCTGCTCAGCTTTAGAGCAGCGATTAGAAATCGTTTCTAATCTTAAAAAGGCTGCAAGAGCCTCAGAACTGGTGTTAGATGACCCAAGGCCCCAACTTAACAAGGACCATTTCTGAAAAAGCCAAGGGGAGAAGAAAGTCTTTCTCCTTTCATTCCTGGCAACTGTCAAGCAGATAACCACACCAAGAATCCTGCGGGGATTGGCCCCTCATTCCAAATGGGCAATGTGCAGCTCTTATACTACAGAACACTTTGCAAGAGCTTCCCAGGGCAAAACCAATGACTGGAAGTTCTGCTGTTCATGCTGTTCCATCAAAAGCAGCTGGCTGTGGACCCAAAAGAATTTCATAGAAATTTTGATGAGGGGTGTCTGAATGTTACTGATTAAATGGGTTGTCGGAATGGCTCATTTTCCCCCCACTAACATTTAAAAAAAAATTTATTCTTGTGATCTAGATACAGTCTCTGTAAAACTGAAGACATACAGTGTTTCTTTCTTTTGATGTCTATGCCCTGGAATAAGTTCACTGTTTTTATTTAGTTAGCTTTATTGAGAATGTGTTCCCAAGGTAGAACTTGGGTAGATGCCATCAATTGAGGGGAGTGGTGGGAAGGGGCGGCTAAAAAAATAACAACACAGGATTGATTTCTTATGAACTATTAATTTGGTGTGGGAGACATGAACACAGCTCATAAGATGAAATGAGCAACAGGAAAATGAGTACAGGGAAAATGCTGAGTGTGAGGTGGGTATTAAAGTACACTTTGTTGTTCAAGACTGATATTTAGGAGTGTTTGTGGGTACACGATGGGGTGGGGACGATGAGAATGGGGGTGGATGTAATGAGTCATATTTAAACCCTACCCAGCAGCAATCAATGGGCCTGGTAACCTGACACCAAGTAAATTAATGTAATGGTGCACACCATGTGTTTCCCTGTGGGATTTTCCTGCACAAGTTATTGCATCAATCCTTTAAATAAGGAATTTTCACTTTCCTTATATTAAGTGTGAGTGGAGTTCTGTGATTGACAGCAAGCGTCGTATGCACACACTGTGTTTTGGGAAGGAATACTGGGGGAGACATATACTTTTCGACATTTCAAGAAGGCCTCTGTGTGAGTTATTGCTGAGCACTAAATGGCTGCCACTTTTGTTTACACCATCACTGAACTACCAGTTTCAAATTCATTGTTTGTAAAGCTCTTTGGGATAATTTGTATATGAAGGATTCCGTACAAAACCAGTGTTTACTCCTTTTCATATTATGCTTTTGGCGCCTGACACATAAGGGTGCTTTTACATGCAGCTTGCAGGAAATTAAGTACTCGACTCCTATTAACACTGCTAGGAACTGGGCTCCTGGCGGTCTACCTAGGGGCAGTGGAAAGGGGCTCACAGCTTTGTGAGTAAATTGAAACAAAGACAGGGTAGAACTCAGATATTTATTCAGCTGTTGAAAGTTTTATGGGCAAGTAGGCTACAAATAATGTGAATTATTTTATTGAGAGTTTGTGGAGAAATAGAGCTTAAACTACCCCCTTCATTTTATTTGGTGGTGTTGTGTACATAGTGTGTGTGTGTGCGCGTGCGTGCACGCACGTGCATGTATACATAATAAAATGTCTATTATCAGCATCTTGTTTCCAGGAAATTTTCATTAATTGACATGATTGTATTTCATTAAGGAAATGATGCTATTAATCTGTATCATAAGCTTGAGACCCTGCAAAATCCCTAAATTGAATCTTATTGAGTTTTGATGTTTATTGTTTTTGAATTCTTTCAGCAGAGCTAAGTTCTGTGACATGTATGGTGACTTCCTAAACAAAATATAGATTGTTCAAATGATTTCACATTCAGATCATGTTGAATAAAAGAGCTTAGTTAAACAAGGATACGAACACATATCACATGATAAAAGTACATAAATAGCTCATGTTTTTAAAAGACATACAAAATAACAAATTATTTTGTTATTGGCTTTTTTGGCATTTACTTATTTTCTGTTTTTTAATATCTAAAAACCCTTTTTTCTTTATTTTTATTGTTGACACTATTACAGATGTCGTTATTCATTCTTTTGCCTAACTCCATTGCATATAATATATTGTATAATATATCATATAGTATGACCTGTATTATCCATACATGTATACCCATGCATACATATATAAGATGGGTTTGTGGTTCATTTATGACACAGTAGATCAAAAGGGTGTTGGTTGAAGTTTGCAAAATTATGGATGATTTTTCTTGCTTATAACCTCATTGTTAGAAAATCCTATAATTATAATAAAAAATGATAACACAGCAGCTAGTAGATATTAATGGACTATAGATAGGGACCAGAGGGATTTAAATTTCTCACATGTTGTGATTCCCCAAAAGTCCTTCCAGCACATTGCAGCCCCTGTGATGGATACGGAGGTCTGTGCACACTGTGAGGTTCCTGCTTCTCAGTGATTTTAAGGTAATAGATCCTGATTTTTCCATGATGACCTTGGGAAATGCTATTTAACTTATACAACCCCAAAGTTTGCAGACCTCTTCGATATGTGGGTTCAAATGAGGTCACTTCTTATTGATGCTGTAATCACAACACTTGTGTGACTTTGGGAAGTTACTTGACCTTTTGAGAACCTGTTAGCTCATCTGTAAAATGGAGATAATGATAAGAGCAACATCATTTTGTCTGCAGATTGAAGATGATGACCCATGCAAATGCTTTAACAGAGTGCCCAGCCCATAGGAACTTAAATGTTAGTGATAAAGATATTAATTTATTACTGATTGGTTTACACTTTATTTTTTTTAAATTATTTTAATTGTTGTTCCAGTACAGTTTTTTGTCTTTTACTCTCATCCCCTCCCAACCCCCAGCCCTCCCCACCTCCTTCCCATTTCTACCCCACTCCTAGTTTTTGTCCATGTGTGTCCTTTATACTTGTTCCTGTAAACCCTTCCCCTTTTCTCCTAAAATTCCCTCCCCTCTCCCCTCTGGCCACTCTGTTTTTAGAAGAGAATTCAAGGTGATAATATAAAAATCAAAGGTAAAGGAGGAATTATATATTAATTTTATTTGTTCCCAATGAAGTCTCTTCAGAACAAAATACCTGAAAAGAAAACAGCAGGCATTGTTGATATTTCAAAACTTCAATTCAAAAGCATCTTAAAAAGTTGGATCTTAAAAGGTAAACCATTTAATGCGTCTTTAAAAAGTCAGTCAATTTTTGTTTTGAAGATACAGTTTCACTGTTCTTTCTCGGCTGCCACACAGCTAAAATATAGAGTTTTCATTTTTTCTCTCAGACTGAATTGCAATCAGATTTTTGTGAACCATTCACTCTGGAAGAATGCTTTGTTCTGGGAAACGCAAGTGCTGGGAAAAACTCAGCAAGACTGCATAGCTTATTATTTGAAAACTAACACTTGATAAGGGTGTTAACTCGACATGTAATTCCTCTTAGTAAAGGGATCATTGAACAGAATGGATGCAGTGATTAAACCATAATTATACACTGTAGCCATAATTATTTTGCAAAGGAAAGGTGCATATAACAAATAAAGGAAATATTTAAACATAAGCATAGAGAACAAGAAAAATCCATTATTTGAATTAAAAAGGGTAAATAAATATGTGGGAAAAATCAATGGAAAAAGAAGCAGTTTGGAAATATTTGTATTGAAATAATTAGAAGAATAGAAAGCATCAGTTATGGCTTACTTGTCACAGAAAAACTCTCTTGGACAAGATATTTTAGAATGCAAAAGTTGAGGATGTGGAAAGGATAGATGTTTGTTGAATGAATGAATCAATGAAAGCTAACTGAATTGAAGAGGTCAGAGACCTTTAAAAAAGTACACTGTGCTTGCTGTCAGGAGAAGATGACCAAAGTAAGACATGAAGTTTAGTTTAAAGCTCATTTTACCATATTTAAGGTGTTGAGCTAAGTGTTTACATCTTTTCTTCAACAATAAAAATAAAGAAAATAGTAAGCAATACTGACATGTGAAAAAGAATTACCAATGAAGACTTTGTTAAAAATTGCCATTAGATTATAATGAACGAGAGGGAAACAGCAGTTATTCACTTTGCTACAGGAAGGCTTAACTGTAAGAGGCTGGGTCAGCATTAAGGAACCTTGAGTCCAGACTAGGGGTAAGGCCTGGGATGGGATGGGGAGACAGAGGTGGGAACTGTGGGAACTGTGCTAACTGTGGGAACACAGTTAAGAGACTACATCGGAAGTCAGGACGGTTCAGTATGGAACAGTGGGGAGTGGGTCTTCGGGGCTGGCACATCACACTTGTGGTAGGGAGGTGAAGGGCAGACTGCCAAACCTACTGACTGCTTGCTATGGACAGAATCTAATCTGAACAAGGAGGTCATGGTTTTTTAGAATCTCTAATGGTCTGCTTTTTTATGATGATAATCAAGAAATCCCAAATACCTTTCAAAATTTTTTCGTGTGGGTCTTAATAGATCTTAAAGTGTATATGATCTTAAAGTATATATGGCATTTGGGTTCTTCCTAGTTTCATCATTAAGCTTTTATTTGCACTTAGTTTCATTGTAAAAGAATAAGGAATTTTAAACCGAGATGGAATTCTGGTCTCTAAATGTCAAGGAGTTAGTTTTTAATTTTTTCCTTTTTTATTTTATTGATTATGCTATTGCAGTTGTCCCATTTTCTCCCCTTCATTCCCCTCCACCCTACACACCCCCTCCCACCCACATTCCCCCCTTTAGTTCATGTCCATGTGTCATAAGTTCTTTAGCTTCTACATTTCCCATACTACTTGCCCTCCCCTTGTCTATTTTCTACCTATCATCTATGCTACTTATTCTCTGTGCTTTTTCTCCCTCTCTCCTCCTCCCACTCCCCTGTTGCTAACTCTCCATGTGACCTCCATTTCTGTGGTTCTGTTCCTGTTCTTGTTGTTTGCTTAGTTTGTTTTTGGTTTTGTTTTAGGTGTGGTTGTTAATAAGTGTGAGTTTGCTGTCATTTTACTATACTTGTTTTTTTATCTTCTTTTTTTTAGATAAGTCCCTTTAACATTTCATATAATAAGGGCTTGGTGATGATGAACTCCTTTAACTTGACCTTATCTGAGAAGCACTTTATGTGCCCTTCCATTCTACATGAAAGCTTTGCAGGATAGAGCAATCTTGGATGTCGATCCTTGCCTTTCATGACTCGGGATACATCTTCCCAGTCTCTTCTTGTCTGTAAGGTCTCTTTTGAGAAATCAGCTGACAGTCTTATGGGAACTCCTTTGTAGGTAACTGCCTTCTTATCTCTTGGGGCTTCTAGGATTCTCTCCTTCATTTTTATCTTGGGTAATGTAATTATGATGTGCCTTGGTGTGTGCTTCCTTGGATTTGACTTCTTTGGGACTCTCTGAGCTACCTGGACTTCCTAGAAGTCTATTTCCTTTTCCAGATTGGGGAAGTTTTCCTTTATTATTTGTTCAAATAATTTTTCCACTTGTTGCTCTTCTTCTACCCCTTCTGGTACCCCTATAATTCAGATGTTGGAAAGTTTAAAGATGTCCTGGAGGTTCCTAAGCCTTTCCTCATTTTGTTTGAATTCTTGTTTCTTCATTCTTGTTTGTTTGTTTCTTCCTTCCTTCTGGTCCACTCCATTGATTTGAGTCCCAGTTTTCTTCCCATCACTACTGGTTCCCTGTACGTTTCCTTCATTTCACTTAGCATAGACTTCATTTTTTCATCTAATTTGCGACCAAAATCAACCAATTTTGTGAGCATCAAGGAGTTAGTTTTCAACCAATAAGTGTTTGCTTCCAGGGGCTTTTGGACTCTTACCTGACAATGAAGCTCCAGTTATTTAACAGGCCTCATGTAGCCTGATCCCTGGAACTCATAATCTTGTTCTAAAAGGAGCCGTCTAGTCAGCCGTGGAGGTCACTTCTGCAGATCCTGTTAATGTTCATAACATGCTGGCAGTTACCACATTCAGTAAAACCAGCAGGGTTTTGTGTCCTTAAAACAATGACAGAAATGAGTTTACAGATATCTCAACCGTCTTGTGCTCTGCAGCCATTATCTGAAACCTCTCCAACCAGGACCGCACAGCGAACCTCTTGGACCTCATGCTTTAGAGGATCTGTCTGTCCTGGAAAGTGGCAGCACATTCCTGCCACCTGCGTCCCCTCTTTTGCTGGGTCTGGAGAGCCTGCAAAATTAGAGCTTTGCTGCAGCTCATTCTGCTCATTTTACAATCTGCCAATTTCTTGCAGGGCTTCGGATTGCTACAATCTTATCATTTTCAAAAACTCATCGTTATTGGTTCTCTCCGTGCAGATCATTTGCAGTTGTGAGGAAAACCTCCCTCTGCTTTTAATCTCACACTGGGGTAAGGGTTTCACGTTTTACTTTTCAAGTGCACTTCCACAAAAGAGAAATAAATAGGCATTCTGATTCTCTCAAGACCAGAATACCATCATAACTTCTTACCGTTTACTGCTCTACACTGAAGCATGGGTAGAGAGGTGTTTTTATTTTCACACTGAATCACTATTAAATGTGTTAAATTTGTATTGACCAGGAAAACAGGCAAAGAAGCTCAAGCAATCCCTTGGATAGTCTTTGTCATCAATAATTGCTTACACTAAACAGAAATATTTCTGAAATGTAAAGTTACAATTTCAAATATCATATATGTCATATAATCATATATGTGCATACATATATACTTCTGATATGTTGCGTGTATATATATTATTTTGCAAAGGAACAAAATATATATTCTTTGTATTAAACTGAAGCCTGTGTCTACAGATAGAGGCTATGGAATAAGCTAAGACAGTTTGGGTAACAACAATGGCACAGTCAAGGTAAAACAGAAATGAGGGACTTCACATATTTGGAACTCCACTGGAAATTTCAATCTACAAAGCATAGTATCTAATCTGATACTCTTTTTAGAGGGCTTGCAAAAATCAGATTCTGTTTGTGAGGCTATAGCTACAGAGAACCTGAATGGTCCTTTCTTTACATGACGGATCCCAAATATTTGGCCTTAGTCAAGAAAAGGTTTGGGGTAGTCTAGAGTTATCACAAAATACAGACAAACATGTGTGTGCATGTCTGTGTGTATGCATATTGTGTGTGTGCCTGTGTATCAGGTAATTTAGGGAGGCTGACATGGGTGGGTTAACAAGGAACTATTGTTCGGATAATAAAGAAGAATAGTCAAGAATGTGAAAATGACTGGAACTGCAGGACACAGTCCTGTTCATCCCAGCCTTTTAAATATGATACAGGGCTAGAAACCTGCACATGTCAGATGTAGCCTTTGTGAAAGTTAATTTCTTTAAGCTCAGACCAAATGCAAGTATGATTCTCCGATCAAAGACACTGAAAGATAGCAACTTAGGTGAGATGAGAGGTTTTTTTAAGGGACATGTAATGCGATATTAAAAATTACTTTGATTGAATAAAGGGTATTAGCATAGTAGCCACAGTGACAGCAGTCACTGCCCAGGACCTCTCAAATGAGCTCCAGACATGCGCTGCAGAGGAGGGTGACAGTGATCGGGTTTTATAAACTAGAGCAGTGACTCACAGAAGACAGAAAAACAGAACTACAACATACCTGAAAAATAAGTGTTTACTTTTTAATAAATGATTGAAGGAAGAATAAACTAAGGCGAAATTTTCCTTGCACCTTCTTATTTGCATCTTTGTTCAAGGGAATAACTTCCAAGGCAGGTAGGATGGAATTGAGAACCAAGGAGGGGAAGAGCCAGTTGCCTTGCAGATGATTGGTAATTTGATGTTTATAAGTTAAGGGCTGGCTGTTTTTGCCTATACAACTCCTCTGTCTTCCTGCTAATAAATTGCCTATGTCCTTGTATCTGCATCGTTTAGTGCATTTCTTTTAAAAGGAGTGTTTTTTAATTTTTGTTATCAGCAGCCATTATGTTCAAGCACATCCTGGTATGGATGTGGTTTTGAAGACGGATTTTCCTTCTATTTTCACTTCTGCTTGGACAAAACAGTCTAAAGTTTAATCTTTACAAATCTGAGATAAAGGGCCCAGAATCATCATATGATTATTCTGATTGCACCCTGGCCATGAATTGATTTCTCATTGTAGACAAGGATTACCCCAGGAAAATATGGGACTTGGGTGATAACGATATTCTTCAGTTCTTCGATTCTATTGCTAACCAGCTAGGCAGAGCTCAGTGTCCAGTCATACTAGGAAGGGTGGTGTGAGTGTACAGAACAACAAACAAAACAGTCCAGAAAATCAAAGGCCTATGAACTTTATGTTTCTGCCCAACTGCGGCACTGCTCAGAATTTACAGTTATGCCAGCCTGTGCACCCTTAAAACATTTTCTCAAGTAGTTTAGGATTTTCACATAAATATTTCTGCAGTAAGTATCACCAACATTTAGTAACTGTTTTCAAGAATAGCTGAGTGACATTATGATGGTCTGCCATCAAATCAGGGGAGGTGTGAAGGGGAGCAAAACTGATCATTGCAGACAAAGACAATGTACACAGCAGAGTTTATGCCACCGGATTTGTGGATGTTTCAACATATTAGCAGCATATTTGAGTCTTCTGTCTGCTTTTGATACAGTGCTTCTCATACATTTTCACCCAAACATTTGCAATGAGAGGGGTGAGTGCATATTTACCTTATAGATAATTTTTTGAAGTCTTGTGTTTATTTTGACAAACTTGTGTGTATTTTGTATTCAATTAAAAATGATTGTAAAATAATATTTTGCCCTTGCCCACTTCCCAATTGTTTTAGTGTACATAAGCATCACCTGGAATGCTTGCTAACACATGAATTCCTGGTTTCCACCCCCAGGGCCAGCTAGGTGCCTGTAAGGTAAGGCTTGGAAATAAGTGTCCCAGGAGATTAATTCTGCTTAGCTGACTCAAGTAGCATGCTATGAGAAACTTGGCTCTAGGAAACAGCCTTGGGGTGTCTCGTTACCTCAATTTGAGAAGCACCTTTCTAAAGGCTCTAAGAATATTCACCACACCAATGAATAATTCAGTCTCAGCTTTACTAAGCATTCCTGCCCTTCACTCATCCTGTGGGCAATCAGTCTGAACTCCTAGCTCTCTTACAAGGCCCACATTTGTCTATCTTTAGTGCTTTCACTAGATGTGTTCTCTCTCAGGCAGCCCCTATATTTGATGGACACATCTTTAAATTATATTGGTCCTTCTAGGCTCTCAAGTGCTGACTTCCCCACAAAGAGCCCATCCTTTCTCACTCACTCAACTTGCCATGACTTTCCTCCAGCCCTCTTCAATGTTTATGTACATGTCTTATCACTTCTGAGATAGGTTCCACAATGGGGTCCATGTTACATATATTCCTAGGTCTCCAGTAGGTCATACCTACCACGATCCTTTGTATGCAATAGCTGCTCAATAAACATGGATTGAATGGATGACTTCAGGAGAAAGAGCTGTTATGTAGAGTCAAGAACTACACAAAAACAAAAGAAACAATAACTGCTTCTTAGTTATGGTGATGTTATTAATTGGCACATGTTCCTTTTCTTTAGAGATATTTCTCTTAATCAGGAGAAAAGAGAATCTAGAAATCATTATGATTATTATACTATAAAAATGGGCATGTGGATCTATAGAGTGTACAACACAAAAAGTGAACTCATGTAAATTATGGAATTTAGTTAATAATTATATATCAATATTGCAACAAATATAACACACTAATGAAAGGTGTTAATAATGGGGAAACTAAGTGGGAGGAATTTGAGGGGATAGATAAGTCTATACTTTCTGCTTCATTTTTCTCTTAACCTAAAACTGTCTCCTAAATAAAGTTTATTAATTAAAAATTAAAAGTGGGCATTTGGTAGTATGAGAGAGAAAAAGGAGTAAGGTGAAATGGTAAGAAATTAAACAGAATTCACCCAATGCTTGTCATGAGTGGTATTTCAAGAGCAGGAAAGCAAGGCCTGCCTCGCTATGGTTGGGAACACTCTTTCATGATTGTTTATACATAACACTTCTGAAGAATTCTTTGAACTCAGCTTTTTCATTAGTGAAATGAGAATTTCACATTTAGAGACATGTGATAAAATGGAAGTATGAACCTTAAGCAAGTAAGCAAGCATGAACCTTATAATAAACATTGCCCAAGAATTCACCTTGTTATAAATTAGAGTAGAATTGGTAAAGCAAGTGTATTTATGAGGGCAGAGGTGGAGTGGAGCTGTAGGGAGGACACAGTCTACTAAGGAGTTTAAAGAATACTTTCAGTTGAATGAGGAGACATGCTATGGTATCAGCCAATCGTAGTTTGACAACAAGAATAAAAAGAAAGAAAGGAGAGAGCAAGCAAGCTTTGTAGAGCTGGGCTCACACGTATTCAGCAGTTCATTTCAGAGGGACAAAAATAACAATTCCAATTTATGCATAGTGTAAGTATCTAAATGATACAATGTAGACTATCACATTGCACACTCCTTCAGAATTACAGTCAGCACAACCTGCAAATTTGAATTATTTTGTTTTAACCTTTATCAGGGTTCCCCACCCTCCATTTAGTGTTGTAGCAATTCAGGGTCTGCCTCTATTTTGTTGCTAAGCCATTTTCATGTAGATTAATATATGTATAAAATTACATCTACTTCATATACATTTCTCCATAAATAGAAAAGAGGCATTTGCACGTAGTAAATGTTTCTGGTTGACTTTCTCTTCCTCTGATAATGTGGAGAATACCATTTGTAGTTCACAAGGGTGTTTTACCTACACCACACTAAGCTGTTGAGTGTGATCTCAGGGCAAAAATTCTAAATGCAACTGGTTCAGGCTAAATCTTTTCAGAAACTTGGAGAGCACCACAGTGCAGTGCTTCTGAAACTTTAACATGAAAACAAAACATCTGGAGATCTTGTTAAAATGCAGATTCTGAATTGGTGTGTTTGGGGAGGGGCCTGAGATCCTGAGTTTCTTTTCTGTTTTATTTTATTTTATTTTATTTTATTTTATTTTATTTTATTTTATTTTATTTTATTTTATTTTATTTTATTTTACTTTATTTTATTTTATTTTATTTTATTTTATTTTATTTTATTTTATTTTATTTTAATCATTGTTCAAGTACAGTTTTCTCCCTTTTACTCCCATTCCAGCCCACCCACCCAACGCTCCCCACTTCCCTCCCATTACCACCCTCCCCCTAGCTTTTGTCCATGTGTCCTTTAAATTTGTTCCTGTTAACCCTTCCCATTCTCCCCTGAAATTCCCTCTTCTCTCCCCTCTGGTCACTGTCAGTCTGTCCCCTATTTCAGTGTCTTTGGTTATATTTTGTTTGTTTCTTTGTTTTGTTGTTTAGGTTCCTGTTAAAGGTGAGATCATATGGTTTCTGTCTTTCACTGCCTGGCTTGTTTCACTTAGCATAATGCTTTCCAGCTCCATCCACACTGTTGCAAAGGGTAGGAGCTCCTTCTTTCTTTCTGCTGCATAGAATTCCATTGTGTAAATGTACCATAGTTTTTTGATCCATTCATTTACTGATGGGCATCTTGGTTGCTTCCAGCATCTAGCTATTGTAAATTGTGCTGCTATGAACACTGGGGTGCAAAGGTTCTTTTGTATTGGTGTTTTAGTGTTCTTAGGATCGAGTCCCAGCAGTGGAATTGCAGGGTCAAAAGGCAGATCCATTTTTAGTTTTCTGAGGAAGTTCCATACTGCTTTCCATAGTGGTTGTACCAGTCGCAGTCCCACCAACAGTGCACTAGGGTCCAAGTTTCTTTTCTTTAAAAATTTTTAAAAAATATATTTTATTGATTATGCTATTACAGTTGTCCCATTTTCCCCCTTCATTCCCCTCCACCCTGTACGCCCTCTCCCACCCACATTCCCCGCTTTTAGTTCATATCCATGTGTCATAAGTTCTTTGGCTTCTACATTTCCCATACTGTTCTTGACCTCCCCCTGTCTATTTTCTACCTACCATCTATGCTACTTATTCTCTGTACCTTTTCCCCCTCTCTCCTCCTCTCACACCCCTGTTGCTAACCCTCCATGTGATCTCCATTTCTGTGGTTCTGTTCCTGTTCTAGTTGTTTGCTTAGTTTGTTTTTGGTTTTGTTTTAGGTGTGGTTGTTAATAAGTGTGAGTTTGCTGTCATTTTACTATACCTGTTTTTCATCTTCTTTTTCTTAGATAAGTCCCTTTAACATTTCATATAATAAGGGCTTGGTGATGATGAACTCCTTTAACTTGACCTTATCTGAGAAGCACTTTATCTGCCTTTTCATTCTACATGAAAGCTTTGCTGGATAGAGCAATCTTGGATGTAGGTCCTTGCTTTCATGACTTGGGATACTTCTTTCCAGCCCCTTCTTGCCTACAAGGTCTCTTTTGAGAAATCAGCTGACAGTCTTATGGGAACTCCTTTGTAGGTGACTGTCCCCTTATCTCTTGCTGCTTCTAGGATTCTCTCCTTCATTTTACTCTTCGGTAATGTAATTTTGATGTGGCTTGGTGTGTTCCTCCTTGGGTCCCACTTCTTTGGGACTCTCTGAGCTTCCTGGACTTCCTGGAAGTCTATTTCCTTTGCCAGATTGAGGAAGTTCTCCTTTATTATTTGTTCAAATAACTTTTCCACTTGTTGCTCTTCTTCTTCCTCTTCTGGTACCCCTATAATTTGGATATTGGAAGGTTTAAAGATGTCTTGGAGGTTCCTAAGCCTCTCCTCATTTTGTTTGAATTCTTGTTTTTTCATTCTTTTTTGTTTGGTTGTTTCTTCCTTCCTTCTGGTCCACTCCATTGATTTGAGTCCCAGTTTTCTTCCCATCACTTTGGTTCCCTGCACATTTTCCTTCATTTCACTTAGTGTAGCCTTAATTTTTTCATCTAATTTTTGACCACATTCATCCAATTCTGTGAGCATCCTGATCATCAGTGCTTTGAACTGTGCATCTGACAGGTTGTCTATCCCTTCGTCACTTAGTTGTATTCACTGTGGAGCTTTGATCTGTTCTTCTGGTTGTGCCTTTTTTGTTTAGTTTTGTTTTGTTGGGCCTGTTATGTATGAGGGCAGAGCCTTAGGTGTTCACCAGGGTGGGGGAACCTGCATCGCTGGGTTGTGATGCTGTATGTGGGGGCAGGGGTTGAAAGGGAACAATGGTGCCTGCTCTGCTCTCTGTTGGATCCCAGTCCCCTCCACCGCTTCCCCGAAGCAAACTGGACTCTTCTGGCACTGATTCCCATGTGGATGGGACTGTGCCCATTCTAGGACCCTGTGGGTCTCTCCAATGAACTCTGCTGTGAGGCTGGGAGTCTCTCCCTGCACCTCAACCCCCACAAGTGTTTTCAATTGGTGTCTTGAGGCTATATTTCCCAGCGCTGGGACCCTGGGTTTTGCAGTCTGTCTCGCTCCCCAGTTTCACCTGGTTTATCTGTGCAGGAATGTGGGACCGCTGGGTCAGCCAGCTGCCTTCTGTGCAGTGCCTTGCTTCACAATTGCTGCCTCACTGGGTCTGCCTGTTGCCATCTTGCGAACCCAGTGCCACCTCTTTTTGTGCTGTGACCCCTCTCTGCCCCACCTACTGGTCTGGATGAATGAATATGTCTATTTTAACTCCTTGGTGGTTGGACTTCCATACAGTTCAATTTTCTGTCAGTTCTGGTTGTTATTTTGTTTCTAAATTGTTGTCCTTATTTTGGTTGTGCAAGGAGGCACAGTGTGTCTACCTATGCCTCTATCTTGGCTGGAAGTCTAAAATTTTCTTACTGTTGTTCAGCTACAGTTGTTTCCATTTTTCCACCACCACTTTCCCTGGTTCCACCCACCCCCACCTCCCACCCTCAATCCTACCCTCCTTGGCTTTGTTCATGGGTCCTTTATTTATTTATTTTTTGTTCTTGGGTCTTTTATACATGTTTCTTGATGACCCTTTCCCTTCTTTCTCCTAGTTACCCCCCTTCCCTCCCCTATGGTTACTGTCAGTTCGTTCTTTATTTCAGTGTCTCTGGTTATATTTTGCTTGCTTGTTTTGTTGAATTTCTGACAAATTCCCTGCTGATACTGATGCTGCATAGCACGGGTGCAGAGGGGCTGCCTCTTGCCATATGACTGTTATCTGATCTGATTAAAGAAACCAAAACTTTAAACTGTGAAACCTCCAGAGATAGGGAGGAAGTCTATGTTTTTTTCACTGGCTTAAGGAAGGATGAACATCTCATTTTGTTTTCTTTCTTCTGAATACAAGGCAGGTGGGGTGGGTGTAAGAAGTTTTCATAAACACCTACGAATACCATACATGCTACAACATGTGGTTTGTGTAAAAGAGGCTGTGAATAGTCAAAGAGTAAATACAGTCACCAGGGAGAAGGCTTCATACTTTCTCAGAAAAAGATTAAGGACAGCAAAGCTGGCATTTGGTTATTTTATTTTTTAAAATAATTTTTAAATGTATTAAATTAAAGTTGACATACATTATATTAGTTTCAGGTGTACACCCCGTGATTAGACATTGTATAATTTACTAAGTGATCATCCTGATAAATCTTGCACCCATCTGACATTAGACATAGTTATTACAATATTATTGACTCTATTCCCTGTCCTGTACTGTACAGCCACATGACTATTCTGTAGCAACTAATTTGTACTTCTTAATTCTTTATTCACCCATCCTCCCAAGCCCACTCCCATCTGGCAACCATCAAAATGTTCTCTGTATAAGTCTGTTTTGGTCTGCTTGTTCATTTATTTTGTTTTGTAGATTCAATTGTTGATAGATATGTATTTATTGCCATTTTATTGTTCATTTTTTTCTCTTCCTCCTCCTCCTCCTTTTTCTTCTCCAAGAAGACCCTTTAACATTTTATGTAATACTGGCTTGGTAGTGATGAACTGACAGTATTTTCTTATCTGGGAAGCTCTTTATATGTCCTCTGATTCTAAATGATAGCTTTGCTGGGTGGAGTAAGCTTGGTTGTAGGACCTTGCTTTTCATCACTTTGAATATTTCTTGCCAATTCCTTCTGGTCTGCAAAGTTTCTGTTGAGAAATAAGCTGATAGTCTTATGGCAGCTCCCTTGTAGGTAACTAACAGTGTTTCACTTGTTGCTTTTAGGATTCTCTCTTTGCCTTTAAACTTTGGCATTTTAATTATGATGTTTCTTGGTGTGGTCCTCTTTGTCTCCACCTTGTTTGGGACTCTGTGCTTCCTGGACTTGTGTGTCTATTTTCTTCACCAAATTAAGGAAATTTCATTATTTTTTTTTACATAGGCCCTCAATTCCTTGCTCTCTCTCCTCTCCTGCTGGCATGCCCCATGATGTGAATGTTGGATATGCTTGAAGGTGTCTCAGAGGCTCCTTTTACTATCCTCATTTTTTTGGATTTTTCTTTTTGCTGTTCTGCTTGGGTGCTTTCTGCTTCCTTATCTTCCAAATCTCAGATCTAATCCTCTGTTCCATCTACTCTACTGTTGATTTCCAGTTAATATCATTAACTGGTAAAGAAATCTTCACTGCAGTTAATGTATTCTTCATTTCTGACTGGTTCATTTTTGTGGTTTGTAGTTTCATTGTTATATTTCTTATCTCTGTGTTGAAGTTCTCATGAAGTTCACATACTCTTCCTCTAAGTTCATTGAGCATCCTTATGACCAGTGTTTTGAAATCTGCATCTAGTACACTGCTGTCTCCATGTTGTTCAGTTCTTTTTTTAGCTTTTTGTTCTGTTCTTTCACTTGGGACATGTATCTGTGTCCTCTCATTTTGACAGCTACCCTGTGTTTGTTTCTATGTATTAGGTAGAGCTATGTCTCTTAGGCTCAACAGAGTGGCCTAATATACTAGATGTTCTGTAGGGTTCAGTAGCACAATATCCTGGATCACCCAAACTATGTACTCCAGGTCCCCCCACCCCGAGTGGCCTGTGTACACTTTCCTGTTGTAGTTGAATCTTGATTGCTCTTGGCACACCAATGGGAGGGATTTACCTCCAGGCAGTCAGCTGGAAGGACTGACTCTGACCACTGACCCCTGACCTCTGACCACTGTGGAGGATCATCTCTGTGGGGGCCTACCCCACACACCAGGACTTATTTCAGCAGGGCTCTGGTGCCTGCTGAGCCCACCCCTTGAGTGTGTTGCTTGTGGAGTTGGTTGGGTGGTGGTGATTCAACATGGTCTGAAGCTGTTTACTGGGTGTGCTGGCTCTGGGGCCTTCTGGGAGATGCAGGCCAAGGTCAGCTGCCACCTGTGTTCTGCTGAGGCCACCTGGCATTAGCTATAAAACAATCAGACATGGCTGCTATGTGTGCTGGTCTTGCAAATGACCAAGTGAGGCCAAGCTGTGAACCAAGGCTGACTGCTGCTTGTGCCAGGCCTGGGGCCACTTAGTGAGAGGTATGGGGCTCGCTGAGGCCAAGTGCTGCTTATTTGAGAAATTTTAGGAAAATCTGAAGCATGAGCCAAGACAGGCCATTTGTATGGAAAAAGAAAACACTGGAAACAGCTTGTGTGGGCCTGAAAGTTGGGTGGCTGAGTGGTGTGTGGCAGTGCCTCAGGGAATCACCAAAGTGGGACAAACAATGTCGGCCAGGTTGGCAGAGTTTTAGATATGGTGCTCACCTGCTGGCTCTGTGGCTTTGTTGGGGGAGGGCTCATCAAAAGAACAGTGGTCTCTGCCAGCACTTCTGTCTGTGAGAAAGCTGCTCCCCCCGGCTCTCACCCTAATGTTGGACAATTCATTTCCTCCCAGTATGTATCTGCTGCCTTTCAAACTGCTGCCCCAGTGGTGGAACTTAGAGGGAGTGAATCTGAGTAAGCCTGTATGTGGGCCCTTTAAGAGAAACTGCCCAGGACTCCAGAGGCCCTCCATCTCCCTCAGCCTCATCCCTGCTGATTTTCACAGCCAGAAGATATGGGGACTTCTCATCCTGGCACTGGAACCCTGGGCTGGGAGGCCTGGTGTAGAGAAGGACCCCTCACTCCTCAGGGAGACCTCTGCAACCAAGATATCCCTTCCAATTTTTATCCACTTCACATGGTATTGGACCAGCCCATTCTGCATCTCCATCCCTCCTGCCAATCCTGTGGCTTCTCTTTTAATTCTCCAGTTGTAGGACTTCCATTTAGTCAGATTTCAGGTAATTCTTAATGATGGTTTTTCTGTAGTATAGTTGTGATTTTGATGTGGTTGTGGGAGGAGGCAAGGACCTTGTTTATGTATGCCACCATCTTTTTTTTATGGAGGTTTTTTTTCCTTGTATGTCTGAACAGCTTACTGGTAGCCAGATAGCACTAGAGAAGATCATTGAGGCACAGATGACCTAATTTTAAAAAACATTTTATTTATTTATTTATTTATTTAGAGATGGGAAGGGAAGGAGAGAGAGAGAGAAACATCAATGTGTGGTTGCCTCTCATGTGGCCCCCACTGGGGACCTGGCCCACAACCCAGGCATGTGCCCTGACTGGGAATCGAACCTGTGATGCTTTCGTTCGCAGCCTGCACTCAATCCACTGAGCTAGGCCAGCCAGGTTCCCTATGCTACCATCTTGACTAGAAGTCACATATGGTTATTTTAAGTAGCAAAGGAGTTTGTTCTTCATGATGATTTTTTTTGAAAGGTAAAGTGATGATAAACTGGCAATTAAAAATTGACATTTAAAAAAAGATTTTATTTATTTACTTTTAGAGAGAGGGAAAGGAAGGGAGAAAAGGAAGAGATAAACATCAATGTACAGAAGATTCACCAATTGGTTGCCTCCTGCACACCCCCACCTGGGGACCTGGTCTGCAACCCAGGCATGTGCCCTGATTGGGAATTGAACAGGCGACAATTCATTTTGCAGGCTGGTGCTCAGTCCACTGAGTCACACCAGCCAGGGCAAAAATTGACTTTTTCATGAGGCTAGAGATGATTTTTCAATGGTCCATTCATACGGATCCTCTGCCCTCTGTAAATTTTCTCACGGTTTCATGAGTAAGCTCTGTAATAGAAAATATAAAACACCTTATATCATTATTTGTTGTGTAAACATATTTAGTGCAAACAGATGGATCAATGAATTCATGAAGATTGGCTGCAATTCCAAATTTTTTTTTTTGCCAGATGAAAGCTTTAACCTTCAGAAAGCACTTTGCAGAGGAGCTGAAGTCAGAGTAGGGGAGGGGTGGGAGAGTGAGAATAATGGGAGGGAAAAGACAGCCTCAGCTGGGGGAATTCACTGTGGAAGAGGAAAATGTGCTCTGCTCCCCAACCTTGCAGGTAGCATGTTTGGCTGCCACAGGAGCACATTATTTGTTCTTCCCCCCCCCCCCCCCCCCCCCCCCCCCGACACTGAACTAAAGAATGCATTGTGGGAAAACCCATCGTGACATATGACACACTGCAAAGGAAGATCACAGCATGAGGCAGCATCAAGGGATTGACATGGCCTTGATGCACTCGGGCACAGCACGGGGCCGCCTGGATGAGTGGCTCTTCCAACGGAAGCCCGGGTGCAATTTGCACAATTCTCCTGAGAGCTCCGGGTGAAGCCCCAAGCTCCCGCAAACTGGGCCAAAGAGGAGAGCAAAGACCCTGCCCCCCGCCTGGAGATACACAAAGGGAGGCATTTCAAAAGAAGCTTAGTAAGAAGAGGAAAAATTATACACAAATATTAGAGGAAAATTGGAATGGATTCTTAAAAAGAATCTAATAGTAAGAACGAGAGCAAAAAGGATGGGAAGAAAATGGAAAGTGCAGGAAACTGGCTGGCAAAGCACATATCAAAGTGATATGTGAAACTTTCTTCTTCTTCACTTTCTTTTCTTTTTCTTTTTTTTTTTTTTTTTTAAGACAAAGGCTCTTGGGAATGCTACAAATGAACCTGATTTGTTTTGGTTAAACAGTCTTCCCTTTCCTCACTCTCTCATAACTTTTCAGCGGTTGCCCATATCCAAACAAAAGTAAGCATTTTAAAAAAAGGGTGGGGGTGCAAACCCAACCAGTGTTTCTTTCTGTTCTGTCTCTGAGCAAAAGGCCCGCCTCCTCCCATTTACCCTTGTTGTTCTTGCTTATCATAATATACCGCTTTCTGTTCATCAAATTTACATTTCAAAATTTTTGTATTGCTGCCATACATTAATTATTAATCTTCCACCAGTCCCCTCTGTAGAAGCCTTCTGAACTTTGATTTCACTATCCATTCTGAGGAAGGTAAGCTGTGATTATGACCCCTTTCTAGTGAGTATTTTCCTTTTCTCACACTATGAAAAATCCACCCGATCCATTGCTAGATATGTACTTAGGAAAATCTCAGAGATTTTAAAAGGCAGCCTACAAATGCTTGAGATTGAGAATGACCATTGTTTTTCATCATCACTAAAAGCTCTTTCGAAGAATCTGGTTATGTCACAAACAAGAATTTTATTAAGATTTAATTGTGGTTAAGGTGGTAAAAAATTAACCAGTTTTGTTTTGACTCAATTAACCAGCTACCTACTGTGTAAGCCAGCCAGCCCAGTCTGTCAGACCAGCCGTGTGTGGCCCTGCCTTTGGTGGAGGCTTCCCCCTGCCTGTGACCCTGGAGGTGCCGTCGGTGTTGCTTATCGATTTCATTTCACAATTAATCCCAAGAAACAGACCAAACTTACTACTTCAAATTATATTTCAATATGACTACTGAATGGTTATGATTTTTTTGTAGCTTGTGTGTCAAAAACTGACTACCTTTATTGTCTGTTTTTAATATTTTAGGAGGATCACTTACCTCTCTAATAATTTTATAAAAGCATGTGTATATGTGTGTGTACTTTCTTTATATCATTTCAATGGGTTCCTAGGGCCCTGAAAGATTATGTATGAACCTTTTCAGGTTTTTGGATCTTAGATCAAGAATTCATAATAGTGATATCAAAGTTTCCTGAAGTTTTTTTTTTTTAAGATTTTATTTATTTTTAGAGACAGGGGAAGGGAGAGAGAAAGAAAGGGAGAGAAACATCGATGTGTGAGAGATACAATGACTGGTTTGCCTATTGTACACACCCCTCTGGCATTCAGGCCAGCAACCTAGGCATGTGTCCTTACTGGGAATTGAACCAAAGACCTTTCAGTTTGCAGGCTGGCACTCAGTCCACTGAGTCACACCAGCCAGAGCAGAAGTTCCTGAGTTTTGCTCCCCTACTTTTTCACCTCTACCCACATGAATCCCAGCTGAAGGCTGTGTTATGGTTACTGTCACACATAAATGGCCCCAACATGGTGTCTGTGTCAGCTGTACAGTTTTAGTGGCTGTACAGAATTTTGAGTGACAACTCTGTTACTCTTTGTTGTTGCAGCTGAATTTACTTGATGCTATATTCTATTCATGGTCCTCTTGCTTTCACTTCTGTTGTTATTCAGTGTGTTTGATGTTGCAAAGTACAGTTGAAGGATCACAGCACATGGAGGAAAAGCCATGAAATTAGGAGGCAGGTGAGAAGGCTCTCGGGTTTTCCTTGCTATGACATAACTGCATGACCTTGAGCTAGTCACTTCATCTTTCTTGGCTTCAGTTTCTTAATAATAGCCACTAGTTACGGAGCACATGCTAGGTGCTGCCTAGGGGCTTTATATAATTCTCATGAGGACCCTTAGAGGCAACTTCTGTTAGCCTCAGTTTAGAGTTGAGGAAACTGGGATTTGGAGAGGTGAAGAGAGCAGAGCCTGGATCTGAACTAAAGTGAGTTTGACTGAAGAGCCAAGGTTACTTTTCTACTGTTTGTTCTACACAGCTTTCTGTGTAAAATGTAAAACCAACTGAAATGTTCCACAGTTCTAAAAGAGGTCACTGGGAGTCATACTGACTATCAAAAAATCTAATTTTTCTGTAAAATATTTTAAAAAACTTCTTCATTAAGGCGTGATTGATAAACCATAAACTGCCCATACTAAAAGGATATCTTCTGTTGAGTTTTGACTTGTATATATAGCTGTGAAACTGTCATCACAATCAACATAATAAATATATCCACTACTCCTGAAAGTTTCCTCTTGCTCTTTTGCAATCTTTCCTTCCCAATGTTCCTGCACCTCCTTTCAAGGCAACCGCTAATCCACTTTTTGTCACCATAGATTAGTTTTCATTTTCCAGAGCTAAAAAATAATAGTAGTCTCTCATTTTGATTTAATTTTCATTTCCCAGTGAGTAATGATGCTCTGCATATTTTCATGTGAATATAGCTTCTTAGTGAAATGCATTTTCAAATAATTTGTTCATTTTAAAAATTGATTGAACTGTTCATTGAGTTTTGAAAGGGCTTTGTGTATCCTAGATATAAGTCCTTATTAGATATATGATTTGAAAATATTTTATCTCAGTTTGTGGTTCTTAGAATCTTCTGTAGAGCAGAGATTTTTCACTTTCATGAAGTTATTTATCAATATGTTCTTTTATGGATCATGTTACAGTTACATCTAAGAACTCTGCCTTACCCAAGGCCACAAAGGTTTCCTTCTCAAAGATTTATAGTTTTAATTTTTACATTCAGGTCTATGATTCATTTTGAATAAACTCTTGTATATGGTGTGAGGTATGGATCAAAGTTTCTTGTAGTGAGAAAGAATGCAGTGCTTTCAGAAAGGTAGACTAATGCTTCTTATAAGGGCATTTGGTCCAAAGCAATGAAGGCTGGGACCAGGTTTATCTATTTAACTAATATATCTTAAGGGTCTCACTGTGCTGAAGAGTGTTAAACAGTGGGTAGACAGGGAAACCTGTGTTTTTGTCCCCAGGAGCTCATTTTTACTGCAGGCACTACAGGTAAGGCAAAGCCCAGATTCAGGAGTTTTTGCTTTATTTCTTAAAAAGAACTGACTGCTTTTGAAATGAGAGTCATGCTTTAGCAAGAATCTGGCAGTTGTGTGTTATATATACAAAGCAGGGAAGAGACTATGAAATTCAGCAAAAACTTTGAGGATTGAATGTGAAAGGCTTGGCTAGTGGCAGTGGGGGTGTGCAAGGAAGAAGCAAGTTTCAAAAAAGAAGAGTTGACTAGATTGGGAAAGAGACTTCACATACGAGGTGAAGGCAGGAGGCAGCCCACGATGACTTGAAGGCTTTGAGGAGGCTTGATTGATAGAATGCTGGTACCAGGAATAGAAATAGGGATGACAGAAGAGGAGCTTGTTTCAGAGTGCAGATGACAAATTTATTTTTAGGTGTTTGAATTTTGAGGAGACAGTGGGATACCAAAGTAGATCTGTACAGCTGTTGTTAGAAAATATGGGACTGAGGGAAAGTTCAGGGCTCAGGATATAGATTTGGGAGTCATCCGATAATATAGTTCAATTAATTCACTTACCAAATTATTGTTATAAACAGTTTTTCATATACTGACTTTGGACATAAAGATACAGAAGTGTGGCCTGTGTTCTTGAAGAGCAGGTGCACAGATGATGTAACACAGTCTGGTAAAGGCTAGGATAGTACTACCCATGGTAGAATGGCAGCACAGTGTACTGACACCTAGTTGAGAGTAGGGGGTGCTGGGAAAGCTTCCTGGAGGAAGTGTCATCCAATCTGTGTCTTGGAACAAGTAGAAGTTAATCAGGAAAAGAAGCAGATAAAGGGTATTAGAGACCAGGAAACAGCATATGAAAAAGTACAGAGGCAAAAGAGAGCATAAACGATTTGGGATCTGGGTGGAGAAATGGATATATGTGAGGGAGAAAAGAAAGATAAAGCTAAAGAGGGAGGCAGAAGCTAAGGTATGGAGTGCCTTGTAGGGCACGTGGGGACTTTGAGTTGCTTTGTAGAATGTCCAAATGGGGATGCCCAAAAGCACCGAACTCCACCCCGTGGGTAATGGGTTTCTCTGACAACTTTAAGTTTGGCAGCAATGTGATTATATTAGCAATTTTTCAACCTGTAAGACATTATTCTAAGTAAAATAAGCCAGACACAAAAAGAAACAATTGCATGATTTCACTTGTATGTGGAATCTAAAAAATGTCAATACATAGAATCAGAGAGTAAAATGGTGATTGCCAGGGGTGGAGAACTGGGGGAAATGGGAGATAGTGGGTATGAAGTTGTAGTTATATAGGATGGATAACTCTAAAGATTTAATGTACAAAATGATGACTACAGTTAATAGCACTGTACTGAATGGTAGAAAATTGCTAGGACCTGAGGTGCTCTCATCACATACACATAAGATAACTAAAGAGAAGATATGCTAAGTAGCTTGACTGTGATGATCATTTCTATATATATATTTCTATACACACACATGAGGTGGGGCTAAAGTAGGTTAAACTACCAGTTATCATTACCTAAAAGATAAATCATAAGTAAGAATATGAAATAACAACAAGAACAATAAGACACAAGGAAGAACCCCCCCCAAACAAAAATTATCTTTGGAGAGTGGGTCCCTTTGTAGCACAGGTTTCCCCCGCTAGGTAGGTGAGTGTTCTGGGAATCCATCTGTATCAGTGCATCAGTTTGCGTTGTTGCAAGAGGCTATGTTTGGCTTCAGTGAATTTTTGTTTCACACTGTTTCAACAGTTTGCCCATTTCATGATGGGGGATTTATGAGGGCACCTGCCCACACTGTGCTGAGTGTTCAGCAGTTTTCGACCAAAAACAACATGCTCTCCCATGCCCCATACTCCCTATTCACCAGATTTCACCCTGAGTGACTTTTTTTTTGTTTCTATGATGAATAATGTCCTCAAAGTGAAATGTTTTGCTGATGTGGAAGAGGTGAGACAAAAAACAGCAGAAGCACTAAAAGGCATCAAAATTGAGAGTTCAAAAACTGTTCTGAGCAGTGGAAAGAATGTCTCCATAGGCGTATTGCATTAAATGGAGAGTACTCTGAAGGTGGCTGAAGTTTAAACATGTAAGAATAAATACACAATTTTTTATAAATAAATTCCATGTTTTGTAATATGAATAAATAATACAATAATAAATTAAAATAATAATATTGTACAAGAATAAACTTTGTGTTTCATGTACTCACAACTGTAAACCTACTTTTACTCACCCCTGTAGGTCAAATCATCATGTTGTATACCAAAAATAGATGCAATTCTTATTAAAAATAAAATAAAATAAAGGGAAAGATTGCTTCAGCAGTGGTGTGATAAATCGATTGGAAAGGTTGAGGCCGAATTCAGGGGGACTAGTTACAATACTACTTTCGTTTTGAAGGAGAAATGAAGAGGTTCTGATTTAAGGCAGTGTCAGTGGGAATGGGGAAGAAGGGATAATCAAAAAGATTGAAGAGCTGTAACTGGCAGGATTTCATGACAGATCAGATATAAGAGATTTGAATATGGGGTTTCTCAGCATACAAGTGATGTTTGAGATATTTGAAGGGAAAAGCTGTCCCAAGGAGTGTGGTGGTAAAAATGGAGTCTAGGTTGAAAGCTTAGATGCCCCAAATCCTGAGATTCCTGTAACTTGATGCATTTTCTGAGAAGGTAGGAGGAAAGACCTGAAGATGAAGGGAAGAGACTGGATGAATACCATCCTTGCAGGGAGCAGGAAGAGGACAGGAGTTAGCAATGGGAAGACCAGAAAGCTATGATGGAGTAATGCCCCAGAAGCCCAGGGAAAGTCTCCATGGAGAAAGTGTGCTCAGCAATGCTGCCAAGGAGGACAGGTGCTGAAAGGATAACACCTTATGGACATCAGGAGGTCCCAGGTGACATTCACCAAAACTGGTGAGAGAACAGGCCAAATAATGCTGAGGAGACTGAGGAGATTTTGAGGAAGTGGACGTGGTAAGTAGAGATGAAACCGGTTACAGGATGTTGGGCTCCAGCCTGCCTAGTCATCCACATTGTAAGACTCACATTTTAAATTTAGCTCTGATCCTTTGTGGCATGAATACTATGGTAGAGCCTGAGTGCTATGGTGCTTCCTAAAAAATGTGTCTTCTGAATGACTAGGCATATTTGCCAAAGACATTTTACAGAAAACAATAAAAAAAATAAGAGTAAACTGCCTTAAGGGATTGAAAATAGTTTAAATCAGACTTTGCATCACTAGCCTTATTTTCTGACCTATTAGTGGCCCACTGTTCCTGTTTCTTTTGACTGCAATTTATTTGCTCATGATCTCATGACACAGACTTTCCTAAACTGAAAAACAAAACAAAACAAAATAAACCCTTCTGCTGAGAATAAGACTTGAGTAAGTGGAGTCTATGACTGAGAAGCCTAGTGTTTCTCCTTGGACAAAATGAGTATAATGGGAACTGGGGTCTTGCTGATATGCCATGAATTAAAAGGAGTTTTACCAAGAAAGTGGAATGGCTTAAAGAATAGTGTTAAATTAGAAAAATTAGAATTAATGCATTTTGACCTACTATAAATTATTAATCAGCAGAAAACCAGCTAAACCAAAGTTAAGATTTATGGCTGGAGAGCATTTTTTTCCATCATCAAAATATCAATTATCATCAATATCATTAGTTTGTCACTATAGTCATTTTAATCTCTACCCAAATAAAATTAATCTATGCTAAATATATCTTTTTAAAAAAATACAGATGCCACCATATGCCTAAAAATATTAAAGAAAGATACTAAGTTCTAATCCAATGTTTGCTCCTTTTCTGATATAGATGCTTTCCCCCTACATATTAAAAAATAAATAAATGTGTTGTTTTTGACACAAATTATAAACATACATAATATTTCCAGGATTGTTTCAGTCTGTAGTTTATGTATTCTTATAATTAACTAGATATCTTCAAAAGAAAGAGTTCTAGTTCAGGGCTCAAGTTAAGAGCAAATAGCTATAAAGAGAGTGTTTGATTCATAAAAATGAACAGCACGTATGGGCTTTGGATGCAGATATCATACCCTGAAGTGTGCTCTGGTTTCTTCTCGGCTAAATAAAAATAGCAAAATCAAGAGATGTGTAGTAATATATGTGTCAGTTACATTAGAATGCACTCCATGTATAAATAAGACAATATCATTTGCAAGTACACTTTTCTAACCTCTGAGAGTAATGTTGGTCATATTACTTTTGGCTTTCTAGAGAGCAGCCTCCCCCAAAGCCTGCGGGTTCTCTTTCCCTTCCATCACTCAGTCCTAGGGTGCTTTGTGCTTGTACATAGTATATACACATGTATATGGCCTTTCTGGGAGGAAAGATCAAGAATGGACATTTTATTGAACATTGAAGACATGCAATTTTCTTTTACTTACATTCAGTTACCATTTTAAATAGTTTAAGAAAATCCCCAAGCCCAGATATTTGCATAACTTTTCTTTTTCCAGATCTTAGTGACTAATTTGCAAAGTTAATGTAATCCTTACTATACCTCTTCCTTCTACCAACCCTCATTGCATATCTACTCTCTCTCTGCTTGATGAGTGAGTGTCATTAGCTTTATTGTTCCAGAGGAGCAGACAGACCCTGAGAGTCTGGGTCTTGGGCACAGAAGCACAGTGAGGACTTACATCCAGGTCTTTCTGACACTCAAACATCATCTCTTCCTTGAACACAAATTATGGGATAACCATATATACTCGACAGACTGTCCTAGCTGCATAATTACTGTTCTTTCCTCCTCCTATACTCTTATTAAGAAGTCAGGGATAAAAGAGATCCACAGAGAGTAAAGTGAGTAGGAGGGTCTGGCTACAGACTCTGTTTCAAAAGTGTAAAAGCCCCAAAGACCTAATTTTAAAAGAGAAATTTGTTAGTTACAACTGTGTAGGGACTAACCCTCTCCTTAAGAAATGCTTTGGCCCTGGCCAGGTGGCTCACTTGGTTGGGAGTGCCATCCCCTACACCAAAAGGTAGTGGGTTCAATTCCTGGTTAGGGCACATGCCTCAGTTGCAGGTTCAATTCTGGTTAGAGAGCCTATGCAAGGAAACTGACTGATGTTTCTCTCTCACATTGATGTTTCTTTCTCTCTCTCTCTGTCTGTTCCTCTTTCTCTAAAATCAATAAACATATCCCCCAGGGAGATTTAAAAACATTTTTAAAGCATTTTGTTAGAAAGACCATCAGGGCAACAACGGGATGGAGCGGGGAGCCCTTGCTGTGGATGTACAGAGTCCGGATTTCAATAGGCATCGGCAACATCTCATGAACAGCTGTCTTTATACAAGTCAGGGACTCAGAAATACCCACTAACACCAGTACAGGTGCACATGACATCACCGCTTTTTAGACAGTTCAGTTTTGCTGATTGGTCGGCAGCTAGAGCCTACTGAGTTTATAAACTTGGACCCTGTTCTACTCTCAAAAATTCTTGAGATAGTTTACAGATTAAATATGGCATGGTGCTTCAGGATAGAATCAACTCTCTACAGGCAGGAGAGGACACTAGGGGTGTCAGGCATTACAGTGGCTCTGTTTTCTAGAAGCAAAGGCAAACAAAGACATTGGTTTATTAAAGTCTCACTTTCTGACAGCTCACAACATACACATTTTTTTAAAAACAGAGATAATTAGTACATGAAAAATATTTCCTTTTCTGTAATTACATTTCAGCAGGACTCTATTGAGCTCTGTGTGTAGAGCACACACGAAGATGCTGTTTAGAAATAGTACCTTTAATTAGACCATCCTAGATTACTTTGCTTCCCATAGATCTTGTTTTCTCTCTGACTAAAAGTAGGATTGAAGACACATTCAACCACCTTTATAAAAGACTCCTGAAGAGGTCACATATTGACCCTCTATGAGGGTAGAAGGCACAGCATGGGGAATGGCTTTCAGTAATCAGATGTCTCAGGTGAACAGCCCTCATTTCATTCCTAATGAGGATGCATGCCTTAACAAGCAACTGTGTATTTTGATCTATAGATGCAAGTGAGTTAACCTGAATTGAGAAAACCTAGGGTATCATGAACTTTATATATTTGTTTTCCTCAAAATCTTTGACTTACTATTTGATACTTTGATATGTAGGATTTCTCAGGCTACTGGTTTAGACTTTGGCTAAAGAAAAAAAGGAGCAGACCAGTGAGGCTGACTTACTGTATCTAGTAATTGCCCCATTTAGACCTTTTATGCCTTGTGTCATAGAGGAGTTCCATAGGACTCTTTCTTAGCTCCCAGTGCAGAATTTAAAATTCTATGGTACCTTATGGGACTGAAAGGAGACCTTGGGAGAAACAACCATTTCTGAGTTCAGGGTGGGTATGGGGCTGATGAAAGGCAGATGTTTTTGTTAGCTCTTTCTGTGTAACAAACCAACCGCAAACTTAGTAGCTTAGAACGCTTATTTTCTATTATCTCTCAAGGATCCTTGAGTGACTGGGCTCAGCTTTCCTGCAGTTGCAGTCAGATGGAGGCTGGGACTGAAGACCTCTGAGATGGCATTTTCACCTCCATGTCTGGTACCTCTGCTCGGAGTGCTGAAACAGCACTGGGATTGGACTCTCTGTCTGCCTATGTTGGATTGACTCAAAGAAGGTGATTTCAGAGTAGCTCGATTTCTTACCTAGTGGCTAGCTTTCCTCAGAGTGAAAACTCTAAGAGCTGTATATCTTTTTATGACCTTGTGTCTGAGTCATGTGGCATCACCTCTGCTGCATTCTACTGGCCAAAGCAAGTCACTGGGGCCGGTCTAGAATCAAGCGGAGGGGATTTACACAGAGGTATAAATCCAGGAGGCATGGTTCATTGGGGAGCCAACTTTGGAGACTAAAATGCACAGCAGGACAAGGATTTTGGGGGAGGATTTCTGACTAACCTGAGTTTTTTGGCCACTGGTAAAATCTAAAATGACACTGAGGGGATCTCCAGACTAGAAATGGGTGTGATGAACCTATTTTACAGGCACAAACCACTAATTGTCCCAAAAGTACCTGTGAAAGGGACATAGCAGACTGGGTCAGAGGGGAGGAAAGCTTGGGTCCTTTGTCAGAATTTGTTATTTTAGAACTGGCCAAGGCAATCATCCATGGGAGTGATTTGGGAGACACTTAAGGAGAAGCCTGGGCCTGTAAGCATGTAAATTGTGCTTCTGAGGTCCTATACCTGGACAACTCCCTGCCCTCACAGACACTCTTTTTCAGCATTAGATAATAAAGCAAATACAGAGAATACAGAGCAATTTCTCTGCCCCATGGCCCACTGTGATGGTTATTTCTAACTCAGTGTGGGAGAGTTCATATGAAATCAGCTTGTTGACACCCTGGATCGCCCTTAGTGCTCTGTCAGAGTGTGGGCAGTGCCAGATGGATGGGTTGTATGTGGGGCGGGGCTGTAAGGTGCTGCCTGAGAGACAGCTTCCTAGCCCTTCAATGCTCGCCCTGTCTCTTTCTTCATAAGCCACCTCCTCCTCACTTCCCCTCCTTCTTTCAAATTTGAATAATGATAACAATTATAAAAAGAAACATAAACATAACAAAGATTATAACAACAATAGAGTAAAATGGAACAGAGCCACTCAGGAGGAATTCCAGATGATAAGAAACGTACTTAAAGAAAAGATAACTCTACACATGTACAGTTTCTGGACACCTTAGCCCTGATGAATTTGGTGCCAGGAGAGTTATTTACAATCAAAGAAACAGGCAACCTGGGATGGTCACAGGAGACTGGGTAGAATAGAGAGCAACTTAATGATGGCATTGTGTATGTAGTCCCTGGGGCTGTGATTTCAGGAGAGAAAAATAAGGGACAAAGCAAGGAACGGAGTGTGGCAGAGAAGATAATGAAAGGAGCAGATGGGGACAGAACAGCAGAGAGAAGTTTAGAGAAATCTACGAAGAGGTTGCTCCTGGGGAGGAAAATACAATTACTATCAAAAGTGCTCCTCCGCATTTGAGTGTTGAACATAAAATGATACATAAAGTTTACAATTGTGGTTTTCCTGAGAGCTAGAAGTAGAGAGAAGATGAAGGTGTCAGAAGGAGATTGTAGAATAAACACATATTGTCACAGTGATAGAGGGCACAGCCAGTGGAGGGCAAGGGCAATGTCCTCTCCGATGGTAACTAGAAAGCAAAAACCTCATGGATCAGGTTCATCCCCACACTTTTCAGGCCAATAATTTTTGCTAACAGGATTGCAATAAATGCTCTTCCCTGAAGAAGAATTTTTCACTAAAAGAGACTAATTTCTGAGAAATCCCTTTGAATGAAGATGTAACTAAGAGAGTAAGGGGTAGTATGATTCATCATGTGGCTTTGGAGTCAGTTCTTCGCTCCACCTCTTACCAGTTCTGTTACCTGAGCAAATTATTTATTACCTTTCAGCTTCAGTTTCTTCATTTATAAAACAAGGGATAGCGGCAGAAAATGCCTCATAGGGGTGCTGTGAGGATTAAATGGAACGTGTGGAAAGACTGAACACATTAATGTAAGACAGTAGCTAGTGTTATTATTACTCTGCTGTTATTAGTAATAATAACACATTTCAACTTTCTTGTATATTGAGTCCCTCCCTTCCCTCAAAGCTGCCCACTCTGACTGTAAAATCAAAGTGTATTTCTTTGCATGGTATACCGATGTTAATAAAAAGATTCAGAGAGGTCACAAATGAAAAGGTTTTGGCAGAGATGCAGTGTTTGCTCAGATATACTGGTTAAGCCACACAAAACTTTTCCATTTTCCTGCCTCTCAATTAGCTGTAATTCTTGACTCCACTGCTCCTGCTTTTGGAGTGAAAGGGTTTTCGATGGTCCAGTGGGCCGCTGGATTAAGCTGTACTTAAGTTACTTATATGCAGAAATAAACTTGTCTTCTTTCTTCTTATTCTTCCTGTACAATGACACATCCCTACTAATTACATTATTCTCTGCAACTCTCCAGAGTCCTCCAGATAACAAGAAGCAGCGATGTCACAGGACATATGCTTTTACGCTTTATTGGCTACTGTTATCCACGGGCCGAACACGGAAGCTGAGCAAACAGTCCAGACCCAAATGTGAAAGCCTGCTGATTGTCAATGGCATGAAGTCGGAATTTGATTAGAGTGCCATTTTCCGGCCCTTTCCTCTGTGCTCAGAGAGAAGGCAACAGCTCTTAAGTCCCTAAGAGATGCTGCTTGATTTAAGCCCTGTGAAATTCTAACCAAAAGGTAATAGAAAGGAGAAACCAAGCTTATCAAATTTTCCTTAGGACCATTGGTCTGTTTCACCTGTGGTAATTGGCTGAGCTTGGGCCTGCACTCCGAGAAGCTTCAGGAAGTTGCCAGAAAGTACTACTAATAAATAACCCAGTGCTTTGGAAAACGCCCATTTAGACTCTCTGGTATTGATTTAGATGAGGTCTAAGAAGAGTATAGAAATGCACAGGGCTAGTAAGTGAATCAGAGTGGCTGTTGGGGGAAGTAAGAGGTATTGGTTAATTACAAGAAGAATTTTGATGCAGTGAGGTTAATTGGATGAAGGACACTGTGTGGAATGAAGGTTGGTTTCTATTAAAGCAGGGTAATAGAGTAAGAAGCCAGTGAGAGAATTACCTTCTTTTTCAGACACAGATAATTTAACCTATTTATTGGAGCATTTTATAAGAAACAAAGGAGAAAAAAAAAGAACCTCACAGGTGTCCTTTTAATTTAATCAGTGCAGTTGGTATTGTGACCAAAATTGCTTAGGCTGCAGGGCCTGCTGCTGAAAGGGCACAGCACAGAACCGTCCTCTGGAAAGGTGTCAGCAATGAACCTGTTTATGGCATAAACAGGGAGATGAATCTTAAATAGTTTACTCTGAAAATCTGATATGAAAAATAAGAAAAGCCATCAGAGCGTTTCAGGCAGGTCTCATAGGCATAATCCAGCCCATGTCAGCTTCGCCAAGCCTGATGTTCACATGCACACACCATTTCATCATGGCTCCGTGGGTTTTGGCGAAATTGAAAATTGAAGACAGAGCTGAGGATCACTCGATTCATAGGGAGGACCAAGAGATCAAAGCATTTCTGGCGTCAGTGGCCAGGAGTCTGGCTGCTCCTGGGGACAGAGCAGAGGGGGAGCGTGGGGAAGGGAGCTGCTGCGTGTCATGCAACTTTGCTCACCAAGGAGCAAGGGAGCAAGACAGGCATTAGCACCGGCTCTTGGTCCTCAGTCAAAGGGAAATGTCTCTTCTGGATCATCAACTCAATTTTTCTTTTCCTTTCTTAAATCTTTTTTAGCTTCTTTTTTTATTGTTATTCAAGTACAGTTGTCTCCATTTTGCACCCACCATGTCCCCCCACCTGGTCATCCCATTTCCTACTCTCGATCTTTGATGTTGTCTGATGTACAAGGTGCACATTACATCAAAGCAAGAAAGAAATCCCAAAAATGAGTTTTGATTCAAGTCTACAAATATTTATTGAGTACCTAAGTTCCAGACACTGCTTCTGGATCTGGGCATGATGGTAGATAAGAGATGGAAAGCAAAGATCGAGAGCAGACCATCCCTGTCCTCTGGGAGGGGGAATCCGAGTTCCAGATGACTCATTTCAGAGGCCGACCTTGTGGCTCCCCCCTTGTGGCGAGGTTTCACAAATGAAGCTGTGTCCTCAGCTTTGTGCTAATTCAGGCACAGCTGCAATGCCCCTCTGAGAGCACTGGTGCACCTTGTGTCATTTTCAGTCTCAGCAAATATTAGGAGAAAATGATTTCCCCTCATTTCAGAAAGCAGTACTGTGAGGAGATGGGGAGAAGGGAAAAACAGCCGACATGTTATTAGGAGAATCAGACCCTCCTGCTATCCAAAGCTAAATTCAGAGCTCCACAACCAGGAGCTCTCTGGCTGTTGTCAGCTGCGGTGACACTACAGTTCCTTTGAGGACTGGGAGAACGTGCCCAGGGTAACAAAGATGCCCATGTAAATAAGAAGCCACTGGGGTTTGCAGCGTTTTGACAGTTCACCAGTGACCATTTGTTGAATTCTGCATTAGTGAAACAATATGAATAGATTCTGACCATTATTATGAGTAAGAAGACCAACTGGGGGCCTGAAAAGTACATAATGACAAATTGGCAATAATATTAACAATAAAACTTTTGAGAAATGGGCTTTTACTTGGTCTCTCCCTGGCCTGTTTCCCATTGCTGGCCTTGGCTCCCGGGGTTGGAACTGCTTGCACTCCAGTTTTCTCCCCCTTGAGAGCCACGTGGTGTGTGAGCCGGTGCCTCTGGGTGGATTGGCCATCTCTCTTCTGGTTCTCCCTGCAGCTTGCCTGAGGAGCTGCTATAAATCTCCTGGGAAGGCACTGTGCCCAGTTCTTGGCTTTGGAACCCTTTTCAATTAATAGGAATAATAGTTCTGAATTGGGAGTGTGCCTCAACATTTTAGCATTTTTAAGATTGGAATTCAGAGAGCACAGAGGATGACACTTGTACTTCTTGAATAATAGCATTCATTTGACACTTAATACATAATACTTTGTACTATTACTTAGCTGTCTGGAAATAATTTTATTATTTTTGTGATTGTAAAAAGAACATAGCTTACTGAAAAATCAGACTACAAAGAAAAAATGTAAGGGATGAATTAAAAAATCCTTCTCATATCATTACCTAGACATAGCCACTGTTAACACTCTTGCATTTATTCTTTAAGATTTAACTTTAGGTTGATACATGATATTCATTTGTTAAAGATCCAACTGCACTGTACAAACTGTTTAGTGAGCTTTTTTATCTTTCTATCAACAAATATAGACCTCAATTACTTTTTTTATGGTCTCATAGTATTGCATAATGTGGATGAACCATAAACTGACTCAGGCTGTTCATTGTTGGTGGGTATTTGGGTTCTTTCTGATTTTGTAAAAGTCTTTGGTCTTAGATAAGTACAGCCTCAGTGAACATGCTTGTACATACACTTTTTTGCACATGTAACATTTTTCCTTATGATAAACTCTTAGAAGTGTAATTTCTGGGTTACAGTGAATAAGCTTTTTAAAGACCTGGAATGCATTGTGTATTTCAGCCCCCAGAGAGATTGGCTGTTTGCTCTGCCGGCAGCGGCGGCGTGTGAGTGCCCGCCTCCCTGACGCTCGCCAGAACTCCATGCCTGCGTCTTTTCCATTCTGCGGAACTAACAACACTTGGATTTTTGTCAGTGAACTTGTTTTGTTTCACTTTCTTTCAGTAAAAGTGACACTTAAGGTCTTTTCATTCATGTAGTAGCTTATTTTTTTCATTCATTTTTAAATACCTGCTGAATGGCTACTATGTACAGGCATCATGTTATATTGCCTGGGCAAGTAAGAGTGAGGAAAAAAAAAGTTCTCAGCTTCGTGGGGCTTAGAGTCTCAGGGGACTACTGTACTAGTTTCCCATGGCTGCCATAACAGTAACACAAACTGGGTGGCTTAAAGCAATAGAGATGTATTGCTTTAGTTCTGTAGGGTTTCTAGGGAGTCTGAAAATCAAGGTGTCGGCAGGGCCCTCCTCCCACTCAAACCCATCAGGGGACCCTTCCTTGCCGATTGCTAACTTCTGTTTGTTGGCAGCCTGTGGCGATCTGTGGCTTGTAGATGCATCACTCCAGTCCTTCATCTTCACATGGAGTTCTCCCTGTGTTTCTGTCTTCACATGGATGTCTTTTGGTAAGGAAACCAGTCATATTGGATTAGGGGCCCACCCTAGTCTAATATAATTCCACCATAACTAATTACTTCAGCAAGGGCCTTATTTCCAAGTAAGGTCATATTCTCGGGCAGGGGTGTCAGACTCATTTTCACTGGGGCCATATTAGCCTCACGGTTGCCTTCAAAGGGCCAAATGTAATTTTAGGACTGTATAAATGTAACTAATCCTTAATAGTTAAGCGAGAGCTCAGTGCTGCTGCCAGATAAAACAAGGTGGAGGGCTGGATTCAGTCAGTGGGGCTTGTGTTCGCCACCTGTGTTCTAGGGTTTAGGATGCCAACATATCTTTGTTTTGGTAGACATAATTCAACTCATAAAGAGGCATTGATGAAGCTGCTAGTCAACTGAATAATTATATATGGAGTCACTGCCACAGTGGAGTGGTACAAGGGACTATAAGAGAAAAGAGGCTTCCCAATGAGGAAGCTCAGAAAATGTGTCCTCAAGAATGTGTGATGTGTATTAGATGTTACAGAAGAGCTGAATTATCCAGGCTTAGGAGAAGGTGTGGAGGAAGAGCAGCCAGCAGGGTCCCTGCACAGCAAAAGCATCTGGAAGGCAGGTTGGGGAAGTTCGGGCACTAAGGACCAGTGCGACCACAGTGTAGAGAACAGGGGCCAGGTGGGTGAGGCGAGGCAAGGATGGTAGGTGAAACCTGGCATGTGGACCAGAAGCCTGACTCTGGGAACAAAGGAAATGCACTGATGTGATTTGTCTGGAGCTGGGGAAGAGATGAAAGGGTTGGGTTTGAGTTTCTATGGTTTCAGTATGGGAAATGGATTGGCAGGTTCTTAGTGGATGTTGCAGCCAAGTAGAAGCTGTTACAAAGTGTGGGTGAGGGATAGTAGTTTGGACAAAGGGTGATGACAATGGAGAATAGGCAAGAGGACAGACCTAAGAGGTGAGAGGGAGGCAGACGAGTCAAGATTTGCTGGTAGATGAAGTATAAGAGGTGAGGGGAAGGCAATGCAAGAATAAGCCTGCGACTTCCAGTTTGTGTTCAGGTAGAGGTTACTAGATAGAGGTTAGAAGCCCTCACAGAGAAATCAGCAACACTGGGAGAGATCCAGGGATCCAGGTTTTGGATATCTTATTTTGAGGTACCTTTGGGATGTGTAGGTGGAAGTGTTGAGCAGATAAGTGAAGAATGGGGTTCTGGGGCTTAGAGAGAGCAGAGGCTGAAGACAAAACTCAGAGAGTCACCTGCATGTGACATACCTGGTTACTAGTGCCATAGGTGAGGGTGAGGTGGCTCTGGGAGAGGTCGAACAAGGAGGATCTCTTCATGTGTAGATTTGTCCATTTTCTTTTCTTTTTTTTGCAGGGGCGGAGGTTGTAGTGTCTATTTTCTGTAGACAGGAAGTGTTTATATGTTATAATAACTCTTTATAGGTTAACAAATTATTTGAAATATACAGGGTCCACTACAAATAATGTCCCTTTATTTTTACAAAATCTTTTATTACAAAATCCTAAGCATGTAATTTTGTAACATAACAATATCACACTCAAGCACACCATAGGACACTTTAGATGAAATGTTCACATTAAAACTATAAATCATTACATTCACATTATTACACTACCAACCACACTTTAACAGGTGTTACTTCTGCCTGACCCTATATGTTATATTTTTTCCTCAGTTTGTTGCTTGTGTTATAACTTTGTTCATGGTGTTACTGTTACTGTTTTTGGCCATTAGGGAGATTTTAGATATTTATATAATTTTAGATATCAATACTTTTATTTGTTTATAGTGCAGTGTTGAAGAACTGAAGTTTTTCAATCATACTGTGCAAGTTTGAAACCCCTCTCTGCCACTTTTCACCTGTGTTGTGTTGGGCAGTTTGTTTATTTGTGTGTTAGTTCCCTAACCTGCAATATGGGCATGAGAGCTTCACCTACCTCCTGGAGGGCATTAAATAAGATAGTACATGTAGAGGATAGTATCTGACACAATAGTATGTCAATAAGTATCATTATCTTGTTATTGGAGAGTCAATATGATAAAGAAAATTGCAAATAGAATATATTTATAAGTTCAAGTGAAAATAGCATTTTAGAAATAAGTGAAATTATCTATCTGGGGAAAAAACAAGTTGCACAAAATATCAGGACCAAAAGTAGAAGGAGAATGGAAAACAGAGTTTGGTTGAATACCATCTATAAGCTGTAATAGAAAATAACCTCTTGTATGTAGAACATCCTAATCACAGAAGCAAAATATGGTTTAAACAAACTTGGGAAAAAAACAGCCAATATTGTTTCTTAGGAAAACGTAGATAGGATTCATGTAAGAAAATCTAGGGCATTAAAACATGTCCCGTATGTTTTGAATGGGATGAAAACCCATTGTAATGAAAAGATCACAAATAGAGGTAACTCTATGAGGCAACTTTAGGCAGAGCACCTGGAAGTGCCCCACGGGACTTGCCCAGGCTGGTCAAGATTGTGTCAAGGGTGGGATTCCCAGGCAGACGTGATGTGGGGTCAAAAGTGGGAGCAGAGGAGGTAGGTATGGTTTAGAATAAATAAGTAAATCAAGTATGTAGGTATGGTTGAGCATTTCTGGTGTGCTGTATACTCATGATTTCGCCTTCTGATTTTTGCCCAGTTGGTGTCATTACACCAGAACCCTGGGTGGGACCAGGTAGAGGTATCACCCAGATGCACTGGGGGTTGGCTCAGGATTAAGGTGATTTACGCTCCTCTTTGCTTCAGTTGCACTGCTTACTCTTGCTATCACTGGAAGGGCTGTGCCTACTCGGAGTGAAAATAGAAAGACAGTCTATAATTTCTTTATTGTCATCAGTAATATACTAATTGTCAAGATAAGTATTATTAGTAATGGTTTTTGTCTCTCATGCCATGCTTAGGAGACCTTCATCATCCTGAGATTGAGAAATACTGGTCTGTATTTTCTTTCTAGTACTTCTATGGTTGCATTGCTTTGTTTTAGACCTTCAATGTTAATCATTTTTACATATGTGTTTTATCTCCCACACTTCCTTGCTAAGCTCCTGGAGGACAGAAAAAAATGTGCTCGTTACTCTGCAGCTGGCTTACCACAGAGTCGATCCTGATAGAGCTTCATAAAGTGTTTTTGTGGAAATGAGTGTGACATAACATTGATTACAAAAGGCTATTTTCCCTTTGTGCTTTTAGGTTTGGTGAGGGTTTGGGTTTTAGGTTTTGGATGGTGCTGGCTGTGACTGAGGGGTCCCAGATCAGGCTGTCTCAGTGAGTGGCCAGTGCCCTCCACAGGTAGGGTAGGCTCAGGAGACCCCTCGAAGATGGGCTTGACAGGTAATAAACACACATCATCACTCTAAACTATATGACAGTCAGGAGTTCCTAATCATTACCTCTTTGCCAGTGTATGGAACATTTTTGTGTGTGTGGGAGGAGATGGCCATCACATCTATCACTTCTCGGAGAGGTCAGGGACTGACAAATGATAAGGATTCACGGTTTCTGCCCCAACCCTGGAGAACTGGCAGGCTTGCTTGTGAACTCTGAGGACTCTGTTTCCTCCCTGTCCTCTTTTCCCAACTTGGCTGAACTTCAGGGAGAGGAGAGTCAGGCCAAAGGTAGAAAGGCTTTCTGTGCCCCAGGGCTCCAAGTGGATGTGGCTACAGGAGCTAAAGGGGGAGCTTAGTGGTCCTAAAGGCCCTTGTCTCCTCCCACAGCCTCATGGGAAGAGAAGGAGGAGAAAGAGAACTTAGATACAGCCCAGAGTAGTGTTCCTAGACCCTCTTCTTTTTTGCTCTCTGTATCATTGCTTGATATAAGATTTATTTCTTTGCTTATATGTTTAAATGCTCCTGCTTGTACTAGGTTGTGAATTACATGAGAGCAGTGGCTTCATCAATCTTGTTACTACTTTATCCTCAGCAGGAAAAATAGTATTTGGCACACAGTAGGTATTTGGTAAAGGTGTGTTTTAGTTAATAAGTGAATAAATTTGCATTGAATTATTTTTGACAGCACTAAATAAGTTCACTTACCTAAAGTGTCTAAAACATGCTAGAAAGCACCAGGGACAGGTAGTGTTGCTGTGTCTGTCGTACCCATACAGTGTTTGGATGCACACATGGAACATACAGGATGCTGTGACTCAGAAGTGGCAGAGCCATGTTCTCTGCACTCTTCCCCACATGCTGTTTCCAGGGAACTGCAGTTCCTTTTATGGACATATAAGAGTTGCAGGTAATTAACTGAACTTACAGGCATACAGTTTATGCAGATCTAATCCTTACTCAAGTTGGGATCTGCTTTCATGACTCTAAATATCACACAGTAACTATCACAGGAACTATTGTCCATCATGCACCGTCCTCACTCATTCAGGAGCCTCGTCTCTGCTGGTGTGTTCAGATCTGTGCCACGTGGAAGTGAGGGCTCTGTGTCTTTCTCTTCCTCCCATTGTAATCTCCACAATTATTCATCCTTGTGAATTCCAGTAAGTTTTGGATCTCTGTTAGAGCTTCTTGTCTTGGGGGTGGAGATATGAGGAGCAGGGAAAAGAGAAAATATTGACATTTGTTTATGTAAGCAATACTCATTAATTTCCTCCCAATGCCAGAGACTGTGCTGGTTCAGTGTTGAACCCAGATGAGCTAAGGTCATTTACCTAAAGATGAATTAACACTAGTTTTCAGGTACAAGGTGAGATTGATGAGATGCGTGTGAGGTGGAGGTGAGTAGCTTTCTTCATGTCAGCTAAGGATAAGGCAAAGAAACCCAACAACAACCCAGTACCATTCGGTTAGAAGCAACTGTAAACAAGACTGATGTAAGCACAGGGGCCATATTTTCTGAATTAGAAACCGAGACACATGGTCTGACACATGATCTGACAGATGGAGGGAATATTTTGGATTATGACTGTCCTAGAAAAATCTCTTACAGATGGCATAGGTGTAGTACACAGCCATCGACATGTGACTTGAGGGGCATGGAGAAAATGCTGTGTTCTTCTTTAAGATATCTTTTCCAGTGCCATCTCTTCCACTATTAGAGATTTATTTCTGTGTCCTGTGGAAGCTTTTAGATATTCCAGCTTGCCATATTGAAATGGAAATGCATCTAGTATGGAGGATCTTAAACATGTTTAAGTTAAATATTTTGTGGTTTAGGTTTTGAAAGCAGAGATATGCAGGAATGGAAACCTGTGGGAAAAAGCTCTGATCGGAGGGGAAGGAAATATTCTTACATTATGCCTAGAGCTTGCTTCATCTACAGGAGTTGTTAGATGGTGCCACTACCCAAGGAAGTGGTGAACTCTTCCTTGGACATTTGAAAGAAGAGATGGTGGGCCAAGAGGCAGTCTTGCCTGGCGAGTCTGAGCCCGGAGCAAGCGCTGCTCAGCTCACAGTTGAGCGAGGACTGTGATGCACAGAGAAGCACTCAACCCCTGTGCATATCTGATTGTGTGGATCATGAAAAGCCCCAGTCTTACCATTTCAGCAAATTATTGTCTTTAAACTGGCAGGATTTTAGGGGGCAAACTTTTGTGTGAGTTTATGATGGAATTCCATGTTCTTGTTTGTTCCCACTGAAACTTTCAACAGTTTCCATCTGTTAAAAGGGTATCATGATGCCTGCCCTTTAAGGTTTTTGAGAGAATGAAATGAGATCATGCAACCACAGCATCTAGCACAGTTCCTAAAAACAAAACAAAACAAACAAAAAACAGTTGGTGTTCAATAATTGTATTTACCCTCTTCCTGATTCAGGTCAGAATTGGAGTGTAGGGCAGATACTGTTAGTTGCACACCTAATTTCCCATCTTCCCTTCTTTCTTGGAAATGCCATAAAATGCAATAAAGTAAAATGTATTAGTTCATTATAAATTGGAAATCTGAAAAAAATTTTCTTCTTTCTCTATCTCCCATAGATTGAAAAACACTGTGTAATGGATAAATATCAAATTATATAAAAAGTCACTATAGAGTTTATAGTTATTTTCAAAATTAACCTTTTAAAAATGATAGTCTTCTTGTAGTGTGGGATAAAAACCTACTGAGTGTTTGAAAACATGCAGTTTGTCAGTTGTTTGGTATACACACACACACACACACACACACACACACACCCCTCTTATGTGGTTAGGGACTAAAACGAATCTCCCTGGAACCATAGCTTCTTATTTTTCTTAACTAAATGTGATTGCCCTTTGCTTATGTCAATTAATACTTCAACATGCAGAGTGGTAATGAATTATTCTCAGAAGTAGGACATAATAGTATCTACAACAGATCAGGAGAAATTTGGAATTAGGACTATCTAAGATAATGAGAGGCAATTGGGAGTTTGGGGAAGAGGAGAATTTGACATATGGAAGTAATTATTATGAATTTTAAATTATTTGCTAAGTATAATAACATTGAGATACTTTTATTTAACCAACTTAGAATTTTTTTAAAAGACTACCAAAATATAAAACAAACACAGGTATTTTATATTCTAAAAATATAAAATAAAAATTAAAAAAATCTTTAATGCCGTAAAGCTCTTGAAAGAATCTAGAATGGATCCTGAATGGATGCACTGAGATGTGTTTGCTGTTAGCTGATGCAATAATTGTTCCAAGAAAAACTGTGAACCATGTCAGCCGGATGATACAGGGTATTTTGGTTTGCAACTTTTTGCCCAATGCTTTCTTGTTTTTCTTTAAAAAAAATCTGTGTGCTGCTTAGAAAGATTTCAGGGTACTGCTTACCATTTTAGCTACTAACACAAACAACCTTGACAATCATAATCTATTTTTTTATCCCTTTTCACCCAGAGAAGTAAGCAGTCATCAATTATAGGCCCTCGCATGAAATACAAATTTAGCGCCCTGGAAATGAAAACTAAAGCAATTTGTACCTTTAGTATTCCAAGGGGAATCATTCTTGGTCTATTTACTATGAAATATTCCCTCTATCTTATACTCCTCTAAGTTATATCAATGTCATCGACCATAACTTGAATCATAATGAGTAGATGATACCCTTGCATGACTGGAATCATGTCATCATTATTAGATGACCTAGTTAGCATACGTGGTTAAAAATGCCATTGCCTTTTTATTTATTGACTTATTTCAGAATGGCACAGGTTATATCCAGACCAGGCTCCTCATGTGTTCCTATGAAATGGCATAGTGTTTTGTCTGTTTTTTTTTAACCCATATCCACTAACCACATACACTGAGCCATCCACACTATTTTAAAATACTTCCTTACAAACCATATTTTTCCTCCTGTGACTTTTATTATCAATGGCTCTGGAAAAATGTAAAACATGGGCAAAAGAATGTGATAGCCTTATCTCAAAAGCATTGGTAGACTTTAGGAGGAATCTCAAATCAGCAAAGTTGTCACTGAGAAAAACAAACCTTCTTGAACCCACAGGGGTCAAACATGTGCAGAGGGTGCTTGTTTTTGCTGCCTCCCTTGGACGCTGGTGAGGGCAGGAGTGGGTGGTTAGTGCTCCCTAGGGATGGCTCCTGATAACTCCACCTCCAAGGTCAGAAATCCTGCCACCCTTTCTGGTCTTATGCTTCCAGATAAAAATGTGTGAAGGAAGAGTGAAGCATTTGCCTTAGAAATGCTAGAATTTTTCCCCACACTGGCTTTTCTGCTACTGGATTCTGTATTTGTTCCTTAATTTTTATTTCCTGCTGCTGCAGTTTCCTATGCCTGATCTTTGTGGGCCAATGCTCCCTTCTCAGGGCACGGAGAAGCTCCAGACAGTTATTCTCGCAATTTTGGAAGAGCTCACTGCCGTATGTCCTCTCATTTCTTCTCTGGCTTTTGTTTCTTTCCAAATTCTATTTGAGTCTCCTCTTCTGTTCCTTTGGAATTCAGTGTTAGTGTTTTTGGGTCTGTCCACTTTCTTGCTAGGTCTGCCTGCATTATTTTCCAGGATTTAAAATAAATTAGAATAGGTTTAAAAAAATTAGGCAGCATGCCTAATGAGCAATGAGCAAGGCCAGGCTTAGGGGCATTGACCCATTGTGCAGTGGAAAATTTGCTTTACTCAGGTTGGCCCTCTGCATGCACAGAATGCCAGCCATAGATAGAAAATACACATACAGTTTTTAAAGCTTTGTTCTCCTGTCAATGGTTATTTAAGAATTTGGGTTTGAAAGGAAACTTTGAGGTTTTCTACATGTAATAGTATAACAGTGATTTTACATGTTTGTTTTCTTCACTGCTTAATGATCATGCTACATTAGTTGCATAACACCTAATTAATGATATAGTCTTACCAGATAATATAATGATAAGTTAACTAGAAACTTGTCAAGTAGCTGAGTCATCCTCATGTGACCTGAATTCCCTTTACAGATGCAAACTGTTGTCAGCAATAGAAGGTGAGAGTATTTGAATGAGTAACATTTCTAAAGGCAGAGAGACAAGGCACATACTGTAAGTTAAGTTCAATGAATCCACTTTTTATTTTTATTATATAATTGGGAGAAAAAGCCTTACCCTCTGAACCATTACTCTCACTGTAATCCTCATTAGCTCATGATTAAGTCAATATCATATCAATAAAATGCTATGGTTTCTTCTTCAGACCAAACCTTGGTTTACTGAAACATGACTTACCCTCAATAAACAATAGTCTGGATGTTCTAAATAATTTCTCCCCTTTCCCTTGGATGTGGATGTGATGCTTAATGAAAAAGCAAAGTCAGATCAAACCTGTTACTAATGACATTGTATAACTGTGATCCCCAAGTATGCCCTTCTGACTAGTGCATTTTATTGCAAAGTTTCTTATATATGTTAGTTGTTGAACAGGTTTTGTTGTCCCTGATCCTGAGCAGGTGGTATAGTGAGTTGTGAAGCTCTCTCAGGCAATTCTCTCTGCCCTTCTGCAGTAGGGCTCTTGTTTTTTAATAGAACATATACCAGAAAGAAAGGTCTGAATTGCAGCTTTAATATCAAAGCAATATGTTTCAATTGACTAAGCAGGGCATTAACAATTTAGATAAAAGGATGCAATGTAACAAATAATGAGCTATAAAAACCCCTCATTGAGCATTAACCCTTTGGAGCACATAGGTATGTATGTGCATTGTAAACATTTATTTAGCTGGCAATAAGAAAGCTTTGGGGACTGCATTGTTATTATTTAATTTATGATTAGCTGTTTATGTGTACATAGGTGAAAATAAGCCAGACTCTAAACTTCATTGATCTGATCATAAAGGTTCTTTAAGGGGATATTAGAATTGAGGTAGAAATTAGAATACAGGAGAAGTGGCACTCTTTCAAACAATACGTGTTTAATAAATAGCTTCTTTGTCTGTACATCTGTGTAAGGTGTGGTGAAGGTATTGAAAAGAGTCCAAAACATGGCCCTGTGCCTCTGTAATTTTAGTAACAGAAGATAAAACTAGCAGCCGTGATACAATTTAAGAGTTACTAGTATGACTCTGATGGAGAGCTCAGGCTGAGCCCAGAGTAGGGAGGGAATTCACTGCAGTCTGGAATAGCTGGGGAAGGCTTTATGGGGCAGATGGTCCTTGATCTGGGTTTTAAAGGAAAAGCTGGATTTGGATCAAGGGGGACAAAATTGTGAACAGAGGCATGGCAAGGGGAATGAGCATGGTGTGTTCAGGGGCATGGGGAAGACCAACAGAGCTGGAGCTGAAGAATCAAAGCACATGAACATAGGAAAAACATGATTTTGTGCCCTGACATGTAGAACTAGCTAGAAGAGCCGTGCATTGAATTCCAACCTCTGATTCTGGTTGCATCTGATCTGGAGCAGGGCTAATAGGCCTACGTGGAAAGTAGATTTGGAGCTATTGAAGTTGTAGGGGAGCCCAGCCTCAAGGTCTTGACTGTTGGATGTAAAGTCAGGTTTGCAGTGGGAAAGGCACCTAGGACTGGCTCTAGATGAATCAGTGAAATGCGGATGGTTGTTTTTTGCATCTCTCCTTTTTCGTTTTCTGTGCTTCTCCTATAGTTCACACATGTGGCTCTTGGTTCCATTGCACAAGGCTTCTCTTTGCCATGCCTTGTTTCAAAGTAAATGTTGTTTCATTTTCATTAGTCTCACATCCTGAAAGTTAGATTCTCTGAGGTCTGCCAACTATTTAGCATACATGAAAGAAAGATAGCATCCTGTGCCTAGTGGTCTTTGGGACAATGTCTCTTCCTTGTTTTGGTAACTATTTTAATATTTTGGGGGTAAATAAGTCTTAGTTTAGTACTCCCCCCTTATCTACTGGGGATACATTCTAAGACTGTGGATAGCACTGAACCCTATATACACTATGTTTTTTCCTATATACATATATATATATATATATATATATATATATACACACACACAAATAATAAAGCTTACATTATAAATTATGCTCATAAGAGGTTAACAATAGCTAATGATAAAATAGAACAATTATAGCAATAAAATAAGAGTTGCTTGAACATAAGCACTGAAACAGTTCACCAGTCAACTTGATAATGGACACGGCTATTAAATGATTAATGGGTAATATATGTAGAGTGTGGATATGCTGGACAAAGGGATGATTCACATCTCGGTGGGACGGTGGGACAGAGCAGGACAAGAGATTTCGTCATGCTACTCAGAATAACATGCAGTCTAAGACTCATACATTTTTTATATCTGGAATTTGTGAGCCTTAGGCTGCATCTAATATTTTTGGACCTAAGTTTGATCACTAATAACAGAAACAATGGAAAATAAAACAACAGGTGAGGGGGGATTACTGTACAGACCAATTGACCTCACAGAGAGAGAAATGCAGTTCTGTGCCCACAGATGTTATTCCTTGCCTTATGTAGGACCTTCTGAGGACCTTGGGTTTTCTGGGTGGTTTACCACCGCAGCCCTCCCCAATACTCAGAGTGGGTGCCTTGGTGATGTTTCAGGGGCGGCAGAAGAAGGTGGCAGCCAGAAACTTCAGGTATGTATGTATAAAACCACTTTTTTAAAAACTTGAGCTTTAGCTTTTCATCACAGAAAATCATGTATAATCCCCACAGTTGCTCAATGAGTTCTGCATTTTTTAAATAACATACACTTATTTTTTGTTTTTAAAAAAGATTTTACTTACTTATTTTTAGAGATAGGTTAAGGGAAGGAGAAAGAGGGGAAGAAGCATCGATGTGCAAGAGAAACATAGATTGGTTGCCTGTTGCATGCCCCCAAATGGGGACCTGGCCCACAACCCCGGCATGTGCCTTGGCTGGGAATCAAACCAGTGACCTTTAAGTTCACAGGACGAGTTCTATATTTTTCAGATGGCATAGCAGGTCACTACTCTGATTAATTCTTACCAAGTTTCAGACATGGTCTTTCCTTAAAATCTGACTTTTGGGAAAGAAAATGGAGGGAAAGAAGCATAAGAAATAAGTATTTGAAAATGCAGGATTCTAAGAGGGAAGTAGAAACTGAATTTAGTTTTGCAACTCAGTTGAACTTATCAATTGAACTTTGGTATTAATGATTGAAAAATGTTAGCAGTTTTAAATATAATGCAGCTGTGAGCTGCCCAATGCCAAACTCCATTGGTGGTGTTCATCATTGCATTGTCCTGTGATTCTGAACAAAGTGCTTCAAAAGAGTGCTACCCAATTGATTGCTTTATTGAATAATTAACTGATTAATAATTGAGATTGTTATTCTAGCTGTGGATTTTGCATTTATAGTTATTTGAAATTTGTTATAAAGAAAACTGAAATTGAGGCAAATCACTTATGAATCAATGCTAACTACTAGCAACCTGCCTCCTTTCATGTCACCAAAGGTTAAAGATGGACATTTCTTCTATGATTAACTAGAATTAGGTTTTTTACCTATTTTTGAAATTGAAAAGTCTATGTAAAACTATATTTGATGCTTCAAAATGAAGAGACAAATGGACACATCTATTTTAAAAGGATTTATAATTAGTGAACACTAAATGCAATATTAAGTAATATATATTACTTTAAAAAGCCATATAATTTAGAAGATTCTAGATATGGTTTCAACTTAGGTGACTTTCTCTAAAACATGTTACTATTTGCTCTGCATGGAAGTCTAATCAGTTACTCTTAGATAAAACCATGGTCACTTCTGGAGGACATTTATTGCAGAAACTTAGTTCATTCACTCAATATTTGTTGTCATGTCATGATATACATCATTGTCGACAACATGGGAGATGGGCACCAAACCTGCAACTCTTACTCATCAGTTTAAGGCTCCTCTCTAGGCTTTCTAAAAATCCACCCTCTTAGTCATTATAGATAGATACTGTAAAGAAAAAATCATTAAAACTTTGAATCTTAAAAGTCTGCCTTCTCTGCCTTCTCTGATTTTTTATTGTAAAATGTCTCCAGATCACACCTCCTGTCAAGGCCAATGCAAGCTAAATGTTCTTGTTCAATGAGGTAGGTTCCTGTAACCCATGGGATAAAGGATCATCCCACACCCTCTTGTGTTCTCCTCCATACAGGTGGACCCACTCTAGTACACTGTCAGCAATGACAAGAAATATGGCTTAAATATACATTTCAGAAAGTGGCACGCAAAAACAAGTATGCAAAATTTAGTCTCATTTCATGCTACTTATTTTTGAACTCAAAACTAATATTTTTGGGGTGGCAGGGTAGGCCCTGTTGCAATAGAGATTGATCCCCTTTACTAAATTTCCTGTTGTGGTAGGTTGTTGTACTGATGGCCTCTAAAAAAGAATGCCACCATGTGACCATGCCATGAGGCTGTGAGGACCTCAGAATCAAAGATTGTATGGTGAGGGAGTTCCAGTTGTCACAGCTGATAGTCGGCGCTAACTGCCAGACACAGAGTAGGGCCACTTTGGAATTTCCAACCCAGACCAGTTGCAGAAGTAAGCCCAGCCAAGATCAGGAGAAGAATCACCCCATCAGTCTACACAGAATGATGAGAAATTATACATTGTTTTGGTGTTAAGCTACTAAGTGCTAGTGTTAGAGAAATACCTGATACACCAACAAAATATGAAAAACTGTCACATCAGAAACACCCTAACTCTACAACTTAGCCTAAAGAACACTCAACATTATTTTTCCAACCAATTCATCCTGATCTTTGTCAAAATCATCAGCCTGACTGGAAACCATCAATATTTCATAAAGGGTCTTTGGAGTTTAATTTGCTGCTGAGACCATCCCAGAACTGTATTTCTTTTGGAGGCCTTTGGCTGCACAGTGGATTGTGCTTTAATTGAGGTGTTTTCCACATCGCAGGTAGCCCAAATTACTTCACAAGGAGTGGACTGGATGGAGGGTAGTGTCCCTGCAGGTTTCAGAAGGACAATTATGTAATAGCTCATATACCACTTAGGAATTTAGAACTTGTGCTACTGAGAGGCAGTGTGAATAAAAGAGCAAATAATGAATGCATATTGGACTACAAATATAGCAGGGAAGTAACATATTAATTACAACAGCACCCAAAGTTTTTTCTATGAAATTCTTATACTCATTAAAAGCAATTCACTCTTAATCAATATCAATGAAATGCCAGTTAAATGAGTCATAATTCAGTTCTGGAAGTGTCCTGCATAATAACATACATTCCTTACTTCCATATAGCAGACAAATAAAGTTATATGTGGCTCTTTTTGAATTATTCAATGCTATATGTTCTTTATTTTATGTTACAGTGAAATTTACCTATATTCAAACTACCTTTTGGATGGCATGTCATAAAAAATAGACTTTCATGCCATAGAAAATAGTACCACCTGAGTCATACATGTATATCATTCACAGTGCAATAAAATCATGAACACGTGATTAGTGGATTACATTTTTCCCTGTTAAAATCTTTTAACGTAAATTCTATTAAAAATATGTAAGAGGAATAGCTTATGTAAAGTCTCACATCAGAACTTAGGTGCAGAAGGATCCTGGTAACAAGTACTGTAAGTTCTTGCTGATTTTACAAAAACAGAGGAAGGAGACAAACTTTGTTTCCCCTGATCTAGCTTATTGTTGCCTCTGATGCCAAGCATTAGGTCTACATTGGATGAATGAGTTTTGGGTCAAGGTTTCTTTTTTTTAGAGCTAAAATTGTGCTTCTTCCCCTTTTTGTTTAAGTAATGCTCCTTCTACACAGGTATGGATTCCTTACTGTCTTTCTTGTGCATGTGCATGAAAGATCTAGGTTACCAGCAAGGTTTGTCATTAAGCTGCAGCTAGAAGGTTGGGCAAATAGCTGTACCACAAGGCCCACGGATTCAGTAGAGAGCCTATGTTCTATATGAGGCAAATCTGAGAACCCTAACATACCAAATACCCCAGCGCCTCACTATTCCTCCAGGAATGGTGTTCCACAGTCATTAAAAAATCTTTTTATCCCAGGTTTCCTCATCAGATATTTCCCCAAAGGTTTCTACAGCTTGTTGTTCTTTAAAGTGCTCACAAGGAAGTGGAGGGGACAGACTTAACCACTTAAACAGTGAGTGCGTGAAGGCAGATTAGAAATATGGACAAAGTGCTAAGTGAGCAGAAAAAGGGAGATGTATAGAAATATTGATGGCAAGACATCAATACAAGTATACTGTGGGGAGAACCGTCCAGGTTGAGGGGAATGACACATGCTGGAGCACAGAGTTAAAATACAAGCATGTGTTTTAAAAAAAACAGTGAGAAGTTTTGCTTCATGTTGGGTGACTGGGCTTCTGATTTTTGAGGGCAGGGGATTGTTGGGATGTTGTGTGTGTGAGGTAGATTGGTGCCAATTTTGAAGAGCCTTTTATGCTTTAATGAGAGAGAAAAAACAGTTTTGAACCAAACTTGTTAATGGTTGTACAACAAGAACTTGACCCTGAGTATTGAGCTGGTAATAGTTCCTCTAGGAGGCTCTGCTCCATTATGCATAAGACTCAGGTAATAAACAGGCAATTAGTTGACATAAAATTATTTATTGTTCAATTATGTAAAATCAGGATGGTAAGTATTTAAGAATTTGGCTTTTTTAGAAACTGAAACCTGAACAGTTAGAATGATATATAATGTGTAGAAGCAAATTAAAAACTTATAATTAATAGATCTGGCACTGTTACTAATTAAAGAGAATTAAAGAAAAGGGTCACTTTATTGATATGAAGAACTGAGATAACTGACTGGATAATTGACATCCAGAACCCTTGTTGACCTGAATTACCTGAGGTTTTTTACTTTAATTATGTGATTAGTTGCCTCCAATTCCCTATTTTGCTTTGCCAGCATGATACTACATGATGACTAAATAGGCCACCAAAAAGGAAATGAAGTTCTCAGCAAAGATGGTCAGAAACGATTTCAAAGGGCACCTGACAAGCACAGGAGCAGTGGTTATGGGGTGAATTCCAAAAGAAAACAGCATTTTTTTTAATGCTGTCAAACTGAGATAAAACTACTTTCTATTTTAAGGAAAATCAACTATTAAATTGCTGCAGAATTTTAAATTACTCCATGCCAAATAAGGACAGCTTCCTTTCCCCCAGTTTTATTTTCTAATATAGTTTTGTGCACGGACACCTCTAGCCATGACTGTGTTCTTTACTGAAACATTTGGTTTCTGCGGTCGCCTCCAGAGAAGCGGCTCTTGTGTTTGTCAAGGTTCTGTAGAGGACAGTGATCACATGCATCCTACTTGAACACTTCTCCACACACAGAACTATCTAAAGCAAATATCAGATGTTGACAACCCAGCACAGAAACAGATATAAATAGATATATGTATACATATATATGTGTATATATATATATAACCGTGCTTTTAAAAATTGACTCTGGGGAAGTATAGATCAAAAAATTTAAAAGATATTCTCTCTGGGTTTTTTCTCCTTGGCACATCAGAGTTAAACATCGAATCAATATCATTTCAGTATGAGATAGTGGCAGCAGCATGTGGACATCAGCAGAGTAATTAAAAAGCCAATGAGTTTACTTGGTAAGATGTAATTTAGCCATAGTCAGTGGCTGCTTTTGAGAAATCTATTTACCCCCAAGTATCCTCAGGCACATGTGGGAGAGTGTGAAATGATTGAGTTTTAGTTATCCTTGTTATGTAGCAAATTTCAATTATAATTTGTACTGTAAAAAAATGTTATAGCAATATTGCTTTGCGGTTCTCCAAGCTTACAGGCACCAGAGATTTAAGAGAAAGAACATTACTGTTTTACTGATTCCAAAAGCCTCGTTTCATAGATTCTCCCCCCACCCCCCAACTTGGTCGCAAATTCCTTGATCTAACTCACAATTGCTACAGTTTCTGGAGCTTAGATGGGTGCCTGCTTAGAAACAATTTGTGGAAAACAACAATAAAACTTTGCCTTTGAAGATTTTTGATAAACTACACCCAGATTCTCCAGGGAGCTTTTCACCCGCAATTTAACACATAATGAGACCCCGCTCCTTGTTTACCACGTTTATGACCTGCTTCAGAAAGACGAAGGTGTGCGCAGAAGCACAGGAGTTACAAAATAGGTTTTGGCTCAGGTGCCGATTCCAGTAGGCTGTTCGGGGGGGCCCTGTGTGGAGATGATCACCGGGAAAAAAGAGCACAATGCATTAGTGATGCCTGCCGTGCGTGCGGGAGCCCGGGAGGCTGCAGCGATCCTTGCTCGGCTCATTAGAACAGGCTTTTAGGGAAGCATTTCAAACTGAGGCCACACATTTGCATTATTTTGTGCTGCCAGCCTTCAAGAGTCATGTTCTTCTACTTTACCTACAAGTCCTAGAACAGTACTTTGAACATGAAGACATGTGGCAAACACTCCTCTAATTAATTCAGAGTCCCCAAGTAGGAAGCAATATCTTTGCCATTGATTTGCCACAAATGCCCCTGGCCCTGCCTAAGTGTTATGTGTAATGTTATAATAAGTCCTATTTACAGTATTTCAAAATTTCTATATCATTATGGCAGGAATACTCAGGAGAGTTATGGTTTTGAAGAAAACATTTTCCCAAGTGCGAGTGATTATTACATTTCATATTCTCATCTTCTTAATGGGTCTTATACAAAAAATCTTATTTTCTTCTACAAAAACCTATAAAGCCCTTAGTACCTTTTGGAAAAGCTTTAATTATTAGCTAGCTTGCTTTACTTTTCCCCACCTGAAAAACAGAAAATTAATGTTTACCATTCTACTTAGAGGAAGAAGAATATTAATCAAGAGAATACACTACATAGGTACTTGAAATGGGGCACGTTTGAGACTTTTCTAACGAGAAATCCTAGACTGCACCCTTCTCCCAGGCAGGGCATCTCCCAGTGCTGCCAACATCCCATCGCTAGGCTCACAGTGCAAAGTCATGCTCACATCATACTGAACACATCTTGTGGAGCTGCACTGTCCAGTAACGTAGCAACTAGCCAAATATGGCAATTTAAATAAAAGGAATTAAAATTAAATACAATTTAAAATCCAGTTACTGTTACAATAGCCACACTTTCAGTGCTCAGTAGCCATAGATGGCTCATGGCTACTCTTATCGGTCAGTGCAAAGCTGATGTAGAACATTTTCATCATCCTCATAAGTTCTAAGTTCTATTGGAAGACATGCTGGCAAAAGTCGGTGGTGGTTCAATTTCCACTCCACTCCTCTCATATAGCATGGACATCCATAAAGCAGAGATGTGGTCCAAAAGCAGCTTTTCCAAGTACATTCAGCTTGCAGATTTACCTTTCACAATTTATTCTACAGATGAACATATCTGCTTACAGAAACTTGTCACAATCGCCTTCCTATTTTCAGCTGGCTTTTATTGTCCTCTCTCTCATTGTTGTCTGTGTCTTATCTTGCCAAAGAGGCCATGAGTTAAGGAAGGCAGGGGCTGTGCCACACACTTCTTTCCTTTTCAGCTTTGGAGCCAGATAGGATTTTGTTAGAGCGAACTGTTTTTCTGACTAAAGAGTCTAAGGTTTAGACCAGGATACTCTAGCAATGGTGACTTTTCCTGTAAATGATAATAGTTCAGTGTATATACCCGATATAGTAGCTTAACTATATTTAGTAAAGATATTATTCTAGAGGTGTTATTCAAAAGCCTCATAAGTAACTGGGAGAATAAAAAGGGTAAAAAATTCTTTTTAGAATTCTTGGTGTTTCTAAAGGATAACGAATTACACACATATTTTTGTGTACCTTTTGGACAGTAAAATTATCTGGGGAAAATAGTGCAGTAAGATCATGACATACACTATATTTATAACTGAAATTGGACAATTTAACATTGAGGCTGGTAAGAAAAAAAGAAAAGAGGTGATGCTTTGAAGTTGTTATATGTGCATACACTTCTTGTTTCTTTGAACAGAAAAGAAGAAAAGAGGTTATATTTATCAGGGATTAGAAAATAATTGTACTGTGGGACAATTGCCCATTTGCAACATTAGGGAAAGTTATAAGCATGTCTTAGTTGCAGTTTTTAATGGACTTGTGGTTATTTCTGACTTTTAGAGTCAATTCTGCCTTTGGATTGTCATGCACCCCAGGTGCACGGCCTGTGTAAATGATAGGTCTGGGCCTTTGCCTGGCTGTGTGCACCGGGCTGCTCTGCTGGTACCGGAGCACATGTTCAACATCTCCCTTGTCTGGAGACTTGTGTGAGGGCTATGGATTAGCAGTGGCCAGAAAGTCAAAGGCTGAAAGGATGGTTGACTGACTCAGTGAATAAAGCTCTGGACAGTACATTACCTCTGGCTTGGAGCATACGGAATCAGTCCTGCAGCTCTCCAAGGGGCGGAGAAAGTGCCTTCCCCAGGCTTGGCTGAACCAGCCCGTGTGTGCTGAACCACAGAGCACACTGAACAAAGACATCTAAATTTACAGCTTGGGTTGAAGAACTGAGAGGGTAATCCAGGACCCAGAAAGCAACATTCAGATCGCAGCTCTTTGTGTATTTGAGTGTGTGCTTCTCCGCAGATGCAAGAAAATATTATATATATATATTTTAATTTGGACAGAAGAATAAAAAAGATTTATATATAAATATATGTATTTAATGTGCATATTAAATATATATATTTCTCTGCCCCAATTGTGGCTGAGCTCTGAAATAAATTGATTTCTGAAAATAGTGATATCCATAAAGAAGAAATATACATAAGTAATACAGTACTGCTTTTAAAAATAGACTCTTTAATTTATACAGGACTTGTAAATGAAAACTCACATTTGTTTTAAGGTAGCACTTTAGTATTTCAAAGACTGTGCATTTTCAGTATTTAATTTGACCCCTTAGTAGTCAACACATTATATAAATCTGAAGTTACAGATTTCTTGAACATTTTTCTGTTCTTTGTTCTACAAAATGCTATTTAGAAACACAGTGACTACTTAGAGGTTGCTAAATGAAGCTAGATAATTATGAAGGCTGGCCATCTGAGTTTTGAAATAAAGTCCAATAAACACATCAACTTGGTAAAAGAAGAAACAATATCCAATAGTTACTACCAGGGAGCCTGGATCTAGTTCAAGACCTGGTATTCTGTTTACTTCTTTAGTAACATTGATCAATTCATTTAACCTCTTTGTGCCTCAGTTTCTTTATCTATAAAATGGGAATAATAATAGTACCCAGCTGCTAGAAATTAAATGCATCACTACATAGGAAGCTTTAGAATAGTGCTGGACACATATAAGCACTATCTAAGTGTTGGCTACTATAACTGTTATTGTTAAAAGTTTTAAAGGAGACATTTTGTTATGAAAATTAGGCATCACTGTAATTCAGGAGGTAAATATTAATCTCAAAGACTTGCACAAATTAAGTTTGTTTACTTAAAGATAAACACAATAAATTTTCCCAAAGATTCTTCACTAAGAAAAAATAAGCTTGTAAAAAATTATGATAAAAATATGTATTTGTTTTAATGTTTATTTTTAATTTTTTACTTGTTGATTTTTAGTTTTGTTACTTGTGCTTTTGGTGTCACAATGAACCCACACGAGCTGCCACGTCACTCTTGTTCAAATGGTATCATCACAAAGGCAAGAGATGTGCTGGCAGGATGTGGAGAAAAGGAAAGCATCATGCACTGTTGGTGAGGATGTAAACTGGTTCAACCACAATGAGAGACAATATATTGGTTCCTCAAAAAATTAAAAATAAAATTATCACATGATTCAGCGGTTCCATTTCTGAGCATATAGCCAAAGGAAGCAAAATTGCTGTCTCACAAAGTATCTGCATGCCCATGTCTATTGCAGCATTATTCACAATAGGTAAAATACGGAAGCAACCCAAGTATCCTGTGGAGGAACGAATCAAGAGGATGTAGTATACATGTGCTATATAATATTATCCAGCCATGAGAAGGACAGAAATTCTGCCATTTGTGACAGCATGAGTGAACTGTGAGGCTAATATGCTAAGTGAGAAAAGTCAGACAGATAAACGCAGATGCTATATGATATTACTTATATGTGAAACCTAAAAAGACTGAACTGATAGCAACAGAGAGTAGAATGGTAGTTACTAGGGGCCGAGGGATGGGGGATAGAGGAGGTGTTGGTGAAAGAATGCCCATCTGCAGTTAGAAGATGAATAAGTTCTAGAGATCTAATACACAGCATTATGATTATAGGAAACAACACTGTATTATGTACTTCAAATGTGCTAAGAAATTAGATGCTGGATATTTTTACCACAAAAAGGAAATAATAAGAGGGATGATAAAAGTGTTAGCTAATACTATGGTGGTAATTGTACTGAAATATATAAATGTATCAAATCAACACATTGTATAATTGAAACTTGTATCCTCTTATATGTCAATTATATCTCAACATAAAATATGTATTTAGTATGTGGCAATTTTTTTAAAAGAGCAGGGATTTTTTTAAAGATTTTATTTATTTATTTTTAGAGAGGGAAGGAAGGAAGAAAGAGAGAGAAAGAGAAACATCAATGTGTGGTTGCTGGGGGCCATGGCCTGCAACCCAGGCATGTGCCTTGACTGGGAACCTGCGACACTTTGGTTCGCAGCCTGCGCTCAATCCACTGAGCTACGCCAGCCAGGAGTATATGGCAATTTTATAATGTATTTTGCCCACTTTTCCAGTTTCTAAATATGACATAATTATTCTTATTCATAAATATATTTTGGACACTTTTATTTGTTTATATGTTTTATGTAATAATTAAAAAATCTATCATTTTCAATGTTATAACTTTATTCAAATTGTCTTTTTGTTCAAATATGAACCTCCATATGACATTAAATTTTTTAGGTAATATTTTGTATGACTTGTTACTTATTCTAAAAGTTACATTTATTGTTGCAGAATATCTGAAAAAATAAATGCTCAAATTATCAAATGAAAGTCATCCATCATCTCAACACCCATAGATGACTACTTTTCAAACTTCAGGGTGTTTGCTTCTAATCCTTTAAACCATGAATCTGTGTGCATCTACTTACATGTTCCATAGTCACAAAACAAAGATAGGATCATTCCACACCTACTTTTAGAAACATAGAGTATAGTGTCAGGCAGTATTGCCCAGCGACTCTGAGCAGGGAGTTGGAGTCATACTGCCTGAATTCAAATCCTTGCTCTACCACTTACTAGTGGTCTGAATCCAAGGAAATCCTTTAACCTCCCTCAATCATATTTTCCTCATTCATAAAATGGGGATGATGATAACATCAGGGAGTTGGGAAAGATTACTTAACATGCTTTAATAAGAGCTTTAACAATTTTTAACAATAAATCATGAAGCTCTATTTTTAAATAACTTTTGAAACATAGGTTTTAATGAAAGCATAAGTTTTTTTATGGTTACACTGTAAATTATGTAATTATATGTTTCAGTTACTTTACTCTTGAGTCTAGGTAACAGAAAAACCAATTAAAAGTGGCTTAACAATAAGGCTACTTTTTATTTCACATACCAAGAGGTTTTGAAACAGCCTTTTTTAAAAGTAGATTAATCCAGCAACTCAACAACATCAAAGACCCATGTTGCTTCCATCTCCCTGCTTTTCTATTCTCAGTAGATGAGCTTGTTGTACTAGGTTGGGTGCTCTCACAGTTCCAAGACATTGGCACGGCTCTAGGCATCATATGCAAACACATCAATGCCTACAAGGAGAAAACAGAGAATCTGACTAATGCCCTATAAAAGAGCAAAGGAAACTTCATCAGATGCAGACTTACTCTTATGCTTCATTCACCATAAATGTGTTACGTGCTCATTTCAAAATCACACAATGGAAATGGCATCACTCTAGCAGGCTCTGTGAGTCCTGACTGGAGAGTGCTCATCCTCATAAAGCCCCTGGCCGCCCTGCACAGGGTCTGATTGGAGTTCACACTGGAGTTCTATTAGCACTGGAGTAAATGGCTGCACAGTAAATATCCAAGAATTTTCAGAACATCTGTATCATACTTTTGTTCATTTTTGCTGGTTGTAACTTTTTATTATAAATAATAGCATAATCAACATCCCTGAACATACTTATTTGTACACATCTTTAATCATGTTTTAAATATAAATCTCCAGAAATGGAATTCTTGGTTAAAT